>NC_045632.1:23532088-24132088 GCF_009829155.1 Mustela erminea | reverse complement strand
TACCTTCACTCCAGGGCCCTGTCTAATTTGTTGAGACCTCTAAGTCCACACTAAGGGGCAGCTCAGAAGTCTAGACCTAACACCCCTGAGGACAGGCCCCAAACAAGAGGAAATAGGAGATGGCAGACAGAGACATTGTCCCATTTCCTGTCTTTCAGGTGAACAATTCTGGAAGATACTTTGTTCACATGCTGGCAGAGATGGACTTGAACCCTGTTGTCCACAGTAGCAACTATGACTCTGCCCTACCTTGTCTTCTTCTCACACGCTTACTCTTTTTTTTTCCCCCTTCAAAAAGAATTTCATTTATTAATTTGGCAGAAAGAAAAAGAGAGCACAAGCAGGGCGGAGTGGCAGGCAGAGGGAGAAACAGGCTCCCTACTTTGGGCTTAATCCCAGGACCCTGGGATTGTGATCTGAGCCAAAGGGAGATGCTTGTCCAGCTGAACCACCCAGGCTAAACCACCCTTACTTTTGCTTCTTGTGTTCACCTTCCAGAGAAACAATCTGAGGCTTTGCTTTTGAAGAAATTCAACTAAGACAGATGGACAAGCCAATACAGCACTGGGGCAATAGATTACCACAGAAAGAAGTGTTACACTGGATTCTACCTCATGCCATACACAAAAATCAATTCCTGATGGCTTAAAGACATCAGTGTAAAAGGCCAAAGCTTGACATATTTAGGAGAACATATTTATGACCTTGGAGTAGGGAAGGATTTCTTAACTAAGACACAGAAACTGCTAACCATAAAAAAAGGATAACTATTATGACATTAAAATTAAGAAATTCTGTTTGTCAAAAGACACCATAAGGTACAAAGACAAGCTGTCAACTTAGAGAAGATATCTGTAACACACAAAACAAGGAAAGGATTATTATTCAAAATATCCTAAGAAAAATCATTAAGGGGGAAGAAAGTTTTAAAATATAGGACACAGAGAGGATACATAATGGGTCATAAATATATAATAGATTCTTAGCAAATTATTAATCAGAAACATGCAAATTAAGACAAAGTGATTATTGAGAAGGGCAATAAAACTAGTATTGAAAGCAAAGCCCCAGTGTCTGCTAGGATCAAATTCTGGCTTCACTGTGTGCCAGCTATGTGATCTTCTTACCCTCCTCCACTGCTCTGTGTGCTACGGTTCCCTCATGCATGAAATAGGGTTCACGGTAGGACCCATCTCATAAGGTTGCTGTGTTAAATGGAAGAAGACATGCGAAACTCCTAGCACGGTGCTTCAAAAACAGTAAACATGCAAACTGCTTTTAAAAACAATCCCCAGACTCCTCATAAATCACCTAATTGATGCTTAACAGGAGTGCAGTGTTGAAGGTCTTTATTCTATGTGACCCAAAATACTGCTCTTAGGTGATGCTTGGGTGACCTGCACAGGAAGGAACAGTTTCTGCAAGCAGGGGATGCATTAAACAGAGATGGGTGGATTATCTGCGTGCAAGTCATCATGGTCCAAGATATAAATTTTTTATTTAATCCAGAGTGACTCCCAGGCTGTTGTTCTGAGATTGCAGCAGAAATCTTGGGAAAAGCCGAGGATTCAGGATTTTACTTTTTTTTTTTTTTTTTTCCCCTCCATTACTAGTCTTCACAAAAGAAGGGTGCTGCTAGAGGCCAGGGCCATTGACAGGAGAGACAGGCAGCCCATCCTCTGGTGGGCCGAGTGAAGACCTTGCCCCGTAGGTAGCCATGCTGAAGAAAGAACAGAGTAGCATCCTGGTGGTCTCCTAAGGGCTTGAAATGGAAAAGGAAGCTGTATCTGCCACCTGAGAAAATCCTGGGAAAGGTATTCACATGGACATTAAATTCAACATCAAGAGAACCCTGTGAAAGGAAGGAAAACTAGACTGGCATCTGGTTCCAGATCTGTCTTACTACTGGGATATGTGGGGATACCTGTCTCATCTTTAAATTAGGGAGTGTCATTGCTTGCACTCCATGGGGTTGCATTGGGGCTCCACAGAAACAACCAACAAATAGAAGACGTGCCAAATGCCAGACATTGTGCTAAGGAATTCATATACATATTCTTATTCAATCCAAAGAGCTTTGTGAAGGAATTTACTAGCAACTGAAGAGTTTCAGGGTTAAGAAGTGATAGCACTGGTACTCAGACCTAGACTCAGTGAAATGAAATTTTGAGAAAAGAGATGGATAAAATCAGAGGATTCTTCCGAAATTAAGGCCACATGGGTACACAAGGACAGGCATTATTGCTGAGACTAAAACAAAGAAGTGCTTCTGGGAGATTTCAAGGCAGAGTCCAAGGAAACCTGTACATGTGAGGAAGGGATCCTTGCCAGAAAGGTGGTGATGTTTATCTGCTCAGCCCTCCCATTCTGGGCTATGGACAGCACAAGCCCAGTTTCTAAGATATTGTCAAAGCCCTGGGGCAAGTAGGGATGTGTCCTCCAGCTCTGCAGTCCAGAGAGTAGACTACCCACAGTCGGTAGCCCACATCTGTTTTTCTCTGGGGCCTCTTCTCCTGGCTCGTGGACAGATACCACCTCCCTGTTTGTTCATATAACCTCTCCTTGGACACAAAGGGAAAAAAGAGCAAGCCCTTTGGTGTCTCTTCTAAGGACACCTATCCTACCGGATTGGGGTCCCATCCTTATGACCTCAGTTAACCTTAATTACTCCCACAGAGGCTCCATCTCCAACTATAGCCACACTGAGCATTATCTCTTCAATATGCAGATTTCAGGGCACATAGACATCCAGTCCATAACAACCCTTAGCATCTAGACAGGAAAGAAAAATAATTTTAAAGGAAAGGGAATCTTTCTGACCTCAGATTTCTCTGCAACATTAAATGCCTGGAGGCAATGAAGTCCAGGCTTCTGAAGAGAGAGAGTGACAGAGAACAGGCAGTTATGTTTGTGCAAAATAGAAACGTAGTTGGTGGAGTGAAACAAGTTAAGTAAGAGAAGCCTGAGGAAATCAAGAGAAATAATAGAGATTAAAGCAGAAACTAACAAACTTGGAAGGAGAAACATTAACATTATTTAGTAAGTTTGAGAGTTGACCCTTTGAAGAACCCAATAAAACATAAAACTTTAACAAATCTAATTAAGAAAAAATAGAAACAAAGAAAATTGGAAATAAGAAAAGGGGCATAACATATGCTGATAAAAGTAATTATAATTATGAGATAATATTATGCACAGTTATATGCTAATAAATTCCATCAACATGTTAAAATGTAGTATTTATTGAAGATAATAAATAAATTAGGAAAAATAGCTCAAGAGAAAGTAAAATCCTAGAACACACCCATAACGATGGAAAAATAGGAAAAGTTCTGTCAACATACTGCCTGGGAAAATACTTGGGTGCTTCATGACTTTACTGGTGAATGTTTTTGGACTTCATGAAACAGATAACTTCCATACTACAGAATCCGTAGCAGAACACAGCAGAAAATAAAAGGTTACCTCAATTTATTTTATGAAGAAATTATATTAACCAAATTTGACAAAAACAGCATGAGAAATTGCTGGGCCAGCATTTTCCAAAACGTGGTGGTGGGAAGTCTTTTCTTAACTAATGGTAAAACAAGGAATCATAAAAAGCAAAATGGAGGGGTACCTGGGTGGCTCAGTGGGTTCAGCCTCTGCCTTCAGCTTAGGTCATGATCTCAGGGTCCTGGAATTGAGCCCCACATCGGGCTCTCTTCTCTGCGGGAAGCCTGCTTCCCCCACTCTCTCTGCCTGCTGCTCTGTCTTCTTGTGATCTCTCTCTCTCTCTCTCTGTCAAATAAACAAATAAAATATAATATAATAAAGCAAAATCGGGCACCTGGGTGGCTCAGTAGGTTAAAGCTTCTGCCTTCAGCTCAGGTCATGATCCCAGGGTCCTAGGATCTAGCCCCACATTGAGCTCTCTGCTCCACGGGGAGCCTGCTTCCTCCTCTCTCTCTCTCTCTCTGCCTACTTGTGATCTGTCTGTCAAATAAATAAATAAAATCTTAAAAGAAAAAAAAGCAAAATGTATATGTGTATTTAAGTAAAAAATGCGAAACACATCAGAAAACACCATAATGAAAGTAAAAGGTTAATATCAAACCAAAACACATTTAGAAAAAACACAGCAAAGGATTAGTTTTTTAATATATAAAAAAAGTATTTCTAACAATTAAAAAATATTTATACAACCATAATAGAAAAATAGAAAAAATAACACATGCAAGAAACACAAATAAGCAACAAGCATGGGTTTAAAAAGATGGTGCAAACTTACTAGAAGGCAAAAATTGCAAATTAAAATCAGGAAGTCATACTTTCTGCCTGTTAAATTGGTGAAGATGTCAACGGGAATTGATTCGACATTTTTTGAAAATGACGTGACAACACTTAGTAAGCGTTTTAAATGTGTCCATACCCTCTTTGACCAAGTAATTTTACTGTTAGGAATCTATTCTGAAGAAAGAATAAAAAATGAGTAGAAAACGTCTGTCCTTCCCCTAGCACAGCTTTGGGTTTCCCTCCTAACTCATGAGCCTTTTCATCCTCCTTGTGACTCATCTTCCTCTACCTGATCTCTAAATATTGGGGGACCGAGGATCAGAACCTAGCACTACTTTTGGTCCTCCCTCTCTCCTTCAGGGAGCTATTACTGTTCCGAAGTTTCAAAAGCCATCTATATACTCTGATGACTTCCAGATTTATGAATTCAGTACTCTGCTTCCCTGAGCTCCAGGCTTTCTTATCTGACTGCCTACTAATCTTCTGTACTTGAATATTTAATAAACATCTCCAACTTAACAGGTTCCAAATCAAAGTCCTGGTCCCCCTCCCAAACCTGCCTCTCCCATGCCTTACCTTTTCAGCAAATGATTCTGACATTTACCCTATAGTTTAGACCAAAGGGCTACAAGTCACCCTTGAGTCTTCTGGTGTATGCTCCTTTCCAGGTAAATCCTGAATATAGCCTCTCCTCCCCAATCTTCCATTACTGTTCATGCCCACGGTACTGGTTCTCACAGAAGAACTTCTCCAAGCTCTCACCTGAACTCCCGCATCCAAGCCAGTGCTCCCCAACCACATCGCTCTGTCTGCAGCCAGTGAGTTACGTAAAAGCACAGATCTCATGACTCCCAAGCTTCCTCCACACATAGAATTAAATCAATTCTTTTCATTGGCCCATGAGAATATCATTAATGTGGTCTCCACTCATTTTATCAAGCTTCTCCCATATGACATTCTCTTTGGGCCTTTCCACCCACACTGTCCTGTTGTCATATCCTTTCAATGACCCAAATCTCTTCCCAGCTCAGGGCATTTGTCCCTGCCTAGAACAATCTTCCCCCAAATATAGCAAGATGGAGAACATTCCTGGTTCCTAGGTCCAAATTGCTTCTCCTCTCTCTCCCAATTTCCATTGCCCTCTAGTCCCTACCCTATTTTAGTTTTCTTCATAACACTGATCACAACATAAAATTATTTAGCTTACATGTTTTCTCCTTATCATCTGTCCCAGCTTCGTCAGGGTGAGATCACCTCCAACCACATTGTCCTCACTGCTGGGCTCCCAGTGACTCACATAGAACAAGCAACAAATACTAGTTGAATGAAAGCAACAGTAGTGAAAAATAAAACCTACCTTAATGACAAAAAATAGCACATTTTAAATTTTTTTAAAATATGGAATTCACCATGAAGCTGTTAAAATCATGTTTTCAGAAAGAATTTGAAGAGAGGAAAAGTTTCACTGTTATACAGATGAGGTAAAGTGAAAATCCCCAAACCCGATGCAAAATGATATGTTTTGGTGATCTCAATTTTGTGAAATTCTCTGTCCTGCAGAGTATTTAAAAGTAAAGAAATGCACTGTACTGAAATGGTAACACTGATTGTATCTGTGCAGTGGAATAACAGATTACTTTTTATTATGTACACTTTTAAGTTGTTCAAATTTTATTTAAAAAGACTTGCATTGACTTTTTTTTTTTTTTTTAGTTACATGCCATGAAATGTGGAAGAGAAAGATTCCTTCCAGAAATGTGTTTTAGGTTAAGAACCATTTAAATGGTGTCCTAAGGCCATCGGGCAGCATGGAAACTGGCCTGATGACTGCCTAGCTCTGACCAGGAGGCAGGAGCATGGGTGGAAGAGCTCCAGGGCTGAGGCCTGAGCATGCACCAAGAGATGGACCAGGAGGAAGGGGAGCCTTGGCCAGGCTTCTGCTCTAGCACGAGGGGTTATTCAGCATTCTTGCTAAGAACTGCAGCCCTTAAAAACTAGATTGTACTTTCAGACTGCTGAACTAGGCCAGGAAATACACTGTGGGTACTTGACAAATGTGTGAATAAATCCATGAATGAAAGAATGAAAGACTAACAGGTGAATTTACTCTGGCTCGTAGTCGAGAACAATCCAGAAAACAAGCAGTAGCAGAAAGCAGCAAATGCAAGGCCACCCTCCATTCCCTGTGAAGATTGACCTTGGTGCTTTGCAACTGGCATTAACACAAATGCTACCCCATCCACAGCACAGAGGGGCGACAAATGACTCTGACCTTTGCTGGAAGGTCAAAACCATGTGAGCTTAGACCTGGAAACACAGAGGTCTTTTGTGGCAGGTGGACATCTTCAGGAGCGGGATGGGGAGGACTAGGGGAAGAAGGAGGAGAGAGAAGTGGGAAGGAGAGGAGGAGGAGGGAGGCAGAGGAAGCTCAGGAGAGAGAAGCAGCATGAGGAGGAGGAGGCAGGATGAGTTGGGCCTGGGGGCTGGAGTCCTGTAGTGACATGGTGTTTCCCACTCCACTCGGCAGATGAGGCTATGAATGTGCAGGCTGTGGAAAGGACAGAGGGTCATCTAGGTGCACTCCACTCGACAGAGCCAGTGTGGGACCCTCCACAAGCCTACAGGTGTGAAGGAAAATGGGGATGAAGCCCCTGTTGGGGACAGGAAGAGCCTGAGAAGGTGACCGAAGTTTCCCCCAAAGCTGATCTGACAGGGCAGAGCCAGGAGAGTCACGGCCTAAGAAAATAGTATGCAGCCATGCAGCCCTGCAGGCCTTGGGGATTTCTGTCTGTCCAGATGGGCAAAGCTTCTGGTTCCTGACCCTGACGCAGCCCCTGCCCATGTATTGCCACAGTAACTGGCCATTTGGAAGGTACTCGGTCACATACCTAAATGTCATTATCCCCAAACACCAAGCTAGCTAGTGAAGACTTCGGAACGTACCCGAACAGCCAAGCTTGCTGTTTTGATGGAACACCATTTGACAGAAAAACAGGCCGCCCCCGGTTGTATGTACAGAATGATAGGATTCATGAATATGCATAAAGCCCTCTTTCTAGAGACAGTTGCCACAGCAGTTATTGGAGAAGAACAGGCGGGTAGGAAGGCACATCATTCTGATGTCCTTCCGCCTCCCTGAAGGACGTTATAAAAGGTTAGGATCATTTCCTGTATCTCCAGGACCTGGTCCTTAGCACTAGGGAGGCCCATAAAGGCCCTCTGGACTCTACCATGTTCCTTGCCCCATCTTTCAGAGTAGAAAATAGAGCCCTGTGAGGAGAAGTGACTTGTCTAAGGTCACACAGCAGCTGCTACAGGGCCAAGGCCTTTGCTACCAAGCCAGGTGGCTCCTGCATTGCAGGCCCCTGGGAGGACACTGAGGTAGACCAGAAACTGAGCAGGAGCAAGCCCTCAGGACAGGTCAGAAGGCATTCAGAGGCCCTGCAGGAGAAGGCTTCCCTAGCTCTCACTAGAAATGGGAGCCACAGTGCAGAGCAAGGTAGGGTATTCCATGGGAGGACTCTGATCGAGCTTCCCTTTGGTGTCTGCCTCTGCGCCTTTGATGCCCAGCTCCTTCAGGCTATCTGCAGTTTTCTTCCATGGAAAAGGTAAGGTCTGACCAACACAAGCCTGATAAGGTATGAGTGTGTGTTGCCCTTCCCAGGTTAACTATGACTTTTGAGCAGAGGAGCCTGGAGATGTAAAGGACAAAGCCGGAATAATGGGATTATGATCAAGCATTGTGCAGCGCACCCAAAAGTCACCACCAGTCCATCAGGGAAGGATCCTGCCCAACGCTCTGAGAGGCCATAGTGACAAATATCCCCCAATCTGACTCCTCATGCAGGCTGCTATCTATAAATCAGCCAAAAGGAGCAAGATGGGGGCTCCCAAGTCAAAGTGGGAAGTCAGACATTTTCCAAAGAAATTCAGGCAACGCTCAGACAGCAGGATCCAGTGCATATCAGCCTCTACTGTTCTGTGTTCTGAAGTCCATGGGTTTCAGCCCCAAACCACGGGGCTGGTTTGTCTGTCAGGTACTCACTTATCGTGCTTCTCACATTGAAGAGGCAGGGGAGAGTGGTTCCTTTGAAGGGCTGGGTAGATATGAGGTGACTAGAAGCTGCAAACCCCATTTCATTCTTCTTTTTGAAGGAGTCTGAGATAGATGGCTGGCTGAAAGGCTGTCGTGCTGAGCACAAGGGCCACTCTTTTGCAGAGTGTGCTATGAAGGGGAAATCCAAGCTCCCTTTGCTAGAGCAAATAGCCCTCTGCAAGCCCAAGGCTGGAAGAAACCACCAGGCGTTTACAGGCATTTAGGGACAAGACTGGGTATGTGACTAGCACTTATGAGAACCTGTTTGGCACGAGGGTACCCATGGACCTAAGGGTAAACCACTCGGTCCACCACTTTGGACAATTTGTTAACTCTCTGAGGACCCTCTTAGCTTCCTCTTCTGTGAAATGGAAGTTAAAAATATCTACATTGGAAGGTTCAAGGGATTAAATGTGATACCAACTGTCTCTTGGAAGACATTCTGTAAACAGGAAGCACTCAGCATACAAAGATCAAAAGCACTCAACTCAGAGCCATCTGAAGAAAACACCTCCAGATAAACATCACAAACAAGATAGGGGCCAGAGTGGCAAGATCATTAAGGGGAGGCAGAAAGAAGAGGAAGGGAGCTCTCCAAAGGAGGTGGCTTTTGCACAGCTCTCAAGGATAAGTAAGATTTCCATGAGGACAAAGGGAAAAGACATGTTAGGCCCAGGGAGCATCACGGGCCCCTGAACTGCGGCCCCTTACATACTTGCCAGCTTCAACTGGGGCACAAGACCCAATCAGAACAGACAAAATAATAATCCCAACACAAAGTTGAAAAGGCCATCACAGAGACCTCCCAGCCTGGTTAAGGAGGCCAGAGGCTTCTTCAACAGATTGATGAGGGAACAGAAGGCAAGCTGAGGACAAAGTAGAAGCGGACACCCCGCAAACTCCCCCCACCCTCTACTCCTGGGTGGGACATGTATGACGCTCCCAACTATCTTAATGTTAATGCCTTGCTAAAAACAGCCTTAACATGACATTTGCAAGGCTTCTGGTATCAGGCATCTTGTAGGTCTTCTTTAGCATATGAAAGTTCTTTTGAAACCTCCCTTTTTCCTTCCCCACCCCCACCCAGAGTATATAATCAGCCACCCTTCAAAACCCCAGGGCAGCAGCTTTTTCTGCCCACTGATCCTGTCCCCATGCTTTAATAAACCACCATTTTGCACCAAAGATGTCTCAAGAATTCTTTCTTGCTCATCGGCTCTGGACCTCACCTCACCAAACCTCGTTTATATTCTAAAACTTCATCAAGATGATCCCTAAGATGAAAGATAGAGAAAATGTAGGTGTCAGTCAGGTGAGGGTATGAAGATGTGGAAAAGGAAGTAGTTAAATGTGAAAGTGAATGGAAAAATGCTAAATCTTCTAATTAAATCTTCCCACCCAAGAAAAATAGTACTTTTTTAGAAAAAAAAATTAGAAAAAAAATTCTAATACTAAAAAATTTTTTAGTATTAGAAAATTCTAAATCTTCCCACCCAAGAGCTTGGTGTAGGGCTGGACTGGAAGCAGAAGCCCAGTAAGTGGGCAGCTCCTGCCCGTCTCTGGACAGCTACATGCCCTGGACATGAAGAACCCCTTGGTTATCAGTATTATGCCTGTAGCTTCTACTAGCCCTGGGAGCATCCCCAGCCATAGTACTTTGTCCCCAGCAGGCTATCTTGGAAAACTCACCAAGAAGACCTCTCTATTTCTTCTATGTTCATTCTCTTTTATATGATTATATCTAAGATGAGTTAGCCCTTTTCTTCTGAAAGAGAGGAGAAAATGGACTCAGGGGACAGCCCAGTGTAAGCTGTGCCTCTTGGAGGTATAGTGCCGGTACTCCACCCAGGCTGAGGGCCTTGCTTAGCCATATGTCACACAGTCTTGTACAGTGCTAAGACAAGATGGAGAACTTCCCTAGCTCTTGCGGGTTCGGTGATGAAGTCTGACAGAGCACAGTTCCCCAGAGAACCACAGAACATGTACCCCACGGTGAATACAGCAGGGCTCGCTGCTACTGTCTAACCTGAAGGACACACAACACAGTACTTCCGAAACTTTAATATGCCCACACATCACCTGGTATCTTACCAAAGTGCAGATTCTGATTCAATAGATCTAATGAGGGCCCAAGGTTCTGCTCTTCTAATGAGATCTGTGTGATGCTAGTGTGGCTCAGTCATGTAGCAGACAGGTACTGAGCATCCTCTAAGTGGGAGGAAAACAAGCAAAGACCCTTGCCCTCCAAGAATGTCCTTTAGATTTGAAGAAGACAACAGTAAACAAGTAAACAAATAAATATAAAAGAAAACATTACAGAGTGCTAAGTTCCTTGGAGAAAAACAACAACAAAGCAAAAGAGGGAGAGTGACTGAGAAGGACTTAGGTGAAACCGGTGGAGGTACTTTAGGCTGGCTGATAAAGGAAGACCGGCCAGACAGACAATTAAAGAAGGAGGGGGCCCCCCTGGGAGAGAGCTAGTCAGAGAGCATCACAGCAGAGGGTTAGCAAAGGCAAGCATCCTGCACTGGGCACAAGCTGAAGTCGCTGAAGGAGCACAAAACAGAGACAGCCCCAAGCCTTCAGGATACACCCTCTTCCTTGGATTCCACTGCTCCTCCTTGGTTAGTGGGGTTGAACTATCAAAGCCCCTGACCTGCCAGGGCTTAGAACACTATACCATTCAGGAGTCCTTGAGAAACCATGTCTGGGAAGTAAAGATTTTACCCAAAATCTTTAATGGCAGAGTTCTACTTTTCTCCTGGTCTTAGAGTTAGAGACCCAGGATCACTTTCTCAAGGGATTTGGGTGGAAGGAAGGCTTGGCTATGACTCAGTGACAAAGAATGGCTGAAATACATTCTGGGCCCATTAGGGAAAGAAACGGAGGTAAGTTTCACAAAACCCAAGAGAAAGTAGTTTGGGCTCTAATCCATGTTGGAAAGTGGTACCCATGGACATGGGGCTTGAAGAACGTGGTGAGTTCATGGAGCCTAATGTCAATTGATGAGGATCAGATTGAAGAGGGGTGCTGATAGGTATAAGATGGTTTAGAAGCAAAGAAGAGTAACCAGCTAGCCAAACCTATGCTGTTGCCCATTTCTTTACCTACTCTGCTGCCTTGAGTTCCTCCTCCCAGTAATTCTCTTGCTCTGTGTTTTATCACCTCTCACCAGGCATGCAGTAGATGTGGTAGTCTAGAGTCTATTTGGATTTTTGCCACCTTCTGCTTCTTGCAGGTTATCCCTGACACATTCTGTGACACACACCCCATATGCTTATGGGCCACTTTTTTGTTTTGGCCACTGTACTGAAGGTGTGATCTGACGGCTCCCAGACTCAGCTGTGCTGGGCACTTTCTTCTCTGCTTAAGCGCTTCTCTGTCACCATTGCATTGCATAGGGCTTTTGCAAGAACCTATTTGGCCATGGTCAGGCACATGCAATCTGAGTGTGCAGGAGCTAGCACCTTATGAGGACAGCCCTTGACCAGTGCTCGTGGACAAGTATGCCTTTCTTCTGCCCTTTAGGTGAGAAATATGGAGCTGATTCTACATGGCTCCTCAAAGTGTCCCCACAGGACTGAACCCAATTAGTGGTAATCAACTCAGGAAGGCATCCTTATACTGACTTTTCTTCCCTATCCACTCTTCTCAGTGCCTCACTTCTGTTCCCTGAAATCATTTCCAAAAATCTACTTAGTGCGCACAATCTCTTGTCCTAGGCCCTGCGTTCTAGAAGGAATCAAAGCTCTAATACAGAAAGACTTGCCAACGAACAGTAACCTAGACTGTCACAAGCAATCCTGGCAAGACTGGAATTTTACTGCCCTGTCTCCTTTGTGGGTGATCATAGGTTGGGGGGTGGGAGATGATTTAGCTCAGGAACTAGGCCATGAGTTAACATGTCAGGTCAGCCTGGATGGATTTTCCAGGTGGAAAACAGATATTGAGCTGGAGATACAATATCCAACTATCTGAGATCTCCTCTATAGATTTGGAAATTTGGAAATTGCATTCCTATGCTCATCCACAACCCCTTGGTGGTCATGCTAAAGGCCTTACCAAGACCTCTCTCATAACGGATCAAAGGCAAAGGGCCTGCATTCTCCCAGGACCTCCCATTCCCCAAACACCCTGTGACCTGCTTCTGAGAAGCAATACAGAGACCATACATGATGAGGGGAATGAAAATAAGGCAATGACCTTGGAAGACTGTTTGATTCAGGGATGGGGCAGAGAAATTACAAGATGAGCCTAAAGCATCTTGTAGGACCAGATAACAAGGAGTGTTAAAAACCTAACAAAAACAACAACAACAAAAAATAAATATATGTGTGTGTGAGTGTGTGTGTGTGTGTGTGTGTGTGTTTCAAAGGACACAGGAGCCAAATTTAAAGTGCTCCCAATGGCCAATGTTGTAATAACTTGAGGAAAATAAATCACTATAGTACTGAATTATAACCTAAAGAATAATATAAATATCCCTGAGTCCATACTTCTTAAACAAGTAACTGAGTAAATCAATAAATGAGGGAGAAGCAGCAGCTCTTCCTTACAGAAGAATTCCGATTGATAAATGTAAAAGGAATAAAGGAAATAGAAAATTGTCAATAGTATACCAGAGTAAGAATTGCCATAACCATGATCTACTGATAGATAAACAAGATATTTACACAGTCTCCAAGTGTCTACTCTCAAACACTTAGTAATTTCAAAGAAAAAAGTACTAATTTTACAGCACAGAATCCTGGTAGATACCACCTTAGTGAGGTGAAGAAGAAATAAGCAGTAATACGAACTCACAATGTGATGCCCTGAGAAGGGCACACCATTGCCATGGGATTCTCCTCAATGAATCATGATGAATCATAATGAATCTAATAAGTAGAAAACATGACACCAAACCAAACTAGACGAACATTCTACAAAATAATTCACTTGTTTGTTTCAAAAATTTCAAAGCCAGGAAAGACAAGGAGAGAATGAGGAATGGCCACAGACTGAAGGACACTGAGGGAAGAGGAGGTCTACATAAAGGCTAAGAGCCTGTATCAGATGCTGGAGCAGAAGAAGACTGTCAGAGGAGAAACTGGTGAGATCTGATTAAATTGTGTACTTCGGTGACTAGTTTACATGTTTGTTTCAATGAATATTCCAGGCCATGTACAGAGTTAACCCAAGGAGAAGGTGGGGGAGGGGTTTGGAGAAATGCTCTGCACTCCCTTTTCAACTCTCTATGAACTTTAAAACGATCTCAGTATTTTAAAAATATGTATCAACTGTCAAAAAATTTAAAAAAGGAAAAGAACAGGGGAGAAATGTAATATAAACGTGGACCGTTCTGCTTGCCATTCCCTCGGGAAGCTGCTGCCCACCCGCTGTCTTGTGCTGCAACCTTGCACATGCGGCGCTGACAAGAAAGCCACTGAGTTCATCTGTTACCACAAGGAAATAAGAGCAAACAGGCCAGTGAAAGAAGAAAATCCAGTTATCTGGATGGACTGAGAAGGTATCCAACAAAGCATCTGGCAAAGGGATTTTCATTAACCAGTTAACCAGAGCCCCACAGACTGAATCAAGCCCCCTGGGCCTGTGCTAGGCAGGGTTCCACAGTGTCTCTAGAGGTCTCCTTTCTCCCTCAGTTTCTAAGTCTGGAACTCAGGCTGGAAAGGGACTATGGAAATCACTGCCATGCTTCACCCGTTTCCTCACCTCGCGGGTTCCAGATTTCCCCCAGGCCTTTCCCCCACCCTGCCCCCTACACAAGTTGATCAGTACTTAGCCAATGGCCACTGCCTGTTAACTCCCAGTAAGGAATTTTCCCTAAGTCTTCTACTAATCTAAGAGGGCTATATACCGTGCTTGCACCTGTCTCAGATCAGGTGTTTTCTTCCAATTTGGGGCAGACACTGAAGACAGCAGAGTGAGACTGGCTGGAAGTTCTGCTCCCTATGTGCCCTCAGGATCCACGGTCAAAAGGCTACTAAACCAGACCCTGGGACTGCAGCCTTTGTTTCTGTGGTCAAACTCCCAGATGAAAACTGAGGCCAACGTGGTCTCCCAACATACAGAGAGCCTCCTTGGTAGCATTTTAGGTGACCAGGCACTTGTGCCAGAGCCCAGGAGAATTGGAAGCTGGCAGGGCCCCTGCAGTATCTGCAGCACCAGAAGACTCTGACGTCTTGAAGGCTGTCACCTACACGAGGGCCCCTCATTCAGGAGAAAGCAAAGCCATCACTGTGACAAATCGGCCTGCCTTCTGCCTGCACTGCTTAGCCAGCCATATGGCTTGTGAGCTCTCCCTCCAGCCCAGTCACTCTCCTGGCAGGCGCAGAAGTAGGTGACAGCAGCAGCTGGTCCTTTCCAGGGAGAGCTATGCGCATGCGGCCTAGGAAGCCAGAGGGAGCACGCTAGGGAAGAAAGTTGACAGGTAGGCTTCTCTTAGTCTGTCAGTGCCCAGAAAGCCACACTTTCCCTGGACACCCCGCAGCCAGGGTATCTGCAGAACGTGGGTTTGTCAGTGGGAAGAACTCTCCTGGAATTTTTACCTGACATTTAAGGTTTCCTCTGTCACTGGTGGGTTTTGAGAGACTTCTTTATAACCCCGCTACTTGAACTGAAAGGGGGGGTGGATAGAATAGTTCCTAAACAAAATGGTGTGAACGTTTATTCACATAGGAAAATAACTAACTAAAAAGGCATTGGTATCATAGTGTGCAACATGCACTTGTTGCTGGCTGCCTAGCATTCATTCTCCTGTTCAGAAACTATGACAGGGGAAAATAAAAAAAGGACTGGAATTCAAAGATAATTCTGGGTACTATGGTTTACATGTGATTTAAGAAAAACACACACTCAATGACAGAGGTCCCTAATGGCTATCACTTCTTGATTCACAGATGAGCATATAACCCTAGCTAGACTGGTAAGAAGAAATCCAGGACTTTTTTCCAGAAATGGTGGGACATAATCCCTTTTTTACTGACATTTGTGCCATGGGAATTTGAGACCATTAAAATCATTATTGTAGCCTTAAAGGGAACTGATGTGAAGACAAATGGACCCAAAGGACAGAATCTCATAGAAATCAATAACATTTTGAATCTCTATATCAAATTACACCTAAAACTAGCCCAACTTCTGGATTTATTATTTATATAGTTTGATTTTTTAGGCCAGTTTCGGCTGGGTTTTCTGGTTCTTGCAACTGAAAGAATTGTATATCTATATAGCAGACTATATAATACAAACAATATCAGCAAAGTTTCCTTACTGAATATTGTTAGGTGGTAAAATCTGATGTTGTTTCATAACTTCCCTTTCATGCTCTAAATCCTCTGCTTTCTCTCTAATAGGCATGAATTACATTTTACAAAGAGAAAGTGATTTCTAACTTTTAAATGATACAACTTGTGTTCTGTACTGCAGTGCCCTTCACACCCAAGAAAAGTCCCCAGCTATGTATTCTAGGGGCTTTCATATGCATGGAGCCTGCCTGCCAAGGCCCCACACACCTTTTTCTGGAACTGCATGGCTTTATGTATTAATCACGGCTTTTCGTTTTCTGCGTTTCTGAGGCTGTGACATCTGGGGCCTTGGGGATCCCAAAGAGACTGCCCTTTCCAAGCCTAGTCAGTTCTAGAGACAATAAATTAGGGTGGCTTTCATATGCAAAATAACCAATACAAAGCCCTTACCCCCCAGCCTCCTCTTTTATCAGGCTCTCCCACTCCCTGGCCACTATCCCGAGCCCTAGTCATTCCAGAGCCAGATACCAGATAACTAGAGACAGCCCCTATGCCCTGGAGATCCTTAAAATGATTCAAAACTGCCAATTCTAAACCTGCTTTACTCTGCCTTACCTTTGCAGTAGAAACCAAAATAAAGGCTCCTGTCCGTGTTTTCCCTTCATTCACTCTGACCCTGGCGCTTCCCTGTGAGGCCCTGGGTGGTGTGCCACCTCCTCTCAGGAACTCTAACAAACCGTCATTTCAATGGCAGTCATCTCCTGATCTGTTGGCCTCACCATACCTGAATGATAATAAAACATTTTAAAATGACCTGCTCACCCGTTAAGAGCCACACACTCAACAGAGTACTCAGACAAATCCGAGGAGCTCTTAGTAGCACAGGGGTATATGCTCAGCCATGAATACTTCTTTTGAAACCTCAGCTGCAGGGGAATTGTAGATCTGCTTAGGTTCTTCCTCTACTTTTTTCTAACCAGCATAGTGCTAAGCAAGCAATGCACACTGGTTGTTTGATGAAGCACACTGATCAGACTATGTGAAAGCCATAACCACTGTACACCTATGGCTGAGAGGAATGTCAAAGAGCTCCTGGATGCGAATTTATAGAACATCTTTCCCAGGAGATATTATGAGGCTCTATCTTATTGGAGGCTCTCAGAGGAAGACCCTGAGGTGAAGATTTGCATGCCAAGTGGTTTATTAGGAAGACAGTCCTGGGAAGCACCAGTAAGGAAGTGGAGACGTGAGACAGGGAAAGAAGAAGCCAAAAAACAAGGTGTTTTAATGAACAAGTGAGGCTCTACACACCGAGGACCTCTGACAGACAATATAAGGCTGGCTATCTTCCGCCAACTGTAGCACTATCAGAATCACCTGGATGGATTGTTAGAACAGAGTCTGAGCTGAACCCTCAGAGTTTCTGACTCAGTGGGCTCCCAGGTGACACTGATGCTGCTGGTCCCTGGACCAGACTTGGAGGTTTCTCTCCACATCTATCCCCATGAAGCAAGGCTATTCATCACCCACTTGCCGTTCATCATTGGCTGAGGGCAGCTCCCAGGGGCAGTGACTTCCCAAAATATGTGGTCTGTCTCTTTGTGGATGGACAGAAGGTCCTCAGGCAGAGCATTGAACACTTGTGTGTGGGACACCAAGCATGCACAGGGACAGTTAGTACTGAGGGGTGTGCGCAGGACATTGACAGTGTCTGGGACTGCATCTTAGCTCGAGGAGATATCTTTTTTTTTTTTTTAATTATTTATTTCTTTTCATCATAACAGTATTCATCGATTTTGCACCACACCCAGTGCTCCATGCAATCTGTGCCCTCCCTAATACCCACCACCAGGTTCCCCCAACCTCCTACCCGCTACCCCTTCAAAATCTTCAGGTTGTTTTTCAGAGTCCATAGTCTCTCATGGTTCACCTCCCCTTCCAATTTCCCTCAACTCCCTTCTCCTCTCCATCTCCCTTGTCCTCCATGTTATTTGTTATGCTCCACAAATAAGTGAAACCATATAACTGATTCTCTTTATTTGACTTATTTCACTCAGCATAATCTCTTCCAGTCCCATCCATGTTGTTACAAAAGTTGGGTATTTGTCCTTTCTGATGGAGGTATTATACTCCATAGTGTATATGGACCACATCTTCCTTATCCATTCGTCTGTTGAAGGGCATCTTGGTTCTTTCCACAGTTTGGCGACCGTGGCCATTGCTGCTACAAACATTGGGGTACAGATGGCCCTTCTTTTCACTCCATCTGTATCTTTGGGGTAAATACCCAGTAGTGCAATTGCAGGGTCATAGGGAAGCTCTATTTTTAATTTCTTGAGGAATCTCCACACTGTTCTCCAAAGAGGTTGCACCAACTTGCATTCCCACCAATAGTGTAAGAGGGTTCCCCTTTCTCCACATCCTCTCCAACACATGTTGTTTCCTGTCATGCTAATTTTGGCCATTCAAACTGGTGTAAGGTGGTATCTCAATGTGGTTTTAATTTGAATCTTCAAGGAGATATCTTAAAGGAGATAAAGGAGGACCATCTCCCACCACATTCTATATCCCTTCTTGGAAAAAGTCACAGTGTCCACAAGCATAGTTAAGGTTCTGAGAGGTTCTGAGATAAGGAAATCTGTTTAACTCAATTTTCCCAAATTTCTTTGAACTTCTTCTGAAAGAAGACATTTTTGGAATTGCTAGAATTAGAGTAAGTTTTGGCAACTAAGACCCATGGGCCAAATGAGATGGGCTTCCCATTTGTATAAATAAGTTTCATCGGATCATAGACACACCCATCATTTACAGGCTGTCTGTGACTACCTTTACACCAAAAGATCCAAGTCGAATAGTTGTAACAGAGAACTATGGCCCACAAGCCCAAAGCATTTATGATCTGGCCCTTGGTAGAAAAGGTTTGACAGAGCCCTGTTCCAGCCCAACTCTATTCTTTCCACTCTATAGATAGTGAAGCTGACTGGGAGGGAAAGTGTCTCACCTCAGCCAGTGAGCTGACCATGTCAATGCCCCTGATTCTTGTGTCTTTTCTTTCCAGAGAGCCCTGCCCTTTTTACAGCTCTGCCTCAGTTTTCCTTTGTCTCCCAGTCACTATTCTCTTGGCTTGGTAATGTGACTGACGATGGATTCTCCAGAATGAAATCATAACTCTAATTAAAGTCTCCCCTTCATGCCACTAGACCACTCATTCATCAGGCTTTCTGGTGGGTCAGGCCTTTCTTAGGCATGGACATGTCACAAGAAGCAAGAATTGGCATGGTTCTATCTTGGTTCATTGAAGCCTCATCAATAAAGGAAGTTCTTTTTTTTTTGTTTTGTTTTGGTTTGGTTTAATTTGGTTTGATCACTTTATTTGTACCACTTTCCAGAAAGAAGAAATTGTTTAATAGAAATATTAATCTATTGCTGCTGTCACAAATTATCACAATTTCACAGCTTAAAACCATACAAATTTAGTGTTTCATAGTTTTATGGGTCAGAAGTCTGAGTGGTCTTGATGGCATTTTCTGCTCAAAGTCTCACAAGTCCAGAATCAAAATGTCACCTGACTGGGCTCTTATGAGGAAGTTCTGGGAAGAATTCACTTGCAAGATCATTCAGGTTACTGGCAGATTTCAGTGCTTTGTGGTTGTTGGACTGAGGTCCCTAACTCCTTGTGGACTGTCAGGCAGTGATCATTCTAGAGAACAACTGTACTCCTTGGTTTATGGCCCAATTCTTCCATTTTCAAACTGAGCAGCTGTGGATAAAGACCTCCTCATATTGTGAATCTCTGTGACCTCCCCTCTGCCCCATCTTTCCCTGCATCTCTCTGATTCTAGCAGACCTTTTAAAAAATATATTTATTTTTTAAATTTCTTTTCAGTGCTCCAGAATTCATTGTTTATGTACCACACCCAGTGTTCCATACAATATATGCCCTCCATAACACCCACCAACCACCAGGCTCACCCAACCTCCCACCCTCTGCCCCTCCAAAGCCCTCAGATTATTTTTCAGAGTCCATAGTCTCTCATGGTTCATCTCTCCCTCCAATTTCCCCCAACTCCCTTCTCCTCTCCATCTCCCCATGTCCTCCCTGTTATTTCTTATGCTCCACAAATAAGTGAAGCCATATGATAATTGACTCTCTCTGCTTGACTTATTTCACTCAGCATAATCTCTTCCAGTCCCATACATGTTGCTACAAAAGTTGGGTATTCATCCTTTCTGATGGAGACGTAATACTCCATAGTGTATATGGACCACATCTTCCTTATCCATTCATCCGTTGAAGGGCATCTTGGTTCTTTCCACAGTTTGGTGACCGTGGTTTTTATTGCAAGAAAGGGAGTTTTTTTGTTCTTATTTTTTTTAAGTGTGTATTGTCTATGCTAGGTGTTTTGGAGATAATGATACAATTAAGATAGAGGCTGGGGAAGCCAGTTGGGATTAGATGGCCATAGGGGCCCTCTCCGAGGAGTGACATTCAACCTATGAATAATGAAATGAAGACACTGTGTGACAACCGGAGGCAGGAAGAAGGGCAAGTTCATTGGCTTGAGATTGGGAGCATACTATGGCTGGAGCCTAGTGGGAAGACAGAGATAACATTTGAGGCAGAGACCAGATCAGGGTAGAGCCTTGTAGGCCATGATCAAGAATTTGGACGGTATTCCAAGAAAGAAGAGAATCTGTCTCTGGGAACAGTTCCCAAGAAACAAGTTCTGAAATCCTGAAATAAGTGCAAGCTTCTCCAAGGACACTTCTGTTAATGAAAACCTAGATCATGCAGGAAGACATATGTGTCTTGGCCTGGCAGACATGCTGGAGATGCTTTAAACGTGCACACATCTATTGCATAGATGAAGCAACATGTGCTGTCCTTACCACGCCAATGTGTCCAAGCCACCCAGGTTAGTCCCAGTATAAACACATCATCCCTGCAATAATGACTAAGAGTGTCCCCTTCCACTCCTAGCAGTGTCTCAGTTTGAATAATAAATTATACCATCACCCTAATTATACCACTTGCTTCCATGTAATTTAAGCCTTGACTCATGAGGTCCATTACTCTCGGGTCGATAATTTATTCTACCTTGAAATATAAATTCCTTGCAATTAATAGGAACCATCACGTTTATGTCTTATTTCTCCCACGGCACTCTATACCCAGAGGGCAGAACATGTGCGTGCATCAGTCCATTTATACAAAGAGCATTCGACAGATCTAACATAAAAATAATACAAAGACTTTAGGACATTACTGCTTGAAATTTATGTCATTTGGTCTTCACAACGAAACTGCTGGAAGAGTCTAGAGTCATTTCCCTTCTATGGATAAAAGGAAAGTGACTAGTCATGATTTCATGGACATTAAGTATGAGAATTAGAACTTCAACTTGGGGGACAGCTGGGTGGCTCAGTTGGTTAAGTGTTGTGCTGTTGGTTTCAGCTCATGTCATGATCTCAGTGTTGTGAGATCGAGCCCCATGTGGGGCTCCACACTCAGAATGGAGTCTGCTTGACATCCTCTCTCTCTGCCCCTACCCCCTGTTCTCTTCTCCCACCTCCCAAATAAATAATAAATCTTTTAAAAAGAGAGAGAGAAAAAAAAGAACTTGAACTTGAGTGGGCCCAGTTCCATACCCAGGTGTCCTTCTACACCACCACCCTGCAGCTTAAGGCCTGGCTGACCTCTTTTAGGGCAGGTACTGACAGCCTAATAAGATAGAGAAAACATAATAACCTTTCCTGTCTGGGCTTTGCAAATATAAAGTGCTTTGTAACAGCTGAATAATAACAGCCGTCGGCATTGGCGGGTGATCAGGACTTGGCTAGGCTGTTGACGGTGCAGATTTTTATGACTATCTCCTAATGTATGTCAGGTCAGATGTAATACCCTGTAATGTCAGAGCTTATCAGTCTTGCTCGAGGCAGGCATACATGGCACACACCGCCAGGCGCTCTTGGCACATGTTCAAACCTAAGCTGTCAGGGCTTTCTGAACACCAGCCCCCCAGGCAAGTAGACACAGAAGGTGCTAGTCTCCCCAGGGATCCACTGGTGAGCTGAGGGAGTCTCACTTGAGACCTTTACCAGCACCATGTAGCTTCAGGGTAGCTTTCAAGATAATTTGTCACCTTGTCAGGGACAGAGCTATGGCTTCTGGAGAGTCCCCCCACCTTCCCTCAGGCTGAGGCCTTTCTCATTCCAGAGACAAGCCCAGACTGCAACTGCCAAAGCAGTTGGCAGCATTCTGGATGACCTCAGGCAGGTCCCCAGGCAGGAGTCATGGGGAAGAGCTGGATGCAAATATTGCCAAGGACCACTGCTGGATCCTCAGGTCCTCTGAGGCTCAGACTCCTCCCCTGCAAGCCCTGGGGCAGTGACACCTTGCAGGACTGCTGTGTGGGTAAGATACCCAGAGGTCTGCACACAGCAGGTGTTCACAGAGGGTGGGACACTCTTATTAGCATCATCATTTTCACCATCACTATCCCAGCTTAGAGTCTCTAGCTCCAAAACTGCAGAAGGTGACCATGGGCAAGATCACCTGCCAGCATAGCTATCTTGATATCTCTGTCCTGGGAGCCCCCCAGGGGGCAGTGGGACCCCAGTCAGAGAAGGCAAAGCAGGAATGCTAATGCACTTCCTATAAAATGCTCTCCTGGCCTAGCACTTTTCCTATTTTTGTGCATACTGCAATTAGTCAAGCAATTAGGTTTATGAGCAAATTGAATTAGGAAGCCTGTAAAATGACTTTCCAGCCTCCTATCCCTCTCCACCCCTGCCCATCCCTCCCCCAAAGCAAGAGCTGTTTATTAATGCCAATGGGAGCCTACATCTAAGAGTAGCCCTTTGACCCTTTGACTTTCTTTCATGCTTTTCTTTTTATTAGGTAAATGTTCAAATACTCAAAAGTAGAGAAAATAGTATGATAAGTCCTCATTTTCAACAATTACCACCATTTTGATATTCTTTTTTTCATCTGTCCCAGACACATACATTTGTTAAGACAAATTGCCAACACTCTATTATTTCACCCACGTCATCCTCGTTGGCACACCAGGAAGAGTAGGGGCTAGAGGGTGAAGAAGGCTGCCCAAGGACTAGAGAAATGGGTCCCTCGAATGGGACCTGAGCCCAGGGCCTCAGAAACTGTGATTTACACATATCCCACAATAAGAAGAAGCAGAGGAAATGAGGGCTAGATCTGGAGGAAGCTACACTGGGATCTGCCTTGTCATCTAGGAATATAAGTTTTGAGGACAGAGTGATTCTTCAGGTTAAAAAGCAAATAAGTATTTCTGAGAACAGATGGGGCCTCATGCCCCTAACCTGAGTGTGTATACAACATCATGGAGCCCTGGAAATGCCCAGGTGTCTGGAAGTATACCCACCATCCACACTAGGACCCACAGTCTCACTATGCCTTGGGACACTCAAGCAGCAGACTCTGGTATCACCAAACAGAGAGCAGGAAGTGGGAAGCAACCACTGTTCCAGCCTCCTCCCTCCCAGCTCTCATCCTGCCAAAGGTAGACCCAGTAATCTCTTCCCACAGAAGCAATCTTGTGTGAAAAACAAATTAAAGGAATGCTTAGCACACTGGGAGAGAAGTGGCCAGCTTCCAAAAGGTAAAAACACAGCCAAAATTAAAAAATGTGTCTTCACATTAAGAAAACAAGGTGTACCCATTTCACAGATGAGGAAGAGAAGACTCAGAGAAGTAAACTGTTCAGAGTAACAGCTAACAAACTGCAGAGGCAGATTTAGTATCTCTCCTTCCTCATCCTTTCTTCCTAGCTCAAGGCAATGTCCCCAAATTGAGAGATGAATCTCTGGTGGGAAACATTTTTGGGTTATAGATTTACTAATCAGCTTGGCTTGGGTTTCATAAAAGGCAGTGCTAAGAACACTGAGTCAGTACTTCTTTCCAGTTTCCAGAATGCAGAGAGGAAGAAAATGCAAAAAGCTCAGATATGCAAATGAGCATTTGGACTAATTTCCTCTGGAGTTTCAGCCTCCAGGAGAATTTTTTATTCCCTGCAGAATGCATTCTTGTTTCTGCTTAACTGGTGAAAAAGGAGGAAAGATCTTTTCCAGATGACCAAACCTAGGAATGCAAATCTCCAAGGAAAAGGCACTTTTCTGGAAGTAAATGTTTACTAAACAAAAATAATGTAGGATAAATAAATGTTCCATTTCCCAAAGAAATGGACAAAGAGAATTCCCAAGCTTTCAGTCATGAGAGTAAATAAGTCTTCTACATTCATTGCTTACCTTTCTTCTACCCAGGCCTGTATTTTAAGCAAGGTCTAGGATGAACTCAGGAGGGTACTCAAGTATGTGAGTAGGAAAGTGGGCAGCAGCCTCTCCTCTAAGATAGAAAAGTCAACTGTGATGTACTAAAGAATTTGGCTTAGACATGAGACCCTGTGTTAGCCCTGGGGGAAATGGGGAACACAAGCCCTGTAACACTTGGCCAAGACCCTGGGCCTCCAGAAGGACAAAGATGTATACCTAAATGTATTCCTCAGATATGCTCAGGAAAGACAGGTTACAAGTTCTTGTTGCTTCCTTCCAGGGGACTTTCTAATACTTTGAGTGCCCCAGGCTCCTAATGGGACACTTTGTTCCCAGCTCACCACTTTCTTACACCATACACAAAAATAAATTCAAAATGGATTAAAGACATAAGTGTGAAACCTGAAACTATAAAAATCCTACAACAGAACACAGGCAGTAACCTCATCATTCAACTTTTTTCTAGACACAACTCCTGAGGCAAGGGAAACAAAAGCAAAAATAAACTATTGGAACTACATCCAAATAGAAAGCTTCTGCACAGCAGAGGAAATAATCAACAAAACTAAAAGGCAATCTATAGAAAGGGAGAAGATACTTGCAAAAGACATATCTGATAAAGGGTTAGTATCCACCTAAAACCCAAATAATTCAATTAAAAATGGGTAGAAGGCATGAACAGACATTTCTCCAAGAAAGACATCTAGATGGCCAATAGACACATGAAAAGATGATCATCATTACTTACCCCCAGGGAAATGCAAATCAAAACTACAATGAGATGTCACCTCACACCTGTTAAAATGACTAAAATCAACAACACAAGAAACAACAAGTGTTGGTGAGGATGTGGAGAAAAAGGAACTCTCATGTACTGATAATGGGAATGCAAACTGGTGTAGCCACTCTAGAAAACAGAATGGAGGTTCCTGAAAAAGTTAAAAATAGAACTACCCTATGATCCAGCAATTACACTACTGGGTATTTACCCAAAGAATACAAAAGCACTAATTCAAAAGGATACATGCACCCTGATGTTTACAGCAGCACTGTGTTTACAGCAGCACTATCTATAATAGCCAAAATAGGAAAGCAGCTTGTATTCACCAGCAGATGAATGGATAAAGACGATGTGGTGTGTGTGTGTGTGTGTGTGTGTGTATATGATATGTATATCATATATACATATTTGTATATATATGAATACAATATTTAATTGTATAAATATATACAATTGAAAAGAAAAATCTATATATATACATAAAAAAGAATGAAATGTTGCCATTTGCAAGGACATGGATAGAGCTAGAGAATATAACGCTAAGCAAAATAATTCAGTCAGGAAAAGACAAATGCCATATGATTTCATTCACATGTGGCATTTAAGAAACAAAACAAATGAGCCAAGGGGAAAAAAGAGAGCGAGAGACACCAAGAAACAGACTATTAATTATAGAGAACAAACTCATGGTTACCAGAGAGGAGGGAGAGAGGGAAATGGGTTAAATAGGTGAGGGAGATAAGGAGTGCGTCTGTTGTGATGAGCACCCTGTGATGTTTGGAACTGTTGAATAACTGCATTGTACACCTGAAACTAACATAAGACTTTATGTTAACTAACTGGAATTAAAATAAAAGCTGAGGGGCACCTGGGTGGCTCAGTGGATTAAGCCGCTGCCTTCGGCTCAGGTCATGATCTCAGTGTCCTGGGATCGAGCCCCGCATCGGGCTCTTTGCTCAGCGGGAGCCTGCTTCTCTCTCTCTCTCTGCCTGACTCTCCGCCTACTTGTGATTTCTCTCTCTGTCAAATAAATAAATAAAATCTTTAAAAAAAAAAATAAAAAAAATAAAAGCTGAAAGAAAGAAAGAAAGAAAGAAAGAAAGAAAGACCCAGCTTTGTGTGCCCAGTGCTTTTGCTAAACTGGCCAGATGTCCGATAAAAATAGTAAGTCTTGACCAGGCTGGTTCACTACAATGCCCCACTTTGCCTGCTTTCTCCTGTGCTTTATATCTCACCCAGGCCCCACATGTGAGAGCACCTCTCATGACTGGTTCAGGCAGTGTCTGTCCACTCCTGAGAAGGCTCTTAGGCTCAGATTTTCAGAGCTGCTGATAATCTAGCAATTAACCACCAGGCTAGAGGAATACTCTTTGAATCCTTTGATAAAGCCTGGCATGCCTCAGCGCTATCTTCTTTTGTTTTCAATCATTCTGATACTGCAGAGGCAGCTGCAAAGTGAAGCATATGTTAATGACGCCTGCAGAGTAAGGCCAAAAAAAAAGAAAAGAAAAGAAATACAGCTACTAATGCCTGAGGTTGAGTTTCCCAGTGACTGCTTGTAACTGGGTCACTATTTTTAGTTGGAACCTCCAGTCAAAAATGTCAAAGAGGGAAAATGAATGTGAATTTGGTTGAAAAGGATGAATGAGGAATGGTGTTTCATCCCATCTCTCTTAAAAACTCACCCTTGGTCCTACGAAACGCATTCCCCAGCTCTGGGCCTCAGAATTTCCCACCTGAACAACCAGAGGTTTAGATTCCCTATCAATCAGACATTCTGTGAATCGAAGACTAGCAATATCTAAGGAAGAAGGGTTTACAGCCCCATCAAGCCAACTGCCCTACTGAAAAGCTCTTGTAGGTGTCTCTAATGCTAAGGTTTGCAAAAGTTCTCACATCCTTGACCATGAGAAGTGGGAAGCAAATGAAACTCAGCAGGGTCACATCTGACAAAGAGTTAGATTTTAATGGAAGGTGCCAGTAGACCCCCTCCTCACTATTCTATCCACTAACCTAGCCCAGTCTTCCTCTAGCCTCAGGATTACCAATACTCTTCCATTAAACACCTGAGGAAAGTGTTGCCTTGCTTTTAGAGGACATAATATACAAGATAGTAATAATAAATCAAAAAAATAGTCATAACAATAAGAACAACACTCTTAAGTGTTAAGTGTTAAGAACCAAACTGACCTGATGAAAGAAAATTCCCCGGTCAAGCTGGTTCTAGCATTCTACTTGGGGAAAGGGAAATACTCAACTTCATCTCTCTAGCCATCCTGTTCTACCTAAAGGGAGGTAGCAAGGGGTACATGAGAAAACTTGTGAAGTCTCAGTCCAGAGGCACATGTTAACTAAAAGACAGAACTAATCGTAAGTCTATAGAATGTTCCTTCTCACCCCACATTTCACTGCTACATTACTGAACAGCCTGTGTACAGCAGTTCCTTGTCCCCAGTACATCATATCTGGCTATCAAGGGAAAAAATATGTATGTATGTATGTATATGTATATGTGTATGTATATGTATATATGTGTATAAAGGTGTGTGTGTGTGTGTGTGTGTGTGACCACAGATCCAGGAAGTTCAAGCAGAAAAAGTGTTCAAAAAAAACCTGCATATAAATTTGGCATATAATTTTGAAATTACAAAAAAAATCTTTAATGAAACCAAAGGAAGCAATCACCTTATCTATCAAAGTAGTAGAGGTAAGAATCATATCTAACTTCTATACAGAAACCATGCAAACAAAGAAAGTGGAGTGAAGTACATAAAGTGTTAAGGAAAACAAACAAACAAACAAACACACCAAAAAAATCTACTGGGGTGCCTGGATGGCTCAGCCTTTAGTGTCTGCCTTTGGCTCAGGTCACGATCCCAGACTCCTGGGATTGAGCCCCGCATCAAGTTCCTTGCTCAGCAGGAAGCCTGCTTCTCCCTCTCAAACTCTCCTTGCTTTTGCTCCCTTCTTTCGCAGTGTCTCACTCTGTCAAATAAATAAATTCTTAAAACAACAACAACAACAACAACAAACTATTAAATTACAATTCTATACCTTGTGAAATTACCCTTCAAAAGTGAAAGTGAAGTAAAGGCTTTCTCAGACAGATAGAAATGGAGGTGATTTGTTGACACTAGATCTGACTTGCAAAAAATGTTAAAAACTTTTTAAAGAGAAGAAAACTAATATAGCTTAGAAACTTGAATTTATATAAAGAAATATCATCAGAAAGAAATAAGGGTAAGATAACAACTTTTATTATTCTTATCCCTAATTGATCCAATACATAACAGTATGTTAAAAATAATAGCAAAACTGTATTCAATTATGTGTGCTTATGTACTGCGTGTGTGTGCATGTGCTTACATATGTGTAAGTGAAATGAATGACAACAATGATAAAAGGGATGGGAGGAGGGAATTAGAATCACTTTGTTATTATAAAATATCCTCACTACCCATGAAATGGCATGGTGTTGTTAAAAAACAGATTAGTTATAAATGTACTATAAAATCTGGGGCAACCACTAAAAAAAGTTAAGAAAGAAGTGCAGCAGATATGCTAAAAAAGGAAAAAAAATCGAATTATATTAAATGCTCAGTTAGGGAAAAAAACACAAAAGGTAGGAAAAAAATGGAAACAAAGAATAAGGGCAACAAATAGAAAACAGCAACCGATATGGTAGGCTTTAATCCAGCTAATCAATAATCATTTTTGAAAATCAGTGGTCTAAATGCACCATTAAAAGACAGGGATTGGCAGAGTGGATCAAAAAACATTACTTAACTATATATTATCTAAAAGATACCCACTTTAAATAAAAGGACACATTAGATTAAAAGTAAATGGATGGAGAAAAGTATACTATGCTAACACTGATGAAAAGAAAGCAGAAGAGCTATATTTCAAACAGAGCTGACTTCAAAGGAAGGAAATTTACCAAGGATAAAGAAGGGCATTACATAATGATAAAGGTGTTGATTTTCCAAGAAAACATAACAATTCTTAATGTTCACACACCTAACAACAGAGTGTCAAACTACATGAGGCAAAAACTGACAGAACTGCAAGGAGAAATAGGTGAATTCACTATCAGAGTTAAAGACACCCCACTCTCAGTAATAGATGGATCCAGCAGTCAGAAAATCAGTAAGCATGTAGTTGAACTAAACAGTATGATCAGTGAAAAAGATATAATTGACATTTATCAACACTTTATTCAAAAATAGCAGAGTACACAAACACATGAACATTTACCAAGACTGATTAAATTCTGGGCCATAAATTATACCTTTACAAATTTAAAAAAATAGAAATTACAGTGTGTCTTTCCTCAGACCACAATGGAATTAAACTAGAAATTAGTGACAGAAAGATAGCTGGAAAATCCCCAAATATTTGGAAAGTAAACTACACACTGCTAAATAACACATGAATCAAAGAAGAAATCTTAAGATAAATTTAAAAATATTAGGATGAAAAGAATGTGAAAACAAAACTTATTGAAATTTGTGGGATGCAGCAAAAGTGGTACCTAGAGGGACACTTATAGTATTGAAAGCATATATTAGAAAAAAAGAAAGACCTAAAAATCAGTAATATAAGCTTTCACCTTAGGAAAGCAGAATAAGAGCAAATTAAATCCAACATAAGCAAAGGAAAATAAATTATAAGAATTAGAGCAGAAAATTTTAAAAAAAATTGAAACAAGAAATAAGAGAAAATCAGGGGAGGAGTCAAGATGGCGAAGAAGTAGAAGGCTGAGATGACATCAGGTAGCAGGAGATCAGTTAGATAACTTATCAAACCATTCCAAACACCTACAAATCTGACAGGAGATCGAAGTGAAGAAGAGCACCAATTCTAGAAACAGAAAATCAACCACTTTCTGAATGGTAGGACTGGCGGAGAAGTGAATCCAAAGCGACGGGAAGATAGACCACAGGAGGAGGGTCCAGCTCCTGGCAAGCAATGGAGCAACAGAGCGCAAAATCAGGACTTTTAAAGGTCTGCTCCACTGAGGGACATCGCTCCAGAGGCTAAGCTGATGTGAAGCCCACGTGGGAGTAGCATGGTCTCAGGTCCCATGGGGTCACAGAAAGATCAGGGTTGTCTGAGTGTCGCAGAGCTCACAGGTATTACAGCAGGGAATCTGGCTACAGAGACAGAGCCGAGGAGTGAGCTCCCATTTCGGGGTTACCTTAAATAGTGATCTGTGGCAGAGGCCACCGCTCTGTGAGCAGGGACTCCATAAGACCTGGGGAGACTCCCCTGGAAGAGCACAGGGATCTGTGCGGTTCAGAGACTCCAGGCAGGGCTGTGTGCCAGAGACAGAGATGCTTGGTCACAGGCTGGGTGAGCTCAGAGGGCAGCCAGAGGCCAGGGAGATGGGAGATGCTTTTCTCCGAAGGCACACTGAGGAGTGGGGCTCTGAGATCTCGGCTCCTCTGGGCTGGAGATTGGGAGGTGGCCATCTTCATTCCCATCGACCAGAATTCTACAGAAAGCGTTCAGGGAACAAAAGCTCCCGAAAGCGAACCTGAGCAAACCTGAGCGGATTACTTAGCCTGGCCCCTGGTAAGGGTGGTGCAATTCTGCCTCAGGCAAATACACTTGGGAATCACTACAACAGGCCCCTCCCCCAGAAGATCAACAAGAAATCCAGCAATGACCAAGCTCACTTACCAAGACGACAGTGGAACTCCAGAGGAAGGAAAAGCAAAGCATGGAATTCATGGCTTTCTCCCCATGATTCTTTAGTCTTGCAAAGTTAATTAATTTTTTTAATTTTATTTTTTTCTTCTGCTAATTTTTTTAACTTTTACCCTTTCCTCTTTTAACATTTTTTAACTAGTTTATCTTAACAATACCTTTCAAAAAAATCTTTTTTGAACCTTCATTATTGTAGTCATATTTTATCCTTCATTGTATCTAACTTTATTTCTTGTATACACATAGGGTTTTTTCTTCTAAAAAAATTTGGGATATAACCTTTAATAGATCAAAATATAACCTAAATCTAGCACAGGGCTTTGTTCTAGTCTCCAGCCTGAGTATATTCTCTCCACTTTCTTTTTCTTTATTCTCCCAACCAACTTATCAACTCCTTTTTTAGAAATCAAAAAGAAAAATTTTTTTTCATCTTATAGTCATTCCATTTCTTCACCGTGTTTACCCTTAAATGTTTTCATTCTTTAAAATTTTGGAGGTAGTTTCCTCTAAGACACCAAAATACTCCCCAAATTAAGTGGGTGACCCTGTTCTATTCAGCAGTCTAACATATATATATTTTTCTTTTTAAAATAATTAATTAATTAATTAATTAATTTATTTATTTATTTTCTCTGAACTTCTTTTTACCCCCTTTGTTCCCCCCATAATTTGGGATCTCTTCTGATTTGGTTAAAACACATTTTACTGGGGTCTTTGTCACCCTTTTAGTATTTTATTCACTCCTTCATATATTCTTATCTGGATAAAATGACTAGGTGGAAAATTCACCAAATAAAAAAAAAAAAAAAAAGGCAGTACCGAAGGCCAGGGACCTAATCATTATGGACACTGGTAGTATGTGAGATCTAGGGTTCAGAATGACGATTCTTAAGGTGCTATCCAGACTTGAAAAAGGCATGGAAAATATTAAAGAAACCCTGTCTGGAGAAATAAAAGCCCTTTCTGGAGAAATAAAAGAACTAAAATCTAACCAAGTTGAAATTAAAAAAGCTATTAATGAGGTGCAATCAAAAATGGAGTCTCTTACTGCTAGGAAATATGAGGCAGAAGAGAGAATTAGTGATACAGAAGACCAAATGACAGAGAATAAAGAAGCTGAGCAAAAGAGAGACAAAAACTACTAGACCATAAAGGGAGAATTCGAGAGATAAGTGATACCATCAGATGAAAGAACATTAGAATAATTGGGATTCCAGAAAAAGAAGAAAGAGAGAGGGGAGCAGAAGGTATATTGGAGAGAATTTCCTTAATATGGCAAAGGGAACAAGCATCAAAATCCAGGAGGCACAGAGAACCCCCCTCAAAATCAATAAGAATAGGCCCACACCCCATCATCTAATAGTAAAATTTACAAGTCTTAGCGACAAAGAGAAAATCCTGAAAGCAGCCTGGGACAAGAAGTCTGTAGCATACAATGGTAAAAATATTAGATTGGCAACAGGCTTATCCAGAGAGACCTGGCAGGCCATAAAGAACTGGCATGATATATTCAGAACACTAAACGAGAAAATCATGCAGCCAAGAATACTATATCCAACTAGTCTAACATTGAAAATAGGAGGAGAGATAAAAAGCTTCCAGAACAAACAAAAAACTAAAAGAATTTGTAAACTCCAAACCAGGTCTACAGGAAATACTGAAAGGGGTCCTCTAAGCAAGAAAGAGGCTAACAGTAGTTGATCAGAAAGGAACAGAGATAATATACAATAACAGTCACCTTATAGGCAATACAATGGCTCTAAATTCATATCTCTCAGTAGTTACCCTGAAGGTAAGTGGGCTAATTGCCCCAATCAAAAGACATGGATAAAAAAATGGATAAAAAAACAAAACCCATCAATATGCTGTCTACACAAAACTCATTTTAGACTCCAAAACACCTCCAGATTTAAAGTGAGGGGGCGGAAAAGAATTTACCATGCTAATGGACATCAGAAGAAAGCAGGGGTGGCAATCTTTGTATCAGATAAATTAGATTTTAAGCCAAAGTCTATAATAAGAGATGAGAAAGGACAATATATGATACTCCAAGGGTCTAACAGTAGATCTAACAATGTTAAATATCTATGCCCCTAACATGGGAGCAGCCAACTACATAAACAAATTAATAACAAAATCAAAGAAACACATTGACAATAATACAATAATAGTAGGGGACTTTAACACTCTCCTCACTGAAATGGACAGATCATCGAAGCAAAAGATCAACAAGAAAATAAAGGCCATAAATGACACACTGGACCAGACTGATATCACAGTTATATTCAGAAAATTCCATCCCAAAGCAACAGAATACCCATTCTTCACTAGTGCACATGGAACATCTCCAGAATAGATCACATCCTGGGTCATAAATCAGGTCTCAACTGGTATCAAAAAATTGGGATCATTCCCTGCATATTTTCAGACCACAATGCTCTGAAGCTAGAACTCAATCACAAGAGGAAATTTGGAAAGAACCCAAATACGTGGAGACTAAAGAGCATCCTTCGAAAGAATGAATGGGTCAACCAGGAAATTAAAGAAGAATTGAAAAAATTCATGGAAATAAATGATAAAGAAAACACACCGGTTCACAATCTGTGGGACACAGTGAAGGCAGTCCTGAGAGGAAAATATATAGCAGCACAAGCCTTTTTCAAGAAACAAGGTCTCAAATACACAACCTAACCCTACACCTAAAGGAGCTGGAGAAAGAACAAGAAAGAAACCCTAAACCCGGCAGGAGAAGAGAAATCATAAAGATCAGAGCAGAAATCAATGAAATAGAAAAAAAAAAAAAAAAGCAGTAGAACAAATCAACGAAACTAGGAGGTGGTTCTTTAAAAGAATTAATAAGATTGATAAACCTGGCCAGACTTACCAAAAAGAAAAGAGAAAGGACCCAAATTAATAAAATCATGAATGATAGAGTAGAGATCACAACCAATACCAAAGAAATACAAACAATTATAAGAACATATTATTAGCAACTATACGCCAGCAAATTTGACAATCTGGAAGAAATGGATGCATTCCTAAAGACATATAAACTACCATAACTGAACCAGAAAGAAGTAGGAAACCTGAACAGGCCCATAACCAGTAAGGACATTGAAGCAGTCATCAAAAATCTCCCAACAAAAAAGAGCCCAGGGCCAGACGGCTTCCCAGGGGAATTCTATCAAACATTTAAATAAGAATTAATTCTTATTCTCTTGAAACTGTACCAAAAAATAGAAATGGAAGGAAAACTTCCAAACTCATTTTATGAAGTCAGCATCACCTTGATCCCAAAACCAGACAAGGATCCCATCATAAAAGAAAATTACAGACCAACATCCTTGATGAACACAGATGCCAAAATTCTTACCAAAATACTAGCCAATAGGATCTAACAGTACATTAAAAGGATTATTCACCACGACCAAGTGGGATTTATTCCAGGACTGCAAGGTTGGTTCAACATCCGCAAATCAGTGTGATACGATACATTAATAAAAGAAAGAACAAGAACCATATGATACTCTCAGTAGATGCTGAAAAAGCATTTGCAAAGTACAGCACCCCGTCCTGATCAAAACTCTTCAAAGTGTGGGGATAGAGAGCACATACCTCAATATTATCAAAGCCATCTATGAAAAAACCACTGCAAATATCATTCTCAATGGAGAAAAACTGAAAGCTTTTCCACTAAGGTCAGGAACACACCAAGGATGTTCATTATCACAACTGCTATTCAACATAGTACTAGAAGTCCTAGCCTCAGCAATCAGACAACAAAAAGAAATTAAAGGCATCCAATCGGCAAAGAAGAATCAAACTCTCACTCTTTGCAAATGATATGATACTATATATGGAAAACCCAAAAGACTCCACTCCAAATCTGCTAGAACTTGTACAGGAATTCAGTAAAGTGTAATTATATAAAATCAATGCACAGAAATCAGTTGTATTCCTTTACACCAACAGGAAGACAGAAGAAAGAGAAATTAAGGAGTTGATCCCATTTGCAATTGCACCCAAAACCATAAGATACCTAGGAATAAACGTAACCAAAGAGGCAAAGAATCTATACTCAGAAAACTATAAAGTACTCATGAAAGAAATTAAGGAAGACACAAAGAAATGGAAAAATATTCCATGCTCATGGATTGGAAGAACAAATATTGTGAAAATGTGTATTCTGTCTAAAGCAATCTACATGTTTAATGCAATCCTTATCAAAATCCCATCCATTTTTTTTTCAAAGAAATGGAACAAATAATCCTAAGATTTATATGGAACCAGAAAAGACCTCGAATACCCAGAGGAATATTAAAAAAAGAAAGCCAAAGTTGGTGGCATCAAAATTCCAGACTTTAAGTTCTATTAAAAAGCTATCATCATCAAGACAGTATGGTACTGGCACAAAAACAGGCATATAGATCAGTGGAATAAAATAGAGAGCCCAGTAATAGACCCTCAACTCTATGGTCAACTAAACTGTGACAAAGCAGGAAAGAATGTCCAATGGAAAAAGACAGTCTCTTCAACAAATGGTGTTGGGAAAATTGGACATCCACATGCAGAAAAATGAAAATGGACCATTTCCTTACACCACACACGAAAATAGACTCAAAATGGATGAAGCACCTCATTGTGAGAAAGGAATCCATCAAAATCCTTGAAGAGTACACAGGCAGCAACCCCTTCGACCTCAGCCACAGTAACTTCTTCCTAGGAACATCATCAAAGGCAAGGGAAGCAAGGGCAAAAATAATCCTAATAGTTATTAGGATTTCATCAAGATCAAAAGCTTTTGCACAGCAAAGGAAACAGTTAACAAAACCAAAAGACAACTGACAGAATGGGAGAAAATATTTGCAAACGACATATCAGATAAAGGGCTAATATCCAAAATCTATAAAGAGCTTATCAAACTCAACACCCAAAGAACAAAGAATCCAATCAAGAAATGGGCAGAGGACCTGAACAGACATTTCTGCAAAGATGGCCAACAGACACATGCAAAAGTGCTCCACGTCACTCAGCATCATGGAAATACAAATCAAAACCACAATGAAATACCACCTCACCCCAGTCAGAATGGCTAAAATTAACAAGTCAGGAAATGACAGATGCTGACGAGGATGTGGACATTCCCACTATTGGTGGGAATGCAAGCTAGTGCAATCACTCTGGAAAACAGCATGGAGGTTCCTCAAAAAGTTGAAAATAGAGCTACCCTAGAACCCAGCAATTGCACTACTGGGTATTTACCCTAAAGATACAAACGTAGTGATCTGAAGGGGCACACGCACCCGAATGTTTCTAGCAGCAATGTCCACAATAACCAAACTATGGAAAGAACGTAGATGTCCATCAACAGATGAATGGATAAAGAAGATGTGAGATATATATAGATATATAGATATAGATATAGATGATATATATATATATAGATAGATATAGATATATTGCAACCTTCAAAAGAAATGAAATATTGCCATTTGCGATGACGTGGATGGAACTAGAGGGTATTATGCTGAGCAGAGAAAGACAACACATGATCTCCCTGATATGAGGAAGTGGAGATGCAACGTGGGGGGTTTGGGGTATAGGAAAAGAATAAATGAAACAAGATGGGATCGGGAGGGAGACAAACCGTAAGAGACTCTTAATCTCACAAAACAAACTGAGGGCTGCCTGGGGGAGGGGGGTAGGGAGAGGGTGGTAGGGTTATGGACATTGGGGAGGTTGTGTGCTATGGTGAGTGATGTGAAATGTGTAAGTCTGATAATTCACAGACCTGTACCCCTGGGGCTAATAATACATTATATGTTTATAAAAAAATTTTAGAAACAAGACGGCGGGGAAGTAGGAGGAGGCGCCCTTTCAACCTGTACCCTAAAGTGAGCTGATTACCTTCCGAAGAACTCCGATCACCCAAGAAATCAGCCTGAGATCAGAATTATACATGTGTGGATCTCTACCAGAGCAGAAGATGCCAATGGGCAGGTAAAGCAGAGTGGGAAAGTCGGACTGATATCGGAAGATACACAAAAGGGGGAGGGAGCCATCAGAGGTGACCCATTGGTAAGTAATATCCCAATACGAGAGTGCCCTGCATCTGGGGACCAGCATTAACTCAGGAGTCTGGTAGAAAGCACTCAAAAAGAGCAAAGGATCAACGGAGGGAAATTGTGGGAATCAGGGTGTTAGGGACAGGGGCTTAAGTCTCCAGACCCAGGACAGCTACCCCTGGTGCAGAGCCAGAAAGAGTGCGGTGGAGAAACCAGGTCTTGGTCCCTGTGCCACCAACACACCTGAGAGCGCATGGGGCCTGGCTCCTGTGAGGGGCTGGGAGCCTTGCCAGCCAATAGAAGCACAGCCTTTTTGCAGTCCCCACGCAAGTGTTCTGCCGTGCCATCAGAGTCCAAGTCGTGCCCTGCGCCCTCCCCTGAGAGAGGTGCGCACAGGCGCCAGCTGGGTGCTCTCAGACCTGGAAAGACCAGGCACTCCCAGCCCGGGGCCAGCGGGAAAATCTCAGTGTGCGATCGCTGTTTGGAACCTCTCTGGCAGTCTGGAGCTGCCCAGACAGTCGCTGCTGCCGTGGTTTTGGGTACAAGCAAAAAATCCTGTGTCCGCAGGGACCACGACTCAGAACCTGCTCTGCCAGTGGCCAAGGGGGGATTTGTTTGGGCTCTGCAGCCAGACTGAGGCTTCTCTCTGAGAGGGAGGTCAGGGTGGAGTTTGCTTTCCTCTAAACCTACAAAAACCATTAAAAGCTGTCAAGGCAAGAGAGAAAAGCAAAAGTGAACAAACATAAAAACCTCCAGAGAACAAAAGCCTGAAAAAACCAGTTTCAGAGCCCACACCCTTGAGGGGGCTGGGAGGACTTAACTCAGAGAACATCATTGACAGAAAACCCACGTGGCAGGCCCCTCCCCCAGAAGACCAACCAGGAAAGGGGAAAAAAAAAAAAAAAGATGACAAGAGAACAACCACCACTACTTCATAGGACAACTTTTATTTTTAATTCGTTCCCACTATTCTGGATCATTTTTTTAAAATATTTTATTTATTTATTTGCCAGAGAGAGAGAGGGAGGGAGAGAGAGAGTGCAAGCAAGAGAGCACAGGCAGACAGAGTGGCAGCAGAGGCAGAGGGAGAAGCAGGCTCCCCGCTGAGCAAGGAGCCCGATGTGGGACTCGATCCCAGGATGCTGGGATCATGACCTGAGCTGAAGGCAGCTGCTTAACCAACTGAGCCACCCAGGTGTCCCTGGATCATTTTTTTTTTATATAGATAATTTTTTAACCTATTTACCAACACAGTGAGATGTTCAGTACATCAAATTCCATAATAACCTTCTAACCTGAACTTTTTGATACATACACCTGTGTTTTCCTTTTACATTTCTATTTTTCATTTTTTAAAAAAAAATTTAGTTTAGTTTAGTCTAGTTTACCCTTTTTTAAATTTTTATTTTCTAATACTCATATAGAGTTAAACTTCAAGGTAATCCCCTTTCCCCAATCAATGCTACCCCTATAGGTAAACCAATTTTTAATCCCCCTTCAATGCTACCCCTATAGGTAAACCAATTTTTAATCCCCCTTTATCTTAGGAAAGGTGAGTCCTTTAACAAAGATATCAAGATACATCCAGGAAGAATCAAAACTACCTTCCTCGCCCACACTGAGAATTTATAAACACTCTCCCATCTTTTTCTTCCACCAGTGTTTCTGTGTTTGTCCTGACAGTATATAAATCTTACACTTGGGGTTCTTTTTGACGAGGTTCTTCCTTTATTTGCATATATATATATATATATATATATATATATATATATATATATATATAAAATTTTTTTTCCTCTTGTCATATACTTTTATCAGTCTTTTTGTTTGTCTGTTTTTGTTTGTATATTTCATAAATCTTACCTTGGGGCCCATTTGGGCTGATCCTTCTCTTTTATCTTCCTTTTCTTTCCTGTCTCTCTCTCTTTTTTTATTTATTTTTTCTTTTTTCTCTCATTTGAGTGGGGAACCCTAATTGCTCAGAAGCATTCCAGGGTGCATCTTGACTGCACCACGGTCAATACATCCAGCTACATCTGTTCAGTCATCTCCCACCAAAATGACTAGGAGGAGGAATGCCCAACAGAAGAAAAATACAGAGGATGAGCCTTCTGCAACAAGGCTAATGGCTATCAACATAGACAGTATGTTGGAAAGAGAATTCAGGCTAACAATTATCCAAGCAATAGCTAGGCTGGAGAAAGCCATGGATGACCAAATGGAATAGATTAGGGCTGAACTGAAAATGACCAGAGATCATGTTTTCAATGTTAGGGAAGAGCTGAAAGCTACCAGAGATGAGCTTCACAATGCTCTCAATGAGTTCCAATCTAATCTAAATTCTCTCAAAGCTAGGGTAACTGAGACAGAAGATAGAATTAGTGATCTGGAGGACAAACAGATAGAGAGAAAGGATCAGGAGGAAGCCTGGAACAAGCAGCTTAGAAGCCATGAAAACAGAATCAGGGAAATAAATGATGCCATGAAACGTTCCAACGTCAGAATTATTGGAATCCCTGGAGGGGAGGAGAAAGAGAGAAGTCTAGAAGATATAGTGGAACAAGTTCTTCATGAAAATTTTGCCAACCTCACGAATGGAACCAGCATTCATGTACTAGAGGCCGAACTGTCTCCACCCAAGATTATAGATTCCAGGAAAACATCAAGACACCTGATAGTCAAATTGAGGAATCATAATTGTCGATATAATCTCTTAAAAGCTGCTAGGACAAAGAGGCTCCCTACCTACAGAGGAAAGCCCATCAGAATAACGTCAGACCTGTCCACAGAGACCTGGCAAGCCAGAAAGGGCTGGCAAGATATATTCAGGGCATTAAATGAGAAGAACATGCAGCCAAGAATACTTTACCCAGCAAGACTGACATTCAAAATGGATGGAGAGATAAAGAGTTTCCAAGATCAGCAAGGCTTAAAATACTATGCAACCACCAAGCCGACACTGCAGGAAATATTAAGGGGGGTTCTATAAAAGAGGAAAAATCCTAAGAATAGCATTGAACAGAAATATAGAGACAATCTACAGAAAGAAGGACTTCAAAGGTAACACGATATCAATAAAAATGTATCTATCAATAATCACTCTCAATGTGAATGGCCTAAATGCGCCCATAAAATGGCACAGGGTTGCAGATTGGATAAAACGACAGGACCCATCCATATGTTGTCTACAAGAGACCCACTTTGAACCTAAAGATACATCCAGACTGAAAGTGAAGGGATGGAGAAGCATCTTTCATGCCAATGGGCCTCAAAAGAAGGCTGGAGTAGCGATTCTCATATCAGATAAATTAGATTTTAAACTAAAGATTGTAGTCAGAGATACAAAAGGACACTACATCATTCTTAAAGGGACTATCCACCAAGATGATCTAACAATTGTAAATATCTATGCCTCCAATATGGGAGAGCCAATTACATAAGAAAACTGTTAATCAAGATAAAGAGTCATATTGATATGAATTACATTAAGAGTAGGAGATCTTAGCATGCCTCTCTCAGAAATAGACAGATCATCAAAACAGAAAATCAATAAAGAAACAAGAGCATTGAATGACACATTGGACCAGATGGAACTCATAGATATATACAGAACATTCCACCCTAGAACAACAGAATACTCATTCTTCTCAAGTACACATGGAACCTTCTCAAGAATAGACCACATACTGGGTCACAAATCAGGACTCAACCGATACCAAAAGACTAAGATTATTCCCTGCATATTCTCAGATCACAATGCTTTGAAACTGAAGCTCAATAACAAGGAAAAGTTTAGAAGGAACTCAAACACCTGGAAGCTAGAGGCCACCTTGCTTAAGAATGCTTGGATCAACCAGGAGATCAAAGAAGAACTGAAACAATTGGAAACCAATGAGAATGAAGACACTTCGGTCCAAAACCTATGGGATACAGCAAAGGCTGTCCTAAGAGGGAAATACATAGCCATCCAAGCCTCCCTCAAAAAAATTGAAAAATCCAGAACACACCAGGTCTCTTTACACTTTAAAGAACTGGAGAATTAACAACAAATCAAACCAACTCCATACATAAAAAGGGAAATAATCAAGATTAGAGTTGAGATCAATGAAGTAGAAACCAGAGATACAGTAGAATGTATCAATGAAACTAGAAGCTGTTTTTTGAAAGAACCAATAAGGTCAATAAACCATTGGCCACACTAATCCAAAAGAAAAGAGAGAAAGCCCAAATTCATAAAATCATGAATGAAAAGGGAAAGATCACAACTAACACCAAGGAAGTAGAAACAATCATCAGAAGTTATTATCAACAGTTATATGCCAATAAGCTAAGCAACCTAGATGAAGTGGATGCATTCCTGGAAAACTATAAACTCCCAAAATTGAATCAGGAAGAAATTGATAACCTGAATAGACTGATATCAAGTAACGAGATTGAAGTGGTGATCAAAAACCTCCCAAAAAACAAGAGCCCAGGATCTGATGGATTCCCTGGGGAATTCTACCAAACTTTCAAAGCAGAAATAACACCTATTCTCCTGAAGCTGTTTAAAAAATTGAAGCAGAAGGAAAACTTCCTGACTCTTTCTATGAAGCCAGCATTACCCTGATCCCCAAACCAGGCAAAGACCCTACCAAAAAGGAGAATTTCCGACCGATATCTCTGATGAATATGGATGCTAAGATTCTCAACAAGATCCTAGCAAACAGGATCCAACAGCACATTAAAAAGTTTATCCACCATGACCAGGTGGGATTCATCCCTGGGCTACAAGGATGGTTCAACATTTGCAAATCAATCAATGTGATATAACAAATTAATAAGAGAAGAGAGAAGAACCACATGGTCCTCTCAATTGATGCAGAAAAAGCATTTGACAAAATCCAGCATCTGTGCCTGATTAAAATGCTTCAAAGTATAGGGATAGAGTGAACATTCCTAAACTTCATCAAATCTATCTATGAAAGACCCACAGCAAATATCATCCTCAATGGGAAAAAGCTTGAAGCCTTCCCGTTGAGATCAGGAACACAACAAGGATGCCCACTCTCACCACTCTTGTTCAACATAGTATTAGAAGTCCTAGCAACAGCAATCAGACAACAAAGGGAAATAAAAGGTATCCAAATTGGCAATGAAGAAGTCAAACTCTCTCTCTGTGCAGATGACATGATTCTTTATATGGAAAACCCAAAAGACTCCACCCCCAAACTACTAGAACTCATACAGCAATTCAGTAACATGGCAGGATACAAAGTCAATGTACAGAAATCAGTGGCTTTCTTATACACTAACAATAAAAATACAGAAAAGGAAATTAGAGAATCGATTCCATTTACTATAGCACCAAGAACCATTAGATACCTGGGAATAAACCTAACCAAAGAGGTAAAGGATCTGTACTCGAGGAACTACAGAACACTCATGAAAGAAATTGAAGAAGACGCAAAAAGATGGAAGACCATTCCATGCTCTTGGATTAGAAGAATAAACATTGTTAAAATGTCTATACTGCCTAGAGCAATCTATACTTTTAATGCCATTCCAATCAAAATTCCACCAGTATTCTTCAAAGAGCTGGAACAAATAATCCTAATATTCGTATGGAACCAGAAGAGACCCCGAATCGCTAAGGAAATGTTGAAAAACAAAAATAAAGTTGGGGGCATCGCGTTACCTGATTTCAAGCTTTACTACAAAGCTGAGATCACCAAGACAGCATGGACTGGCATAAAAACAGACACATAGACCAGTGGAACAGAGTAGAGAGGCCAGATATGGACCCTCAACTCTATGGCCAAATAATCTTTGACAAAATAGGAAAAAATATACAGTGGAAAAAAGACAGTCTCTTCAAGAAATGGTGCTGGGAAAACTGGGCAGCTATATGTAGAAGAATGAAACTCGACCATTCTCTTACACCATACACAAAGATAAACTCAAAATGGATAAAAGACCTCAACGTGAGACAGGAATCCATCAGAATCCTAGAGGAGAACATAGGCAGTAATCTCTTCAATATTAGTCTCAGCAACTTCTCTCAATATATGTCTCCAAAAGCAAAGGAAACAAAACCCAAAATAAACTTCTGGGACTTCATCAAAATCAAAAGCTTCTGCACAGCAAAAGAAACAGTCAAGAAAACAAAGAGGCAACCCACGGAGTGGGAGAAGATATTTGCAAATGACAGTACAGACAAAAGGTTGATATCCAGGATCTATAAAGAACTCCTCAAACTCAACACACACAAAACAGATTATCATATCAAAAAATGGGCAGAAGATATGAACAGACAGTTCTCCAATGAAGACATACAAATGGCTCTCAGACACATGAGAAAATGTTCATCATCACCAGGGAGATTCAAATGAAAACCACATTGAGATATCACCTTACACCAGTTAGAATGGCCAAAATTAGCAAGACAGGAAATGACTTGTGTTGGAGGGGATGTGGAAGGGGAACCCTCTTCCACTGTTGGTGGTAATGCAAGTTGGTGCAGCCTCTTTGGAGAACAGTGTGGAATTTCCTCAAGAAATTAAAACTAGAACTTCCCTATAACCCTGCAATTGCACTACTGGGTATTTACCCCAAAGATACAGATGTCGTGAAAAGAAGGACCATTTGTACCCCAATGTTTATAGCAACAATGGCCACGGTTGCCAAACTGTGGAAAGAACCAAGATGCCCTTCAACAGTCGAATGGATAAGGAAGATGTGGTCCATATACACTATGGAGTATTATGCCTCCATCAGAAAGGACGAATACCCAACTTTTGTAGCAACATGGACGGGACTGGAAGAGATTATGCTGAGTGAAATAAGTCAAGCAGAGAGAGTCAATTATCATATGGTTTCACTTATTTGTGGAGCATAACAAATAGCATGGAGGACATGGGGAGTTAGGAGAAGGGAGTTGAGGGAAATTGGAAGGGGAGGTGAACCATGAGAGGCTATGGACTCTGGAGAACATTCTGAGGGGTTTGAAGTGGTGGGGGGTTGGGAGATTGGGGGAACCAGGTGGTGGTTATTAGAGAGGGCACAGATTGCATGGAGCACTGGGCCTGGCACAAAAACAATGAATACTGTTATGCTGAAAATAAATAAAAAAAGATTTAAAATAAAAAAAATTAAAAATTATTAAAAAAAAGAGAAAATCAACAAAATCAAAAAGTGCTTTGAAAAGATCAATAAAATTTACAAATCCCTTGCAGAATCACTAAAACAAAACAAAAAGAAAACAAGAAAACAAAACAAAAGAAAAACAAACAAAAAAAGGTAGACATATATAAAAATTACAATTAAAAAAATATAAATAAATAAATAAAGCTTTTCCATTAGCATCATCTACAAGGCAAGGATATTCCCTCCCACCACTAGTCCTTGTTAATGTAAAGGAAAGAAGACAAGAAAAGAAAACAAGTTTTGGAAGGAAGTGATAAAGCCTTCCTTCTTTGTTCATAGATGATCATCTCGGTAAAAAATCTGAAGGAACTGACAACAAAACTCCTAAAACTAATAAGCTATTACAGTAATGTAGCAGGATACAAGGCTTAAATGCAAAAGTCAATTCCTTTTCTATATGCAAACATGAAAAAGTGTGAATTCAAATTAAAAATATAATACCATTTATACGTGCACCCTCCCCAAATGAAATACAGATAGGTACAAATCAACAAAATATGTACAACATCCATAGGAGGGAAATTACAAAATGTTGATGAAAAAAAATCAAGTAATTGAATTACTAGAGAGATGTCTCATGTTCATGGATAGGGTGACTCAATATTGTCAAGATAATAGTTCTTCCCAACTTGATCTATACTCAGTGTAATCCTAATCAAAATCTCAGGAAGGTATTTTATGGATATTGGCAAAGTGATTCTAAAATTTACATAGAGAATGCAAAAGACTCCAATAACTAACACAGTTATTGAAGGACAAAGTTGGAGGATTGACATTTTCCGACTCAAGACTTATAAAACTGCACTAATCAAGACAGTCTGGTGTACACACACACACACACACACACACACACGCACACACACACACTAGACAACTAAATTCATGAAATAGAAAAGAAAGCCCAGAAATAAATATGTCTAGAACAAGCAGACATCTACAGGGGGACCAAAAATGTATCTACACAAATAGAGCTTACATAAATTTAACAAAAAATTCAACAAAAATTAACAAATATTAACAAAAAATGTAGCATTGATCTAAATGTAAAGTGCAAAAGTATAAAACTCCTGTAACAGGAGAAAATCTAGATGACCTTGGGTATAGTGATGCTTTTTTAGATAGAATACCAAAATCACAATCCATAAAAGAATTGATTAGTAAGCTGGAGTTCACTGAAATTAAAAACTCCTGCTCTGAAAATGCAATATGAAGAGAATTAGAAGACAAGCCACAGACTGGGAGAAAATATTTGCAAAAGACGTATCCAGTAGAGGGCTGATTTCTAAAATATGCAAAAAATTCTTAAAATTCAACAATAAGAAAACAAAGAGACCAATTTAAAGAGGAGCCAAATAACTCAACAAAGAAGATGTACATATGGAAAAAAAGCATAGAAAAGATGCTTGGTATCATACATCATTAAGAAATGCCAAGTTGGGGTGCATGGATGGCTCAGTCCATTAAGCAGCTGCCTTCACCTCAGGTCATGATCTTAGGGTCCTGGGAAGGAACCCCGCATCAGTTTCCTTGCTCAGCCAGGAGCCTGCTTCTCCCTTTCCCTTTGCCACTCCCCTGCTTGTGCTCTTTCTGTCAAATAAATAAATAAACTCTTGAAAAAAAAAAAAAAAAAGAAAAGCCAAGTTAACACAATAATGAGATACTGTTACATAGCTATTAGAAGAGCTAAAATCTGGAACACTGACACCAAATTCTGGCAAGAATGTGGAGCAAATTCCCATTTTGCATGGGAATGCAAAATGGCACAGCCATTTTGGAAGATTATTTGGTTTCTTACAAAACTAAACATCCTCTTACCATGTGATTCAGCAATTTCACTTCTTGGTATTTATCCAAAGGAGTTAAAACCTTATGTCCATACAAAGCCCACAGGTAGGTGTTCATAGCATTTTTATTCATAATTGCTAACAGTTGGAAACAACCAAGATGTCCTTCCATAGGTGAATGGATGAATGAGTTATCAAGTCGTGAAAAGACATGGAGGAAACTTAAGTTCATATTACTTAGTGAAAGAAATCAGTCTAAGAAAGAGAAACACAGCATCAGGCTGTCATTCATTTAGATTTTCTTTCTGAGGGATGTGGAACTGGACACCAAGATTGCTGGTTTGTAACCTCCTGGGGAGTTTCCCAGGTATAATGTAAAGGCAGCCCCCAAACCTGGAGGGCAGGGAGACATTGAAGAAAGAGGCAAGCCTCTCCAGGTCAGTACACAGCAGTTTTAAATAGCAGAGGAACTTGCACACGAGTTTTATCTTGGGCAGCAGCAAACATTTATATAGAAGCCTTACCTGGGTTTGGTCACATATACTATATAGGTGTTCTCAATACCACGTTACTATCTTAAGGTTCTATCCCTGGAGCAGTCTCTGGGAGTGTGAAAGGCAAGTAAACCCACACTGCAAGGATGGTGGGGAGGGGGAAGGAGACTCCCGTCATTCGCATCCAGCTCACGAGTCAACTGGTAGTTATGTCTTCTGCACAACCTTCCCCAACATCACCAGATCTTACAATTTCATGTGTCCCTCTCCCACAGTAGTCCTTGAGCATTCAGCAGGGGTTTTCCCTGGCACAGAGGTGGCTCCTTAGGCAACTATATGGATGCATTGGAAGTAGGTTTCATAGCAACAATACAGGCACATGAGAAAACACAGATTAAAACAATGACTCCCAAAGTCAGTGACAAATCTTTCCACTAATAGCTCCATGATCCAAACCATTGATTTATTAAGTCCCCTAAACTGGGGGTTTAGTCACTCAGGACATTTACTCATGTCCATATATGATTTAATAAAGATGATACATTAGTAGGCTAATCAGGTATGAAGACGTACATTCTCTTTAGGTAATGTCACGGGTACCTCCTTGCAAAGAGTAACAATGTCTATGGTCATCGTCCTCTTTTGGAAGACAGCTTTTCACATCAGAGGCACTTCTGTATTCAGTAAGAACGGGCTCTGTTGGCTATCATTTAAGGCTTGCTGGATAATCTTGTAAGGGCTTCTATGTGTGCTATAATGTACTCCAGGCCAACAGAGTGAATGAAGATTACATCCACATGATCATACTAGTGAAAAAGAATGTCTCCTTTAGGAATGAAGCTTTAAGAACTTGAGCTGGTAGTACATACCTCGCATATTCAAGAGGAAGGCAGCGCTCTCAAGCTATGGGAGAATGGGACTGGGGCAGGATATCCCAAACCGGGAATTCCACCTCCTCTCTTCCTTCAGTGGTATGTGCTCCATTGCAGGTATGGTGCTTTTAACAGGTCCAGCTTGCAGCAGTACAATGTAGTTCCTTTTCATCTAGGAGTGTAAAGTAATTCATCTACCTCAGCAGGATGTCCCACTGTAAATTCCAATAGATCACTCCTTTCCCAAGTGCAGTGGGGCCTGGTGTTCTCAACTGTGTAGCATGTTGACCTATAATGAGAGTGAGGGCAATGCCTGTTTCCCACAATTCCATACCTTTATGTTAATGGGTGCCTCAGTGGGGGTCCCCAGTCTGGCACATGCGGCAACATGTCTGACTAATTGATCACATTCAACTGTATTAAAACCTGGGAAAGTGTTTTGGTTCTCCTAGCCAAGATGGCTTTACCTGTTAGCAATTTAATTTGCAGCCTTAATAGTCCATTTTTTCCTACCAAAACCTGCTGCTTACAATTTATAGAGGAGATGGAACAGCCATTTAAAAATGTCATGTTCTTCTGCCCAGTTTCGCATGTTATGACTTTTGAAATGTGATCCCTGATCACTATCTGTTCAGCATGGGTATCTGTATATGGTACTCAGTTTCTCCAGTCCCCTAATGGTGGCAACCTGGTTTGCCCAGAGGCAGGAGAACGCTTGGGTTAGGCCAGGTACAGCGTCCACACAAACTAAGACATATTTTGAAACTTCACTCAGAGGGAAGGGGCCAACATAATCAATCGCCAGTCCCTCATCTGTTGGGAACTCCCGTGGATGTCTTTGGCAGCTGCCTTGGGTGTTGCTTTAAATGTACAAGACATACTATTGTTGCATTAACCAGGTCATTGTACTTTGAAGGGAAATCTGACATTCTTGGCAATATGCCACTCTATTTGGGCACTTCAGTGACCACCTTTCTATGCATACAATCTGCTGTATCTATTGAAGGGTCAGTAGCTAGGGCTACACAAGCTGGACATCAGCTTTCTGATTGCCAGGGGGTCTCTGTCTTATGAACTAGGACATAAAAAGCAGTGAGATCTGCCTCAGGCTGTTGCAGGCAGACCCAATGTCTTTCTACGTATCTTGACCCCATAATTTATAATCATCCACCCTTTGACTTCCCATTGTCTGAGTCATAGGGTTAATCCCTTTCAAATAGCCCACTGTCAGCACAAAGGGGTTAATGACCAGTACTCAGGAGTAATCACAGCCACAGCCCTCTGAGCTCAGTCAGCCCTCTGCTGCACTGACTGCTGTGTGAGAGGCTCTCCCTGGAGAAGCACTGTGTACCGTGCGAGATGCTGTTGCTTTAAGGAGGTATCTGGGGTTTCTGCCCCCTTCCAGAGGATGGACCACAAACCCTACAGGCACTGTGCCCAACCCGTTCCTTCTAGAGTCACACATACAACTAATTCAAATGGCAACCCTGCTTGGGAGATGCCCAGAGCTTCAATCTGCTTCACTGGTAGTATTGCCTTCTCAAAGGCGGCTTGCGCCTCTGAGCCCCAGTCTCATTCATGCCTCTTCTTTCCCAGGCAGCATAAGAGACAGAAACATTGTGTCAGATGTGGAATAAAAGTCCTCCAACACCTCAAAATCTTTACAAGGCTTGCACTTCTTTCACATTCCTAGGGGCCGGATAAACTTACACCTTATCAATAATAGCTAGTGGGACAACATAGGTCTTACACAACCAGGTGACTACAAAAAAACCTTATGGCAGAGCCTAGACTTGGAATTGTTTGTGGGTTTACTGTCCATCTACCGCCTCATGGATGCTCCAGCAAAGCCTGCAAGGTATCTTGCAGCAGAGGCAAATCTTTATATGTTAACAATATATCATCAATGTAATGGATCCATTTCACTGATATGGGGAAGGAGAACAGGGACAGGTCCCAAGCTACTACCCCAAGACATATTGTGGTGTTATGCAAATAGCCTTGGGGGAGCCCCTGAAAGGACCATCATTGTCCCTCCCACATGAGGCCAAATTGATCTTAGTTATTAGAAACCTGTACTTGTCAGTCTTTCCCATAAATGTCCTTGAAGATAAAGTACTTTTGCAGAAACACTTTTTTGCCAAAGCATCAGAGTAAAAAGTTAACAGTCTGCAAATGACAATAGACTTAAAAAATGGCCATGGTTAAGGATCTGATGAGAGTTCAGTATAATGCAATTGACAAGGGAACTTCTATAGCAGACTATATTTTTTAAAGGCCACCCTCCTTCCTTATTTTTAGTTTCTGTGGGCAGTGTTTTGACTATCTTCTGGTATGTTTACATTTCAAAGACATGATAAGATTTACAACTTCAAGGGGCAGAGAAAGAGTGCAAATCTTTCCTAGGAATTCTGGGTAATTGCTATTTAAAATTTTCCTTTGTATTAGGGGTCAGAAGACAGGGGGCATTTCCTGTTTTCTCATCAATTACCATGATATCCTTCTCTTTACCTTCATCACTTTCTCAGAGATTCCCTCTCTTGGTGTTCTAATCAGGCTGTGTCATAAGGGCCCAGAACATAATCCAAGGCATCTTTGCAAAATAGCGCACTAAGTCCTCCCCCTTATTATCTGCTCTCTCACCTTGTCTGTTACCTCAACCTAGCAGATTAGTGAACACCTGTATGTCCTCCTCTAATCTTAGCTCATCTTCTAACTTCCTGACCCAAGTGTCAGCCTGCAGTCCAGTGTTGGAGGCCAGCTGAACTGCCCCCAGCAGAGGCCAGCCCCCTGCTCCAACAGTATCTCCCCACTCTGACATGGTGCACTGTGCCCATTTCCTCCAGCAAAAACATTAGGCTAACTGGCATTTGGGGGGACATCCCATATTCCTGAAGCAGTCCATAAGCATCTAACATACAGGCCACCCCTCCCCACTAGATGTCAACAGCCAACTTGAGATATCCCCCACAGACGCCTCATTCCCAAGGCCCATTTCTTCAGTCTCCTTACTGGCTCACCAACTGCTGGTTCATAACCTTCTCAGGACCTTCCTAAGCACAATCTAAAACTGATCCCCAAATGCAGAAGGCAGGGAGTGACTGAAGAAAGACTCAGGCCCCTCCAGGTTGGTAGGTGGGAGTTTTAGTAAGTGAAGGAATTTACATAGCGCAAACAAACTAACGTGAGTCTGCTAGATGAGCTGCACAGGTAGAGACCACCTCAGGTGGAGTTGTCACACAAAGGAAACTTTATTTGCAGCAAATAAAGAGATCACAGGGAATAGCTTTCAAAGCCATGACTCCTTGGGCAGGGGTGAGAGGGTTCTTTTTATTTACAATTTAGGTTAAATATTCAGAAAGGGGAGCTGTGTCATCGCACGTAGAAGCGGGAATATGGTTGCACTCAAGTACTTAGAAAACATGCCTGTACATGCGCCCCATGTTATATTAGTAAAGCTTGTGTTCCTTCTAGACATTAATTTTATAGTGAAGCAGAGGTAACTCTCTGACAAGAGAAAAGGGCACTGGGCATGCTCCAAGAGCTGGTATAAACTGGATGGGGTCTTAGACTCATCACCTCTGGTAAGGAATGCAGGGTCTTGCTTACTTTTGTACCAGCACTGGGAACTTTACCCCTGATTTACTGTCTCTGGTTAAGGTATTTCCTGACCTGGTAGAGACTGTTAGTTTTTACATTCTCTTTGTTCCTTTAAAATTCTTAACTACAGAGGTCTTTGCATTTCTTTGTAATGCTGACATCCTCACCTCCTCTAAGAAGTTCTATAAGAAGCATACTTAGGCAAGTAGAACTGATAGGGCACAGATCACAGGAAAGTAGTTGGGGGCCTAAAATGACTTCTCCTGTGTCATGAAAGCTAAGTCTCATCTTTCTTTTTCTGGAGACGCCTAACTCTTTCTGCTTATAATACAGGCTTATCTTGGGTAGAAGAAAGATGAATGGATCCTTGCACCTGCCCGCCACATTTCAAAGTTTGTATAGAGGCCTTAACTGGGCTTAGTCATGTAGACTGTGTAGATATTCTTAACACCACAAGGCTATGTCCTTGGCACAGCCTCTGGAAATGGGAAAGGCAAGTGGAACCCACATTCCAAAGACAGAAGAAGGGAAGAGGGGACCCTGGTCATCTAAGTCCAGTTCATGTCTTCTTGATGACCCTCCCCAACACAGACCAGTGAGAAGCAGGCCAGGGCCATGAGGATCTAAGCTGAGCCTTGCAGACGGGATCTCTAGGAAGCCTGCTTGCAGAGAGAGGGGCACAAAACGTGCAGAGGTGAGGAGAGTAGAGGGGAGCAAGGGAGGGAGGAGGAAAAGAAGGGGGAAATGGAGAGTGAGATTGAGAGAGAAGTGGAGCTGAATACCAGGGTTCTTGGCCAATTCCTGGCTGTCATCTCCCAGCCTTTATGAAAACCCACTTTCCCTTGGACAGGTTTATTTAATCAATATTAATCAGGTGTATCATGTGCCAAGTTCTATTGTAGGGTCAGGTATACAGCAGTAGCTGCCCACAAGTTGCTTCCTTTCTAGTAGATTCTGTGAGATATATCTGCTCCTTTTTACCACAACCATCCTGCTGGAACCACAGCACAGGCTCAGCTCACTTCTATAGTTGGAAAACCCTGAATTCAGAGCCCCCAGGTAACCTGCTCAAGGTCACAGAGTTGGTGAAGAAAGAGCCAAGACGCCACCCAAGACTCCTAGTCTATGTTCTTTACCCTATTCAACAACGAGTTTAAATCTCCATCAACCATCATAGCATCTCATCATATGGCCCCGTCCACTCTTTGGGCTATTTTCCACTTCTTCTCAGCCCAGTCTCCACCCACAAGCTGCTATCCAGCTTCTTCACTAAACTCAGGCTTCTTCTGACCTCCCCACATTCTGTCAACACATCCTAAACCCAACATTTTTTTTTTTTAAAGATTTTATTTATTCATTTGACACAGAGAGATCACAAGTAGGCAGAGAGGCAGGCAGAGAGAGAGAGAGGAGGAAGCAGGCTCCCCGCGGAGCAGAGAACCCGATGCGGGACTCGATCCCAGGACCCTGAGATCATCATTTTATTCAGCCTCATTACCTAACTACTTCATCCAAGAGCATCCACTCCCAGTAAATGCCACCATCTCCAACACGATGACCAGGTTAAACCCTGGAGTCAGCCTTTGCTTCAGAGCTCCTCCACTCCATTAGCTACATGTCCACATCACATAACTGACCAATCCAACCACATCCACTGCTCTGACTGGTGCCTCATCCTGCCTCAACGGGATGACTGGAGTGGCCTCTACTCTGCTATCTCTGCTTCTTAAATTGTGACCCCAGGATATAATATATAAACTACAGCCAGATATCTTTCCATACAGCCTCTGGATAAAGGCCAGATTAGCACCAGATGCAGTAGCAACTCTAGGCTGGGATTCTCCAAAGGCCAATCGAAGACCAGCTCAGCAGAATCACCCAGGTCTCTTGCTAAGATGTTGGGTCTTGGGCTGTGAATGTAACCCTCCAAGTTAGAGTTGCTGAGGAAGGGCTTGGGGATTGTCACTTATTGAGCTCCCAGATGAATTTTATACGCACTATCGGGGACCGCTGAAAATGTTGACAGGTGAGGAGGAAGGTTCTTGGAGGGCATGGGCTGGGAGCTACCCTGGGTCCTTTTAACTGAAGAATGGAGCTAAAATCTAAGCTCTGGGATGAAGTTGAGAAGTAGCTGAGGGTCAGGAGCACAGCATCAAAAAGCACTTGAAAGGCTACTTCCTAGGGACGCCTGGGTGGCTCAGTGGGTTAAGCCTCTGCCTTCTGCTCAGGTCATGATCTCAGGGTCCTGGGATCGAGCCCTGCATCGGGCTCTCTGCTCAGCGGGGAGCCTACTTCCCTCTCTCTCTCGGCCTCTCTGCCTGCTTGTGATCTCTCTGTCAAATAAATAAAATCTTTAAAAAAAAAAAAAAAGAAAGAAAGGCTACTTCCTAGATGTGGGGTCTCAGGCTATGGGATCCTCCTCTGGAACCCCAAGTTATTTAGTCACAGAACAAGATAATGATGTTTGCCTGGTATGGCTTTTGTGAGGATTAAAAACTTTGCAGTTTACCTGGCACTTACCACAGGTGGTACATGCCTCACAAGTGTGGGACATTATAGTAGTTAGTGATGTTTCTTCCTGAAAACACCAGTTATTTTCTGGTCGAGGGATTTCTATAACTTGAAGGCCAAATGAGCTCCCCTTATGGAATGTTTTGTTATTCCCAGGTAACATTATTTTTTTGTTATCCTCTACTCTCTCTCTCTCTCGCACACACACATACACACCTGACACACATACACATATACCCACTTAACACACACAAACACCAGATTTCATTAATATTCCTGGTTATCATCCTTTTTCTATCTCTTAGTACTGTTAACTGTCTTGGCCACAATTCTTTTGCCTCCACTCTGCCTTTTGAATAATAGCTCAAATCTCAACCTGTATTCTCTTTCCTCCATGAAACTTTCTGAACATTAGCCTGTGGTTTCTCCATCCAGGCAGCATCAATACACCCTCCCCAGGACTTGGCACCAACTCTGCTCTCTCACTGGACTGGGAAGCCCTTAGAGTACACCTTGCCTTACTCCCTTCTAGGCTCCTAAAAGCCCAGCACCATTCTGGCCTGGAAAATGGGCTTGGCAAATGTCTGATAGGTCAATGAAGGGCTGGTATTTCTGCTTCCTTCTTTCCAACTCAATTAAGGAATAGAGAAAATCCTCTCTTCCCCTTTCCAGGGCTTCCTAACTGCTATTATCCATGAAACATAATTAGGAACGTTCTGTCTTAGTTCCAGTGAAAATACTTGCTGTAAGTCAGTGCTGAGTTTAAAAATATATATATATATATATGTACTTTTAGATGAGGAGGAGTATTTCCTTATTTTTAAATCAATTTTCTGAAGTATGATTTACAAATGATAAACTGTATCCATTTGAAATGGATAATTTAATGATTTTGACAGAGATAGGCATCCTGGAAATTACCGTCACAGTCAGCATGCCAAACAATTCCATCGATCCTCAAAGACTCTTCATACCCAGAAGTATATCCTATAAATGGGAGAATCAACAGAGATTCTCAGTTGTTCCCAGGTAGAAGATGGGGAGCTGGGGTTTGTGCCCTGGTGATTCTTTCAGGGCAGGAAAATGGCTAATTCATAACAAAGCCTCAGAATACCTTTAGGCAGGTATCAGTTGTCCAAGGAACTTTCTGAGATGATGGAAGTAATACCATATCAGCACTGTCCAATATGGTAGCTACTGATCACATGTAACTGTTGAGATACTGAAATGTGGTGGGTGTGACTGAGGAACTCCATGTTTTATTCAATTAAGTTTTAATGAATTTATATTTCAGTTTGAAAAGCCACATTTGGGCAGTGGCTACCATATTGGACACCATGAGATACCTAGATCAACAGCACATCTTTACAGAAGGCCTACTCTGTGCTCTGCTCTGAAGTGGAACATATAGGAAGAGAGGCCAGAGTCTGCAAGCCTCCTGGGGAGACTGATTGAAGCAAGTGAAAAAGCCAAGAGGACACAAAAAAATAGTGTTAAATTGTGGTCAGGCCATAAACCAGAAAAAAAATATTAACGGGTGACACATCTCAGAGAAAAAGTGGGTTTTGCTCACATCACATACTGTTTAGTGTCAGTATTTGGTTTCAGGTCTAAATGTCTTCACTCCCAGCCCTAATCTGATACACAAAGAACTGTGAGCTAGAGACTGGGAAGGGCTTTGCGGCAACTTTAATGCACAGAAATGTCCATGCTTCAAGAGAAGTTGAAGAACCACAGTATTTGCTCCTATGCTCCTGCCCTGATCTCAGCCCAGGAAATTTGTTTCCATACAAAAATAGGCTTAGGAGTTATCATACCAAGCTTTTAAACATATTAACATTAAAAGTCACAAAGATCTCTAGAACTTTTTAACATTACAAACTAAAACTCCATGCAAATGGAACAAAAAATGTACGCTTAAAAGTGGTTAAGAAGGTAAATTTTGCTGCTATAAACATTGGGGTACAGATGCCACGTTCACCAAACTGTGGAAAGAACCAAGATGCCCTTCAACAGTCGAATGGATAAGGAAGATGTGGTCCATATACACTATGGAGTATTATGCCTCCATCAGAAAGGACAAATACCCAACTTTTGTAGCAACATGGACGGGACTGGAAGAGATTATGCTGAGTGAAATAAGTCAAGCAGAGAGAGTCAATTATCATATGGTTTCACTTATTTGTGGAACATAACAAAAAGCATGGAGGACATGGGGAGTTAGAGAGAAGGGGGTTGGAGTAAATTGGAAGGGGAGGTGAATCATGAGAGACTATGGACTCTGAAAAACAATCTGAGGTGTTTGAAGTGGCGGGGGGATGGGAGGTTGGGGAACCAGGTGATGGGTATTATAGAGGCCACGGATTGCATGGAGCACTGGGTGTGGTGAAAAAATAATGATACTGTTATGCTGAAAATAAATAAATTTAAAAAAAAAAAGAAAAACATAAAAAAAATAAAAAAGAAGGTAAATTTTGTATTATATGTTTTGTTTTTTATCACAATAAAAATGTCTCTCTGTGCTTACATTCCAGACTTCTGCATGCACTCTTGACTCAGTGCCCCCTGTGCCACAGAAACTAGCACCATTGCACAACTCTGAAATAATCTGACAAAAAATTTAAAATAATTGCTTTTTTAAAAGTTCAGCTCCATAGAATGAGAAGACAAACAAACTGGGAGGATATATTTGCAAAAGACACATCTGATAAAGGTCTGTTACTTAAAATAACAAATAACTCAAAGTTCAACAATAAAAAAAAAAAAAAACCCAGTTTTAAAAATGAGCCAAGGACCTTAGCAGACACCTCACCAAAGAAGAGATACAGATGACAAATAAGCATATAAAAAGGCACTTCACATCATATGTCATCTGGAAAATAAATTAACAGGCAATGAAATACTACCACACACTGATCAGAATGGCCAATATTTGGAATACTGACAATACCAAATACTAGTGAGAATGAGGAACAACAGGAACTTTCTTACACTGGTGGTGGGAATACAAAATGGCCCTGCCACTTTGGAAGATAGTTTGATGGTTTCTTTTCTTTCTCTCTCTTTTTTTTTTAAGATTTTATTTATCTATTTGACAGAGAGATAGATCACAAATAGGCAGAGTAGCAGGCAGAGAGGAGGAGAAGCAGGCTCCTTACTGAGCAGAGAGCCCGATGTGGGGCTCGATCCCAGGACCCTGAGTCTATAACCTGAGCTGAAGGCAGAGGCGTAACCCTCTGAGCCACCCAGGCACCCCAGTTTGATGGTTTCTTATAAAACTAAGCATATTTTTATTATATGATCCAGCCCTTGTGGTCCTCAGTTTATTTACCCAAATAAGTTGACAATGTATGTCTACACAAAAGCCCCCACACAGATTTTTATGGCAGATTTATTTATAATTGCCAAGACTTGAAAACAACCCAGATGTCCTTCAGTAAGTGAATGGATATACAAATGGCTGTTCATCCAGACAATGAAATATTATCAGCACTAAAAAGAAGTGAACTATTAAGCCATGGAGAAACATGGAGGAAACGTAAATGTATATTACGAAGTGAAAGAAGCCAACCTGAGAAGTTGTAATGTATAACTACACTGGGAAACTATATAAAACCTTCTGGAAATGGAAAAACTATGGAGACAATAAAAAAATCAGTGGTTGCCAGGGGTTAGAAGTGGGGAGAGGAGGAAGGTGAATAGATAGAGCACAGAGGAGTTTTAGGGAAATGAAAATACTCTGTGTATGGATGTTTATATGCCATTAAATATTTAGCCAAACCCTTTGAATGAATGTAAACACCAAACATTAAACTTAAGGTAAACTATGGACACTGAGTGATTATAGTGCATCAATGTAGGTTCATCTTTGGTATCAAATGGACCATTCTGATGAGTGATTTTTATAATGGGGGATGCTATGAATATATGGGTCAAGGGTTATATGGGAACTCTCTCTAACTTCTTCTAATTTTGTTGTGAAATTAAAACTGTTCTAAAAAATTAAGTTTAAAAAAAAAAGAAAAAGCAGCCCACGGGTTGAGAAAACACAGACATGCAAATAAATGAGATCAGGAAAACTATACATGACAACAATGAGAAGTTAAACAAAGAGAGATCATAAAAAAGGGAGCCAAACAGAAACTCTGAGCTGAAGAATCCAATGAATGAAATAAAAAATGCAATGAGGGACATCAAAGCAGACTTGACCAAGCAGAAGAGAGAATCAAGAATGTCAAAGATAGTTGAAATTTCCAGAGGAGAAAAAATATATATAAAAGATTAAAAAAAGGCTAAGGAATATAAGAGGTACTCTTAGATGAACCAATACACATTATGAAGTTACCAGAAGGAGAAAAGAACTAAAAAGCAGCAAAAAGCTTTTAAAATAAAGAATAACTGAAGACTTCCCAAATCTGCAGAAGAAATGGATATACTGATTCATGAAGTCTAAAAGATTCTAAATGGGATGAGTATAAAGAGGTCTACACTGAGACACAGCATACTTAAATTGTTGGAAGTTAAAGACAAAAAGAGAATTTTGAAAGGCAAGATAAAAGTGATCCACCAAATATAAGGGAATCCCATAATCAGTGGATTCCTCAGGAGAAACCTACTCAGCTGAAGAACGTTGGAGGATATATTCAAAGTACTGAAAGACAAAACTATCAACACGGAACACTACACTATTCTTTAAAAATGAATGAGAGATAAAGCCTTTCCAGACAAACACAGACTGAGGGAGTTCATAATCACTAGGCCTTTCTTAAAAGAAACACCCAAGGCATTTCTTCAAATTGAAACAAAAATATGAAATCATAATTCTCCCTGGTAAAGGTGACTGTATTATACAGACAAATACAGGATAATGTAACATTGTGATGGTGGCATATAAGTTACCTTTTAACCTTAATATAAAGCTAAAAGAAAAAAATGTCTTAATTGATACACAATACAAAAAGAAGTAAAGTTTAAAAAAAAAAGAAGTGAAGTTTTTTTAGATCAAGCAATGTGGGAGGTGAGGGTGAAAGTGTAGTTTTGGGATGTGATTGAAATTAAGTTGTTATCTACTTAAAATAGGTGGTTATAGCTACAAGATATTTTACACAATCTTCAAGATAACCACAAAGGAAAAAAAAACCTATAATGCACAAACAATAAAGAAAACATAATCAAAGTACATCACTACGAAAAAGAAATATATCACAAAGGGTGATAACAAGAGAGAAAAACAGCAACAACTGCAAGAGACAAACAACAAAATAGCAGTAGTAATTTCCTATCTATAAATAATAACTTTAAGTATAAATGGAGTAAACTATTCAATCAAAAGATATAGAGTCACTTAATGGATTAAAAAAAAAAGACAAGATCCAACCACATGCTGTTTACAAATGAATCACTTTAGATTTAAGAACACACATAGGATTAGGGGTACATAGGTGGTTCAGTCAGTTGGGCATTGCACTTGATTTCAGCTTGGGTCATGATCTTAGGGTCTCGGAATCAAGCTCCACCTTGGGCTCTCTGTTGAATATGCAGTTTGCTTGACATTATCTCTCACTCTTCCCCCCTCTGTTCCTTTCCCCACTCACACCCTCTAAACAAACAAACAAACAAACAAACTTACACAGGATGATAGTGAAGAGGTGAAAAAAATATTCCATGCTAATAATAGCCAAAAGAAAGAGGTAGGGGGTTCTAGTTATATCAGGCAAAATAGACTTTAAATCCAAAACTGTCTCTAGCTACAAAGAAGGTCATATATAGTGAGAAAAGGGTCAATTCAACAGGAATAAATAATAATTATAAATACATACACACTGAACATCGGAGCACCTGAAATGTAAAGCAAACTATGACAAGTCAGAAAGAAGAAAATAACAGCAATACAATAGCAGTAGGAGAGTTTAATACTCTACTTTTAATAATGGACAGAATATCCACACAGACAATCAATGAAACAACTGACCAACCCTAATGAATATATTCATCATTTCCACCCCACAGAAGAATACACATTCTTCTCAAGCATACACAGAAGATTCTCCAGGAAACAATGTGTGATAGGTCACAAAACAAATCTTAACAGAATCAAGAAAGCTGAAAACATTCCAAATACCTTTTCTGAGCACAATGGAAAGAAACTATAAATTAAAAAAAGAGAGAGTTGAGTCAAAGAGATAAACAAAAAGATAGTTTAAAATATATCAAGACAAATGAAAGCACAACATACCAAAACACATGGGATAGGATACAGTAAAAGCAGTACTAAGAAGAGAGTTTATAGTGATAAATGCCTACATTAAAAAAAGAAGAAATATCTCACATAAATAACACTACACTTCAAGGAAACAGAAAAAAAAATGAAGTCCAATGTTAATGGAAGGAAGGAAATAAGAAATATTAAAGCAGAAATAATAGAGAATAGAAAAATAAAACAAAATAAAACTTAGAGTTGACTTCTGAAAAAAATCACCAAAACTAGCAATTGCTTTAATAGATGAAGAAAAAGGGGAGAACACTGAAATAAGTAAAATTAGAAATTAAAGAGGAGATATTATAACATATGCTTCAGATATAAAAAGGATCATAAGAGACTATCATGAACAGTTACATTCCAACAAATTGTATAACCTAGAATAAATGGATAAATACCTAGAAATATATACCCTACCAAAACTGGATTGAGAGGAAACAGAAAGCATGAATAGGCAAATAACAAATGAGGAGATACAAGCAGTACATAAAAACTTCCAAGAAACAAAAGCACAGTAGTAGATGGCTTCACAAGTGAATTCTATCAAATATTCAAAGAAGCACTAATGACAATCTTTTCTGAACTCTTGCAAAAATTCAAAGAAGGGAAGACATTTCTAAACTCATATTATGAGGCCAGTATCACACTGATACCAAAGCCAGACAAATACACCACAAGATAAGAAAACTATAGGCCGGTATCTCTGAAAAACATAGATGCAAAAAGTCCTCAGTAAAATAATGCACACCAAATTCAACAGGACATTGAAAGGGTTATATACTATGACTAAGTGGGCTTTATCCCTGGGATGCAAGAATGCCTCCACACATACAAATCAATCAATCTGACCCACCATATGATGATAAGGTAAAAATGACATGATCATCTCAATATATGCAGAAAAATCATTCGATGAAATTCAACATCTTTTATGGTGAAAACTCTCAATAAAATAGGCATAGGAGGAAATTATACAATAAAAGCCAATATGAAAAGCCCACAGCTAATGTCATAATCAATGTAGAAAAACTGTCCTCTAAGATCTAGTACAAGAAGGGATGTCTACTCTTGCCACTTCTTTTCAACATAGTACCAGAAATCCTAGCCAGAGTAATTAGGTAAGAAAAAGTGAAAAAAATCATTCAAATTAGAAAAGAAGAAGTAAAATGATCTGTTTGCAAATGACATGATCATATATATGGAGAATCAAGACATCAAAAAGTTGTTACAACTAATAAATGAATTCAGTAAGTTACAGGATACAAAACCAGCAGACAAAAATCAACAGTGTTTCTATACAGGAACAACAAGCTATCTAAAAAAGATATTAAGGGGCCCCTGGGTGGCTCAGTGGGTTAAGCCTCTGCCTTTGGCTGGGGTCATGATCTCAGAATCCTGGGATAGAGCCCAGCTGGGCTGGGCTCAGCAGGGAGCCTGCTTCCCTCTCTCTGTCTACTTGTGATCTCTCTCTGTCAAATAAATAAATAAATCATTAAAAAAAGAGAGATTAAGAAACAAATTCCATTTATAAGAGCATAGGAAAAATAAAACACTTGGACACTAACTTAACCAAAGAGGTAAAAGATTTGTACACTAGAAATTATAAAATATTGATAATAAAATTAATAGAGACACAGACAAAAAAACAGCAGAAGCATTTTGTGTCCATGAACTGGAAGAGTTAAAATTAAGATGTCTATACTACCCAAACTGATATACAGATTAATGTAGTCCCTATAAAAATCTCAGAGGTACTCCTTACAGAAAACAACAAAAATCTTAAAGTTTATATGGAACCACAAAAGAATCAGAACTAAAGCAATCTTAAGAAAGAACAAAACTCTTGAATTACACTTCCTGATTTCAAAATATATTACAAAGGAATGGTAATCAAAACATAGAGTGTTCTGAAGTATGATATAAGCCTGAAAATAAACATGGACAATGGAATAGAATAGAAAGCTGCAGAAGAAACCATGCATGTATGGTCAACTGATCTTCAACAAGGTGCCAAGAACGCACAATGGAGAAAAGAGTTGCTTCAATAAACAGAATGGGAAAAGGGCATATACATATGCACAGGAATGAAATTGGACCCTTATCTCTTATCATAAACAAAAATAAACTCAAAATGAAATAAAAAAAATTAAACATAAGACTTGAAACTATAAAGCTACTAGAAGAAAACAAAGAGTAAGTTCCTTGTTATGTGTCTTGGCAATGATTTGTTTTGGATTTGAACCAAAAGCCCAGGCAACAAAAGCAAAAACAGACAAGTGAGATTGCACCAGACTAAAAACAAAACAAAACAGTAACAAGCAAGCAAGCAAGCAAACAACTTCTGCACAGTGAAGGTTAACAGTCAGCAGAATGAAAAGACTACCTATAGAGTGGGAGAGAATATTTGCAAATCATATATCTGAGAGAGAATTAATAGCTAAAATATAAAAGGAACTCATACAACTCAACAGCAAGGAGAAAAAAAAAAGATTTAAAAAAATTGGCAAAGGATCTGAATAGACATTTCTCCGAAGGAGGCACAAAAATGGCCAACAGAAACATGAAAACAGACACAACATCAGTCATCATCAGGGAAATGCAAATCAAAACCACAGTGAGATACCACCTTATACCTATCAGGATGGCTATTACCAAAAAGACAAAAAAGTAACATGTGGGAAAGGATGTGGAGAAAACGGAACCACAGTACACTCTTCTTGGAAATGTAGATGAGTACAGCCACTATGGACTATTATGAGGTGCTTTAAAAAAATAAAAGAAAACTACTATATGATCCATAGAGCCTACTTCTGGGTATATCCAAAGGAAACAAAATCCATATCTCAGAGTTAACTACACTCCCATGTTCATTGTTGAATTATTCACACCAGTCAAGACTTGGAAACCACCTGACTGTCCATTGATGGATACTGGATAAAGAAATGTGAGATATATACATACATTTGTCTTTTAAAAAGAAGGGAAATCCTGCCATTTGGGACAGTAGGAATAAACTTAGTGGACATTGCATCATGTGAAATAAGGCAGACACAGAAAGACAAATGCTGCATGATTTTACTTATAGGCAAAATATAAGATAATTGAGCTCATAGAAGCCGAGTAGAGGGGCACCTGGGTGGCTCAGTGGGATAAGCCTCTGCCTTCGGCTCAGGTCATGATCTCAGGGTTCTGGGATCCAGCCCTGCATGAGGCTCTCTGCTCAGCAGGGATCCTGCTTCCTCCTCTTTCTCTGCCTGCTTCTCTGCCTACTCTTGCCTATCTGTCAAATAAATAAATAAAATTAAAAAAAAAAGAAGAGAGAGAAACAGAGTAGAATGTTGGGTGTCAAGGGCTAGGGGAGGGGGAAATGGAGACCTAGTGGTTGAAGAGTACAGGGTTCCAGTTATGCAAGAAGATTAAGTTCTGGAAATCTAAGTTCTATTCATGTTATTATAGTTAACAATGTTGCTCATTTGAAACTGGTGGAAAGAATAGACCTTGAGTTCTCACCACATATAAGTGGAAGGCAAGTGGTAACTATATAAGGTAATAGCTTTGTTAATTAACTTCAGTGTGGTGATTATTTTACAATGAATATGTAATCAAAACATTGAGTGGTATACCTTAAATATGTACAATTTTCATTTGTCAATTGTACCTCAATAAAGCTGAAAGAAGTTAAACATAAAAAAGAAAATAACTACTTGGGTCTCTAAAGGAAATTAGAAGGGCACTCAGATGGCTTAGTCTGCTAAGTGTCTGATTCTTGATCTTGGCTCAGGGTGTGAATTTGAGCTCTGAGTTAGGCTCAAAAAAAAAAAAAAAAAAAGGAAATTATAGAAATCCCGAACTGTTTAACATAAGCAACGAAAGATGAGATGATAGAATAAAAACAAAAAACAAAAAATAAAAAACAAAACAAAAACCAACCAAAAATGAAAAGAGAACTGGCAAAAGAAAGGCAAGAAATTAAGGGAACTATGCCCCATTTTGAGGACTTAAAATAGCATAGGAAGCAGTGAAAAGAGAATTAAAGAAAAAAAAAATCCATAATGTAGAAGACAGACTTGAAAAAAAAATCATAAAGAAATAAAGTGCAAAGTTTGATGAAAAGAAAATGATGGATGTGGATGTGGGACAAAAGCAATGGAGAACCAATGTACAAGCAGGATGCCTGAAGAAAACAACAAAACCACTGGGAAAAAAAAAATTCAAATATGTGACCCTGACATTAGATTTCGATCTTAAAAAACACTAAAATTGGCTTTAAAAATTACAATAATAATTATATATCCTCTTGAGGACATGGGAATTCTATAAAAGCAAAAGAATTGTGTCACCTATGCTCACGGTGCTGATGTTCCGCCTCAGGGCCGTGGTCTTAGTCTTGACTCTGCCTCGTTGAAATATTTTCAAATGGCTTTTCATCCTTCTGTTTCCAGGTTTAATGTCAAATTCTCCAAGGCCTTTTCTAACCTTCTTCTATAAAACATATCTCTGAAGTACTATCACCTTACCATAATTATTTGTTTCTTGACAATTATGCTTGCTTTTCCTTTTAAACTTTCAAAATGTCTGTTTTTAATTATCTATAACTTACTGCTGGAATTTAAACTTTAAGAGGAGGGAACCTCATTCATCACTTTCCTCCTAGCATCTACTACAATGGAGGGCACAGAGTAAATAGTTAATAAATGTGCTGAATGGATGAATAAAAAAATTTAAGATAAAAACATCGTTTAAACCAAACAGGAAAAAAAAATTATCACTTCCTGCTGAAGGATGATTTTTCTTTTTATCTGCATCAGAATTTTTTATGAGACTGAACTCATGTGTTGCTAAAGGTAAACTAAAAAGCCCAACTAAATAAAAGATCATTAACACACACACGCGCGCGCGCACACACACAAACACACATACACCCTCTCCAGGTGGTCACAGGCTGTGGCCCCTAGGTCAGCACGAGAAAATCTGACTGCTAGTCCTGATGTCAAGTCCAGTCCTTGCTTCATATTTAATATCATATTTAATCTCTGACTCAGTTTCCTCACAGAAAAATAAAGCCTTTCCCTCCTAAGACTGTAGGAAGGACTAATAGAGCAAATGTACATAAAGCACTTAATACTGTGCCTGGTACAGTGTAAAAAGTAACATGTATCAAACATTTGCTACATTCCAGTCACTGCATTAAGCTCTTTATAGGAATCACAACAACCCTGTGAGGAGGTGGATGCTATTATTATCTCCATTTTAATGACAACGAAACTGAGACCTGTAAATGCTGAGAAGTAGCTGTATATGGATTCAGACTTGAGCACCCAGACTTCAGTGTTTTGGTATTATTTTTTTGAAGTTTTTATTTTAATTTGGTTGGTTTACACGTAGTGTTACATTAGTTTTAGGGGTACAGTACCATCCATCACCCAGGGCTCATCAGAAGGGTCAGTGTCTTGCTTTTACACACTATGGTGGGTGACTGTATTAGTTTACTGAGGTTGCTGTAACATGTACCACAAACTAGGCAGCTTAAATGACACAAATGTATATAGCCTCATGGTTCTGGAAGCCAGACGTCTGAGGTCAAGGTGTCCCAAGGATTGGCTGCTTCTGAGAGCTGTGAGGGAAGGGTTTATTCCAGACCTCTTTCCTTGGCTCAGAGATGGCCAGCTTCTTGGATCTTCACATTGTCTTTCCTCTGTGCATGTCTGTGTCCGGATTTCTTTCTAATAAGCACACTAGTCATATTGGATTAGGGACCATCCCAATGACTTCATTTTAACTTAATTACCTCTGTAAGACTGTATCTCCAACTAACACATTCTAAGGTACTGGGGCTTAGGATTTCAACATGTAAATTGGTAGGGACACAGTTAACCCATAATCATGCTTTACATAGGAGGAGTGCAACACATGTGAATTCCATTTAGGGTGATAAGCCGCATGGTTCAGCCTAGCAGTGAGGTCTGTGTGTGACAGGCTTGAGGAAGCTACAAAAGGCAGGTGCAGACAGACGGACTGGAACTCCCCGTGTGAGGGCTGGGAAGCCTCCCCACGAGGCACGACACACTGGATGACTACATCAGGAAGGCTGCCTGCGGGAAGTGAATTCAGCACAAGTCCTGTGTTTTGGGGTCCTGGGTGGATGATCAGGGTTTCAATAGGATTTTTGGAAAATATGCTCATATCTTGGAAAGGCCGCTGGGTTTGTTTTAATCACTTCTCAAAGCTATGGTAGACATTCACAGCTCAGGATCCCCAGTTTAGCCTAATAAAAAAAAGTAATTACATCATATTAAAGATAATTTGATTGTTACTGAGATGCTAATTGAGTTGAAACGCTTATTGTAACAGACACATCAGATTGGCAAGGAGGAAGCTCAGCTTAAATGCAAACAGTGTTGATAGTAGAATTAAAAGATTGTCAAAGCAGTTAATCCAAAAGTAATTATTTTCTGAACATAAATTCCTGAGTAGTGAGGATACAATTATATCTACAAACAGTCATAAGAAAATAATTACTCCGCACTCTACCTGAAGCAATAGTCCATAAAAGCCCTGATGATGCTCTTCGTGAGAAGCGTGTCCCTTCCCCCCCATCAGACTTATCCAGGTTTTTCCTAGAAAGGAAGGTATACCCAAAACCATCTCCAAAGTCCAAGAGAACAGTGAGACCAAAGAAAAAGGCCAATTAAGGGGACAGAACTGGCTGTTAGACAAATAGATCTCCTCAACCCCACCTCCCTTGAAATCTGCTTTTATAGTGCTGGAGGCCACCAGCCTCCAGTTGAGGCCAGTGGGGCCACCCAGAAAGAGGGGTGTGCCACAGAATAGGTGTGTGTCATAGCCAGGGAAGGACAAGGCCATTATGCTCCAAGGGTACACTTGAGGGTGTGGTTACACAAAAGGAAAGACCTATGCTGGTAAGGGGGCTGTGTGTGTCTCTTGGGGGTAAGGGGGGGATACTGTGCTCAAGAAGGTTTCAGGTCACAGAACTGTCATCATGGGTCCAAGATGGCATTAGTTTGATTCACACAAATACTGAGAAATTCTCTGAGAACCTTAGTACTCTCTGGACTACACTGTCTTAGGAAGCTCTTTCCAGAGGACCAACCCACCAGATACCACCAGGCCTACAGTAAACATAACCACTCCCAGCAGTGCCTAAGCCCCCAGAAGACTTGTATCTTCCATTCCCAGACTGTCATGTTCCATCCTTCCTGCTCACCTCTTTGATGACTGCAACACAGTTATCAAAGCTCCTTCCTTGCTTCTCCCTTTGTCACTCTTGGACTAATAGCCTTCTCTTACTGTCCAGCCCACGGTCCACCACACTGACGATTTCTTGGGAATCCTTGCATTCCTGTCAAACCCAACTAGCCAAACCCTAGACCTGAGTCAATTAAATCCTCTGAGTGATATTAGGGAAACCTCACACCCAACCCTGCTGAGCAGTCCAGGAATCTTGTTATTTCCCTGTATTAGGTTCTCCAGAGAAACAGAACCAATAGGAGATTACATCTATCGTATATCATAGGTATATGATTTATTACAAAGTATTGGTTCACATGATTAATAAGGAGGATCTGGGAAAGCCAGTGATGCAATTTGAAGGCAGAAGACCAATGTCACAGCTCGATAGTGAAAAAGGGAGCAAATTTAGTCTTTGTCTTTTTGTTCTCTTCAGGCCCTCCGCGGACTGGATAAAGCCCACCTGCATTGGGAAGGGCCATCTGCTTTACTCTGTCTACCAATTCAAATGTTAATCTTTTCCAGAAACATGCTCACAGACATACCCAGAAATCATATTTAACCAGATTTGTAGGCATCCCATGGCCCAGCCAAGTAGACACATGAAATTAACCATCACAATCCTCTCTCTGTTCTTCTTGGCAACAAGTTTTTCATTATTTCACTTCCCCAGTCATTGATCCCACCTTCCATTCTCAGTTTCTGCCACTATTCAGCAGATAATCTCCATTCCCAATGCACAGGAAAAGTGGGATACAATAGAAGACCCACATGAGAATCCCTTCAACTTTCTGCCTTTTTCCAGAAGTCACCAGCAGACCCATAAGCATGTAAAGTTCTCCTCCTTGGGTTTGGTCTCAAAGCAGTGCTTCTACTCCTTGTCATCAAGGCTTCGGGGTCCCACACTCTAACAGCTTTTCCCTCAACACCATTTTGCTCTGAATCAGATTTCCAGAAGTGCTCCTTCCTTGCTTGTGTCACACCTTGTTGCATACTGGCTCCTGTCCCCAGCTCCCAACAGATTGCCCACCCCACCCTCCCTGCTCTTTCAGGCAAGACACTATCAGCACACCAGTAAGTCACTGGGTCAGCATCTGCACCAGAATGTGCAATTCTACTCTCTTCCAGGATTTCCTGACCCTACTGTCTCCTGCTTTGCCTCCTTCCTTTCTCTGCCACTCCTTCCAGGGCCTCTGAAGAACATTTTCCCATGACTGTTCTTTAAAACTTGGTGATCATCAGCTTTCCATCCATCCTCAGCCTAGCTTCTTCTCTATGGCATTCTTCCTGAGTGATCTAATACTTCCCCAGGGCTTTAAATATGCTGAAGACCACTTGGTCCATACCTCTAGATCTAATCTTTATCACCCTGAGCTCAGCCTGTAGGTCTCCTCTGCCACCTAGTCTCTCCTCACTATCTTTCTCATCCTGTGTGCTCTCTCTCTCTCTCTCTCACACACACACACACACACATGCCACAAACTCTTTTGACACTTTCTGAGATTCATGAGTTCATGTCATTGGAGGAACAGGCACCAAAATGGGATTATGCATGCAAGGGTTTTATTAAAGGCACTACTGGGGACAGAAAATGGGGAAGGAGAGAAAAAAAGCTGAGGAAGTCATCAGATGGTGATGCAAATCTAACCCCAGGTGAAGGGAAGCAAGAGTAGGTTTGGGTGGGAGCATTCTGCAGAGTAGCTGAACACACAACAAGGCCATTAGGGAATTCTCCAGGGATGTAAGCCATCAGAGAAGTCTCACATCCCATTTTCCCAGCAGCTCCCTGCCTGGCTCCAGCATTGGATGGGAGTAGTTCCTGGAAGTTTTGGTGCAAACACTCCAGCTGCTCATAGCGCAATAGCCTGGTCCAACTCCCTGCAGGGGCATTCTTGTGGCTACCACAGTGGCCAAACCCTTGCAAACACAGGAAGCTTCCTGAGGGGCCTCCTGGGACACATGCTTGCTCATAATGCTAAAATCTGGCAGATACTTCTCCTTCTCCAAGGAGGGCACAAGTCTCCAGGCCCTCGGAGAGTCAGGCTTAGACAAGCAGTGAGGAGGCATGAGAAGTGAAGGGGATGATGGATGGGCTTTGGCTGGAACAGAGAGGCCACATTAAAGGTGCGAGGAATGACAAACAGGACCCAGCAACTGTGGTCTGATCAGATGCTTGCTACCTTGAGGCAGTGTTTAATCTTTGTATCATGTACCAGATTGGATGTTTCATACTTTACCATGCTATGAGAGTCACCTGAAGAGCTGGTTAACAATGGCCACTGGGGCCACTCCCATAAGTTGAGAAGAACCTGAGAACTTACTTTTCTAACTAGCTCCCAAGTGATGCTGGTATTACCAGCTCAGAGACCACACTATTTTTTTTTTTTTAAAGATTTTATTTATTTATTTGACAGAGAGAGATCTCAAGTAGGCAGAGAGGCAGGCAGAGAGAGAGAGAGGAGGAAGCAGGCTCCCTGCTGAGCAGAGAGCCTGATGCGGGACTCGATCCCAGGACCCTGAGATCATGACCTGAGCGGAAGGCAGCGGCTTAACCCACTGAGCCACCCAGGTGCCCCCCCCCCCACTTTTTTTTTTTAAAGAGAGACCACACTATTCTAAGTATAATTCCGGCAGGAGAAATATTTGACTCTCACCCTTAAACTCGGGCTGCTTCCTTTCTGGGAAGGAAACCCACACTTTTGGGTGAAGGCCCAAGGATGTTACCTGTTTGCCTTAGAAACCTACTGACTATACCTGGTCCTTTACCTCAACCCATGTAGCAAACTGTTGCCTTTGCAAATGCTTCTATTTATAGGGAAGGAATTGGAAGAGGCACCAAGTACACTCAAAAGATGAAGGTGACCAGTGTCCATCTGTGTTGTCCTTGTGACCTGTTGTGGCCATGTTTGGATCAGCTCCTACTCAGGGCTGCAGGAATCTGCCAAGGAAAGACATTCCCTTACCATTGGGGTGGTCACCAAAGGCTTTATGAAAGATGGAGGATCCAAAGGGGAATTCAGAGGAAGCAAAGTCGGGGGTCCCAAGGTACACTTCTGGTATGGTAAAGAAGGGGTTCACACCGGTGCCACAAAGTCCTAGAACAAAGAAGAGAGCTCCACTGATAGTACACAAAAGCACCAGGTCATGGACACACCAGGCTGAGAATCTACCCTTTTCTCTGTAGGTTGTGGGATCCAGGTGGATGGGGAGGCATGAAAAAAGCCACACAGGAAGGCCAGAGTCAGGGTGGAACATAGGACAGATTTTGGAGGGTGCAGGGGAGTGGAGGGGCTGTTTGAATCCTATCTCATCAGATTACATGGGAGCCAAAACTCAAGGTTATGAAAGGGAAATAGAAGAAGAAGCAGAGATGACAAATCGGGTGGTCTGACAGGTGATCAGAGAACACATCTTTGATTTGATAACAAAAGTCAATGAGAAAATACAAGTCTATTTGCAGCTAAGTTCTCAGGAGTAGAAATGATCCTACTGTATCCTCTAACAATATTCCAGAGTCAGGTATGTGTAAGGAAAGGAAAAGAAAAAAAAAAGTGAGGTGGCTATCAGAAAATGACATACTTGCTTTCTGATTTTTGAGTTCTGAGGAGGTCCATGTTGCTGGCCTGGCCTGGTCATATCCCTTTAATTAGACCATTACTTGGGAGGGGTCTCCCCTTTGAGCCCAGGCTGGCCATGCCAGGTGATTAGGGGAAGCAGGATGTCCAGTCTAGTAGGGCCACAGGGTCTTACTGCTACCATTCCTCTCAGTTTCCCCATGGAGTGATGTAAAAGCAGACGCAGGAGGGCACCTGGGTGGCTCAGTGGGTTAAACCTCTCCCTTCGGCTCAGGTCATGATCCCAGGGTCCTAGGATCTGGCCCCATATTGGGCTCTCTGCTCAGCACGGAGCCTGCTTCCCCAACCCCCCTGCCTGCCTCTCTGCCTACTTATGATCCCCCTCTCTCTGTTAAATAAAAAAATAAAATCTTAAAAAAAAAAAAAAAAAAGCAGACCCAGGGACCTCCAGTGGGCTGGGGGTGGGGGCTGGGGTCCAGCCCAGAGCCCAGGTTTACAAAGTTATTTAAACCAGGAGCCCAAGAGACTACACACTTCACCTTGACTTACAACTTCCTGGAATTGGGCAGCTGGGGGCAAAGTATTTTGAAGCCTGAACCCCCTGGCTGGTGGCCTTAATCAGTCTTTCTGATGAGGGAACAGAAGGCTGGCTGAGGACAAAGCAAAAGGCTGACACCTTGCAACCTCCCCTCCACCCCCATTCCTGGGTGGGACATATTGTGACATTCTTTAGGAATCTCCCAACTATCTTAATAGCTTGCTAAAAAATGGCCACGGTCACCAAACTGTGGAAAGAACCAGGATGCCCTTCAAGGGACGAATGGATAAGGAAGATGTGGTCCATATACACTATGGAGTATTATGCCTCCATCAGAAAGGACGAATACCCAACTTTTGTAGCAACATGGACGGGACTGGAAGAGATTATGCTGAGTGAAATAAGTCAAGCAGAGAGAGTCAATTATCATATGGTTTCACTTATTTGTGGAGCATAACAAATAGCATGGAGGACATGGGGAGTTAGAGAGGAAAGGGAGTTGGGGGAAATTGGAAGGGGAGGTGAACCATGAGAGACTATGGACTCTGGAGAACATTCTGAGGGTTTTGAAGGGGCGGGGGGTGGGAGGTTGGGGTACCAGGTGGTGGGTATTATAGAGGGCACAGATTGCATGGAGCACTGGGTGTGGTGCAAAAATAATGAATACTGTTATGTTGAAAATTTAAACAATAAATAATTAATTAATAAAAAGGGCAAAACGACCTTAGCAATGGCATGGCCTCTGGTATCCAGTATCTTGTAGGTCCTATTTAGCATATGAAAGTTCTATTGAACCTCCCTTTTCCTTACTTCCAGCACCCCCATGGTACACAACCTGCCACCCCTCACAACCAGGGCAGCAGCTCTTCTGGGCCCCCAGTCCTGTCCCTGTGCTTTAATAAACCACCATTTTGCACCAAAGATGTTTCAAGAATTCTTTTTGGCTGTCGGCTCTGGACCTCACCCCACTGAACCTCACTTATATTCTAAAACTTAATCACTTCCACGTCACAGATAAGGCACAATGGAGAGCAGAGAGGAGGAGGAGGAAAAACCCTCAGTAAGCATATTCCCGACAGTGGTGGACACTTGTAAGAACATTTCCTTTCCTTCTTTGCTCTAAAGGGTGTGAAATACCATTTGTGCTGTGACAGATATGACCTCTGTAGTTATGTGTTTTATTGCGTCTGCTGCAATATATATGTTGAAGTTCTAATTCCCAGTGTAAGCAGAAGGATTTAGGGGTCTCCAGAAAAATAAAGAGGAGAGAGCTCTTGTGACACAGGACAAGTCATACAGGCTCCAGGCTATTTTCCTGTGATCTATGCCTAATCAGCTCTACTTGCCCACGAGTTAAGGATTTTAAGGAAACAAAGAAAATGTGAAAACCAATGGTCTCTACAAGACCAGGAAAGATAATGAGCCCAAGATCCCAACCAGTTTGTACCAGCTCCCTGAGCCGGCCCAGAGCCTCTTCCCCTTGCTTCATTTCAAAGTTGAAAGCCTCCACCCTGAGAGGAGCACAAGCCTTATTAACATAAACTAGGAGGCATGTATAGGCGTGTTTTCTAAGAACATCTTTAAAAACTTTTTTTTTTCTAAGAACATCTTTAAAAACTTATGCCCACCTTTATATGTGATAACAAAGATTCCCCTTTCTGAATATTTATCCTAAAACCTAAACAAAACTACCCTCTCACCTCTGCTTGGGGAATCAAGGGTTTGGAAGTTATTCCTTGTGATCTCTTTGTTTGCTGCAAATAAAGTTTCCATTGTGTGACAACTCTACCTGGGGTAGTTTGTCTGTAATTTACAAGGCATGGACTCATGTTAGTTCACTTACAACAGCACCTCTGAATATGAACTTTTCTGGAAAAAGAAACTTTTCTGGAAACAGAACTTTTCTGGTTGTTGCAGGTGTAAACAGTTCAGATATAGCCATACTGGAGTAGGAGTGATGAAGTTCTAGAATATAAGGAGGTTCATTGGGGTGAGGTCCGGCGCCAACGGCCAAGAAAGAATTCTTGAGACATCTTTGGTGCAAAATGGTGGTTTATTAAAGCATGGGGACAGGACCTGGGGGCAGAAAGAGCTGCTGCCCCAGTTGTGAGGGGTGGCAAGTTATGTACCATGGGGGTGAGGGAGGTAAGGAAGAGGTGTCTATAGAACTTTCATATGCTAAATAGGACCTACAAAAGACTGGATACCAGGATACCAGAAACCTTGCCATTGCCAGATCGTTTTGCCCTTTTTAGCAATCTATTAAGATAGTTGGGAGATTCCTAAAGAATGTCTCATATGTCCCGCCCAGAGCGGGGGTGGGAGGAGGTTGCAAGGTGTCAGCCTTTTGCTTTGTCCTCAGCCAACCTTATGTTTCCTCATCATTCCCCCCACACACCCTGGACAATTTTGACTCTTAAATCGTTAAGGTCATTTTAGGTGGAAGGTCTCAGCTTCTGTAACTTCTTCCTGCTGGACCGTGGTGTAGACATGTCCCTACATACAGGTCAGTACTGGCCATCTGGGAAATGTATAGGGGAGTTGTGAAAGGCAGCAACAGCTGAGTCCAGGGGAGACTGCTCAGGTGATCTTCCCAGGTGGAAATGGTCTGTGGAAGTTATGGCAGTGAAGAATCGACACCAGGTGAGGAGACATGGCAGAAAACAGCAAAACATGTTTAGTGTAACAAAAAGAAAATGAAGCTCAAATAAGTCTTTTTGCTAGTTGACAAAAAACCCTTTTCCAGCCCAGCAGTTTAATCAATCATTAAAGGAGAGAGGGACTGTTTAAAGTGCTAACTTGAGTATGTCAGAACCCAGGAAATATTTTGTGATCATCTGGAACATAAACATAGTATTTTGTTTTTGTGATAGCACAACTTCTACCTTGTATAGCAGTTAAAACATCCAATGCCATTCTATTTTGTAAAGCTGCTTTACACATTTGTATCACCATAGCATTTTCACAGAGAAATGCTACTTCGAGGGTCATTTAGGGCTGACCATGTACTTAAGAGCTCCCATGGGCCAAACATCCTCCAGTTCCAAAGAGGGAACAAAAGTGGTTGTTGGCTGGTCATACCAATGAGACAGAACGAGTTCTGTTTTAAGTCCCGGAAGTCTGGCCAGGTTAGTAATGCTTTTAATAATGCATCCGTGATTCCAGGCAAAACCCAGAGTACAGTGGCCTATCCTGCCGGGGGAAAGTCATGGGCACAAGTGAGTCATATAACCACTGGGTCTTGTTAGGAGACAGTCCTCCAATTCTGGGTTTCTTGTAACTGCAATCAAGATGTCAAGGGTTATTTAGTTTTGGAGGGCCATTTTTTTAAATGTGTAATAAAAGGCAATCAATTGTTAATTTGTAGGGACCAAAGGAGTCCAAACCTAGGAACAGTTTTTTTTCATGAAGTTTTTTTGTCAACTCCATGCCCTTTTTGCCCAAATTAGTGGCCTGGTGTAAACCCTATATTACTTTCATTGGTTCCTAAGGTCATATCCTTTGACGTCCTTTGAAGTGAATTATAGCTGTCTCTTTAGGTAGGTGTACTGCCTTAAGAGTAGTAATTTTAGAGGTGCCTCGGTGGCTCAGTGGATTAAGCCTCTGCCTTTGGCTCAGGTCATGGTCTCAGGGTCCTGGGATCGAACCCCACATCCCCCACATAGAACTCTCTACTCAGTGGGGAGCCTGCTTTCTTCCCCCTTTCTCTCTGCCTATTGCTCTGCCTACTTGTGATCTCTGTCAAATTAATAAATTTTAAAAAAAAAACTTAAAAAAAAGAGTAATAATTTTAGGACTGTATTTGATTGTGGAGTTATGGCTTGATAATAAACCCCTTTCCTTCCAAATTGCTCCATGGACATGTAGGACTAGGAGAGCATTATCTGGAGTCAGTATTAATATTAATTTTTAAGGCTTTGGCAATTGCAAAGTGCTAGTGAGCACTACAGCTTACCCAGCTTTTCTTATTCCTTTTATGAAAATTACTGTCATCAGTAAACCAACTGTCATTTGTATTTTTAATAGGGGCATCTTAAATATTGCCAACTAAAGTAAGATCAATAACCTCTGAACAGTTTTGCTCTATAGGGAAGTACAAGGGTCAGGTTCAGGGGCACCTGGGTGGCTCAGTGGGTTAAACTTCTGCCTTTGGCTCGGGTCATGATCTCAGGGTTCAGGAATCAAGCACCACATCAGGATCTCTGCTCAGCAGGGAGCTTGCTTCCCGCCTACCCCACCTGCCTCTCTGCCTATTGTGAGCTCTGTCAAATAAATAAAATCTTGAAAAAAAAAAAAGGGGGGGGTCAGGTTCAGCCATACGGGTAAGTAGGTTTAAAGTTTGACAAGTTTTAAGTATTATTTCAGGCATATCTGTAAGTGTAGCCTGGTATTTAAAAGTTGGCCTCCATCATCCAATGATGGCCTTTGGTTTCTAAGACAAATCTGGACCTGATATGAAGTCATTATAATCAGGGACTATCCCATAGTGAGCTTTGAGGCTCCTTTTATGAGGCAGGCTATTCTATGCTTAGCTAAAGCCTTTGTTTGCAACTGTACCTCAGTGGTGGCTTCTAAGAGAAATACGCCAAAGGGATGAAATCATCCCTTTTTCAGGGCACTTGGGTGGCACAGTGGGTTAAGCCTCTGCCTTCAGGTCAGGTCATGATCTCTCTGTCCTGGGATCGAGTCCCGAATCAGGCTCTCTGCTTGGCAGGGAGCCTAGCCTGCTTCCTCCTCTCTCTCTCTGCCTGCCTCTCTGCCTACTTGTGGTCTCTCTCTGTCAAATAAATAAATAAAATCTTAAAAAAAAAAAAAAAAAGAAGAAGCCCTTTTCCAGTGGTCCAACCTTAACAACATCCTAATTACAAAGGTTCACTGGTAAGTGGGAGAAAACTTGTTGAGATAAGGGAGAGTCCCACATGCACCATCCAATTCAATAATAAAGAAAATGGGGTCATCCATTATCTCCACAAGTCCATAGTTAATCCTATGAAGTGAGGTATGCTGACTTTTAGGCAATTATCCTAGCCCCACAGAATAGGCCAAGGTGATAGTTGAGTTATGCAAGTGCTGGGGAATTAATCCCATTTTTCCAGTTGTTTAAATAGTTATGTGCCCCTAGGGTTCTGTTATTATCCCCACAGAATAATAAGCAAGATCACCTAAACGAGCTATTGTGCAACTTCTCTGAAATTACCTTAAGTTGTCTAGCTTAGGTAAACAAACATTTAAAGACAATCAAATCTAGAATCCATAAAGGTGTGTAATAACCATAATTTTTCTCTCTAAAATAACCCTCATTTCCAGAGATAGCCAAATTAGGACTAATTTATTTGAAACAAGTCCAGTTTAAACAGATTTGACCTAATTATTTACATGAGATCAGCAAGGACAGTGAGTGAATGTATAGATCTTTTAGAATCTGCTTTGCTGGAACCTCTTATAAGGAATCTCTATGTTGAATTTTTAGTAGCCTCTCCAGGTCAGAAGTCAAGCCAAGTACTTGCCATCAGACATGCCTGCAATACCTGTCGATTTGGGTGAATTTCTCTTCCTGAGGACCCCAAAGTATTCTGAAGTTTCTGCACCTGCCGGGAAGTGACATTCTTTACTCACCTGGTGAGGCTGCTGGGAACTCTGTAAGCAAGGTACCAGGCCAACAATTCGAAGGGGCTTTATGGCTCCAGGTTTCATAACATCAACCTTAGTTCCTTAAAGCTGTCTGGCCATATCTGAGTCTATTCATGTCTTTCTCAAATATGACATTCCAGTCAAAGCCTTGTTAAATAAAAACAATGTTTCCAATAGTGCCCTGTTACAAGGAGAGCAGATTCTTATTGAAGTTATGCAAATGACTGATTGCCATGGAAGAAAGAATACTTTCGGAGATCTTTTGAGTTTCAGAGGGTTCAGATAGAGAGAAAAGTTGAAAGCTTTGATCTGTTTACAATGAGTATTTTTACATTTCTGTAAGTTACAGATAACTTAAGTAAAATTTTCCTTAGTGTGGAAGAACAAACATTAGAGAACCAGCAATGTTTAAAATGAGACTTAACACTATAATCTTTTGGTTCATTTAGTCCCATGTTACTAATTCTGGTTTAGTTTGAATACAGCTTTAGTTAGTTCTGGAAATTCTTACTGAAGTTTTAGGATTTTTAATATATCGAATACCTGTATTTGTCCTGAAAGTCCTTTATATGAATCTCCTTTAAGGTGAAACTCATTTTACAGGAGAATTAAAACAAAACAAAACAAAAATACTCAGAAAGAAACATTGTTAATGATCTGATTTGAGAGTTCACTATAATATTGTAGACAAGGAAACTCAGTTATCCTGTGACCCATTGAAACATAGCACTTCAATAATTACGTTATCAAGTGATTATCTATCAAAACATTAAAACTTTAGGAAATGCATAGAATCTCTAGAATAGTTATAGCATTTGCCCAAATGTAACCCATGGTTTATCATTTGTTTAGCAGTAATTCCTGAGTAACTTAGCATACCAAGGAAAAGCCTGAGGAGTTCAAGAGATTTCATTTACAGTTTAAATCCTGTCAACATTTGCTAAAATCTTATGAAGTTTTAAAGCACAGGCCTAAATATAATTAGGGATGTTGAAGACCTGGTATAGGCAAAATGTGGAAAATGGTTTTTCTGGACAGGCAAAGAGGAAACAACTGTTTACATTTTCTTCCTAATAGCAGACTAATTTAAGAAAACTGTCTTTTTGAATGAAGACAATTTTAATCTTATACCACTGTACCTTTAAAGCCCATTCATTTCAATCTTGGTGTGTCCTGACCATACATAAAACTCTTTCTCTGAAGGTTTCCCTTCACAAACCTTCTACTAACTTTCTTTTACATTTAGATTTTGTTCCAAGCCATTTCTTTACAACCATCTCATTTAGAACAAAATTATCTTTTTTCTTTAACAAAATGCATTCCCATTCTTTATCTTTCTTACGTATCTACTTTTCCACATACAGAGTCGTTTCCCTGATTTCCATTAGTCTTAGTTACAGCTAGAATTTTCTACTCTCAGAAACACCTTAGTCTCTAGTCAGTTAAGTATTAACCACTAGCGAACTGTTACAACAGAATTCTTTAGATAGCAAATTTATGAATTAGTTAAGCACAAAACATGTTTACCAACAGATTTAAATATTCTTAGTTTCTTCACAGTAAGTCAAAAGCATATAGGACATAGAACAAAACCTATGGCCAGTAGTCATTGACTTAGCATTTTATCCTATTTGAAAGACCTAGATGTCCAACAAATTTAATTCCACTTGTCATCCAAGCAAAATTTTAACTTTCAAATTACCAAAGACTTTGAAAGCTATATTAACAATTACCCGTGAAAAGTCTGAGACAATGAACCATCAGTTTAGTCATCTTTTTGCTAACAAATTGCAATAGACAATATGAGCTTAGACATTTAGTAAACCTTGATAGAATAAAAGTTTCTGTTTACTGCTGATAAATTAAAAGACATGTCTATCTTTATTAAACCAACAAACTTAACTTAGTTTAAATACTGATTTCTGTTCCACCTGGGCCCACTCCACTTTTAATGTTTACCTGAGACACGGGTGGGGAAATCTGAGTTGGGGGGGTAGGTCTAGGGGTTGCTCTTCTTGCTCCTTGATAGTGAAGAGAGAAGCAGCCTTGGTGCATGGTCTAGGGTCAGTCACGCAGGCCACACCCACTTTGGTGCAGAAGCAGGAGAAGGGGGAGACAGAAGAACAAAGTGCTGCCAAAAGGCAGAGAAAGGATTCCTGGTTTTAGAGCTCATCAGGCCCTACAGAGGAGCAGATGCCAAGCTTTCCCACCAACAAGGGTGGAGGGGTCAGGCAGTCCACGTCGGGCCAGAGAAGACAGGGTATTTCCCCCAAACAAAGGGAGTTTTTGGCAGCTGCTTGGGAATATTCCTTTAAGTCTCTGTCTCAAGTTAGACGAACCCCAGTTGGCTCCAGTTATAGCCATTAACATGGGAAATGAGTGAAGGAGAAGCCCCCACATCTATTAGGAGAAACAGAGACAAAGTCAGAGTCCCCTTTGCTAGGAATGGCCTGTGTATCCTTCAGCAACCTGGTTTTACTAGGAGAAGGCTTATTTATGTAATTATCACCCAATATGTCAGGAGGGAGTTTACTAGCTGACTCATTCGGGCAAACACATTCTGCAAAAGGCCCTTAAGTCATGTCCCTGGTGTAGACAATGAAGGCCTAGGTATGAGCAATTAAGGTATCCTAGGTCCATTCGCCATTTCCTGCAGAGATCATCTAACTGATAGATCCCACTGAGGCCATGCAGTGTTACCAAAGCTCAGTCCTTTCCTAAGTTTTGCAATCCAAATTATTTCCAGTGGGTTAAAAGGCACCCCAAGGTAGAGTCCTTGGGAACTGAAAAAGTCTACTGAGACCACGCTCCCAGAAAAGTAAAGAAGGCCCATTACCAAATCCCCCTGACTCCTGGGTGGCATCCCACACAGGATATGTCAGAGGTTCCTGTGTGTCAAAAATGACTGGAGGCGTCCCTCAACAAGACTTCACTATTGATCATGATCCTGCCTTCCCTGTGTTGGCATTCCTGCTGTAAAAGGCCCTGGAGGGGTGCTGGCGCCCCTACCCTTTCCCATCGCAGCTAATGGGTGCCTGGTGAATGGACCAAAACACTGTGCCATGCCATGCCATTGTCTGTCCTGAAGATTGCATACTGTTTTGCCATTTTAACCCATGGAAATACTAGAAAAGTTTGGCAAGGGGTAATTACCCAATTTTGTAGCTTTAAGTAGTTTGTAGAAGACACTGACAAGAAACAGTAGACTGAAATCCATCATGGTCTATGCAACATTCCAAAACATGTGGTCCTTACAACCAAGTTCCCTAGGAAACGGTCCCCGGTTGTGCTAATTCAATCTGGTACTGGTTGCGGCCGGCTCCCTGTGGAGGTCCTGGGGCCAGAAGTGGCTAGACCAGGGATGTGGAGGGAATCACATTAGATCAATCAGGAGGAAACCTCATACAGGAGTCTTAAGATTGGCAGCCGTCATGGTGACTTAGGTGGCTGTCCCATGCCCAAAACAGACAACTTTGTATAAGAACAGGAATAAAGAGAGGGCATCAAGTTTCTGGGTCTTATTACCATTCTGGCCAGGGTACTAGCTTACAGCCAAAAGGCAGACGCTCTCCTCCCCATAGAGTAGCCACAGGCTAGAGGATTACAGCCTGAGCAATCGACATGTAAGTGTTCCAGTCAGACCACACTCCTTGAAAAGCCCTGAAATGAGAGTAAAGGAAGAGGAGAGAAAGCACTCACCAATTTTACATGGCAGTTCAGAGTCCAAATGTAAAGGCTCACAGCCCCACATTCAGGTGCCAAATGATGAAGTTCTAGAACATAGGTGAGGTTCGGTGGGGTGAGGTCCGGAGCCAATGACCACAAAAGAATTCTTGAGATGTCCCTGGTACAAAAAGGTGGTTTATTAAAGCACAAGGACAGTGCCTGTGGGCAGAAAGAGCTGCTGTCCCAGGTTGTGAGGGGTGGCAGGTTATGTACCACGGGGGTGGGGGAAGTAAGGAAAAGGGAGGTTTCAACAGAACTTTCATGTGCTAAAGAGGACCTACAAAGAGAATGTATACCAGAGCCTTGCAGTTGCCAATGTCCTTCTGCCCTCTTTAGCAAGCTATTGAGATAGTTGGGAGATTCCTAAGGAATGTCACAATATGTCCCACCCAGGAGTGGGGGTGGGGGGATTGCAAGGTTGCTTTGTCCTCAGCCAGTCTTCTGTTCCCAAGTCGGGAGGGCCCCTATCTAGAAACTTCTCTAGTAACAAACTATAGAAATGATCCCTGAAAGTATAGTCTTGGGATGGACCCAATCTAATATGGCTGTTGTCCTTATGAGATAGGAAAACTGAAGGATTCCATAAAAATCTGCTTTTTTTTTTTTAAGATTTTATTTATTTGACAGACAGAGATCACAATTAGGCAGAGAGGCAGGCAGAGAGAGAGGAGGAAGAAGGCTCCCCGCAGAGCAGAGAGCCTGATGCGGGGCTCGATCCCAGGACACCGGGATCATGACCTGAGCTGAAGGCAGAGGCTTTAACCCACTGAGCCACCTGCTCCCTTTCCTGCTTGCATTTTTGCTAGGACCTGCATACCCACCCTACTTTACACATGCTTTATAAGGCAAATAGCCTATGTCCTCCTTGTAAAGGACAAGAAATTAATGATTTTTCTAGAAGAGATAACATCTAAGGAAGAACCAGGTGAAGCCATCAAATGCATATCTGGACCACTGGCCCTAGATGTCTGGACACCCAGACGCCCTGCTCCATGGAAGAGCACTTGGGTCCTAGTCTTTGTTCTAACCAGTTTCTGGATGTCTGAGAGGACATGTACACCAGACCACAAACCTCAGTAAAAACCTTCAGACCTTGGACGAAGAAGAGACTCATGTTCCTTTCCTTTCCAAGACTCTCAGACACTCTGTCTGTACTGGCTTTCTCTTTAATAAACTTTGCTCTCTCTTCCTGCTGGCTTGCATTTGATTTCCATCCTTTGCAAAGCAAAGGGCCCTCTTGGCTGGTCCTGGGGGACCCTTCCTAGGTCCCTGGACCCAGCCTGCTGGCATCACTTGTAAGAAGACAGTCAAGTGAAGACACAGAGAGGCAGGGAGAGAGCCAAAGGAAGCTGGAGTCAGAGGTCAGAGTGATGCTATCATAAGCCAAGGAACACTTGAGGCTACTGGGAGCTGGGAGTGGAAAAGAAGGAGCATTGCTTGGCTAACACTTTGATTACAGACTTCTGACCTCAAGAATTGGTAGAGAACAAATTTCGGTTGTTTTAACCAATCTGCTTTGTGGCATTTTGTTACAGCAGCCTAGGCACACTCACACAGAAGCCCTCTGATGAGTTATGCCTGGGATGTGGGTATAGCAGGTGGAGGCAGGTGCACGGACTGTGCGAGCAGAGCTGGGAGCTGGTTATGTGCCTTAGGCCTCCTTCACATGCCCCACATTTTCCCCTGAGCACCTGCTCAGCAGCTCAAAGAAGCACCTGCAGATTGCAAAGAAATTTCCATCCCTGAGCCCCAGAAAGCTCTGTGAGAGCTTCCCTGGAAGCCAGATCTTTGCCCACCTCACTGTGTTAGTCCATGAGCCCTGGGATCCCCATCCCAGCTCAGTGTGGAGCCCTGGACTTGGAAGCTGCTATCCTCCTAAGTCCTACATTCCAACTGGGAGAATTAAAGCATGTCTAAGCAATTAGCATAAATCAAACAGATGTTCCTTCGGTGTGTTTGTGATTACTTTATAATTAACTAATGGGCTTTGTAGCAGCCACTTTTACGGGCATCTAATGGCTGCATAATGAAATCCCCTACACTGTGGCTACACTGTCAGGAAGGGAGAACTGAGGAAATCTGAGGATGTGCTCTGTCATCTAGCAGCCAAGAAGCCACAGCAGCAGGACCTAGCTGAGGGCCTTGGCATCACCATGTCTGCACAGGCACCCCACTCTCGGGCCTGGGATGTGGAAGGGTTTTACCTCTCAAGAGGAGCAACATGGTGACCACTCACAGAGCGAAACATCCACGTTTTCTCATTTGTTCCTCAACAGCCTTGCAGGAGACCCTGAGGCACAGGAACGTTAAAGGCACGAAGTGATGAAGGGCACAGCTTCAGGTGCCTGAGCCAGCATCTGAAACCAGAGTTCTGGGGGCCAAAATGAATGTGGGTATAGCCATCTCTGGTCCGTCTTCCTGCCCAGCCCTGACCCCTGGAGTCGCCTGAAGATTGGCAAGAGGTGCCAGGCTGGTGGCAGGATCTCCTAATGAGGTAAATACAAAATGAATCAGTGCCTTGAGGTAAATAATCAGTCAAGATCCTTGGAAAGTGGAATTGTTCAATAGTTAAAGTTGGCTAATGATTTAAAATGCTCCTTTTAAAGGTTCCCTCTTTAGCTTTCCAAAAATTGTGCATCCCCATGCAGATGTGGTGAAAGGGAATTGAATACCACACTCCCTCCCCAAGATGAGCCAGCAGAGCCCCTACCTGGTGCTGATACTGGCCTCTTTCTTCAGTCTCTGTTCTCTCTCCCTCCACCTCCACTTCCTCTTTCTCTACCTCCCTCTCTCTGTCTCTCCTCTTTCCCCCTCTTTCCAGGGCGTCCTAGCCCCGGCTTATGTAGGTATTGAGTAAAAGCCCTCTTGCATGCAGTGTTCATAATTAGAGGGTCTGACGTCTAATTATTTGGGTTCAAACCTTGGCTCTACCAAGTGTGAACTGACCTCAGGGAATTGACTTCTCTCTGATTTCCAACCTCCCCATCCAGAAGGTAGCAATCATAAACATATGTCTTCGGGCTCATTTACTTGTTCGACTAATATTTGAAAGCCTTCTCTGTGCCAGGCACCGTTGGTGGCTCTGTCTGTAAAGTAATGAAACGGAACCAGGCAAACTCCTGTCTCACCAGGAGTGGCAGACAACAAACAAAGTGGAGAAGGATTAAGAAGCAAATGGAGCAGGGGAGAATGAGGACGCTCAGGGAAGGCTTCTCCAACACAGCAGAGGTGCTGGGCTGCTGCTGCTAGGGGGAGCCGCAGAAGGCAAAAACACAAAGGCTGAGCCAAGGGATGGAAGGAAAAGGGGGGCATCCCAGTGACTTCAGGAGTCTCTGGATCGGCCATGCCTAAAGGAGAGCTGCCCTCTTCCACTCTGGGGTTCTTTGAACAGATGTGCTCGCCCTCACTCTAGCCAGCTTCCCAGTTTTTCTTCTTGAAATCAGATTTGGGAGGTTTCTATCAGACACCCGAGGAAGTCCCAAGTCATGCAGTGCTTAAAGACTTCTAATTTGTTTATTTTTCTCTCCTTTCAGAGGGAGCAGATATTCCACTGTGTGACCTCAAGGGCAAGTGCCGTGTGTGATGTGGGAGGAGCGTTGCAGGGCTGAGTGCTGAGCACACATCTCTGTCAGAAGAGCAGGCGGCAGGGGAGGGAGGGCTGCAGCCCTCAGACCTGTCAAGAACTCAGCCCGTTCTTGGTGAGAGTACTTCTGCCGCCACCCTGTGTCTGTGGGCTTCTTGATTCATCACTCCCTTGAGTCTAAAACCTCATTCTTTCATTAAAATTATGAAACCATCAAGCAGCCTGACAATGACAATAATGCCTTCATGGCGTCTGCTTTGTAACAATCCTGCACGTGTGTTCTGAGCAATATATTCATTCCTGTGGCCATTGAGCAGGCAGGAACATCAGAACAGCATGATTAATTGGGTCCTCCCCACCCCAAACATAGCCAGTGACGCGGCTGGAAGAAGGCAAGCAAAGCCTTAGTCTATCGGGACTAGATTATTAATAATTCCATTCCCTTCAGACCAGCCATGATCATTAATCTACTTTGAGTCTCAAGCCCTAGAAAAGCTGAAGCTTTGACTCCGTGCAGATGGAGACAATCCCATACCCTTCCTCACTGTGCCACACTGGGAAGATGCCTCCATGCACCCATCCAGGAAGGGAATGTTCTAAGAGAGTGAGAAATTTTGGTCCATCATTTGGTCCTTAGGTCTATGAAAGTAGGATATAGCTCTTTTATAAGCTCTTCAGGGTATAAACCTCAAAACCAAAGAGTAGGGCCTTCCTGGATGTCCACTAGGCCTCTAAACCCCTCCTCTGCTGGGCTGGGTTATATACAGCCTCACTGGGAGGGAAGACTCAACTGTGCATAGTCAAGCCTCATATGCTTGATGCAAAAGCATTGGCCCATGGAAGGTATTACGCTGGCCTCTTCAGTGGGGGCAGGGGGTGCCCAGACATGATCCAGGCTACAGAGCTGGCAGAGAGCCACCAGTACGCCCAGGACACACACAGTCTTGACTGGGAGGCAGTTGGTTGGTTGGCAGGGTATGTGGACGACATGCTTACTTCCTCTCAATACCTCCAAGAGTCCAGGACTGAAGGGTTGGAAATGTCAAGACTGGGACTGGGAGGGAGGTCAGTGAGCAGTTGCAAAGATTCATCCAAAGAGCCTCCAGCTTCCACAGATACCAAGGATCAGAGGAGAACAGGAAGTGCTCTCTGGCTTCCCCTCTGGCTCCTCTTTCTCTGGACCACACTTCTTCTGCTCCAAAGCTGTATTCTTCCTAATGAGATGCAAACAAAACAAAATAAACAAACAAACAAAACAAAACAACCCCCCCCCACCCCCGTTATTAGCTAGAATTCCTGGGAGGGAAGACTCAGTTATTTGTGTAGGATTCCATGATCTGTTCCTGCCCACAGATTACTTCTGACACCAAATGTGTGGGCTTTTTCCTTACACTGACAACCAATGTTCAACTCTCCAAACACCACATGGGGGTCCCGCAATTTGTTTCAAGTCTATTGCCATCTACCTGCAGTTAGCAACAGATCCCACAAGCTAGGAACTCAAGCCCGCAAGACTGCCACCATTTCAGGTGTCAATTTCAAGTCCTGGACATTCTTTCCTTCTGACCAACTTACTATAGATCTCGTGACCCCTTTCTCAGGTTCAATATTTTACTATAACAGTTCACAGAACTCAGGGAAGCACTGTGCTTACAATTACAGGTTTATTATGAAGGCTATTATAAAGTATAAAGAATAAAGAGGTATAACCCAATGGAAAGGTACATAGGGTAAAGTCTGGAAGAGCCATGAACACAGGATTTTCTATCCTCATGGCACTGAGGTGTGCTACCCTTCTGGCCCATGGATGCATTCACCAATCTGGAAGTTCCCTGAACCATGACTTAGGGACTTTTAGGGGTTTTTCATTCATCACATGGGCACAAGAGATTATTAACTTAATCTCCAGCTCCTCTCCCTTCCCTGGAGGTTGGGTAGAGTAGGGCTAGAAGTTCAAGCCTTCTCATGAGGCTCTGGTCTTTCTGGCAAATAAGCCCCAACCAAAAACTATCTAAAGTCCCACAAAGAGTCACCTCACTAGAAAAAGAAGCTCCTGTCACCCAAAAAATTCCAAGGGATTTAGGAGCTCTGTGTCAAGAACAAAAGATGTTTCTATAATTCCTATCACTCATGAAATTACGAGTTTTAGGAGGTCTTTGTTATGAATAGAGGACAAAGATCAAATATATGCTACAAAGGACGCCTTCCCATAGAAGGGAATGGGATGGAAACTGAGTCCTTAAGAGCACCTTAAGAAGCTAAGAACCCAAGTCTCTGGGTCTTACTCCAAATCATGGGGAAACTAAAGATTTTCCCAGGATTTATATTGGAAATATCTCCTTTGACCCTTCCATGAGAAATGGAGAGGCCAGAGCAAGGACCTCTACAATGTGACACAAAGATAGAGGCTCTGTATTTCCCAAGTCAAAAGGCAGTCCTGTACTCAAGCATGAGCCTGCAAATCCCTTCTGCCACAGCTGTACTCTGAAAGGCAGGAGGAAGACCAAGGGATCTTAGCGTAGAACTGTATCTGAGATCACCTTTTCAGGTTTCTTATTTGATGGGTGAGAAAAGAAGGCCCAGAACATAAGTGGCTTGCGTAGGGTTGCACAGTTAGTAAGTGAGGGGTAAGGAGTCTCACAGGGTGGCCGGTGCCCAGAGACCTTCAGGCCATCCTTTGGCACACACCTGATACCAGTACGAGTCTCTATGCCAGCCATCCTCCGTCAGGGTCCAGGTAAGAACACAGTTGGAGAACCGAGGATGAAGATGAGATAGAGTGTAGGCTCCAGGTGGTGGTGGGAAGCAGTGAAATGCTAAGAAGGCTTAAGGGAGCTGTGACTTCCTCACCAACCAAGATCATCCTGGGTGTTTTGTATAAGAAAAGCAGGCAGTAGGACGTTTGTGCAGAGCTGCTGAACTCGGAAAGCCCAGGTGAGGGCCTGGAAGTACCCTCCTTGGAGGAGGAACACTGACTGTGGATGGCAGATTAGGGCATGGGAACACACAGGGACACCACGGAGGAAGGGATTCGCCTTGGGGTGCTGTGCCTCCAAGCGCACCCACCCCTTCCATTCTGGGAGATCTTCCCCTTTGCCAGCCCCTTCCAGAGTGCAGGGCTAAGGGGCGTAGGGTGCAGGAGTGGGAACAGCTGAACTACGGCACAGGTGATTGAGTGGAAGGCAAACTTGCTCTACCTTTCTTCTTCTTAATCTAAATTGAATCTGGGTGGGGAAAGATTACATTGGATGGAATTGAAAACCCAGCTGCATTTCAAAATTACACTGATCAGAATAGAAATGGTCTTAGAGGCTTTGAGGAGGGGTGGCTGGTCCTGGTGGCCAGGCTCGTCGGTGTACAAGGCTTCCCCAGCAGAGAGAGAAGCCACAAGCCTATCAGTGCACCTCTGGTGAGAAGGAGCCTATGGGTGGCTTCTGGAGCATGGAGATTCCCCAGCCCTCCTGCTTTCACCACCCAGCCTTATAAGCCTCAGTGGTGGACGCAGAGGGTGCTAGAGAGGGGAGTAGCTAGGACGCTGACAGCCTAGTTTGAGTCTGTCCACTGTGAAACCTCCCTCCTCACTGGCCCTTACAGAGAGAGAGAACGTTCTTCTCTGTCTATGCCAGCCTGGTCTCCAGGGCCCAGCCTGCCAGTGCACCCCATTCTGCTAAGTCCAGCAGGGGTGTGGGTCAGAGCCTAGGATGCTAGCAATCATCCTGGACCCCATCAGTTTCCTGTTTCCTTAAACCATAGAGGAAGATCAGCCAAACCCCTCCTTTATTCTCCTGAAATTAAGCAGGATTCTCTCAGCCTGCAGAAAAGCAGTCCATGGAGATTTTCATGTTAATCGGAATTAAATCTGCAAATGGAAAGAGGGCCTCCTGTGAGAATAGGTCAAACCCTCCTGGCAGGCCTGTGATGAAGAGCTAGAGCTCTAAGTGACTGGGTGGTATGCCCATGCTGGCCCTGCTGGACTGGGGAGGGGACACGGCCATGATGCCTGACCTATCTTTGCTGAGGTCCCTGGAATTCTAGATGTCATGTCCAACGGTATCAGAAGTAAGAAAGGGATAAGTTGAGAGACCTGTGAGCCAATGCCTGCTGAACCCTTTCTGCCGAACTCAGTCAGGATTCACAGTGCAGAAGCCAGCAGGGCTATTGCATCCCCTTTCTTGCAAATTCAGGTTCCCTAGAATCCACATGGCCTGAGCTAACTTGGCCTGAAACCTCACCGTGGGTTTCACTCTGAGTTATACCGTCTTATTTCTAGAGGACCCTTGTCAAAATGGGATCGTCTGCTGGCTCTGATGAGGAGGATCCAGAATGTGGGACACTAGATGGGGGTTGTGGGTTGTTGGGAAAATGAAGCCTTCAAGTATCTTAATTGACTGATAAGGTTAACAGATAAAATATAAAATGCCTTCTTAAATTTGGCTCTCATAGAAACAATAGATGATTGTGTAAGTACATCCCATTCACTATTTGAGGCATATTTATATGAAAAGTATAATCATTATTTATCTGAAATGCAAATTTAACTGGACATTTGTATTTTTAATTGCTAAGTCTGGCAACCACAACAGCTGAGGGCCAGTAGCATCTTGTAAATAAGACTCAGGGAGCTACGGTCCTAGTGTTTCTCCTACCTAGTCAGACTTTCAAGGAAAGGAACAGACAACCCAACCAGGAATTGCTTAATTACTGTACAAAAGCCACCATTTTACAAACAAATTTACAAATGGAACCCTGTCTTTATCAATGTCTGTTTAGTTAGGTCTTCCCTGCTTGAAGAAAAGGACACACCCCATGTCCCAATCATGCCTGAGTCCCTTGCAGAGGCCAGTTCAAGCCACAGTGTGCTGGGAGTCAGGGCTTTCAGATTTCGTTCTGCTTCTTTTGGATACAACTTCTCTAAAGCTCAGTAACCTCATCTGTAAAATGGGATCAATAATCTTTTCTATATTTTCCATTAGTTGTCAGGAATAAACCAGAAATTCCGGGGGGGTGGTGCCTGGCTGGCTCAGTGGGTTAAGCCTCTGCGTTCAGCTCAGGCCATGATCTCAGGGTCCTGGGATCGAGCCCCGCATTGGGCTCTCTGCTCAGCAGGGAGCCTGCTTCCCCGCCCCCTGCCTGCCTCTCTGCCTACTTGTGATCTCTGTCAAATAAATAAATAAAATCTTAAAAAAAAAAAGAAATTCTAGGAAAATATTTGGTGAACCGTGAAGTATTTTATATCAAACACTATACATGATATGCGTTGGCTCTCAAAATATGAGTATTGAATTCTACTGAACAGAAATGTTTCATTTGGTCCCTCCTGCTTCTTCAGCCCCACCCTGCAAAGCAGGTGCCTTCCATGATGCTGTTGCCCTGCTATTCCGTGAGATCCTGTGCAGTCTGTGGGTAGGGGGCAAGCCTCCTATCAGAGAGCGTGACGGCCCACACAGATATTTACAATTAAATTCCCCACCCCTTGTTCCCACATCTGCCTGGCACTTCATTATCATTCTTCAGCCTGGAAAAGCATTGATTTGTTTGTTTTTAAAGAAGATAAAGCCTGCAGGGCACAAAACTAGTCAGGAGTGAGAAGATTTAAGCTAGCTAGTCTACCTAAAATAGATACAGATCAACAAATAGTAGGGACATATCTACAGACATAGGTTTGCTCCCACACTTCCAACAATATACTCAACAAATGTTTCCTGAGCCCATAGGGTCAGCTCTTCCCTTTGGGAAATGTAAGCAGGGACGTTGTAGCTGTTCCGTGTAAGACAGGGTAACTTTGGAAGCACTCCAGCCTCAGATCAGGCCCTGCCCCTCTCCACACCCTCCCTACCCTGCCTTTCTGGAGTGGACAGATGGAGCCCCCCAGGGTATCCTGACCAACAGGCTGCACTGGGTAAGGCCAGGGTCTTCTCTGCTCCAGAGCTAGAGCTGGCCTCCAGGTTTACACACAGCAGCAAGGTTGAGGGGTCCCTTATCTGGTTAAACCTGCCAAGCCTCAGCTTTCATGGAAAACCAGCAGATTGAGTCAGAGCTTTGTTGCAACCCAATGATGACTCAGCCCGACCCTTCCTGAGCTGCCACAGCTCATACCCCTCCCTGCTTCCTTTCTGATTATTGGTGGACACTACTTATCTGCCTTATCCTGCCTGGGACATCTCTAGCTCCTGAACAAGGCTAGCAGCTGGTTTTGGTACCTGTCTCAGGGATATACAGATTGGGACTCAATTAGAATTCTTAGAAATCTATACCAAAGTATTTTCCAGACTAGTTAAAAAAAAATCCATAAAAACCTGAATAAGACTAGCAGCACACTGCAGGACTGAGGCATCTTCCCAGCAGAGCAGCCCTGAGAACTGTGCGAGCCTGTAAGTCCCTGCAGGAGGAAGTGACCAGGAGCCTGGAATGGGTCTATTTACACCTGGTGAGCACTTCAGCCTAAGAATGCCGCAGAAGTCTCCTTCTTGCAGATCACGCATGCCTGCCAGACTGGGCTAGAGTAGTGCAGGGACCGAAGGTGGCCGGCAGAGGCAAACCTACAGGAGGAAGCAGAACTCCCAGGAGTTAGGGAGGGCGGTGGAGCTGAGAAGTGTGCAGAGATGGCCACTTTCAGCAGTCGTATTGGATGAATAGGCTCAGAAGCCCCTCATCCCCATTTCCCATCCCCTAGCTAGGCAGGTATTTGTCTTCAGGGCAAGTAGTGTCTTTTCACTCTTTAGATCACCCAGAGGTTGTGGTGCTGGGGCACGATCAGCCGTGGGGAGGGGAGGGACACAGCAGGGTTTGCAGGGAAGGAAGAGAAGGCTGGTTTCTGGTGAGAAGCTGGCAAATCCTCTTGGCTTCGCACAAAGAACACTGGATCTGGTGACAGGACAATGGGTCCTAGCTTGGGCTCCAGGTGGGTGTCATTCGGCACTGTGTCACTTGTGACTCTCAGTATCTGTAGCATAACTAGGGGATGGAATATTTTACCCAAGTTTCTTATCTCATTCATTAGTACTATTGTATGCCAGGCACTAGTCCAGGCACTTGGCCTTCATTAATCCCTAGTGAAGAGGTGAAGGTACTCAGGACACAACTCTGAATAGGGTGGTCAGGGGAGGCCCTGTTGCAAAGGTGCCACTTTGTGATTTTCTTGTCCTTCAACCTGGTATGGCAATGGTGCATGAGGGATGAATCGTTCACACACAGCTAGACCAGGACAAGAAAATATCAGCCTTCCCATAAGTGAAGATCAAGAACTTACACATTTGAAAACTAGTGTAAGGGCTTATTCAGCCAGAGCAGCCCCACCCCGGTTGAACTGCCATTTTGCTGTAAAGCTTAAATTGACCTTGCCCCCCTGCAGGGGAACTTATTTAAAAGCAAATCCGGAAAACTAGTCCCATGTAACAAAGTCCAAGTACAAGGGTGGGTCAGGCCAGGTGGAGGTATTCCATCAGTGGGGGCGCATCCTGTTTCCTAGCTACCAAGGAGTATGGGCCCCCGCCCTTTGGGAACCTTTTGGCGCCAATCCTAACCAAGGTGTGATAGGCTGGTTCAAATGTCTACTAGGATAAATTGTAATTCAATTGGTCACCTAGCATCACTGTGGAGTTTCCTGTGTGTGTTACAATCTCATTGGCCACCTGTGTGTGTGGCCAGGCCCAACCACATGGCCTTTGCTCTATAAAAGTTAGTCTGTAAAGCAGGGAGGGGTCGTCCTCTCTGGCAGGGTGACCCTGACCCGTCTGTTTGACGGTCGGTATGATTCCTGATGCTTGGTGTGAAATAAAGCTCTGCTTGACCTTCTCTTTGTATCAGTCTCTCTCCTTTAATCACGGACCCATTATTGGGGTACCCAATTTTGGGGGACCCAACACTAGGTTAATGAATGATTATGCTTATATCAATTTAGTTATATCAGCCTGTTTAAAAATGTCTTATTAATCCCAAAGAAGACTTCCTTAAAAAAAAAAAAAAAGAAAGAAAGAAAAGCAGTGTATGAATTATTCCTGAAATGAAGTGTGCCCTGACCCCGGTCTCCTTGATAATTTGTAAGTGAGGCCTTTTTTGGGGATACATTACATCTACTCTTCTAGGCACATCGCTCTCCCAGCTTCTGGCATCCTGTCTTGTTGGTCTTTCACAGAGCTGGCTATTTTCCCTCATGTTTCTGTCTGATGTAATGCAGAGAAAGAGATCCAGAGGACCAAGAAAAAAGCGAGAGAGAGAGAGAGAGAGAGAGAGAGAGATCGATCCAGAGGAAAACCGTGGAAAGGGAGAGATGAGGTAGGAATTACCGGAAAGAGATTTCTTCTTAAAGAAGCATACAACAGCCTCTCCTTCCCAAGGTTTCTTCAACAGTCAGGGAGGCCCCATTAGCTGTGGGACGGGAGGGTTGCTCACACCTGTCTGCAGGAAACAGATGGAAAAAAGGATTTCTAGAAGCTCTCTGAGCAACACTGGAGCTTAGTGAGGTATCCTACACAAACTTGGGATCTTGCTCCCTCATTCCCAGAACCTGGTTAAAATATTCCTCTACTCCATCCATGAGATCTCCAAGCCCTGGGGGTGGGGGAGAAAGGGAAAGGTCTTTGTTCAAGATAATCACAGCTGCACTATGCACCCTCTTCAGGTGATGGCAGTTAAGGGCCTAGACGTCCAGCTTCATTTCTCCTGCAAGTCATTCAATAATATGTTGCATTACTAGTAAGCTATAAGGCACAAAGATGCTAAGTGCTTAGACAAATTCCGTAGGATTCTCTCTACCCACGGGGTCATAGGAGAGCCCAAGGAGTTGGTCCCTTTTAGTGCATGGCCTGATCTTTCCTGTTAGTTGAGCATTAGACTATACCAAACATTTCCATGTACTGCCCAAGATGGAGAGAGCAAGAGACTCTAAAACAGACCTGTTTTAGATGAAAGAGAAGACTGGTGCTTGATGCTAAGTCCAGAACTGATTCCTTTGAGCTGGAGAAGTTGTATGAGTGAGAAACAAGTTCGAGAGAGGCCTTTTGGGATCCAGAACCAGCTAAATTAGGAGGATTAGGTGAAAAGATCTTAAGCTCAGCTCTGGCCCACTGGCCAGTCAGTGGTTGATAATGGCCCATCAAGAGTCAAGGCTATGAAAGACAGTGATGGTAGTGGTGGGGGTGATGAAGATGATGGTGCTAGAAGTAGCCTTGGTGTCTATCTATAGATGAATGGATATAAAAGATGTGTGTGTGTGTGTGTGTGTGTGTGTGTGTGTGTGTGTGTGTAATGGAATATTACTCTGCCATAAAAGGATTGAGATCTTGCCGTTTGCAATACCATTGATAGATCTAGAGGGTATTAGGCTAAGTGAAATAAATCAGACAGAGAAAGACAAATACCATATGATTTCACTTATAAATGGAATTAAAAAAAACAATCAATAAATTAACAAACAAAAGTCAAAGCAGATCTATAAATACAGAGAAGAAACTGATGGTTGCCAGAGGGGTGTGGAGAGCAGAGGGATAGACAAAATGGGTGAAGGGGCATGGGAGACACAGACTTCCAGTTATGGAATAAATAAATAATGAGAATAAAAGTACAGCGTAGGGAACTGTGATAATGTTGTATGGTGACACATGGTAGCAACACTTGTGGCATAATGTAACTATATCGAAGTGTTCAACCAGTATGCTGTATACCTGAGATGAATAGAATATTATTTGTCAACTATACTAAAAAAAAAGTAGGTGTTGATGGTGGAGGGGAAAACAAGGACATCACTCCTTTATACTCAGTTCGTTGTCACATGTCTACCCAACATGACAATTTGTTTCACCAAAGCCAGCAAGAGAGAGAGTCAAGAGAACATCAGCTAGCAAGATGAAAATGACAATCTCCTAAAACTTAATTGTGAAAGTGATACCATACCATTGTTACTATGTTCTATGAGTTAGAAACAATTTAGTTGCTAGGCTAACCCATATTCCAGGGGGAGAGAAACTCACAAAAACATGAAAACCAGGAACTGGAGATCATTGTGTGTGGGGGGGGGGTGCAGTTTAGGGTTTGCTCCCTGTACTAACCTTCTAGCTAGATTCAGTTGCATGAGAGATCCCAGGTGAAATCAGCAAAGAAATAGCACAAATAACTTAAAGAATTGTGAGAAACAAAAATGTTATTGAAGCCACTGAATTTGGGGGTGGTTTTTTATACAACGAAAGCTAACTGAAGCCATTCAATTTCATATCAGAAATGGTGTCTGTCCTAACAAAAACCTAAAACATTAGCATTGACTTTGAGACTGAGAAGCAAACAGAGGCTCTAAAAGTGGCTTCTAGAAAACTGGTGGTGGAAGCTGGAAATTCCTTTAGAAAGCTGGCGGGAGAACAGAGCTTCTTATGTGGTGATGGAGTAATTGAAAAGACTCGCCTGTGGGAAATTGGTAGGTAGAAAATATATACCTAGTGAACTTGTGGATAGGGCAAAGGAGTCTTCAGGCAGTATCTGAATATATCAACTGGCTCTTTATTTCTAATTTGTGGAATAAACTGAAGAAAGAACTCTCAGTTTGCAAACAGACCTTAGAGGAACTATAAGAGAGACAGGAATTTCTGGTCCGTGGAAAAAAAAAAAACAACAAAACCTTTTTTTCTCATCTTCAGTTTCTTCAACCGGAAAAATCCCCTCTGAGTAAATTAAAAACCTGGGTGGAAATTAAATACAGGGTACAACCACCAAAATGTGGCCTCAGGGTCAAGATCAAATTAAGGATATGGTAGGGAAATCCAAATGCAAACTCCTGACACTGCCCCTTTGGCAAAGATACTAAGTCAAAAGCAATAGCACATTCCAAGTAAAATAGCAGGGAGCCCTCAAGGATTAAAGGAAGCAATGAGGGTGGTTTTCATCCTGTCCCTGATTTTTAATTCACCTGGGATTTACTCTGATTCTTAATAGGATCTGGGGTGTGTGGGTGGAGGGGCAGTGAACAACTGGCCGTGGTAGATGAGAATAGACTTCTGCAGTAGGTGGAAAATTATCCCCAAAGCCCCAGGTCCTAAAATCTCTGAAAACTCTGAATGCTAATTTACACTGCAAAGGGAGTTTGCAGAATAATTTAATGTATGATTACATTAAGGCTATTCAGATGGAAAGATTGTCCTGGATTATCTAGGTAAACCCTGAATGTAAGTGTCCTAATGATAGGGAGGCAGAGGGAGATCAGACTACAGGAGAAGAAGGCAACAACTAGAGTCAGGTGCAATGTTTCAGGCTTTGAAAGTGTAAAGAGGGGTCATGAGCTCTGAAAAATGCACTCTGGGGGCTAAAAAAGGAAGCATGGCCCTATTGTTATAATAGCCCTGTGAAATTAATTTTAAACTTTTGACCTCCAAAATTATAAGAGAATAAACATGTGTTGTTTTTAGCAACCAAGTTTGCAGCAATTTGTTACAAGAGCCATAGGAAATTAAAACAACTACCACAAATGTAACCAAATTGTAGCCCTAATTGTCATCGCTAGAGCAGAAATCATATTACTAGAATAGATCAACCTAATCTCTGGCATCAGTAGCAGCTATTGATCTGGTGAATGTATTCTATACAATCACACACACAAAAAAAATCACAGAAGTCTATCACAAGGAGCAATGAAAAGACATTCACGCTCATTGGGAAAGAACAGCAGCATACATTCACAGTCTTGGCAGAAATTTGACTTAACTCTTTTGCTGTCACAGTCCAGTCCAGTTAGTTTGTTGTTTTTGACTTTGGTTGTTTTGACATTCCCTTGTCACTGTACCAAGTGACATAATAGTCATCGAACCTGGGGAGCATGAAGTGGCAAGTATAATGGATACACCAGTGGGTGGGAGATAAACAATACATGGATTCAAGATGATCTGAGAAATGCTGGGCAGTATTAACACCTGTAGCTCTTATCATTAAGAAAAATGCAGGGGCACCTGGGTGGCTCTGTTTGTTAAGTGTCTGCCTTCAGCTCAGGTCATGATCCCAGTGTCCTGGGATAGAGCCCTGCATTGGGTTCCTTGCTCAGCAGCGAGACTGCTTCTCCCCCTCTGCCCCTCCCTCTGCTTGTGCTTTCTCTCTCTCTGTGTCAAATAAATAAATAAAATCGTAAAAAAAAAAGAAAAGAAAAAAAGAAAAAGATGTACAATAGTTAATAAGCCTCTTAACTTTGGAGGTAGCACATACTACACTTGGAAAATGCAATAATCCATTTACTGAATAACTCAGAAAGATGCCAGTTTTGAGTGGAACTCAGAACAAAAGAGCATATTCAGATTGCAATGCAATCAGTCCTGCCACTGGGCCATGGAACAGGGTGCTAGAGGTATGCACAGTAAATAAAGACAGGATGTTGTATCTCAGGCAAGTCCTAGTAGATGAGTCTCAATGTGGATGCCTAAGGTTTTGCAGCAAGTCTATGCTGCCTTGTATTAGTCTACCAGGATTGCTGTAACAAAATACCCCAGGCAGGACAGCTTAAATAACAGAAATTTATTATCTCTAATTTATTATCTCTGGAGGCCAGAAGTCCAAGATCAAAGTGCTATCAGGGTTGGCTTCTGATAAGAGCTCTTCTTGACTTGAAAGCAGCCACATTTTTGCTGTGTCTTCATATAGTTTCTTCTCTATGTATATTTAGAAATGAGAGAGAGAGAGAGAGAGACAGAGATCTAGAGTCTCTTCCTTTTTTTATTAAAACATCAGTTCTATTAGGTTAGGAACCCACCTATATGATCTCACTTATCCTAAATTAACTCCTTAAAGTCCCTCTTTCCAAATGGAATCATAGTAGGAGTTAGGGCTGCAATACATGAATTTAGGGAGGGGAGCTGGGGAGGAAACAAGTCTGTCCATAACACATCTGCAACAGAAAATTATTCACCATTTAAACAGCAGCTGCTGGCATGCTACTAGACTCTAGTGGAGCCTGGATACTTGATCATAGTACATCAAATTGCTTCCTAACATGATCTGAGCTTTGCCTCCTGAAGCTGAATATTGCCAATTCATAAGGTGGGCAGGTACAACAAAATGTCATCATGTAATGGCAATGGTACATTTGGAATCAGGCCAAGTAGATCCAGAGACTACAAATAAACGAATATTTGGCCCAGACCCTCATATTACCTATTTCTGTTACACAGATGAGTTTCTTTCATTCTATACCTGTGGACTTAAAAATTTTCAGTATGACTACCTGAAAAGGGAAGAAGAATCTTTGGTTCATCAATGGTTTAGTAGAAGATATAAAACCAAAAATGCACAAGTATAAACCAAAAATGCACAAGTGCTATTCTGTAGTATCATTTCAGAGGAGACAAAAACAAAGCTTTTCAGTATCTAGAACTTTAAGCAGTACACCTGGTCATTTACTCAGATTGGAGCAAGAAGTGCCCTGGGATAAGAATATTCAAGACTTTTAGCTGTTGTCAATGGCTTAGATGGTTATTAATCCCTTGGCTGTTGTTCAGGAACTTTGGATAGAGTTGGAGAATTGGAATAAAGGAGAACGAGGTCTCAGGAAGAAGCACAGTGACGGATTTATGGGCGGGTTTCAACGTGTGAGGACATTTGCTTCACATGCTAATGCCACTAGAGAGCACACATTACAGAAGAGGCACTGCTCAACTAGGCAGACCAGATGACTTGTCTTTGGCCACTCCAGTGCTTGTACAGCAGGCCCATGAGTAGAATAGCCATAGTGGCCTTGGTAGAGGTTATGCAGTTCCAATAGCTTGGGCTGTTTCTCAGCAAGACTGATCGAGCCACTGCCATTATTGAACGTCTGACAGATCAGTAGCAGATATCCAGGCTGGGCTCTAAATATGTACCATCTCTCCAGGACACTGTCAGTGGGGTCCCTGGGAAACAGGGAGCAAGATAGAAGTAGAAATACAATAGGGGCACCTGGGTGGCTCAGTGGGTTAAAGCCTCTGTCTTCGGCTCAGGTCATGGTCTCAGGGTCCTGGGATCAAGCCCCACATCAGGCTCTCTGCTTGGCAGGGAGCCTACTTCCTCCTCTCTCTTCACCTGCCTCTCTGCCTACTTGTGATCTCTCTCTCTCTGTCAAATAAATAGATAGATGTTAAAAAAAAAAAAAAGAAATATGATAGAATTATTGGGGGATGCATTATCTGTGAAAGATAAAAGGAAGTGGGAGCAGAGTAGACAGGAAGAGCCTGCCAGCTGTGATGCAAATCTGACACCAGTGAGAGAAGAGAGAGAAGGTATACCACAGTGGTAAGAAGGAGCTCCAACGGAGGTGAACGAGAAGTCTCCACGAGGTCAGGGGGCACCTCTTGGGTAAAAATAGGTTGGTCAGGAACTGTGAGCCTAAGAAATCTGTGCCCTAAGCTTGAAACAAGAGGCAAAGTCTGAAGGCACCCATAGATGGAGGTACTTGTCATTTAACCATGGGCTATTTATGGAAAGGGAACTTGAGCAGGGCTCCTTCATAACCGCCAAGTTACCCACCAGCCACACTGATTACAAATTGATTACATCAGGCACATCACACCATGGAGGCGGTAGTATTTCATGCTTGCTTATGACTGTTACTGATTCTTAGTAAGGATTTGCTTTCTCCAGCCTCAGTATCACAATGCCATTGTCAGGAAAAGCTCACATAACATTGCTTCCAACCAAGGGACAAAATTTATACGGAAGGAGGTTCAACATAGCAGAAAACCAAAGGGTCCAGTAAGTGTTATATTTGTTTCAGACAGTTAGTTCTGTTTCAGAAGACCTGACTGTTACATACGCAGAAATTTTGAGAGATCATTGTTAAAACATTGATGGATTGAAATTGGCCATAGTGGAAGTATTTATCTAACAAGACTAAGGCAAACTACAAATTGGAGGTTTTCCTTACACACAAGCCAATTTACCAATATACCAGTGAATCTGGTGGTGCTAATATATTAAATTGCCCATAGTTATTGGCAACCTCAGAGAATGCTGGAATGACCACTTCAAGGAGAAGCTAGGACACCAGATTGGGAATTGCCCTTTGGGTCTTACAGGTGGTGTTTTTCAAGATGCAATACCTATTTTGAACCAAAGACCTTATGTGATGCTATGTCCACAATAGGTAGGGTGCATTTTTCTGGGAACCAAGGAGTGAAAACAAGAGATGACCCTCCTCCCTAATAATTCCACTAGGGGAATTTATGCTTCCTGTTTCCTGAACTTCAGTCTCTGCTGGACTAGAGATCCTAGAAGGAAGATTTCTACTAGGGGACATAGTGTGAATTTGATTAAATCTAAAGCGATAGCTGCTGCCTTGTCATTTGGAATTTTTTACATCAGTATACTTGCAGGCAAAGCAAGGAGTTGCTAACCTGGTGAAGTAATTGGGCCTGCTTATCATCATAGAGTTTCTACTCTCTCTCTCTCTATAGATGATAGATAGGTAGATGATTAGATAGATAGATGGATTGATAGATGATAGATAGATAGTGGAAGCCAGGAGGAGTTTGTCTGGAACTGAAGGAACTTACTTGGGTGGCAACTCTTGTTGATTCCTTGTATGTTAACAACTGCAAATAGGTAACTTCTTATGACTTGACAAAGGTATGGTAACTAGATGCTCAAATCCACCAAGCATGAAAGTCTAGTTACCAGGAAAGCAGCCTAGACTCTTTGAACTTCTGGCAAAGGGTGAAGGGATTCTAGAAGTGGTGGTGGAAGAGTGAGCTAATGAATAGCAAAGACCCAACCTTGGGACAAAATGACCAACTTCACCTTGTCCCACGAACTTTCCTGTTGTATTGTATGTTTGTTCATTAACTATGAGTGGCCACCATCCTGAAGAGCAACTGTTTTAAGGGTAATCTTAATGTGGGTCATAAATTGACCTGAGAGGTCAAGAGACAGATGTAGCAGAGGTTGTTGGTGCCCCCCCCCCCATATCCATCTTCAGATGGTATCACTTCAGTGAGGTAGCTGACTTCAAATTGCCAATATCTGCCTTTTTCCTGGAAGACTTTCTCCAAAGCCATGTGAAGCTACCCTTCCTGATTGCAGCACAGCTTGGATATTTAAAAAATTGATATCACCTAGGAGCAGCTCTTCTTTGATGATATGCACCTCCCGCCCCAAAAACAGTAGAATAGCACTAAGGCACCTGTTCCTCTTCATTTACCAGAGGTTCCCTACAAGATTAAGCTCTAGTTGGCTGCGGTTGGATGTTTCAATAATGACATTTCTCCTTTTTTTGGGGTGTGTGTGTGTGTGTGTGTGTGTGTGTGTGCATTCATTATGTCTCATTTTCTCACTCCCCTATTAATGTTTCTGTCACCTCCCAGAAAAACAATTAGCATTTTTAATCCCTATATCAAGGTCTACTTCTGGAAGAGAGCTAAACTAAGATAAATGGATACGGTGGATATGGGGAAAAGTAGACAGAAATTCTAAAACTATTTTGAAAGTTGAATCAATAACAGTTGAAGTTGGGTTGAATGCAGCCCCTGAAAGAAAGAGAGAAACAGGGTTGATGCCTAGTTTTTTGATATAAGCAACTGGGTAGAAAGTGGTGTCTTTTACTGAGGTGGGGGTAAGTAGAGGCAGAGAAAATCAATAGTTTCATTTGTTGACATTGCATTTAAGATTGTTATAAAACAACAAAGCATGGGTTTCAATTGCCACCAAGATAGAACTTTGGATCTGCAACCTTGGGAAAAATTGTGACTTTGGGAAAATAGAGATGGCTGCAAGAAGTTAGATGTCACCCTGTAACTTTCTATGACCTTAAAAGGTAGTCAGAGCAATGTCTCAGTGTGCCAGTCAGCAGTGCCCCAACCCTCAATGGATGTGCTTGCTCCATGAGTGAGAAGTGTCTTTATTGTTATAAGCCATTAAGAATTTAGGATATTGTTACCATAGCAGAGACTGAATTATCCTGACTGGTACAGAAATCCTTCCTTAATTACAACAAGGGGTAAGAAGAGATGAGGGACATGATTTAAGGTCGTTTTGGGATCTGATGGTGAAAAATAAATAATTTTACATGTAATGGTACTTTAGATGGAAAAATAATATAAACACTATTTCCTTTCCCCAAAAACAGCTGCTAGAAAATGCTGTCTAGTACAGTTTCTCCAGCTGGCTTAACAGGAGTGTGACCTTTACCTGGATTGACATTCCAGAGTATATGCAATCAAATGTAAAAAAATCCATTATTGTGTCAACTTTCAATTGGTTGTGTAACACAGAATGCAGGTCACACACAAATCGCTGAACCATTGTGCTGTAATTTCCTTTTATACTGGATGTTTTGCTGCTAGTTTACTGTCTGCTCTTGGCTTTGTTTCTGCTCACATTAAAAAGTCTTCTTTCCTGCTGACAGGCAGGTGAGGACAGGTAGAGAATGAAGGTCTCCATGCAGATTCTCTAGGCACATCCACTCACAATTAATTGAGAACTGGTTGCATTTCCCCAAGTAGTTGAATGGGTGATTGCCTAGTAGAGGTGAGTACCTATTGCCACCCTCCCTTTCAGAGTAATCTTGCTACAGCTGCTTGCTGAAGTTTAAAATTCATTTACTGGAGACACAACCTTTTATTCCCAGGCTACAGAAAAGGTTTCAATTGCAAATGTCCATAGGAGTGGGAGGGGGAATGTGTGTGGAGAAAGGAGGTATATAAATCAGGTCTAACTAGGAAAACAACTCCCTTTATGCTTTTACAACAGGAAAATTTAATGCAGTCAAGTGATTGCATAAATGATGTAAACCCAGAGATTAGCAAGAGCAGAAAGTCACTGCTTCCCTTAGGCTGATTGAACTAAAGGAGGAGGCAGAGTTTGTGAAGCCTAGGGACCAAGGTTACCCCTGTGAAACTTAACCATAGGACCCCATTTGCTGGGGCTGGAGCCACAGAGGAAACTAACCGCTGCCAGAGAAATTGCCCAGGGCGGAAAGAAAGGTAAAGAAACACCCTGCCTCTCCCATCCTCCAATCTATACCATTGGCTAAACCCGTTGGAAGTTACAATGCAAGTCTGGATAGAGAAAGCAGCCTGTGGGAGTCAGACCTCTTGTGATACAGAGCAGAACAGAGAAAAGGTAAAATATGAACTGATGCTAAAACAGGCACAGGACTGATACAGGAAGCCATGGCACACAGGATTTGAGGTTGGTGTCTAAATACAATTCCTTTGGCAGCTTTGCCTATGCCATCCCCACATTCTTTAGGATCCCTTAATCATCTTCTCTTCTGACTTCCGTTCTTCAACATTGATCTAGCTGTGGGTTCTGAAGAGGTGTAATAGAGCCTATTAGGTGATCCTTATTCCCTGCCTGTAGTGATTTGGTAAAGGAAGGACGTCTGATCAAGCTGAGGCAACCAGTCATCACTAAAATTTTAGGGGTCTGCTCTGATTGTAGTGTTTTAAGCAGGGTGTCTATATGTACCCCTTGTCCTTGACCTCTGACGTGTGAATAAAGTCCTATAAGTGGGCCAGAACATCGTCAAGTTGATGTGGACAGGGAAACAAAGGCAGAGAAGAGAAAGAGAGAGAGACTAGAAACGTTCTGAGTCCATGGTTCTAGGAATCACTTAGGAAAACCCTACCTCTGCTCTGCTCTACCTCTACTCATTCTATAATATGGTTGCTTAAGCCAACAGATTTTCCTTCCGGATGAATGTATTATATTAGATTTCTGCCCCTTATAACTAAAACACAGAGATGTTCTGAGCAAGCAAGAAAAAGAAGAGACTGACCTCATGCTACAACTTTGGCTAAAGAAAAGAAAAGCTGAGAGGGGAAGGAAGTATACCCTGTGTACTGTACAGTGGCCCCACTGAACACAGTCTGGGCTTCAGCAAGCTGGTGACTGGCATACTGATGTACGGATGCATGGTTTTACCAAGAATGTCCTGCTTGCTTACAGATATAAATAACATGAGATAAGCTTAAGTCATGAGATGGGGCTTCTGGGTAATTCTTTTACAAAGAGGAGGGTGTCATGGAGGTGACAGGCTTCTTTAGCCCTACACCCCCTCACCACCCAGATATACCCATACTCTCTTCCTTTCTGCCTGCCACACAGACAAGTGGCTGCCATCATAAAGTCATAAATTTGAGGACCTTTCCCTAAAGATCAGCAGAGCTGAGAGATGAAAGGAAACTAAGTTTTCCATGACAGCACGGGGTCAACATACAGCCCAGGGCTGCTTAGACTTATCATTACCTGAAAGAAAAATATTGTGTTTTTTTTTTCCTTTTTTGGTTTTATTCTTTTGCATTATTTAAGTCATTGTTTTCAAGTCCTAACTAGTCAGAGCCAATCAGAATCCCTAAGTGATAAAAGAATCCATCTCTACCTTCTTATTAGAGGCCCTTTTCCCCAAATGAAAATTTTGAGCTTTGACTTCTCTATAAGAACTTTGGAGGGCGCCTGGCTGGCTCAGTTGGAAGAACATGCTACTCCTGACCTCAGGGTTGTGAGTTTGAGTACCATGTTAGGTGTAGAGATTACTTAAATAAATAAATAAAAACTAAAAAAAAAAAAAAAAGACCCCAGGAGGAGGCATCCAGCTGCCATGCCTTCTTTATGGCCAGGGTAAACCCAGGAAATGTGAAAATCCTGATCCCGCTGTGGGTCACAGGCTAGAGCCAGGATCTGGTAAGAGACACTTGGCCAGAACAGCTGGGGGTGGGGGCTACAGAATTCGAAGCCCTGTAAGGTGAGATGCACAAATGGTCTAGATGCACCAAGAGGTACCCACCACACTGTGACTTGTTCATCGATAGCCCTGAAGCCTGCCTCTTCCTCACATGAAGAAGAACTCTTTGCTTCTCCTGTCCTGATCTAGCCAAGGGACTCATCAATGTGGGGATTTCTTTGCATCATCCTTTCTATGATCAGCTCTTCCTTCCTGTAATGGTTAATTTTAGGTATCAACTTGACTGGTCCAAAAGGTGCCCAGATATTTGGTTAAGCATTATTCTGGGTACATCTATGAAGGCATTTCTGGATGAGATTAGAATTTGAATTGGTAGATTGAGTAGAGCAGATTGCTGTCCCCACTGTTGGTGGACTTCCTCCAATCCTTTGAAGGGCTGTGCACAATAAAAGATTGAGTAAGAAAGAACATTGGTTTTCTACATGACTATCTTTAAGGGGGTATATCAGTCTTCTACCTTCAGTCTTGGACTCTGACTGGAACTTACAACCTCTTCCGCTGATTTTCAGGTGTTCAAAATCAGACTGGAACTATACCATTGACTCTCCCAAATCTCTGGCTGATCTTGGACTTCTCAGCCTCCAGAATCATGTGAGTGAATTCCTTATAGTAATTTGTATATATAAGATGTATGTATGCGTGTATCCTGTTGTTATATATGTCTTGTTGATTCTGCCCCTCTGGAGAGCTCAGACTAACACACATTCCCCAAGATAAAGTCCCCCAACAGAAGGAGAATGGCAGCTGTACTCTCAAGGCCAGCAGCAGATTGGAGGGTGCTAGTTTTCACCAAGCCCCCAGCCTTTGATGAATCAGGCTTCAAATCTGAGTGAGGGCTGCAGGTCCCAGAACTTATAGGTGCATATCTTTTCAGTCTCGTAAGAGCTCAGACCTTTTATGTTTGGGGAATTGGTAAGATAAAAATCCTTCGAAAACCACAGTCAGTTAATATTCATTTCCAGTGCAAATGCCCCTTGATGGGTTTGATGGGTTCTACTAAACAAAACAGGGAGAGGATGCTGCCAGAGGAAGTGGGGGACTGAAGACTGTTGTTTAAAAACCAAGACCAGCTGGGAGCAGTTTTAATGCTTCTGTTTATAATAAAGAAATGAAGTTCCAGAAGTTGCTTCTCTGTGCAAAAAGATGAGTGGCTGTGAGCTTGTGGTGGTGGTGGTGGGGTAACAGAGGGCAGTGCAAAATGGTTTATCGATGTCACATAAAAATAATGAAGACTCTTGGTGGCCCTTATCTTGATTTTGCAAATCATGCAGCATGAATAGGGAATTCTTCCTGGGCCTTTATCATTTCTTTTTCTTTTCTTTTTGGGGAAAGGTGGGGGGAGCAATGGGCAGGCAGGAGGAAATTTAATTCTCTGTGATCAACAGTAAGGAGGCCAGAGTTCTTCCACTAGAACAAGCCTAGTGGAAGGTAAAGCAAAATATAGGGGTGCCTGGATGGTCCTTCAGGAGTTCCCCTCCCAGGGCTCTCAATGTGGAATTTTCTTCTTGTCCACCTCAGGGAGCTAGACATTCATTTGGAAGGGTTATCCTGTTGAAGAGGGAAAAGCTCTGTTCACTAGGGCTTTACATAAAGCAGACTGACCTCTCCTCCACTCCCATTTTCCTTGGACGTTCGTGGCATTGAACATCATAGCACAAAGCTGTGTCCCTGTGCAAGATCACATACCTTTGTCCCTGCCAGGAGGACCTGGGCAGCCAGCCATTCTGGGAACACTTTGCCTGAGCAATCTTTTTGAGAGCTTCCTGGAAGGTGCCAGACAAAAAGCAAGCCCTGGGGACAAAGCCTGTTGTCTAGCAGCAGTCCCTATCCCTGTCCCTAAGCACAGAGGTGTCTGTAGTGGTAATGGGTGGGTCTGAACAGGGGTTTGACTTCATGGCTCTAAGACTTCCTGTAAGCCCAGGGGAATCCCATCACAGATTAAGCTCCTTGGGAAACAGACTCTGAGATGGAGATGAACAGGCAGGATGTTATTAGGAGAAGCTGTAGGGATCAGCATCTGCTGGAAGAGGGGAGAAAGGAGCAGGATTAGGCAGAGGGAAACACTGGGCTGGGATGCAGGACTGACAGAGGCCCCAGCCAGCCTTGCAAGAAGTCCTGCAGCTGTGGACCTGCAGAGATGCTCCTGGTGGGATGAGGGCTGGGACTTCATACCCTCCCTCCACTGAGCAGTCACTGGATGTGGGCTTCTCTGGAAGGTATGTGACCTTGGGCAAGGTTGTTTTCCTCAAGATAACTCTCCTAGAGGGACAGCAAAAGGAATCCTACAGCTGCTTTCCAATCCGTCATTGATGGTTTTCACATCGCCATATCAGCCCACCTCCCCTTGGTCCTAGCTCCTAGGATTCCATGAATGTTCTCCAGGGCTCCAGCAGTGTGTGTGTTCAGGAGTGCTCTGTACCAATGACCACACTCCACAACTGGGTTAAAAACATATAAGATTAACCCCATATTCTATAGAAGTGGAATTTTGGGGAAAGAAGGGGGAACAGAGATCACTAGCTGAGGAAGGCATGAAGGATATTCTGAAAATAGGCATTGTCCTGTGCAGGGGCTTTTTAATTTTAATTTTTTATATTTTGCTTTACTTTTATTTTTTAATTAATTTTTTTAAAAAAGATTTTATCTATTTATTTGACAGAAAGAGAGACAGCAAGAGCAGGAACACAAGCAGGGGGAGTGGGAGAAGGAGAAGTAGGCTTCCTGCCCAGCAGGGAGCCTGATGTGGGGCTTGATCCTAGGACCCCAGGATCATAACCTGAGCCAAAGACAGATACTTAACAACTGAGCCATCCAGGCACCCCTATATTTTGCTTTACTTTTAATATACATGTGTGAGTCAGATCAATTCCCTAATCTTCTAGTCAGCCTGGGTGAGACTTGTTTGTTTTCTGGACATTTTCTTTTTCCCTGGGCAGTGCTTGGGAGACAAACTTGATATTGGACACATGTCAAATTGTCAGTCCTGAATGCAGTTTATCCTCTCAAAACCTTGCCCTACCCACTGACTTTGCTGGGTTTGTGATCTCCAGAGTGGTGAGCACTGGCCTCTCGGGCGTGTCCACTGGATTCGTCGATACTTCTGGTGCAGTCTGCACAGGACAGTGAGGCCTCAGTCTGTTGGGACTGGGACCTGCAGCAGAGCACTTGTGCCTTAGAAAGGATCCAGTGTTGCCTCCATTTTGGGCCAGGAGCAGGCAGTAAATAAGCAGAGGAATACCATCTGCGGGGAGAGGACAATAAAGCTCAAGTTGAAAGAAGAGATCCCTGTGGGCTGGGAGTTAAAAAAGGCATAGCTGCTGACCCGGCTACTTCTCAGACTCGGGGCTGTGAAGCTGGCTCCAGGAGACTCGCGATTAGCTGAGGCAGCAGAGGGGGCATCAGCTTCTTCTCACCAGAAAAGCCCTGTCATTGGGCTAGAAGGGCCTAAGGAAACTATCTCCATATTGCTCCCCTGCCAGTACCCCATCTCATGCTCAGAACCAGCGAAACTCTTTCTGCAGAGCCAGGAAGCTTACCGCTATTTTCAGATGCAGCACCACAGCTACTGAATTACAACTCTTACTCTCCAAGGATGAGGGCATGTGCAGGGGTGGGAGAGGCAGGGAAGGCCATCTGTGCTGCTGCGCTCACCATCATTCCTCTCCTGGTTTGCGGTGGTCAGGCCCCAGCCTAGATGGAGAAGAACTTCCCTCTTCCCTGGCACCACCCCTTACAGAAAAGCCAAGGTCGGTGGGCCAGGCTGTTCTACCCCTCACTGCCCAGACACTGGGGACCAAACCGTAGGAGCCTTCTAGCCACAGGTACCTCTCTCTTCTGGGACTGGGGAGTCATACCGATGAGAAGGCTTTACTGTGAATATTAGCAAAAAGGGGGCCAAAAATCTCATAAGTGAGGAGTGAGAGCTATAACACAAGGTCCCCAGGTGGGTCTCAGCAGAGAGGTAGGCCTGACTGAGCACCCCTGTGCCTAGTAGCTTAACCTCCACAGTGTTTCAGTAAGGCGCAGATGTCTGAATGGAAGCCTGGGAAAGGGCAAGAGGGGAGGGGATAATGGGGAGGATGGAGAAGATCGGGGGATGGAGAGGATGATGAGTATGGAAAGGAAGGGGAAAGGGAGAATGAGGAGGATTGGGAAGGTAGAGAGGATGGGATGTAAGGAGCTTGGGAGAATGCGGGAGGAGGCACTTAGGGAAGGGCAGATGGGGAGGATGGGAAGGATAAGGGTATGGGGAGAAAGGGGCAGATTGGAAGTATGGAGAAGGGGGATGGGGAGGATGAAGGAATGGGGAACGTGGCGTGAATGGCCCAGGTCTAAGGGCACATGGCTGGCCCCAGGGAGAGAGGGGTTCTGGAAGATGATGAAAAGGCCATTTTTTAGGAACTCTTGGAGGCCTGATGACCCAGAGCTCGGTTAGTTTCCTAATGCTACTCTAACAAACAACAACAAACTTTGTGTATTAAAGTAATATGGATGTATTATTTTACCATTTTCAAGGTTAGACGTCCAAAATGGATCTTCCTGGGCTAAAAATCAACATGTTGGCGAGCTTTGTTCCTTCTGGAGGCTCTAGCGGAGAATCTATTTCTTGACTTTTCCAGATTCTAAGGGCTGCCTGTATTTCCAGTTTCTGGGGACTTATCATCACATTACTACAACCTCTGCTTCCATAGTCATATCTCTTCTGACTCTGCTCCTCTGTCTACCACCTATAAGGACCATTATGGTTACATTGGATCCAACAAAACAGTATTTCCATCTCAAGACTCTTAATTTAACCACATCTGCAAAGTCCCTTTTGCCATGTAAGGAAGCATAGTCACAGGTTCTGGGGATTAGTTTGTGGGTATCTTTAGGAGTCTTTATTTAGTCTATTGTTGAGGCCTCATGACCTTAGAGTGTGAACAGGGAGCTTCTCACAGGTTCTTCTTGGTGTATAGCAGGACTAGCATAGGTGAATCCACAGAAAGCATTGCCCAACCTGCTCCAGGGGGGCAAAATCTGTATCCTAGCCAACAACCATCTCTTCACATTGTTTTGTTTAAATATCCCACCTTCCATGAGAGAGGCTATCAACCACAGAAGTTCTTTTTATAAGTTTCCCTTGCAACAAGGGCAAGAACACGTTACCCTGTTCTGGTCAAGGGGACTTAGAAATTTTGGGGGTCTTTGGATAATATTTTCTTCTCCAAATGAAATAGACAAAGATGACTGAAGAATCCCTTATTCCTTCCCATTTGTAAGTGCTCTGTGTGAGATCATAATAGATATAGCTTGACAGCCATTTTGCAACCATGGGGGGGAAGATCAAGAGAACCATAAGAAGTCAACCCAGAGGTTGCTGAGCTACTGAAGGTCTGCTCAAATGTCCTGCCTTTGTATTTATTGTGATTTTAAAAATGTAAATTCTTATTGCTTAAGCCACTGCTATCCCAAGAAACTAAAGTTGCAACCAAATGTTTTCTAAGAGAACAAGGGTAGGGCTGCTACATAGGATGGCAGCAGTAGTGGCATTGGGAGCCCTTACCCTCAAATGGGTTTGTGGAAGGAGCATGTGGATACATGGCTGGTGTATAAGAACACTACACCAGTTTACTAGGGATGCCTGACAAATTATCACAAACCGAGGGGCTTATAACAACACAAATTTATTCTCTTACAGTTCTGGAAACCAGAAGTCCAAAATCCATAGGTATCAGCAGGGCCAAGCCTCTTCAAAGACTCTAGGGAAGAAGCTCCTCTGCTCCTCCAGCTTCTGGTGGCCCTGGATGTCCCTTGCTTATGGAGCACCACTGCAATCTCTGCCCTGTCTTCACATCTTCTTTTCCATGTGTGTCTTTTCTTATGAGAACACCAGTCACTGGATTTAGGGCCAACCCTAATTCAGTAAGATATCATTTTAATTGCATCTGCAGAGACCCTATTTCCAATTAAGGTCACATTCTGAGGTTTGGGCAAACATGAATTTGGGGGAACACTATTCAACCCTACCAACATGGATGACAATTTTCAGGTTGCTGTGAGGAATACTGCAAGTATTTTCCAAACCACTCAGAGAGGAAAGTTTTCAGAGAGTTAAGGTCCTTCACAGGGCCAGTGAAGTCTGAATTACTATTGTTTTACAATGTGCACTCTAACCCGAGAGCCGTGTGGCTTGGAGAAACTCAGTCTCCCATTGCATTGAATCGCAAGGCAGGCATGTTTTCAGGACTAATGAAGACCTGGAAATGCCAGTGAGATCACAGAGTCATAATTTCTACTCAGTCACATGGAAACAAACCATACAGCAAAGAAACAGGGCCTCCAGGCATTAACACAGAGTTAATGGCACAAGGAGATCTGGAAGGATTGCTGTTGAATATCATTCTCAATGAGCCGGCATGAATCTACATGTACTGAACACTGTGTGGAACAGTGCCGGGCTCACCCTTCTCCTCCCCAACCCTGGCAGTGATCAGGGAAAGGGGCTTATGGGAAACAGAGCTGCCTCAGGTCCACTGATAGAAAAGAACAGGAAGTTTGTGTCACAGGAGAAATACAGACGACATACGTAAGGTTGTGAATGAAAAGCTTTCTGCCCCCACTTATACAATAGAGCAGTGGTTTGGGGGAATTTCCGAAAGCCCAGAGCTTCCAGAACAACTGTGGAAATCGCCAGGGTCAGAAGATACTGGAGAACGAGAGTTGACTTAGGGGTTTCTGAGGATATGTAACCCCATGTGAGCATGTTCATTTTACAACAGGAAAACCCGAGGTTGGGAGAAAGTAAGCAATGGGTCAAAGTCATCTAGCTGGTCATCTGCAGGACCAAGGTTGAGTCTTCATCCTTTGGAGACCTGGGACCACTTGGACTGTTGCCTCCTCTTTGAGAGAGAGTGCAACCTGCCCAGCTCTGTGAAGAGCCTAGACTGGGTAACAATCCTCAGACTCCTGAAACCATCCTTCAGAAACTAACCCCCAAATATGCTCATGAGCTTACTGGAGATGTCAGCCAAGTATCCCTCTCATTTTTGGTAAGTGGGAAACTGAGGACCAGGGACTGCAGGGACTTTTGCAGGGACCCACTGCTACTGTCACATTCCCATGGTCAGCAAAGCCAAAAAAAAAACCTCAGCCAAAGTCAAGGAAATACTAACAAAGTCTTCACCAGTAATGTTCTTGGATAAATGACCCAGCCCACAGAGAGGCAGGAGGCTCAGCTGTATCCAGACACCGGGCGAAGGCTGGGTCTTAAGGGGCAATACCTGTTGGGTAAGAGAACTTCCTCCAGTTTTGTCATCTCAGATGAGCAATTCTAACCTCAAGAGAAACTGAGATTCAAGACAAAACTCCCCAGAGCAATGAATTGCTTTTATTCTCTTCACTGTTTATTCTTGATGTGATTCACCACCCTGAATGTTAGAAAATCAAAGGCAGAGCAATCAAAGGCCGGGTGCTGTGGTGTGCTTTTTCCTACTCTCAGGAAGGTACACCCAGGCTCCCGTCTGGACTTCTGTCCCAACCGACCCTTGTTGGATCCCACCCAGAACCCAAAATCTCCCCAAGGGACCATGCAAATAGCTGGGGCACAGGGTTGAGTTGGAGATTTTCCACATTTTTTTTTCATTTACTGTGGACCTTATAGGGATATTGGAGGAATAAGTTTTCCTACTTTAAAGCAAGGTAGGAAGTCATTCTTATTCACCACTAATTTAATATATATTAATTAAAGTTGCAGACACTGAGCTATGTGGTAACCCTTGCCCTCACAGAGCCTTCAGTTAGGGAAGAGATCACAATAGCAAATGGAAAACTGTGATGTGGTGCTGGTCATGACAGAGGACTATCAGGAACCTTCTGTACAGGAGCTCCTGGGAGCCTGTGGCAAGGGATATGACCCAGCTAAGGAAGATGAAGTGACCCCCAATTTGAGACCAGAATGATGAGTAAGCGATGATGTGGCAAACAAAAGAGGGAAGGACAGTTTCATGTAGAGGAATGGCACATGCAACGCCTGGAGAAGATGAAGAAGGGTAAACCCAAAGGTCAGCAAAAGACAGTGCAGCTGGAGGACAGGAGTGGAGGAGGAGGGCCTTGTTATTCAATGTAAAGGACTTTGCCTGTAAGATAGCAATAGGAAACCAATGGGAAGCTTATTAAGCAGGTGACACAAATTAATCACTCTGGCTATAAAATGAAGGAAACATTGGAGGTAGGGGCAGCACGCATGCAGAGGACCTGTGAGGAGTCTGGGTAACAGAGGATTTGAACTGGAGCATCACATAGGTAGCAAGTGGCAAAGCCTGGTCTCAAACCCAAGCTTAAGCTGAATGCACTGCACCGAGCTTCATGGGTACACATCTTAACCACTCCATGAGCTGCCACATCCATTCTTTGAGGCTTGTTAAGAAAGGCTCTCTGGCACTGTGTCTACCAAGGCACAATGATGTCCAAAGAATGTCAAGTTTGTGCCTTTCCAGAACGGAGCTCTGAAAGAAATGATGATATTTCCCAGCCTGTGGTCTCCAGACCAGCCCTGTGAGGGTGAGCTGTCTACCACCATCCTAGGAAGACTATGCTAGAGTGGGCCGCAGTGAGCCACAGCTCCTTTAGGCCCTACAGGGAAAGACACGATTTCACATAAGGCATTGTCTGGCCAGACAATTCAATTACTCAAATTTTAGCCAAAGTTGGAAATTTCTGGTGCTAAATGGGTTCAGAGATGTAGGGGACAGAGCTGCAGTGAAGGCATTATGCTATAAAATGCTGCACACTTTTTAGAAATGTTAATTGGTTAAAGTGTCATAATTTTTACACACATGTAAATAAGGTTAATGAATTTTATTCCACACAGATGATTTAAATTGTAAAACAATCAAATTACTTTTCAGGTAATACTTTGGGCCCAAATCAAATAAAATTTCAAGTCATTATAACTTTAGAAAAAGAAACTAATTTGAATATGTGATTTAGATCCATTAAAAGTCTTCTCAACTTTAAATAGTGATAATAGAAATCAGAAAAGCTTGAGAGTGGTTAAGATTAATTAAGAGTAAATGCATTTGGGAAAAGGAAATTATGGTGCTGTAATTTTAGAATGCAAATGAGGTCAAAAAGTTTAAACTAATGTGCATCTATATAAACACTGCCTCAATAAAGGGAAAATATTTCATTACAAGGATTTATAAGTACTGTATTCTGTACTTCTTGTTACATAAGTAGCGACAAATTGATAAACGGCAACCTGTTGTCAGCTCATTAGAATACCCTTATGGCTGCCAATAGTTAAGCTGGTACCAATTTAGAATTCTTGTTCCATGACATTTCAGCAGCCTGATTTCTTTGCCCTGTTGGCACCCCACTCAATCCCCGTGAACCTCTTTTTCCTGGCTCAGTGTGCCCATATCTTATTTTGTGGACTTTGCTGCTAAGTCTCTCCCACCTGCAGTGGTCTTGAGGTTCTGGGGCCACCCTCACTACTTAGCCAGCCAGGGGTGCCTGGAAGTTTTGCTCCCCAGCCTTCCTAGGATCTGTGGCCAATGGCTGGCACGAAGGTCCTTTGCCTTGAGATGGGACAAACTCTGGGGTATCATTTACCCCTCATAGGATGGGGCCGGGACTAGGCTTCACCTGAGATCACAGCAGAGCTTGACTTCTGTACTAGGTATGGTTCCTTCAAGTAGAGCCCGAAAAGGAAATTCTCATGCAAATCTTTTATAGAGGGGTTTTCTCAGGTGAACCTTGTAGGGAATGGGGTGTTACAGAAATTTATTGAGACACTTATTGAAACAGTAAAGACTAGTCAGACTGTTGTGACAAGTGTCAGACTATCGCAACAGAGTGGAGAGATCAGGCTCAACTCTGAATACAAGTCAGGAATCACAGCCAGCAAGCCAAGTGAAGGATCCGTGCATGGACAACTAACTACTGGGAGAAGACCCTGAGGGTAGGGGCATTTGTGCAGAAGGCAGGCCAGGGTGATCAGACATCGAGGGTAATCAGTTATCGATGGTAGGGGGATTCATGTGAGGCTGACTTGTCAGGATTATTGCTACAAATAGATGGCACAGGCCAAAGACGGGGCCCAAGGATGAGCCAAGTTGAAAAGAGGCCTCCAAGGAGCCTGACTGAAGTCTGTCCTGAGGAAGCAGGGAGGGCGGAAGATGTGGGTTCAGCTCCAGTCTGTCCCTGCCTGGTCATACAGGATCCTACCTTGAGGCAAGGGAACTGGACTTGTATATCCCCACATCAGCTAGTGTCTGGCTGTGAGCCAACCGCCAGGGTGTGGATACTCTGCCAATGGGAGACCCAGGAGTCTTCAGCAGCCCACACTCACAGCAGCAGAGGGATCAGCTTCCCTGCTCATTTCCCAGCTCATTCAAGCTGAGCTCCCTTTCCCTATCCTGCCTCCTCCGACTCCTCTCTTCCCCTTCTTGCTTCCTGGGAGCCCTGTCTGCACAGGAACCCTTATCACAGACACTGCTCCAAAAAACTCAACCTAGGACACCCTCCAGCTCTTGCTTTGATGGCCGCAGGCCCGCCTTGTCCTGCAAGTTTCTTCATTCCACGCTAGGGACAGCATCTGAGGTAGTGGGCTCCTGCAGTTCCCACCGGTAGGGAATCTATGTTCCCTTCTTCTAGTAATACTGTTTCAGTTCTCCTCTGAGGAATCAAACGTTCTCTTCTCTTAATCTATAAGATTCAGGTATAGCACACAAGCGTGCACGTGCGCGCACACACACAATTTCTCTCCTACCCACACAGACACAGACACTCACACAGGCGCTAGAGGGAGCCATCTGACCTAGGTCTGGACAATCAGAGTCTAAGGATGGCAGGTGATCTGAGCTGATCCAGTGAGCCTCAGCCATGGGAGTTTGGCTGGAACTCTTGGAGAAACGGTGCTGTGCCCTCTTTCCACTGAGATGGTTAATCTGCAAGAAATCAGCCTGAGGCTGCTGAGGGTCATCTTCCCACATATAGGAAGATTCTGACCAAGATGGAGGCAATCACAGAAGCATGAAAGACAACCGGCGACAGCATGTGAGCCCTGGGCCGTCCTCTGGACTTTGCAGTTGCATGAGCCTATTCAGTCCCTTTAGCTGGGTGTGAGCCACCCGGAGATGAATTTCCGCACGGACAAGAAAATGAGCCTCCTCTAATTCTGCTGATAGGAGTCTGGTGAAAACCAGCTTTAGATGGTTCATTGGACTCCATTGTCTGGATTCTGGGCGGCTGTATGACCTTGATCAAATCTATCACCTCTCCGTGCCTCCATTTCCCTACTGGTCCTATATATTTCCTAGAGTGGAGGTAGAGCTCTCCAGGACTCTGTGGAAGATTCCTCCGAAAGTGTGCCCTGGAGCCCATGCTCTCCTCTGCAGTCTCCTAGCCCCCAAGACTCTGAGTTCTGATGCCACAGTTTCTTCACAAGGGCCAGATCCTCTCCCTGCACCTAACTTCACCTCCAGCAACTAGTCCAGGACAGCCCAACCTCCGTGTACACATCTGGGAACTGGGCCCCTGTCCCGGGACTCCTCTGTCTACTGGAGCAACCCTTGTGATTTTTGTGATCACAATTCTTGTTCATCATTTCATTCTCCATTCAGACAAGATCAGCCTCTGTGGACCGCCCCTCTCCTGGGCCCACGTAGCTGCATACACAGACAGAGTCAGGGATTGGAGGGATGCTAATTACACGTTCCAGCTACTCTATTACCTGCTATGGCGTCTGGTTCCTTCATATTTCAAAAAGCCACGGATTTCCATACATATAATGGGAATCATAAGCATCAGAAGTGAGTATCTTTGGCTGGGTTGAGTTGAATTTTCTCGGGATTAAATCACAGGTTGCAGCAGATACTGTCAGGCTCTGTCCATATTCCTTGGGGTTGCTTCACCATCCCCTTCAGCATCCCCTCACTGGCCCTAGGCCAGAACCCAGGTCTCTTTCTGGGAAGGCTCTCTTCAGGCTTCTGGAAACTACTTCATCTACTCTCAAGGAAGAAGAGCCAGAAATACCTGGTTAATGTACACCTCCCTCATTCCTACTCTTTAACCAATGCCTGACAGCATAGAGGTACAAATGGGCATGAATGCATCTGGCCTCTTGTGCTAGAACTGAGCAGCTCTGAGACTAGATACTTCCAAGGTCCTCCTCTACGGGGCTCTGCTTGGTACCATATCTTTCCATTCCCAGGGCCCACATTCCACCTCCCTCCAGTGTTTTCCAGGGGAGAGCTTCTACGAAGCCACTGTCTAATGCTTAACAGAGTATCTTACACACAGTTGGCGCCCCAGCAGTGAAGGCAACCTTACTGTTACAGAGTACCTGCCAAGTGGCAGCACTGGCAGCATAAGCAGAAACAGAGCGTAAATCCCAGGAGGTGGACACATGTGTGCATGTACATATGTGCATGCACACATGCACAGTTCATTCCTGGCAGACACAGCAAACGTCCTACTTGATATAGGTGATGCTCTTCTAAGTCATGTCCAATGGCGCCATGGAAATGTTACCATGAAACCAATGCAAAAAGAGAGTAATACCTCTTGCTTTAAGACCTGTCCCCAAGCATAGAACTGAACAACCTGGGGCTTCTATATATGGGTACCAGGAAGCAGGCTGCTTTCCAACGTGCCCATGAGCTAGCTAACTGAACAGCACAATCACCCGCCACATTTATATTTCCCCTAATTTACCAGGACCTCATGAAAAGATTGGCTGGACAGGGACAGGGCTAAGGAGAACCACATATTTAGGAGCATACTTAGGAAAGGAGGAGCCCGCTGTGTTTGGGAAGGAGAAGGAAGCTCCCAGAAGAGGGCCAGCCATGTGCTAGCTGCTCTGAAAACCTCAAGCCCTAGCCTGGGTACTAACTGATGTCAGGGGGAGGGTGGAACCCTTCCTGTGAAGGCACATGGGGCTGTAGGGCTGACTCTAAAAGTAGCCAGATGAAAGCCTGGAGCTGCTGAGAGCCACTGTATCAAGAAAACATGCCGGAGAGCGACCAAAGGAAACAAAGCTGTGAATTAGAAACACAATGCAAGAGATGTTTTATCTGTTAAGCATCTCAATTCAGCCTGATCTGAAACCTGAAAAGTCTTTGTTGCTGAGCCAATTCAATCCCTTTTTAGTTTCAGCCAGTTGAAGAAAGGCCCTGTCCCTTTAAACAGAGGTAGTTAACAAAAGGCAGAGAGACTGTGGGCACAAGTGGAAAGTCTCAGCTGACTGAACTATTGGTGCTTTTGTGTCCTTAGCTCAAAACTGGTACCCGTGGGGCACCTGGGTGGCTCAGTGGGTTAAGCCTCTGCCTTCAGCTCAGGTTATGATCTCAGCATCCTGGGATGGAGCCCTGCATCGGGCTCTCTGCTCAGCAGGGAGCCTGCTTCCCTCCCTCTCTGCCTGCCTCTCTGCCTACTTGTGATCTCTCTGTCATATAAATAAATAAAATCTTAAAAACAAAACAAAACAAAACAAACAAACAACAACAACAAAAAAACTGGTACCCATAATGTGAAAGTTACTTGAAAATGTGGGGCTTCCTCCTTCTACCTTTTTGTGCTGCCCACATCTTACCATTCAGGTACAGGCCTCCTCCCTGAAGGGTACCTCCTGAGACCAAATAATCTCAGCTTCCAAACCTTCACTTGAGCACAGACTTAGCAGTGAAGATTGGAGAACTGAGGCCTGGAAAGTCAACTCTGCCAGACCTGGCCAGGCCCAGCGAGTTGATTGCTGGGGAGACACACTGTCCACTCAATCACCTTGAATGAAAGGACAGGACTCCCAAGTCTGCTCCTTTGGGAGTAGAGAGAAGAGGAAAGCAGGCAGAGTTACTACAGCAGCCATTAGCACATGCCTAAACAAAGCCACCTTCCATCTGAAAGGCTCAGAGGCCAACAGGAACTAGAGGAAGTTCAGAAGACAGCTCTGCTGTGTCATTAATACTGTGCAAGTAGTTACCAGGTGAAAATCGGACTGCTGCTGCCACCCCGACTTCACAGGGCAAAAAGGCATTTGCATGTTCTCTTACCAAGGAGGGGTGCCAGGTCCCTCCAGGATTAGAAAAAAGTTGCAATTCTTAGTAATTCTTCACTGATGGGCTTGAATCCCCTGCCAGGCTTCCTCTCCCCCACAGACTCCCTTTTGTGTATTAGAACAAAAGTCTGTAGGGAAAAAATACAATCTGGAAGCCTGTTTAACTAGGAGTTGAGACACAGCAGGGATTTTGCTTCATTTGTGCAACCCCTCCTCAGGCTGGACACTGGACTGGATTAGAACTTTGGTCAGTACAGCCTGGTACACAGCCTATCAGTCTGGGCTCTGCCAATTAAAATTTTAAGTAAAATAAATATGACACCTATGATTTTGCCCTTGACACACAGTACAAGAAGTATGAGCACTGTATGTCTGTTTTATCCTAAATAAATGAATGTGGCTTATGTATCGCCTGCCTACCCGCTCCTTTATCAACCTTTGTTGGTGGGCAGCAGCACTTCCTGTCTCTATAGTGCAGAAACCCTCATGGCCTCCAAGGTCTTCAGTCTCTGGGGCTGTCAATTTCCATTCTCTCTGCCTACCAATGGCCTATGAGGTCCACTCCAAGGCTGTGCTTCCAATCTTGCTACACCAAGCCTGGCCCATACCCTTTCTGATTCAGTGTATGTAATATCTGGAAAGCTCCCCTAAGAATGCCCAGGAACTACCCTCTTCCAGAATCCCATATGTACAAGGTAGCACAGGTCTCTTTCCACCATCTCAAATTCCCAAATCCTGTCTCTGGGGAGGCTCACTGCCCCTCACCTTTTTTTTTTTTTTTTTTTTAATTTTTAAAAAATTAATTATTTTTATTAACATATAGTGTATTATTTGCCCCAGGGGTACAGGTCTGTGAATCGTTGGGCTTACACACTTCACAGCACTCACCATAGCACATACCCTCCCCAATGTCCATATACCCCTCTCCTTTATTAGGCCATTTCTTCTGTTTAAGATACCCTCAGTGGGGGAGTATTGGCTGGGAGAGGACACAGGGGGAACTTTCGGGGACTGAAATGTCCCTGTCTACATCTGGGTGATGCTCACCAACACAGGGTGTGCAAATGTGAGATTCAAGGAGCTGCACATTCAGTGTCAGTCCCTCAGCATACATTACCACTCAGTTTAAAAAATTTACCTCCACAAAAAAAAAAAAAAAAAAAAAAATTTGTTAGCTTGAACTGAAGGGGGGCAAATAGCCAACGTATGGCCTCACTAAAGGTAATTTCATAGGTTCACGCTATAGTTTTGGGTGGGTCTGCCTACTGTGTGCTTTTAACAAAAATTGGTTTCATCCTTTAAAACAGAAAATTTTACATAAAATTCTAGATTTCTGGTTCCAGTCAGAAACCAGGGGGGCACTTGATCTTCAGTTGTGGTATTTGATTTTGAACCATGTACTCAGGCATCAAAACACACAATCAAAGGCCCCAAAAGCTCTTCAAGAGGTATTGGGACTAGTTTCCAGGAGTACATGCGGGTGCGGAGCAGGGGCACAGAGTTGTGATGTGGGGATTCCTCTCATTCCTTTGTGAAATAATTATCATAGCAGAAAACAAGATTATATTTCTATCAGGTTTCCCTGCTATACCAAATAAAGCTGTCAAAGTAAAAAAATGCATATACATACATATATGCGTCTATCTAGCTAGCTACCAAAATGTATATATTTTCTCTTTCTCTTATTTCACTTAAATTTTCATTCATTAATTCCTGTTCTACTATTTTTTTCTTCTCTTTCATAGGTTGCTACTAATTTCTTACAGCAATTTACAAATGCCCTACTACTCTAAGAACCATTGAAATCACAGTTGGGAACCTCAATAATTTCACCAAGGCAGAAGCTATTAAATGCAAACATTGGCAAAAGTTTTTAATGCTGCAGAATATCATGAAAAATGCCAAGGTAAGCTCATTGTTGCTGCGGATTTAATTCATCCTCCTCTTAAAAGCTAGAAATCTCCTCTCTGCCCAGCAGGACCCGAACAAGCCTTAAATGAGGGCCATGTGAGGCCACATCTGGCTGATTCCTCCCCTCCCCAAAACCCAGCATGGCAGCAGAGTAGGCAGCCCTGAAGGAACAGGGGATGGAAAACTCTGCTAATTTTTCTCATCCCATTACAAGCTCAGAACTGAAATGGACACGACAATAGTTAACCCCACAGCCTGCAGACTCCACTAACCATGAAAACAAAGCTACCTTATGTACTTGTACTTCTTTATACTTTTCAAAATCATTTCCCTATAGGTACTCATTGAAACCCCAAGAAGTAGAGAAGCTGCCCTTGAAATTTGAGTGCTGTGGGGCCCAGAAAAGAAAGAGCTCAGTGTTGCTCTGCAGTTTGCCATCAAAGCTAGGGCAAACCAGGGTCTCTAGACCCCTCACTACCTCTTCTTTCTAGATCCAGGACACATCCCAGTACTGCTAGAGCCAACACGTCATCTCACTACTGGCTGAATGAGAGAATAACACAAGAGGTCTCATTTTGGAGTCACAAATAGGAGAGCTGCTTACAAATGAATTAAATAAAAAGTTAAACATTTTTTAAAAAGCATACCAATTAGTTAATGAATATAAAATGAGCAAATTTCTAAGAGATCTAACTACCAAACTGCTATAACTACCTAAGCTCATTCAAGAATAGATAACTTGAAATAAAACTATGAAAGTAAATCCATAAATTCTTTCTGTAAATAAAACCACAGTAACTTTACTGCTTCACTGTGAATTCTACCCAACACTTAAGAACATATTCATCTCAATTCTACACAATTCTTTCAAAAAAATATAAAAGAAGGGAGGGATTTTGTGTGGCACAGTTGGTTAAGTGTCTGACTCTTGATTTCAGCTCAGGTCATGATCTCAGGGTCATGAGATTAAGCCCCATGTCAGCTCCACACTGAGCACAAAGCTCACTTAAGATTCTCTCTCTCTGCCTCTTCCTCTGCTCCTCCCCATCCTGCTCATATTTCTCTCTCTCTCTCTTAAACTTCTTTTAAATTTAAAAAATAGAAAAGAAAGGAACACTTCCTAACTAATTTTATGAGGCCAGCATTTCCCTGATGCCAGAATTAGAAAGGGACAAATCAAGAAAGAAAGAAAGAAAGAAAGAAAGAAAGACAACAACAAACCAAACAACTGCAGATCCACCTTATCTCTTACAACCATAGATGCAAACATCATAGAAACAACTTTAGAAATGGAATCTAGCAACGTATTTAAAAATGTAATAAAACATGACCAGTTGGGATTTAATTGGGGGCACTCAAGATTGGCTTAACAACAAAAAAATATCAACCAAATTATTATAACCATATTAACATACTAAAAAAGAAAAACTATATATATAATCATCTAACTAGATACGGAAAAGAAAATTAACCATTGAAAAAATTCAACAACCATTCAAGATAAAAATTCTGAGCTAACCAGAAATAGAAGAAAACTTCCTTAACCTGGGAAAATGGCAAGGTGGTTTGTGTTTAATACTTTGAGTCAATATTACACTGAAAATTCTAGCCAATGGAATAAGGCAGGAAAAATAAATAAACATCTGGTCTGCAAAGGAAAAAATAAAATTATTTTTAGATAATGAGGGGATGAGGAGAAGATGAGGAGATGTTACCTAAATAGAAAATTATAAGAAATCTACATACACAAAATTTACTATAATTAATAAGTGAGTTTTGCAAAGTCAAAGGACATAAATTCTATATTTCAAAAAATTGTATTTATTTATGCTAGAAGCAATACTTGGAAATAACTATTTGAAAAGCAACAGAGCATCACCTTATTTATTTATTGTCAATTGATTTTTGATAAAGGTGTCAAGACAATTTAATGATGAAAGAATAATCTCTTAAACAAATGGTGCTGAAGAAACTGGTTATCTAGATGTTAAACACAGAATTTGAGTCCTACCTCATATCATATACAAACATAACTCAAAATGAATCAAAGACTTAGCTAAAACTATCAAACATTTAGAAGAAAACACAGGCACAAAATGACATGACCTTGAATTGGGCAATGGCTTCTTAGCTATGAAATCAAAGGGCACAAGAAACAATATAAAAAAACCCAATAAATTGGACTTCACTAAAATTTAAAACTGCTGTGCCTCAAAAGACACCATCAAGAAAGTGAAAAGACAACACACAAAATGGGAGAAAGTACTTGCAAATCATATATGTGATGAGTGATTTATATCTAGAACATATAAATAACTCTTAAAATTCAATAATAAAAAGACAACCCTGGATGCCTGGGTGGCTCAGTTGGTTAAGCAGCTGCCTTCAGCTCAGGTCATGATCCCAGTGTCCTGGGATCGAGTCCCACATCGGGCTCCTTGCTTGGCAGGGAGCCTGCTTCTCCCTCTGCCTCTGCCTGTCACTCTGTCTCCTGTGCTCACTCTTGCTCCTCTCTCTCTTACAAATAAATAAATAAAATCTTTAAAAAAATAAATAAATAAAATAAAAAAAAAAAGACAACCCAATTTAAAAATGAGTATAGGAGGTACCTGCGTGATGCAATTGGTTAAGCATCTGACTCTTGATTTTGGGTCAGGTCATGATCTCAAGGTTACGAGACTGAGTCCCATGTCAGGCTCCATGCTCAGCACACAGTCTGCTTAAGACTCTCTCCCTCTCTCTGGCCCTCCTCCCACCCCTGCTCACTCACTCCCTCTCTCGAAATAAATAAATAAAAATAAATAAATAAATAATCTTTTGAAAAATGAAGGATCTTGGAGGCCCCTGATTGGTTCAGTTGGTTGTGTCTGACTCCTGATTTTGGGTAAGGTCATGATCTGAGGATGGTAGGATTGAGCCCCACATTGGGCTCCATGCTGGGCATGGGCTCTGTTAAGAAGTTTCTCTTCCTCCCTCTTCCTCTCCTTGCCTCTAAAAATAAATAAATAATAAAAAATAAAATTAGTAAAGAATTTAAATACAATTTCTCCAAAGAAGATATGTAAATGGCCAATAAGCACATGAAAAATTGCTCAATATTGCTAATCACCAGGGAAATGCAAATCAATGAGAAGTGAGGAATGAAACACAATAAGATACCACTTCACATCCATGAGAATGGCTAAAATTAAAAGGTCACATAAGGACAAGTGTTGATGAGGATATAAAAACAATGGAAACCCTCATATTATGCTGATACGAATGTAAATGGTGTAGCAATGTGGAAGACAATCTAGTGGTTCCTTAGAAAGTTGAACATACAGTTACAGTATGACCCAGCAATTTCACTCCCAGATATATACCAAAGAGTAAAACAACAACAACAACAACAAATGTTCACATAAGAACATATATGTAAAAGTTCATAATGATGTAGAAATGTTGGGGTTCAGACTTGATAGCCAAGAAAGAATTCTTGAGATGTCTTCAGTGAAGAAAGATGGTTTTATCTTTGGGTAGAAAGGGCTGCAAGTGGGTGATGAGGAGTAGCTTTCAAGTTTGGAGGGGTTTAGGGATAATCTAAGTCTCTAAGGAATTTTGGAAGCAAGGTTTCTAGGACCTTGAGCTATTGTTAGGAAAAAGTCATTTATTACTGTCCAGTAAACTCTCAGTTATGAGATGCTTCAGATGTGCACCAGAGGGCCATACATTTGGAGAATGATTGCTAACATGTATCATGTGGGGTAGAGATAAAGGAAGTTTCCAAAGGAATTTTTTATGTTAAAGTAGACTTACAGGATCCTGGGGAGTTAGGCTAAGATTGCCTGTTAACCTCAGCAAAGTGTCAGCACTGAGACAGCTTAGCTCCCAGATGAAGGTCACTCTGCCTGTTTCAAAGAATTGTCAAAGGGCTGTAGGCAGTAAGGAAATTTAATTTTTTGTTTTGCCTTGGTTGCCCACAACAATAATATGAATTCAGGAATATAATGCAAATGTCCATCAAATGCTGAATATATAAATAAAATATCATATACCCATACAATAGACTATAATTCAACAATAAAAAATAATAAACTACTGACACACGCTAGAGCATGGATGAATTTTTTTTTTAAAGATTTTATTTATCCATTTGACAGAGATAGAGAGCACAAGAAGGTGGTGTGGCAAGAAGAGGGAGAGGGAGAAGCAGGCTCTCTGCTGAGCAGGAATCCTGATTCAGGACTTGATTCCAGAACCCTGAGATCATGACCTGAGCTGAAGGTAGCCACTCAACTGACTGAGCCACCCAGGCACCCCTAGAGCATGGGTGAATCTTAAAAACAGTGCAGTATATGAAAGAAAATAATTACAGAAGACCACATATTATATTATTCCATTTATATGAAATTCCCAGAATAGATATGTAGGGATAGGGACCAGGGGAATGGGGAAATGGGGAGTGACTGCTGATGGATGCAAAATATTTTGAGGGGTACAGGGAGAGGGGTAATGGAAATGTTCTAAAATTGATTGTGGTGCTGGTTTTACAGCACTGTGAATAGACTAAGAATTATTGATTTGTACACTTTGAATAGATAAATTATACATGTTGAGATATTTCTCAATAAAGTTGTTTTAAAAATATATAAACAAAAAATTTCATTTTAACAAACCTATCTTCAGTAACATTCAAAACCAGAAATATTTAGGGTCAAATGAATTAAAGTATGTGCAAGATTTGTAAAACAAAACAAAACAAAACAACCTACGAAATATTATTAAGAAAAAATGAAGAAGGGCTAAATAAATGACTATACTGATATACCATGTTAATAGAAAGCAAGAGTCAATATTGTTAAGACTCCAACTCTTATCCAAAAAGATATAGGTGTAACACAATCTTATTGGAAATCTCATTAGGATTTTTTAATAGCAACTAAAGAGCCCATTCTAAAATTTGCACAGAAATACAAAAGACAGAGACTGGGAAAAATTATTTTGGAAAACAAAAACAAAGACAGAAAAGTTGGAAGACGTTTACTACCTGCTTTCAAAACTTTTATAAATCAGCCTGCCTGGGTAGTTCAGTCAGTTAAGTGCCTGCCTTCAGCTCAGGTCATGATCCAAGGGTCCTGGGATGGAGCCCCTCATTGAGTTCCTTATTCAGTGGGGAGCCTGCTTCTCCTCTCCCTCTGCCTGTTGCTCCCCCCGCTCATGCTCTCTGTCTCTCTGTCAAATAAACAAAATATAAAAAAACAAACAAAAAAACTTCTATAAATCAAGAAAATTGTTGTGGTTGGTTAGAGGGTTGACTTCATAAAGGACCAAGGGAACTTTTTCGAGTGAACACAATGTTCTGTCTTGATTCAAACAGACATATACAACTCACGGAGTTCATAAATTTAGACACTTAAAATCAAAGCATTTGATTGTATGTAAATTAAAACACAATAATGTTGGCTTAAGAGTTAAGCAATTTTACTCAATGGACATTAAAGTATATTAAACACAGCAGAAGATAGGTTTGTTAAAATGAAAGCAGAGCAACAGAAATAATCAGAAGCACAGAGAGAAAAATAATTGAGGAGAATAAAAATACTAAGAACAGCATTTGTACAGTACAAAAATACCCAATTATATAAAATACCTACAAGTGGAGTTCCAGAAGAAAATGAGAGATAGAATAGGAAAGGAAAAGTATTTGAAAAATTAATGGGCATTTTCCCCAAATTTGATGAAATACCTCAACCCACAGACTCAAGCTCAATAAAACCCAAGAAAGGTAAAGGCAAAGAAAATCACATGTAGACTCATTATTTTCCAACTCCTGAAAATAAACTATTCAGTGAAAATAGTCTTATTACCTATAGTGGGGAAATTATAAGAATAATTGCTCATCAAAAATAATGAACGTAAAGGCACCTTTAAATTCTGAAGGAAAAAAAAAACACTATAAATTTTCAACCAAGAATTCTAGCAAAATATTTTCAGCAAAAATATTCAGCAAAAATATATTCAGCAAAAATATTTTTCAAAAATAAACACAAATGGGTCTGCGTGGCTCAGTAGGTTGTCTGACTCTTGCTTTTGGTTCAAGTCATGATCTCAGGGTCCTGAGATTGAGCCCCGTGTTGGGCTCTGTGCTCAGTGCAGAGTCCTCTTGTCCCTCTCCCTCTGCTAGTCTCCCTCCCCTCTCTCTGGTATAATAAATAAAATCCTTTAAAAAATATATGAAATAGATATTTTCAGATATATAAAAGCTAAAAGAATGAATAAACTACCAGTAAACCTGAACTACAAAAAATAAAATAATATAAAATAAAATAAAGAAAAAGAACATTTTCAGGCTTAGGGAAATGATACCAAATGAAAACTATGATTTACAGGAGAGAATTTAATGCCAGACAAAGTAAATGAGTACAGGTTTGATTTGAGGAGAAATATGTGGAATGTTCTGTGTGGTAGATTGTAAGCTTAGCCAGGCAAGGCAGCCAGAGGCCTCTTTGGGGCGGACTTTGGAACTCTACAGGGACTGTACTGGCTCAGAGCTATGCTTTGGGCTCTTTCTGGAGAAGCTCTTCAAAATTGTATCAGCAGAATTTCCCCCAAACAAAGTCTAGGTTCTGACATCCGTGTATGGATTTCCTTGGGAAATGACAGCATGAGCACAGAAAGTTGCCACAGTTATCTGGTTTTGGAAAGCTTTCCATTCTGTTTAAGAAAAAAATACAACTAACAGCTGTATAGAAGGATAAATACTTTACTTTCCAACTCATTAAACTAATGAAAGAAATATGATAGCCTAGAGCCATCACCAAAAGATGCCAGTCTTCAAAAAGAGCCATCATAAACAGAAAGTATAAAGGCAATCAGTGAAATCCATGGAAACTAGATGAATTGCTGATATTCAAGAAGCAAACACTGCTAGAACATCAATCATAATCCATCAAATAATCAGTGGCTTTTCCAAATAGACCATGTGACAGAGAGTGCTTCCCACATGGTCTCTCATCAAAGATATCATTTATCTCCAAGGAGATATTTTCACTTCCAGAATTTATTTAACTTCTCCAGTTCAACAACTCTTTTGTTGGGGAATCACAAGACCAGGCTATCTGTATTTTCCTGAGCTGGCTTCCAGAAAGTATGCAGGAACAATTCCTTTGCCTCCACCCCAATAATACATTTTGCTGAGGGATTTTTCTGGCTTGCCACATCCTTCGCTGATAATAAGAATAGCATCCTCCAAGGGACCGTGGTCCTTTTCTAATCCCATTTGCTAAAATTTCACCCCACCACTCTGCCATCCTGAAAATAATACTGAGTCACCTTTAATGACTTTTTTTTTTAGTGAATTTCAGTCTTCGAATAACTAACCAGTGAACATCTAGAACTATAGAAATAAGTTTAAAATGTTTTGTCCTTTTTCAAATTCAAATTATTTAAATTTTGGATTATCTTTCATTTTAATTCAGGAGACTACTATTACTTAAGTGATTATACTTTTGTCCAAATGGAAGATTTATAAAATTATAATTCTTTTTTTTTTTTGGTGAAGTTTTTATTTATTTATTTAACAGAGAGAGAATGATCACAAGTAGGCAAAGAGGCAGGCAGAGAGAGAAGGGGAAGCAGGCTCCCCGCTGAGCAGAGAGCCCAGTGAGGGACTCGATCCCAGGATCCTGAGATCATGACCTGAACCAAAGGCAGAGGCTTAAGCCACCGAGCCACCCGGATGCCCTGTAAAACTATAATTCTTAGGATAAAATTTTGTAAATACTTTTTTGAAAACTTTTTAAAAAACATGCCCTGTTTTTTCGGTTTTGGTCCAACATGAAAAGAGGTTAAAAGTCCATTCCAATGCATAAAAAGCTGAAAAAAACCTGTAAAATGAAAAACTCTTCTTAGATCCATCAGAAAAGTGAGGTAATAGGACAAAACACGGTCTCCAAGTGAGAGAATCAGAGAGGCAAATACAGATAATCACAACTGACTGGAGAAGATAGTCATTAGCAGAAATCTCCAAGAGAAGCAGTGCCAAATTAGGAAAACCTAAACCGTAGTTGACAAATTGCAGAAGGTTCATGTGGACAAATATGAAAGTTAAAAATTCCAGGAAGGCCCAATCACAGGGAGGGCCTCACTCTTTTGTGAGTTTTACCTCCAGGAGCTAGACCAGTGAAGAAAAGTCCCATGTGCTCCCAACAGGGAGAAGGGAAAAGGAAGCATTTTGGAACATAGCAGACCTTTCTGTTCTTAACAAGGTCTGACCTTGAAAGAAATTATTTTATTGGAATCTAAACTTCTGGGTTTCTTTCAAGGCCACACCAGCCTAGAGGGAAGAGAAATATTCTATTCCAGCCCATCCTGTCCCACCTAAGGTTAGGGAAGAGTACTGAAAAGCTCATGTGAAGTTCAGAGTCCAGAGGCACATGCTCACTAGAAGACTGAGATCTAGTTAGAAGACTATAGAATTATTCCCCTTTCCCACATATTAACACCATTTTACTAGAGGCTTAAATACAGCAGTTATTTTTATCAAAGACATCATATCTAGCTCTCAATAAAACTTACAAGGCAAAAAGCACAGCTTGAAGAGATAGAGCAAGCATCAGAACCAGATTCTGAAATGACAGAGATGTTTAAATTATCAGACCAGGAATTCAAAGCAAGTATGTTTAATATGGTAAATACAGTAAATACTCTAATGGATAAAGGGGACAGCATACAAGAGCAGATGGGCAATGTTACAGAGAGATGCATTCTAAGAAAGTATTAAAAAGAAATGCTAGAGATTAAAAAAGAATGTAACAGAAATGGGTATGGTTGGGTGCCTGGGTGGCTCAGTTGGTTAAGCGTCTGCCCTCAGGTCGTAATCCTGGAGTTCCAGAATCAAGTTCTGCATTGCTCCCTGCTCAGTGGGAAGTCTGCTTCTCCCTCTTACTCTCCTCTGCCCATGCTTTCTGTCTCTCCTTCTCTCTTTCTTGATTAAATAAGTAAAATGTTTAAAAAGAAAAAAAAAAGAAAGAAATGAGCATGGCCGAAGAAAATATATCTGAGGGTGAGGATATGTCAATAGAAACTTTCAAAATAGAAAAACAAAGACAATAAAGGACTGAAAAAGGAAAAAAAAAAGGAAGAACAGAATATGCAAGAACCACTGGATAAGTTACAAACATATGTATGATGGGAATACCAGAAGAAGAAAAAGAGAAATGAATGAAGGAAATATTTGAAGAAATTATGACTGAGAATTTCTCCAAATTAATGACTAAACTGCAGAAACAGGAAGCTCAGCAAACACCACACAGAATAAATGTCAAAACAAGCAAAAAACAACAACAAACTACATCTAGACATACTATGTTCAGGCTGTAGAAAATAACAGATAAAGAAAAAAATACTGTAAGTAGCCAGGGGAAAAAGAAACTTACCTGTAGAGGAGAAAACTTAAGTATTACATCTGACTCCTCAGAAACCATATAAGAAAGAATAGATTGAAGAATTTTAAGAGTTGAGAGAAAATCTCACCCAAAGCAGAATTGTGTACTCTCTGAAATTATCCTTCAAAAGTGAAGAAATAAAGACTCCCAGACAAATGAAAATGATGAAATTTGTAGACAATAGATCTGCCTTGTAAGAAAAGTTAAAATACACTTTCAAGAGAAGAGAAAAATAATACAGGTCAGAAACTCAGATCTATATAAAATAAGGAAGACATCAGAAAGGAATAAGTGTAGGTAAAATAAAAACTTTTATTTTTGTTTTTATTAATAGAGCTAACTGACAATAGTTTGTTCAAAAGAATAACAATATATTTAATTATGCATGCTTATCTATCTATGTGTTTATCTGTATTCTCATATATGTTGAAGCGAAATGAATGACAGCAATGAGACAAGGAAAAGGAGAGAGGAATTAAGAATGTTCTGTGTTTTTTCTTAAAAGTTTATTTATTTATGGGGTGCATGGGGGGCTCAGTCTGTTAAGTGTCAGACTCTTGGTTTTGGCTCAGGTCATGATCTGAGAACTGTGAAATGGAGCCCCACATCTGGTTCAGCACTCACCAGGGAGTCTGCCTCACTCTCTCTTCTCTCTCTCTCCATTTGCCCCTCCTCCCACTCACACACTTTTTCTCTCTAAAATAAATAAATAAATAAATAAACGAATAAATAAAACTATTAAAAAAACTACTTAGTTGATTGAGAGAGAGAGACGTAGAGATCATGTAAGCCAGGAAGGTGGAGAGGGAGAGGGCGAGGAGAAGGGAGAGAATCTCAAGTTGACTCCCTGCCAATCATGACACCTGACTCAGGGCTTGATCTCACGACCTTGAGATAATGACCAGAGAGTCAAATCAAGAGTCAAATGCTCAACTGACTGAGCTACCCAGGAGCCCCAAGACTGTTTTGTTATTATAGGATGCTTGCACTACCTCTGAATTGATATAATGTTATTTGCAAATGGACTTGGAGCAGTTGTTAATGTATATTGTAAAGTCTAGTGCAAGCACTAAAAAAAGTTGAAGTATAACTGAAAAGAGAGGAGAGAGAATGGAATCATATAAAATGCCTAACTGAAACAACAAATGGTAGGAAGAGTGGAAGACAAAAAGCAGAACAAAGAACAAAGGGCCACAAATAGAAAACAGTAACAAATATGATAAATATAAATTCAGCTATATCATTTTAGACGTCAGTGGTCTAAAGACACCAACTAAAGACAGATTGTCAGAGTGGATCAAAAAACAGGACTTGACTTTGTGTTATCTATAAGAAACCTACTTTAAAAACAAAGATTTATATAGGCACAGTACATGTAGTTTTTAAAATGCTGCATTAAATGCCGTGTTCTTTTTTTCACATTAAAACATTACTTTTTAATTGAGATGTAATCCACATATAGTGAGATGCATATGTAGCTCAAGTGCTTAATTTTGATGAATACACACATACACAACTCAGACTACTATGAAGACGGAACATTTTCATAAGTTCTCTTATGGGTCTTTCTAGACAAGCCTTCCCCTCCAGAAGCAACCACTGATCTAGTTTCTATCATTATACATTTATACTGCTTATTCTAGATCTTCATATAAATGAAGAAGTTATCTATTTTAAGTCTAGTTTCTTTCACTTAGTATAATGTTTCTGAGATGGATTCATTCTTTTGTACTCACACTTTTTAAAAAATTTAAATTTGGGGGGATGCCTGGGTGGCTCAGTGGGTTAAGCCTGAGATTGAGCCCTGCATTGGGCTCTCTGCACAGCGGGGAGCCTGCTTCCCCCTCTCTCTCTCTGCCTGCCTCTCTCCTACTTGTGATCTCTTTCTGTCAAATAAATAAATGCATATCTTTAAAAAAGTTGAATTTTTGTATTTGTATGGACTAATGGATTTTTAAATTTAGTGTTTTATTCCTATGTTATCACCAAAAAAATGATAAAAGAGGCAGGAAGAAACTTTTGAAAGAGATGGTATGTTTATGGCATAGATTTTTGTGATAATTTCATGGGTGTATACACATCTCCAAACTCATTATGTTGTATACATTACATATGTACAGTATTTCTATGTCAATTATACATTGATAAAGTATGTTTATTTAATCTTCCAATATTCCATCTGCAAGTTTTCTAGAATGGCTACAAACGAAAAGAATAAAATCATTCATTTACAGATACACTGTATTATCTAATGATAGTTTAAAATCAAAATCATATTTTATTAATTGATGCATTAAAACTAATTAAGTAGCTTCTTTGTTATAAGGATATAAGTATATGATTAAAATATGTCAAAATACATAAATATCTGATAATAAAATAATTGATATAAACAAAAAATAAATGGATGGATAAAGATATACTTTGCTAACCCTAACCAAAATAAAGTGAAGAATAGCTGTATTAATTTCAGATGGAGTATATTTCAGACCAAAGAAAGTTCTGACATAAAGAGGGGCATTACATAATGATAGAGGGGTCAATTCACCAATAAGACTGAACAATCCCTAGTGTATATATGCTTAACAATACAGCATCAAAATATGTGAGACATAAACTGATAAAACTACAAAGAGAAACAGATAAGTCTGTTATTTTATGTGGAGACTTCAACATCCCTATCAGAAATGGAGGGATCACACAGGAAGAAAATCAGTAAGAACACAGCCAAATTCAACAGCATCATCAATCAAATGTGTATAATAAACATCAATAAATCACTTAATTCAACAACTATAGAACACACATTATTTTCACGTTCCTATGGGACATTTACCAAGATAGACCCTATCTATGTCATAAAACACATCATACCACAGTTAAAATAATATAAATCATACAGTGTCTGCTCTCAGACAACAGTGGAATTAAACTAAAAACCAATAATAGAAATATAGCTGGAAAATCCCCAAATAAGTAAAAATTAAACAACCCACTTCTAATTAACAGATGGGTCAAAAAATTCTCAAGATAGATTATTAAATATTTGAACTAAATGAAAACTGAAACATAACTTATCAAAACTTGCGAGACACAAGAAGTAATGTTAGAGTTAAATTTATAGTATTGAATGCATGTATTAGAAAGGAAGAATCATTTAAGATCAGTGTCTCAGCTTCCATCTTATGAAGCTAGAAAAAGAAGAGAAAATTAAATCTAAAGTAATCAGGGGAAAAGAAGTATTAAACATTAGAGCAGATATCAATGAAATTAAAAACAGAAAATCAATAGAGAAAATCAAAAAAGCCAATCTAGAGCTTTGTAAAGATCAATAGAATCAAAGAGCCTCCAGCCAGGTTAAGTAAGAAAGAAAAGATAGAAGACACAAATAACTAATAATAAGAAATGAAAGGAAGGTTTTTATTATACATCCAATGGATAATAAGTAATATCATGAATACCTTATGACCACAAATTTGATAACATAAATGAAATAGACTAATTCCTTGAAAGATAAGTTGTCAAAATTCACATGAGAAAAAATAGACAATTTAAACAAGCCTGTATCTATTAAATAAATTGAATCCATAAATGACAACCTTCCTCCAAAAGAAAACACCAGGCCCAGATGGGTTCACTGGCTAATTCTATCAAATATTTAAGGAAAGAAAAATGATACCCATTCTCTGTGATTTCAGAAAATAGAAACAGAGGGAATATTTCCTAATTCATTCTCTGAAGTCAACATACCAATACCAAAACCAGAGATCACAAGAAACAAAACTACACAAAAATATCTCTCATGAATATAGAAGCAAAATTTCTCAGCGAAATATCAGCATTTTGAATCCAGCAAAGTATAAAAAGAATTAGATACCTCAACCAAGTAGTATTTATCCCAAACATACAATGGCAGTTCAATATTTGAAAATGAATTAATATAATCCATCACATCAGTAAGGTAAAGAAGAAAAAAAAATGACATGATCATATTAATGGATGCTTAAAAAGCATCTGACAAAATCCAAAATCCTTTCATGATGAAGAAAAACTCATCAAACTTGAAATAAAAGCTTTATCAATTTGATAAAGAATAGCTGCAAAAACCCTGTAGCTATTACACTAATTTGAAAGAAACTAGAAACTTCCCTATTAAAATCAGGAATAAGGCAAGAACATCCCTTCTCATTGCTTCTGTTCAACATCATGCTGGAGGTTCTAGCTAATTCAATAAGATAAGAAAAGAAAAGAAAAGGTATATATATACTGGTAAGAAACAAATAAAACGATCTTTGTTTGCAGATGGCACGATCTTTAATGTGGAAAATTTGAAAGAAGCAAAAATCCCCATAGAACTAATAAGCAATTATACCAAGGTTGTAGGAGAGAAGACAATATATGAATAAAAGTCAATGAATAGGAAATAAAAAACACAGTAATGCTCCCTGAAAAGAAATACTTAGGTATAACTCTAAAAAATATGTACGTGAGCAAAATTACAAAACTCTGATGAAAAAGATAATAAATAAATAAACATATAAATATACAGATATTCCAGGCTAATGGATAGGAAGACTCAATATTGTCAACATATTGGTTCTTCCATATTTAAACTATAGATTCAATACAGTTTCATCCAAACCCTAGGAAGTTTTGCAGATATCAGGAAAGTGATTTTAAAGTTTATATTGGAGAAGCAAGAGCAAAGTTAAAGGATTAGTATTACACAACTTCAAGATTTACTAGAAAGCTATAGTAATCAAAGCATTGTGGTATTAACTACAGTATAGACCAATAAATCAATGGAACAGAATAGAATGTTCAGAAATAAACCTAAACAAATATAACCAGTTGATCTTCAATAAAAGAGAAAAAACAATACAACAGAACAAAAATAATCTTTTCAACAAATTGTGCTGGAACAACTGGAAATCCACATATGAAAACATGAATCTAGAAACAGAATTACATCCTTCAAAAGATTGGATTAGCAACCAATGTAAAATATAAAACACAAAACCATTAAAGTATTAGAATATAATATAGGAGAAAACCTAGATGAACTTGGATATGAAAATAGTTTTTTAGATAAAAAACTAAAGACATAATCTATGAAGGGAATAATTGATAAACTGGACTTTATTACAATTTAAGACCTTTGCTCTGCAAAAAACATTGTCAAGGGAATAGGAAGAGAAGATACAGATTTGAAGAAAATACTTGGAAAATACATATCAGATAAAAGACTTATTCAAAATGTACAAAGTATTCTTAAAATTCACAGTAAGAGAACAAACAGGCAAATACTCAATGGGCAAAAGAAGTTTATATTGATATATAAACAAAGATATACAAATGGCAAATAATCATATGAAAGGTTGTTCCACATTTCAGGACAGTAGGGAATTAAACATTAAGACAACAATGAGAGACACCTGGGTGGCTCAGTTGGTTAAGTGTCTGCCTTCGGCTGAGGTCATGATCTTAGGGTCCTGGGATCAAGTCCTACATTGGGACTGCTTCTCCCCCTGCCTGCAGCTTCCCCTGCTTGTGCTCTCTTTCTTTCCGACAAATAAATAAAATCTAAAAAAAAAAAAAAAAAAAAGACAAAATCAGTTACTGCTACACCTATAGCTAAAATCCAAAATACTAATACCAAATGCTGGTAAGGAATACACATTCGTTGCTGACGAGAATGTAAAATGGTAAAACAAATTTTGATGAAAAATTGGTGGATTCTTACAAAACTAAACATACTCTTACCATGCAATCCAGCAATCACACTTCTTGGTACCTATCCAAAGAACTGAAAACTTACGTCCACACAAAAATCTGCATATGAGTGTTTATAGCAGCTTCATTTGTGATTGCCAAAACTTGGAAGCAACCAAGATAACTTTCAGTGAATGAATGGATAAATAAATCATGTTACATTCAGATGATAGAATATTATTTAGTGCTAAAAAGAAATAGGCTGGGGTGCCTGGGTGGCTCTGTCCGTTAAGTATCCGCCTTCAGCTCAGGTTGTGAACCCGGCATTCAGGAATTGAGCCCCACATAGAGTTCTCTGCTCAGCCAGGGGCCTGTTTCTCCCTCTTTCTCTGCCTCTCCCCTGCTTGTGCTCTTTCTTTCTCTCAAATAAATAAATAAAATCTTAAAAAAGGAAAAAAGGCTATCAAGCTATGAAAAAACATGGAAGAACCTTAAATGCATATTACCAAGTGAAAGAAGTCAGTCTGAAAAAGCTACATACTATTTAATTCCAACTATATAAAATCCTGGAAAAGGCAAAACTATGGAAACAGTAAAAGGATCAGTGGTTACTAGGGGTTTGGGCAAAGAGGGGATGAATCGGCAGAGCACAGAGGATTTTTAGGTCAGTGAATCTACTCTGTATGATATTATGGTGGTAGATTCATGTCATTTCACATTTGCCAAACCCATAGAATGTACAATACTAAGACTATGCATGAAGTGATAGTATATGCAAAATGGGGGAGTGGGAAGCTGTCTAAGGGCACATTTGGAGGTGATGTATATGTATCAAAATTGATAGGACAATATGCTTGACCTACACGTAAATTATACCTCAACTTCAATAGGACAAGTTCTCTGGCAATTACTGTTCCCCACTAGCCCAGAATGGCATCTGAGACCAGCCACCTGATTCCTTTGGGCATAGGAATAAGAAAGGGAAGTTCAGTGTTTGGATTCTGGACAGAGACAGGTTCTACGACATCATTCTTACCATTAGTAGGGTCCTTGACACAACTCAAAATCAAAAGCAAAGGGAGGGCACCTGCTTTCTGCCCAAGTGTCCACCTCTCTTCTTGGTGCACCTCAGCTTGCCCAGGACCCACCAGGTTGGCAGCACAGACCACAGAACAAAGTCTGGGTGTCCCAGGAAGGCAACTGTATAAAGATGAATGGAAGGCAGGGTTTTTCCACAATGTTTTGCCATCGTAGACAGTGAAGCATGCTTCTCCAGTCTCTCTGAGTCTCTAAGTTCTTCAGGATGATTGAAAGTTCTGCTTTCAAACTCAATGGGAAAAGTGTCATCTTTGATGACATAAGACAATGATGTAGAGAGAATATGGGATCATCCATCTTCTTCTTGCTGGGGGAAGCTGTGTAAACCACAGAAATGGCGTGAAGCCTCAGTCACAGCTCCTTACCTCCTAAAACTCACCCAAGCAACATGCTGTTTGCCAGCTTGCTGCATGTTCAAGCCAGACGTGGCAGTCTGGAGGGGTTCTGTTGATATGAATTGTTTGGCCCACTCAGTTGGCAACACTGAAAAACAGGGTTTCACATAAAATTCTGGATTCCCAGCTTCTATAGAAAAATCAGAGCAACAGTGAAACATGGGAATATTATAAATATGGGTAACTCTGCTTGAGTTGCCTCAAAAGCGTGACCCACTGGCATCATGTTGGGAGTGGCTCTTGGAAAGGTCTACACCACCTCCATTTGCCCACAACCCCCACTTGGCCCACTTTTCCTTTTGGTGAGTTGCTGAACTCCTAGTCTAAAGTTTCCTTTAAATTGTAGTTATTTGACCTTCTTCAGCGCTAAGAGCACAGGAGAAATTTTCCCATTGGCAATAAAGCAACTTTTTTATATAGAATTGCAAGAATTAAACCACAGCGCCAATTAGTGTGGAGCTGCTCACACAGTGTTTGTGGGTGGATGGGTTATGACCTTTAGGAATCTCCTGCCCTGCATTGGGTCTCAGTTTTCTGACCTGTAAGCTAAGGACATGAACTTAACTGTCTTTATCAGATCTTTCCTTAGGATGATATATCTAACCCCAACTGCCTTGGCAGAAATGACCCTGCTGAAGCTGGGAGGCTTTTGTACACAGACGGACCTGCTTTTCAACCAATTCATTTAGAAAAGTGCATCCTTCATGGCCACTCTGGCATGGTCAGCTCTGATCACTCAGAGCAGCTAGCACTTAGGAATACTGAGCTCCCAACGCTGCTCAAAACCAAAGTGAAGGGAGGTGGCCCGTGTTCTGTCTGAGTATATGCCCCTCTTCCTGGTGCACCTCAGTCTGTCTGTGCACCGCCCCCCCCCCACAGGGCAGCAACAGTGACCCCCAGCATCAAGGGCAGATTTAAATATCAAAATCCTGTTGAACTTCAACATGAAATTATCCCAAATTTGTTCACTCACATTCAGGTTGCCAGTGAAGTAGGAAAAAAGATTTGACAAACACGCAAAATCTCTTAACAGAAACATCAGGGGAATACCTGTAGAAGAACATAGGCCCCAGAAGGCTGATGCTTCCTTCAAATGTTAAAACACACAGTTGACCCACAAAGCAATCTGTATACTTAATATGGTCCCATTCCTTGCTAAATTTCAGTTTATATCAGCAGAAGAGCAAATATAGGATTTGAAGTATATGACCTTATTAAAGCATCTACTCATATATGAAATAAATATTTAACAACTAGCATTTAATGAACAGAGTTAATGTGCTAACCATTACAAATGCACATTATATTCTTTAATCCATTTAAGGCTCCATTTTACACATGAGGAAGACTGAGGCTCAGAAAGGTAAAGCCACCTGTCTGAGATCACAGAGTTAGGCCAGGTAAAATCCTGGTGGCACTGGCTTTTCAACTCTAATAGCTGAGCTCCAAAGCCCATGCTTTGTAGTGCTTCGTGATACTACATCCTCCTTCCTCTCACATTGCACAAGAATGAAGAGAGTCCTTGAACCTTATTAAATCAACAGATAACCTTTCTGTCCACGCGCAGAGGATGGCAGCATTCACATGCTTCCCTTATTTGAATTGAGGCATTCATAGGCATCCGTGTCTTCCATAAGAGAAACAATTAGAGGGAAGCTAAGAAACTGTGTTCAGAACACCGTAAGCCCTTCACCACGTGCCTTCAGGGCTCATGTGTCATGGTTTCCATGAACTCCCTAGACATTTAAGGACTTACATTCATAGAATGCTTTTCTTCTGTCTTTTGGAGACTTGTTGATAAAATAATAAAATGATAATAGAGATAAGGTTGAAGACTTACTGTGCAAGGAGCACTGTGCTACATCAATTCTCTCACCATTTCATTTTCTTGGGTCAGAACTTTTCCTGGCCTGACCTCAGTTGCCAATGAGAAATTCATATCCAGGAGCCCATGTATCTGATGGAGAGCAGGACATCAGAGGTCTGATTCAAGTTTCCCTACTCGTTAGAAGAGAGCCAACCAGAGGGCATTGAAAGCAGGGCTGTAATCTTTGAGAGCAGCCTCAGTACATTTGTATCCGTAGAGGTCCCCTCTGCCCATAATGCCCTCCTCCCCCACAACCCCACCTATTCACTGCCTGTAAAACTCCTTTGTCTCCAGGAGTGCACTGTCCCTCTTCCAACTTATAGAGGGTCCCCTCTCTGGGCTCCCACTGCTCCTCAGGTATGTGGCCTGCTCAGCAAGAACTGTAGGCTATCCAGTATCTGTGGATGGTTTTATCTCCCCTAGAGGCCAGAACTTTTCTGTGTGAGCCGTGCCTGCCCCCAGCATCAACAAGGTGCTCTGTCTCAGCAGCAACCAGCCTTTAATCTCCTCTGGCTCTCCTCCTACCAATCCGAGTCTTGCTCCGAGGCTCCAGAGGGGTCTGTTTTGTGCCTGGCTCCACCTGATCCCCTCATGTGTGCTTACAACAGTCAACACTCTAACCTATTCTCCCACTTCTGCTCTCGCTTTTGCTCCTCTAGTGCAGGCCCTACTTCCTCCCACTGGGCTATGGAAATGGCTTTTTGACCAGTCTTCCTTCCAGCTCAATCTGGTGAGATGGGCATCTGAGTATTAGGTAGGACCTGAGCTCTGGGACCTTAGCAGTCTCTCTCCTACTACTCCTGGAACTCTCTCCAAACTCTCCTACTGTGCCCACAGTCCCCACTGCCTAGGTCCTGCTTATGCCCAGACTCTGCCTACGTACTATTTTATCCAGAGCAAGGCTCCCTGGAGTAACCCAACATCCCCCCCCAACTCATTCCGGTCTTTTCAGCTAAGGCAGCCCCACCTGGAGCAGGTCCCCACCAGCTCTGCAGATAACAGGCAGCATCTACCCCCTCTAAAGTCCACACCAGCCTCTGCTTAGCACAGGCAGGTGTGGGGAACAAAGGACATAATTGCATTCCATCTGGGGAGGGTGAAGATTGGGAGGAGTGAAGTCACAGGAAGTGAGGACTATGTGAGCTCAGTAATTCCAGCACAGAGAAAAATGCAGGTCAACTTTCCCCAAGACTCCACAGGACCTGCTATTCATGGCATAGATACTTGAATGAAATTTCAACTTAAATCATGTTTTTTGTGTGCGTGTTCTATTTTCCATAAATGAAGGGATACTCCACATTCAGTTTCCACTTAGTATCTCAGAAAGGTTTCCATGTCAACTCACACTGTCCCATAATAGAGCAATTTTCATGCATTACAGAGAGTGAGCAGCATGAAGTGAGGGGCTCTGCCTCCTGCTTTTCTCTCCCAAGTACCTGTCCCCCATATATATGCACATGACAAACATAGTCAGAATTTGTGGCCTCAGGAACGTCACCCCTTGTCAGAGTATATAGATCCATGCTTCTCGGGAGTGGGTTTGTCAGTAAAAACCAAGCCCTGTGCCTTTACCGGAGAAACAGGTGTAAGAATTATTGATAGAGTAATATGCACAGCTGCTCTGCTGGGGCACCCAAACCAATGCTTCTGCCTATAACAGCACAAAACCACAGCACCACATACCTGTCCCCACGCACCTGCCATGCATGCTGCGTGTTGCCTCCTGCTGATGCATGGAGGTGCTGCTTAAGCATTGCTCAGCATCTTCAAAGAGATAAGTGCACAGTCACAGGCACACACATCATATATTTTCAAGGCGGCTGTGTGCCTATGTGCACATGCATGACTTACTAGGCAAGCAGTGAAGAGCATTTAGCCTGCCAGAAACTGATTCAGTGAGCATAAAGAAAGGTGACTTTTTGCACATGAGCTAATAGGGTTGGGCCCTATCAGAAACTTGGTAGGGCATGAAGGTAAAATGAACATGTGTTGGTGCTAGAGAGACCAGAAGTCAAATCCTGGTCCTGCTGTGTGACCCCTGACCAGATGAACAACCTCTCAGTCTCAGTTTCCTTGTTCTTTATGGACGAAGCTAACAAAAGCTGTTTCATAAGTTACAACATTTAGCTTTTTCATAGTGTTTCTTCAATACTATTAATGAAATATTTCAGTCATGGAGAACCACAACTAGGCTAAGAGATTTGATAGAGAAATGCAGTCAGTATATGTCAGAAGAGCAGAGCAGATCACCTTGGAGAAATACATCTTTGCTGGGTTTCATAATGATACATGCTCCCAAGAGCTTCCCAAGGTGGGAAAAGCAATGTTTCAACTTCCACAAGCTCTCATAAAGTTTCTTTCTGGAAGTAACATGTGCCATTTCCACTCACATTTCACTGGCCTAAGCAAGTCACATGCTACATCTGCCCCTCCCATTCTCCAAGATTCAGACCTGGCTGGGAGGTCCAGATGAGCCCATCCAAGGCTCAGAATTAGGAAGGGTAATAAGGCTCTTAGAATGAAATTATGTGGAGGAGAGAGGCATGATGAAGGGGTTGATTTCAGCACAGCTTATGGCTGATGCTGAAAGCTCTTCCAGATCCCACCCCTCAAACAGTGGCTGTTTTTAAAGAGATTATTGAGCTGGCAATACATATGATAGGAAGGTAGATTGTCTTTGGTTTCATGTTTCATGTTTTACTTTCTAAGCAGTACTACAGAAAGATTTTCTGTGCACTATTATAAAAAGATGACTGTTGTAAAAAACTTCATTCAGTTTTCCCAGTGGCCTCTCTTCACTCTTGATTTTCTAATTAGTTCTCTTTCAAGTGCTTTTTCTGTTATCCTTGTGCTAGTTTTCTCTTCCATAGTTACTTAGTGTACCTCAGCCAGAGCCTCCCATAGCTAAGGGTTTGCATGGGATTTGAACAGCTCTCCCACATCACTTTGATCAGCATCATCAGATTTTGCTCCATTCTCAAGACCTGAATTTTACTTTGAACGGCTTATACTTTGTAGTCAGAGGTTTATGGCAGCCAATGAGGAGCAGGAAACGGAGTAGAGAAATGTTGATAAGGCAGACAGGGTAGAGGTAGACCAATGTCAAAATAGAGAGAGATGTACAGTGATGACTAATTTTATAAGGACCAGAATATCATCATATTATGGCTTTTCAAATGATAAATTATCAGATCCAACAGTGACTCCTCCCCTTACATCAAAGGAGACCTGTTCCTAATGGAACATGTAGAGTTTTAAGTCAATGTTTTCTCCAAACACTATCTTTATATTTGTCCCTGAAGCAGATGAAGCTGGTCATATCAGTGTCATTATGAAGTACTTACATAATGCTTGGCACAATGTACGTGTTCAAACTTGCCATCATCTTCATGCTTGCCTTATCTGAATTCGGGAATGCAAAGTTGGTCTGAAGGGAGCCTGGTGAGAGTTTGCCGCAGCTGCACTGACCCAACCCCATCCCCTAAATTAACCCTGCCTAGATCAAAGCCCCTTCCTTGTTTCCAGCTGGATCCTCTGCTCATCCAAGGGTCCCAGGAGGGCCCTGGCTAAGGAGCTTGCCATCTCATTTGTTTCTCTAATGTATGTCCCATTGGACACACATGTCAGTTCTGCAGCATAAGGACGTGCTTGCGCTTCATGCCTCCTGTCTGTTCTTTAGTTAGTAATTAAGTATGCACAGCTACAGATGTGTTGCAGAAAGACATCATCTAAGCCCTGACAAAGAACCAAAATTATTCATATAATTTATCATCCCAGCCATCATGAATGCTAACGAGAACACTCCTTGTTTAGAATTGTCAGGAAGTGTTTGCACCCATGTCCCATCAGGAGCATTTCCTCTGCCAGACACTGCTGTTCATACCAAACACAAAAACTCTTGGGCTTTCTTCCTTTACAATCTCTCTGGCCCTCCAGAAACAAAATGCAATAAAACAAGGATTTATTCCCTCCCCCTTTTCTCTGATGAGCTTTCCAGGGGGCTTTGAGATTTTCTGTGATTTTCTGGCCTTTTTAAAAAATTTGTTTTGTTTGGAGTGTTTGTTTTCGAGTGGGGAGGTTGTTAACTTGTATGTTAAAGCCATTTATTTATTTATCTATTCTTTTATTCTTTTATTTATTTATAAAGATTTTATTTATTTATTTGACAGAGATCACAAGTAGGCAGAGAGGCAGGCAGAGAGAGAAGGGGAAGCAGGGTCTCCGCTGAGCAGAGAGTCTGATGGGGGCCTCAGTCTCAGAAGGCAGAGGCTTTAACCCACTGAACCACCTGAGTGCCCCTGTTAAAGCCTTTTAAAGATCTGCTGGCCCTTCCTCCCAGCATAAGACTCCAGGGTTAGATGCTTGGATTCAAGTTTCTTTTCTGCCCAGAATAAAACACCAAAGGAAGGGACCCAGCGGCGCGGGACCGGGGCAGGAGTTCTTCTCCATCTGAAGAACGTGACGCGCCCCAGGACACGCCTGGTGAGTGGCTGCGGGACACGTGTCTGGGCGCCAGCCCTGCCCTGGCCACGCGCAGGCAGGTCTCCGGTGGGGCCCGTGTCCCGGGAGCCCGCGGACGTGGGGGCGAAGGGGATGCGGCCCTGCCTTTGCCCGGATGGTGTCTGGGGCCCCCCCGGGACCCTGGCCGCCGCCGTGGGGCCTCCGGTCCGCCCCGGGAGACGCCTGGTTGCGGATGTGGGCCCTTCTGTGCAGTCGGGCCGTTTAGTACCCGTTTCTTTGTGTCGTTTTTTTAACTAAATAAAGTTCGAAGAGTTTTGCAAAAAAAAAATTAAAAAACAAAACAAAACAAAACAAAACAAATCAAAACAAAAAAACACCAAAGGAGTGTGGAAATAACTGGCCATTTGAGTTAGACCCATGTAAGATTGTCCCTGCTTTGGAAAACTAGCTCTCTTGGAAATTACGTTAGACATTGGGACACATTCTCAAATCTTAATTTTTGGGGGAAGAAGGGGTGGATTTAGGAGACCAGAGAGTCTATGTTCTGTCACTGGAATAGAGGAGAATTAGCAATGTAATAGAATATGCTGGAAGGGAAAGATATACCTCACCACCCCCCCCCCCCCCCAGAAAGAGATTTTAATTTCTCTGCTTTCCTTCCATTCTTACGGACATTATCAGTCCATAAGGAAAAAAAAAGAGGAAAACTCTCTATTGTCTTGTGGGTTCCCCAAGCCAGCTATAAATCTGCTCCTAACACTAGCTTTTAATCTATAAAGATACATAGGATTTTAATGCAGTGTTTTGTCACCATATTCAATTTTCATAAATTAGTTCTCAAGTTGTTGCATTGATTGGAAAATGCATTAAGCACAGATCCATCTAATTATCCCTGGTTGAGAGATTTGGTCAGACTCCACTAAGAGGGTGGTGGTCAGAGAGGTCTAATGCTGCAATTTGCGGCAGCCAGCTCTGGTGGGTGCCAGCTCTGGTGGGTTCCAGCCCCTAGCACTAGATGTGAGCGGGACATGGAAGCCTGGGTAAGCTTCAGAAAACCTACTTTGGGAAGTATTCCAGAACCTCTGGAGGAGAATGGAGCTGACTGCTCACATGGGAAGCAGATATCTCTCTGTAGGTCTGTATCATTATAACTGGTTGGCTTTCTTCACATTTTTAAACCACCAGAAGATAAAGCTTGAGGGAAAAATGGGCTTGACCAGCCTTCACACCAAATTTACTAGACTTTGGCTTTCAGAAATTCTCAGAATTTCAGAAATCCTCCTTTCATACCAACTCATCAATCCACTCAGCTCTCCCAGGAGGTAACTTCACTGAAGAGATGCAGAGGCCAAGATGGAAGTCTGTCTCCATCTGTTATCTTTTCCACTTACACATCTAGAGACAGTGACGTTACAGCTTTATAACCACAGCCTCCTTCAAAACCCACATCAGACTGGCTGAATGATTCTGTGCCTTCAGTTACTTCTGGAATCCTAAAAAAGACCCCCACTTTCTCACAGGATATCTGGAGACATGGGAAGCTCTGCTATTGGGTACTTTTGGTCTACATTCACCAAGGTACACCTATTAAATCAACACCCAAGAAAGGAGAGATGCAGGGCCCACCATGCAAACAGCTGTCATGGAACTCCTCCTCAGAGCAAGTGGGCATATGTGGGAGTGGTGAATGGGGAGAGAAGTGATGTTTTACTAACAGAAAAAGATTGGATAAATAGTGAGCTCATTGAGCAGACTGGATGATTCTTTCCCAAGGGAAAGTAATAAGACTAGATAATTCTGTTATATCTTTATGTATAAAACTCAAATTGCAAACTTCTCATCAATAGATGCCATAAAATAGGTGAAAACACAAAGTCACCAGGTAAGAGAAGATATTTTCATACACATAACTGACATAAGATAACTATCCAATAAAAATGGATATGCCTTAAAAATAAACAGTAAAACATGGGCAAATGACATGACCAGTCAATTCCATAGAATAAAAACATGAATGGCCCATAAACATATAAAAAAGTGCTTAACTATATGGAAAACTGAGACAATATAATAAAAGACAATTTTATTCCTACCAGACAGGCAAAAATGCAGAAGTCTGACAATTCCTAGTGCAGGTAAGAAAGCAGAAGAACAAAAATCCTCATGCATGGATGATGGAGCAGTGCATTGATTCAACCATCTTGGAAAGCCATTTGTAATTACCCAACCACTGAAATGTGAACTTATTCAAGCCTAGCACTTTCACTTTTTTAAAAAAAAATTCTTTTCAGCATAACAGTATTCATTATTTTTGCACCACACCCAGTGCTCCATGCAATCCGTGCCCTCCATAATATCCACCACCTGGTTTCCCCAAACTCCTACCCCCCGCCCCTTCAAAACCCTCAGATTGTTTTTCAGAGTCCATAGTCTCTCATGGTTCACCTCCCCTTCCAATTTCCCCTAACTCCCTTCTCCTCTCTATCTCCCCTTGTCCTCCATGCTATTTGTTATGCTCCACAAATAAGTGAAACCATATGATACTTGACTCTCTCTGCTTGACTTATTTCACTCAGCATAATCTCTTCTAGTCCCATCCATGTTGCTACAAAAGTTGGGTATTCATCCTTTCTGATGGAGGCATAATACTCCATAGTGTATACGGACCACATCTTCCTTATCCATTCGTCCTTTGAAGGGCATCTTGGTTCTTTCCACAGTTTGGCGACTGTGGCCATTGCTGCTATAAACATTGGGGTACAGATGGCCCTTCTTTTCACTGCATCTGTATCTTTGGGGTAAATACCCAGTAGTGCCTACAAAGCCGTGATCACCAAGACAGCATGGTACTGGCGATTGCACTAGCACTTTCACTCTTAAATAAACACCCTAGAAAGGTGGTTCCCAACAGGCTCGTTACCACACCCCAGGAGGAGTTTAGAAACATGCGGATGTCAGAAAGAGTGAGGGGCACACTGACATTGGTAGGTGGGGCAGTAAACTCTGGGTGTCCTATAGTTCCTGGGCCAGTCCCACACAAAGGTGAATTAGCCTGTATCCCATGTGACTACATAATCTATACAAGTGAGCATCTGTTTCTACTTAGCTGATCCTGAAACCCTACTCCTCCTTTGTTGTACATATAAAAAACTTCTTGTTTCCATGACTTTTAACACACTGAATTTTCTAGGAATGCATACCTTCTAAATTGAAGGAAGACTGTGCTTTTCATTGATGTTGTTTGGAACTTTTCCCAGAATTGGCCAACGTTTCAGAAAATGTTATATCTCTATTGGGAACCTTGCACATAGTATTTGGGTCACCAATTCAAAACATCCATGTCTCTTTGCATTTGTAGCTGGAAAGATCGTAGTGAATCTACATACAAGTACAAGCATCTGACATCATTATTCTGGCTCCCGGTGTAATTGTTACCCAAATTTACATATTGGTACAACCATCTTTTGTTATAAATTGCAGTGTTTTATTTCTCTGCCATATTACAGTTAGAGCATTAGATTGATATCTTAAAATTTCATAAGTATACTGTAGTAGAGGACCCAAAAATTCATTTCAAAACAATAAAAAGGACATCATAAAATATTTGTCATAGGGGGCACTGGTGTTGAGACCCACTGCTCTAACAAGAGCACTTGCATATGTACCCCAGAATCTATGTATAAAAAGGCTCACGGCAGCATGATATAAAAAAAAGCAAACAACCAAAAACAACACAAATCTCCCCTAAGAGAAAACTAGATAAATGCATGCATAAATGTATTTTGTGGACTATTATATCATGGTGGAAATAAATGAGCTACAGCCATATTCACGAATGTAGGTGAATTTAAAAAAAAAATATGGAGCAAAAACAACAAATCACACAGTATGTATATACAGTAGAAACATTTAACTTTCAAAAATGAGCATAACTAGAATTTTATTTAGGAATGCATGTAATGTGATAAAGCTATAAAGAAAAGTAAAGAATGGTAAACACAAAATTCAGGGTAATGGTTACCTCTGGGGTGAACAGGGGAGGGGATGAGTTTGGGGAGGAGCATACAGGGTTATGTTCTATTTCTTAAACTGGATGGTGGGTACCTGGCTTCTTATTTTATTAGTGAAACTATAAATATATTATATATACTTTAAGATAGAATGTATTTTATGATTTAAAAGCTTTTAAAAATCAGAATGTTTCACCTAATCATCCCAAAACTTTAGCTGATTGGATTTATTTTATTTATTTTTTAAAGATATTATTTGTTTATTTGACAGACAGAGATCACAAGTAGGCAGAGAGGCGGGCAGAGAGAGAAGAGGAAGCAGGCTCCCTGCTGAGCAGAGAGCCTGATGTGGGACTCGATCCCAGGACCCTGGGATCATGACATGAGCCAAAGGCAGAGGCTTTAACCCACTGAGCCATTTAGGCGCCCTGATTGGATCTATTTTAAAGTTCATCTTCATTTGCACTGAGGATTGACAGACAAGACTGCCAGATCTCTGGGTTCAAGACACAGTCCCTGTAGTCACTAAGTCTCACACCTGTCTTGGGGCATTTGATCAACAATAATGTTGATGTTGGCATGAGGTGTTCTGCAGCCTCCCAAAGTGACTGTCCCATGCCAGGACTCCATAAGAGGTCAGAAAAGAGGGGTTCTTAGCAGCCAGAGGAGAAAAGTGTTTGCCATTAGCCAGAAGAATGCACTTAACCTCTCAGGGGAAGTCTGGCAGAGCTACCTGGCCCTGACTGATTGATTCTCTCCCTCTAGTAGGTCACCTATCCAGCTGCATTGCAGCCTCTGTTAGAGAGCTCAGGGCAACCACTTATGTATGCAGGCTGCCAGATGATTTTTACAATAAGACCTGGAATCTCCACCAATGCTTAAGGCTGCAGGACTGAAGCAAAGTTTGGCAAGGCTGGTACCATTTTCTCTGAGGAATTTAGACTAAATGGGGAAGGGGATAGCTATACACCCAGAATGAAAGCAGCGGTGCCTTCAGTGGGCCAGCAGCTTGATGGGTTCTAGAATGTCACAGGGATGACAAGAAAATTCTTGCCCTGGGCGCCTGGATGGCTCAATGGTTTAAAGCCTCTGTCTTCAGCTCAGGTCATGATCTCAGGGTCCTGGGATTGAGGCCCGCATCAGGCTCTCTGCTTAGTAGGGAGCCTGCTTCCCCCTCTCTCTCTATCTGCCTCTCTGCCTACTTGTGATTTCTGTCTGTCAAATAAATAAATAAAATCTTTAAAAAGAAAAGAAAAGAAAAGAAAATTCTTGCCCTAAGAAGTCATGCTCTATTTGTACAGATACCCTAGTGTGCTACCAGCTCCTTGAGGGCAGGCATACATCTCCACGACCTTGGTCTCTGGTGTCTTACCTGGCAAACAGAAGGCTGGTAATTTAGTTGAAGAAAAGCAAGTGAAAGAGAAATGTAGGAGATATATTTAATAAATGACAAATTAGCAGTTTAACTACTGAGGGCAGAACCAAGAGCTCACATTGGTTTATTTGGTAGAAACAAGACTTGTACAGGTGTTAGATGGATGGGGAGGGAAGGAGACAGGAGATCAGGACATCCTGGGGTGTCGGAATAGTGAAACCAAGACTCTGAGATGGCCAAGCACAAAGAGATATCACATGCCAAAGTAGCAGCCTGCTTTGATGGCAGCCGTGGTAGCAATAATGGATAAGGTCAGTTAGTCAACCAAAGCCAAATAACGGAGAACTTGAATTCCACACTAAGGGTGTTGGGTGTCCTTCTGCAGTCACCCAGGAATTGCACCAGGTGTTGTCACTGCCGGAGCTCAGATTTCAGCTGCATTTGTCGGGAACAGCTCTCCTGCACAGAACTACACACGCTGCCAGCACCTGCTGAGTTTCTATACTTTTCTGCAACCTCCCCCAGCTTTTCCCCAAATTCCCTCAACTGCTCCCAAGGAAACCCAGAGTACAACCAAGTTCACAAAAGCCAGTAAACACGTATTTCCATGACCCCATGCTTCGCAAAGGCACATGTCTTGGGCACATAGCTGATGAGTTTATAGGGGAGCCTCCATGGGATCGAGCCTTCATTGCCCACAGTGGTAACAAGCCCCAGAACTCATTGTGGATTGGATTTTCTCTCTTCTCTGTCTCCCTGGCCTGCTCTGTCATTCTGGCCTCATAGCTCCACTTCTCAGAGCTCATGTCTATCCATGGTTTCAGGGAAACCCACAGTAACACAAGACTCTGGGACAAATATGAAGAAAGTAGGCTCTGACTGGAGCCAATATCAGTGAATCTGGCTGCCTGTGGAGGGCCAGAATCTCTGAAGTGGTGTGAGGTTAACAGAATGGGGATCTGGACAGGGGTCAGAGAGAGACAGACAGAGAGACAGAGACAGACAGAAATAGACAGAAAAAGAGAGAGGCAGAGACAGCAGGAAAAAATAAAACAGGCAGAGACGGAGACAAACAGAGGGAAACAGAGACAGAGACAGAGGGAAAGAGCCATCAGTGCAAGCTGAGTTTAGGATCTTCCTGAAGGACTGAGTAGGAATGTGGCCCTATAGAAGAAGCCTAGCCTGGGAGGAAAGAGATGGGATTTGGGGCAGTTTATTGCAGGGTGGTGGTAGTGGTTTTGCATGCATGTGGCTCAAGCCCTCAGAGACGCTCTCATTCTGTCTTCTGCCCTCTGTCTCTATTTCGTCTTTTCCCTTGACAGCAGTAGGTGGCAGGGAGGCAAAGGCAGCCCTTGCTCAGTTCCGTGTGTGGGGCACAGTAGCACAGGACAAACAGGATGAACAACTCTGTTCCCAGCACCTGGGATGACAACTTTACGGCCACGTAAATTATTTAATCTAGGTCAACACAAGTACATTGACAGAAGACAGAATATTACAAAATATTAATGCTAATGTTTAATCTAGAAAGAGCCAGCCTAGAATACAATACCAGATATGAATGGCCTCACACATGTCCTGGCATAGAGCATCCATGGACAAGAAATCTAAAAGGAACCACTAAGAGCAATCACTGTGGTCCATCCTATTTCTCTCTGTCTGTGATTTCACATCCTGACTCCACCTTGGTCAGGCCCCAAGACTCGGTTTCCTCTTCTATAGGTTGGGGATGACCCAGAAAGTTGCTGTAGACATTTAATGAGGTGATGCATGTAACACATCCAGCCCAGGTCCTGCACAGAGATATACTCCCCAGATGTTGGCTATCTTGGCAGCCCAAGCAGTGGCCACTCCTTGCTTGCATTTTCTGCTTTGCTCAGCTTTGGACATCTGCACTGTACCTTTTCCTTAGCTCCATCTCTGCTTCTCTGAAAATTTTTTGACTCCAAATAGGACTGACCCCTCCCCCTATAAGCTCCTCTATGACAAGGGGTTGCAACTTCATAAATGTCACTTAGTCCCACAGGCCTTCTCTGACTTGTCCAGAGACTTACTATCCTTTCCTGAGATATTTTCCTTGTAGTGACTATTCCCGCTCGTAGGTCTAGACTGTGATGGGAGGCAACAACCATGTGTTCTCTGTTCCAGTTCTGGATCCCAAAAACAGACCTGAGACCTGAGCCTGGAGCAGGTGGTCTATGTGGGAGGTGATACTCAGAAGCAAGAGAGGGAGTGGAGAATACAGAAGGAAGGATGAGCAGGTTAGCTCTGTGGCCCCAGGACTCCAGATGCTCAGTGAGAGGCTAGTAGGACATACTTTGGAGTTTTCCCACTCAGGAGGCTAGGCAGTTGGGGTTTATCCAACTCTACCTCCAAAGCCTGTGCTTGTGAGCAGCTGTCCCTCCATTGGAGATGACATAACCTGATTCCCCTCCTTGCCCCCTCCCCACAGATCTTCCCACTTCTCTTGATGTGCACAGCACTACTGTGTCATTGACATCCCTGATCTCAGCCTCTGGCCAATTTCCAGTCACTCACACAGCTATGTGGTGGCTCCTGAGCCTAGCCTATGGGGCTGAGGAGGCAGATAAGCACACTCAGAGATATTTCCCTAAGAAGATCATCCTGTACCATTGATGGGCTCCAAGGAAAGAAACTATAATGTGACAAGTGCTAGAAGAAGGCAAGATGAATGAATGTTCTATGGATGACCTGGATCTGGGGGTGGGTGAGGAAGGGAGGCACTTGCCTAGGTCTGAGATTATATAAAGAAAGAGGAGGAAGAGGAGGCTGAGGAGGAGAAGGTAGAAAGGGGAGGGGGAGGGAGAGGGCAGCAGCACAGTGGGGGCTCAGGCAAGACAGAACGAGGCCACTCAAGCATAGCAAGAGATCTGGCAGCTGCTGGGAGTGGGGCCAGGAGGGAGGTAGCTAGGTATGTGGGGGCTCTGCCCACAGCTGGGTACTTAGAGTCCACTCTGTAGTTGCCTACAGGCTGGCAGGCAATGGATATAAGCAGATGCATGTTTTATGGAGTTGGTCTCTGGCAGCCTTGTGGAGGGAAGATAAGACATTGTTGACAGGTACAGGAGACCACGGCCCCAGCCAGGAAGAGCTGGGTGGGTGCCCCGGATGATAGGGCATAGATATCAGCTGTAACAACCTTGGGGAGGGGTGGAGAGGGTTGATGTGGACACTCCAATTTAAAGATGATTTGGGTTTTTCTATTTTGTTCTTTCCTATAATTTTCTCTACATTGGCTCTGAGTTGCTTTTGTAACTGGAATATATATTCTGTTTACAGTCTTCCTTTGGTTCACTAGAGACATCATAAGATCAGAGCTGAGAATGGTTGTTTTAATATCTCCCTCCTTGTCTTTTCCTTGGGTAAATGGGCTGCCACAGAAATCCCATAGAAAATCACATTTGGGCTGAGAGGACATTTGTGGGCACCCACTCAACGTGGGGAGAGGTAGGATGAATAAAGTACAGGGGGAAGAGCCAAGCAAGGATAAAGAGTGGGATAGCCCAGATATGTGGAAACCTCTGGTTTGCTCTTGCCTGAGTGATGAAATACTGAAATTGAGGGCATTTTGAAACCTCCTCAGAAATCTGACAGGGTAAAAGAGTATGACTGTTCAATCTTTTAATAATAAAAATATTGGGCATGTATTTTGCATTTTTTAAAAGAAGTTTCACCTTTCTCCTAACTTACTTTTTACTGAATTTTGCAAAAGTATTGGTCTGCAATTGATTGGGGAATAAATAAAGCCTGGCCTTTCACTGCTGCTGAGTTGGGAAACTGTGGTTATAGGATCTCCCCATCAGCTTCTGCTACAAAAACCAAGCTGTACTTCATCCCAGAGTTTGTTTTTCATTTACTATTTTTGCTTTATGCCAGAAAAGTTTCTCACCCCACCTGAGACAAGCAAGCGAAGCAGAATGCCCCACCAACTCTGATCCCCAGAATTTCTCTAGCCCCACATTAGCTCAGACATTCTGCCAGAGGCCTCCCTCTCTAGCTCTTACTGAAAGCAGGTGCTGCTTAATCTCCAGAATGGCAGTGATATGGATGGCTGTACACGGCCCTGAGACCAAGCCAGCATGGAAGGACAGTGCAGTGATGGGATCTGGTGGCTGCCAAGGTCCGCTGTTGGCAGCTGAGCTCGCTAGCGGTCATTAATGTGGATCAGCCACTAATGGACTTTCTGTGCTGGCTGTGTTGTCCCCAGCACTATTTTTAACTTATTCTGAACTTTGAATTGTCCAAATGTATTTTGATTTATTTGTGGGTATGGACATAAACAAACCCTTCGGTGCTGTTTCTGCACAGCTTCTCAGGTATTCAGAAACCTACTCTTTATTCGCTTCACTGAAAGAGCAATCCCATAACTCACCAAGATGGGACTGAGGGCCTCCCAACTACACCTTGCCACCGAGGGGGCACCCCCACGTGGGCTCATTCCAAATGGCGGCAACCAAAGCAGCGACCGTTTTCCTGGCAGAGTTTCAGAATGGGTACCTCCCATTCCTTGCCCAAAGAGCACTTGAACCCACTGATCACTTGCTGGGTACATACTGGGTGCGGGCACTTAGGGAGCACATGTCATGGCAGGCACTGGTCCCGTCTCAAACATCCCAGAGTTATACCATGTGTTCACTCAGTGAACACATGGTATAACCTGGAGTCACACGTCGATGGCCCACGTGCCAGACTGAACCCACAGGTGTGTTTGTTCTACCTGTACACATTTTTAAAATTGGGAAACTGTACCTTAAAGTCCAGATTTCCAAATTTCCTTGAAAAATGGGAACACTGGGAAATACCAGTGTACCAACTGCATGTTGACATTGTCAGCTGCAGAGAAACTGAGGCATCCTGCTGTGGGTGCTTGGTGTCTGTGTAGGGGAGTGGTATTTAAGGGATTTAGCAAAAGGGAACCTCCCTGATTCTGATTCTAATCCAGAAAACAAAGCCTGGAAACGCTGTCAGCACTAGGATGGTGAGTAGTTTAGAAAGGATTAGAAGTTGGAATTAGGCTAATAGACTCAGGTTTCCTGGAGGAGATAGGTTTTGCAGAAGCCTCTAAAGAAACAGCACAGCCCAGAGTGAGATCCACCTGGTCTGTCCTCAGCACCAGCAGCTCATGCAGGGGCCATGGCTCTGCTCTGATCTTAGCTCCCTACATATTCATCCATCAAGTATGTAGTCAGTACCTGAGAGTTAGTAGGTGCTACCCTATGGATAATTGTAGAGAGCAAAGTAGACACAGGCCTTGTCCTCAAAGAGCTCATAAACTAGCCAGGGGAATGGGCAGGTTTTAATATCGGGGTCTAGGAGAGCTCTTGGTGGAGCATCAGATTCCGGGGGCACAGCTGCTCAGTTAGAGGCCATGAGAACATCGCCAGCCACCTACTTTGTGGCAGACAGCCTCTGAAATGGACAACGGGGATCCCCTCCTCCCTGTGTTTTCACCTCTGTGCAGTCTGCTGCCCTTGGTGTTGGACAGGACCTGTGACCTGCTTCAGATCAAAAGGACACAGCAAAGTAAAGATGGTGAGATGTCACTTCAGTAGTTAGATTACAAAAGATCGACTTCTTGCTAGTTAGACTCTTTCTATTTTCTTCTTGGATTCCATGCTTTGATGAAGTGACCTGGCATGTTGGAGATGTCCATGCCAGAAGGAAATGAGAGAGCCTTTGGTCAACAGCCAGCTAAGAACTAGAGCCTTCAGTCCAACAGCTCTCAAAGAACTTAATTCTGCCAACTGCCTCCCCAGTCAAGCCTTCAAATGAGACTCCAGCTGACACCTTAATTTCAGCTTTAGAAAAGACGCTGCTGCAGAGGGTTCAGAACAGGATTGCTCTGATTCCCAGCCCAGAGAAATAGGGAGATAATAAACGTGTGTTGTTTTAAGCTGCCAAGTTTGAGACAATTTGTGATGCAGCAGTAGATAACGAATACATATCTGGATTTATGTCCCCTGGTTTGGGGACAGCAGGTGATTTATAAACACATTCACCAAGCAGCATATGGCTTGAATACACATGTTAAGTCCCTGGCTATTGATGGAACAGTGTTCCGTGGGTAATAAAGACAGAGAAATGGCAGGTGGCAGTGCCGGCAACAGATGCTTGAAGCCACAGCTGTCTCTTTGCCAGTGTCCAGGGTTCCTTACATGAGCAGTTGCCTACATTACTCAAGTCTGAGGCTAGAGATTCTGGCCCTGCTTCTTACCTTGGCCAGGTCCCCAGCACAGCATGGGCCCAGGTGTATTCTCAATTTCTTCCTGAGTATTCAGTTCATCCAGGATTTGAGCCAGGCCTGAAGACATGGGGGGAGTAGAATCTAGCCTGTGTCTGGGAGGCTCTTGGCTGGCAGAGGAGAAGCTCATGGGTGGTGGGCATCAGGCACAGGGCCACGGCCCAGCCTTGCTGCTGCCAAGGACCCTACCTAAGTCACTCAGACCTGGACACTATCTCAAAGAGGGAAAATGAGGGACAGAGCCAGCCTGGAATATAAAGGCACAGTGATTCAAACTAAGAGACTCCTTATTTCAAAAATCTCTACAGACCAGATGCCAAGATAGCCCAGTAGCTCACCATTCCTCAGGGTAAACATGGCCTTGAATACTGTTAACTGTAAATCCCCAGAAGAAAGAGTACTTTATGCCCCATTCTCAGTGGTTTGAATATGTTTATCAGGCTGATTTATCTTTGACAAGAGGGTTCAGGGTTTCGGAATCTCCTGAAGAAATCCCCCAATGCAAACAAGCCAGTGGCTTGGGATACAGTGGTATCAGACAAAATGAAAGTGTGTGGAAAGATCCAAGACCCTCAGGGGAAGAATTCCCAGGACTTGGTGATTTATTGGATATGGGAGGGACACACTAAGCCCTGGATTTTTGTCCCAACCACCTGTCAGATGGTGAATTCAAACTCCGCAAAGAGGAGTTATCCAGGACAGGAGTTGGAAAAGAGACTGAGTTCCATTTTCAGCATGTCCACTCTACAGTGGCAGAGACCTGATGTCTGATGGACACTGTTGGTTCTAGGGGCCTGAAGCTACAGGTCATTTGGGTGTTGTTGGCACCTCGAGGACATTTGAGGCAGTGGGAGTAGAGAAAACAGTGTGGAGAAAGTGGGCTGAGCAGTGACTAGTGTAAATGCAGCTGCATGTCGTTTGTCCTAGCAATTGTGCTTCTCAATATTTATTCCAAAGAAATCATCAGAAATAAGCAAAAAGGTATAATTAAGGATAATCATAGCAGCATTATTTATGCTTCAGAAAAGGAATTGAAGTGTTCAAGAAGGGTAAAGTCTAACTTTGTTCCAAAGCATGGAGTACTGTACAGCCATAATTCCATAAAAATAGTAATGGGAAAGAATGTTTGATATTTGATATAGACAGAAGTTCATGCTAAATTGCTGAGAGGAGAAATCCAGCGGCAGAAACATACAGGAGAGTGTCATTTCTGTGTAGGCATGCACACATCCATCCCATAGAAAACCATCCCACAGATGGTTTTGGACATACTGGAAGGTCCCTCTGAAATGTATGGCAAGGATTCTGCTTGACCAAACTCTTGAAAAGCTCTGAGCACTCTTCTCTGCTAGACCTCAACCTTGGTCTGGGAGGATTTGAGCGAATACTAGCAGAGTGTTGAAGAGCTCAAGGCCACATGCCTAGAGGCAACCTAGGCCCCCTTAAAGTGCTTGCCTGAGAAAACCCAAGACTGCCAAGAGAATTTACTGTTCATTCCAGCCCACCTAAAAATAGGACCCTGTTCCCCAGCCTGTGTGTGTGTGTGTGTGTGTGTGTGTGTGTTTGTGTGTGTTGGCAGGGGCAGGAGGACTTGCATAAATGTCTGTTAGCAAACCCAGATGGCCTAATCACATTGGCCAACCCCTCTTTCCTTCTTGTTGTAATTTTTCACCTTACTCTGCTCAGCCCCACTTACCCTCCTATTCCCTTATGCTTCCTTTAAGACATCCAGCTACCTTTACAAATCAAGTTCAGGTCACCTGGGACTTTCCCTTTATTAGAGTTGTATATTACTTATTAAAATCTATTTTTACCAGCTTGACTGCTGTCCAGATTTGTTTGTAAATGGTGATGATCTTTGGGTGGCAAATTTAAAGATGATTTGGGTTTTTCTATTTTGTTCTTTCTTATAATTTTCTCTACATTGGCTCTGAGTTGCTTTTGTAACTGGAATATATATTCTGTTTACAGTCTTCCTTTGGTTCACTAGAGACATCATAAGATCAGAGCTGAGAATGGTTGTTTTAATATCTCCCTCCTTGTCTTTTCCTTGGGTAAATGGGCTGCCACAGAAATCCCATAGAAAAGCTTTCTGCCTTACACGGTGTTGCCAGTTTTGCCCTCGGCATTCTGCATAAACACTATTCTGCTGCATTAGTTGTAAGCATTAGTAGGGTAAATAGGTATTGGCTACTTCTCTCAGTCTACAGCCCTTATAACTGGCAACTCTGCCTTAAAAACTCAAAATTATGGTCTGCCCATAGCCCATGTAAACACTCAAGAAAGCCCTACCACTCAGAGAGCTGTGAAATGTTCCTGATGATGTGACAAAGTCTCACACACAGCTTCCTGAAGTACACGGTCACTAATGGGCAGCCCTTCCTTCCCAGGGGTCTCAAGAACGTGAGGAAGGAAAGCCTCCTCTGCACAACACTCGGGAGCACCAGGCAGTCACTCAGGCTAGTTTTCTTTCTCACTAGAAAACTAGAATCTTCTTTGAAGTCCCAAAACATCGAGTTACAGATCAGAAATTGCTTCACGGCCTAATGGTCCTGTCATCCAGACTGAAATTTCCTGAACTTCCAAGCCAAAGAACCTGTGGACCATTCACCCTACCCCATTGCCACTCACCACTGCTAAAACATCTCTGTCATTGGCATGAATGGTCTTTAGTATAAACACAATAAAATTCTTGTTTGCCTACAAAGCATCTTACCACAGGTCATCCATCTTGGACCCACTTCACAGATCCCATTCTGCTGGCAATGCAGAGGGTGCAAAAACCAGCTGTTGGCCTGAGGAGCTGGTCTGAGTCATATGAATGTTGGTCTGTGGCTCTAATCCAGCCTGAAGGGGCACCAGACTGTGTTTAAAGTTGAGGGTTTCTTTCCTATTAAAAGTTGACCTTTGGGGCCTGTCTGGCTCCGTCGGTAGACCATGAAAATTTGATCTCAGTGTTGTGAGTTCAAGCCCCACACTGGACATCGAGCCCACTTGAATGAAAGAATGAATGAATGAATGAATAAATGTTGTTGAGTTTCTACCACATTTAAACACTTAGAGGTTCCATAGAAAAATTAAAGTATCAGTTCCCTTGAAAAATATTCAGAGGATTTGACACCGAGCCCTTTAGTACCTGGTGTCTCTTAAACAGTGTGTGTTCCCAGTTTACCTCTGCCGGCCTGGGTCTGCTCCACTCCTGAATCATGCCTGTCTGGCTTTGGAAAGTATCACAGTAATTCCTCCCCTCCTTCCCAAAAGGGGAAACAGGAAAGAAAAGACGTTTCTTAGCTTTTCTCCTCTGGGGTCTCAGCAAGGTGGTGGAAGTCTCAAAGTACCGGCTTCTAGAAGCACAGCACATGCCCTCCTATAGCTGAATGGTTAGGTTAGGGAGGAGCACATCGATGGCGCAACCTGCTATCACCATGAAAATTTCACTCTCCACCTTTGGCCTCTGATGGTTCAGCCCCGGGGTGTAAGTAAAAGATCATGGTAGCAGCAGGAAGAGTAAAGAGAGCCCTGTCTGTATCTAATGATTATTTCTTCTTCAGATCATAGAGAATTTAAGTGTGAATGCAAACATTATTCAAATGAAATGACTCCTAAAGTGATTTACATAGATCAACTATTAGATCAGACTCCCTTATTTTATATAGCCTGGCCAGAATAATTGGGACTCTTTGGATCTTTTCAGCATGGATAATGATACCCCAGTGATGGCTCTGGAGTTAACAAAGTGAGTGCCATCTTTTGGGGGGGGTGGTGTGAGCCAGCTCTGAGATAGCAAACAAGATCATTTGGCAGGCTTTTGCTTACAGGAGAGAAATGTGTCTTGCCCCACAAGGCAGAATGTCCCCAGGCTCACCTGAGGTACAAGAATTGCTGGTCCCTTAACTGATCACTAACCCGGATAAGCCATTCTAAGCAGGGAACATGCTGTGTGAAGAGCAGGTCTGCAACAAAACAGTGAAGTCCTCTTGTGTTCATACGATCTCCCTCCTTCACAGTGTCCCACTCACTATAATGTCCCAGCCTCATGTGTCCTGGTTCTCATTAGCCTGCTAGCTAATCAGAGCTAGCATAGTAGGATACAACACAAAGAAAACAGCAAGCCAGAACTTTGGAGAAGTCAGGAATCCAGACTTTTTTTTTTTTTTTTTAAAGATTTTATTTATTTGACAGAGAGAAATCACAAGTAGATGGAGAGGCAGGCAGAGAGAGAGGGGGAAGCAGGCTCCCTGCTGAGCAGAGAGCCCGATGCGGGACTCGATCCCAGGACCCTGAGATCATGACCTGAGCCAAAGGCAGCGGCTTAACCCACTGAGCCACCCCAGGCGCCCCTGGAATCCAGACTTTTAAATGAAATGCCAGTTTGTAACTGTGGGCTACCCGTCCAATTAGTTAGAAGGTAGAGGAAAATTGGTCAGTTCTCCCCCTAATACACGTGGGTCAAGGCATCCTCTCAAATATTTCTAAGGAAGTCTAGTGAATAAATCTTCCCTCCTAATTTCTTGGAAGCATCCCTGCCTCCAAATAAATTCTGTCCTTGACTGTTTAAGGTCTTAAAATTCCAGCAGTAGGCCCACGGCACCCCTGTGAGATCGATATTCTCCACTGTGCCATAGACCTCATGGTCCTTCTGTGTTCATAACTGATCCACTTCACTCTGTATTGTACCACTTGCACTTGGCTTGTGTTGAGATTTATTTTTTTTTAATTTTTAAAATTTTAAAAAAGATTTTTTGTTATGTTCAGTTAGCCAACATATTGTACATCATAAGTTTTTGTTGTAGTGTTCAATGATTCATGAGCTGCATGTAACATCCAGTGCTGAGTTGATATTTGGATTTGCAACCTCTGAACTAGACCATCTGCATGGACTGCCTTGGATATGTGCATGGTTTTATCCACAAGTGGCCTGAAGCCAGCCTTGAAGGACATTCTGCAAGACCACAGCTACATCGCTGGATAGACCTGTTTCATAGGCAGGTCTTCAGTCCAGAAGCTCCCACCTCCCTGTTTTATCTCATCATGGGCACTGTTTCTGCTTTTTCTCCGATGACAGACCTCTGGTCCTTTGAAGCCAGTACTCTGGCTACTCCATTGAGAGTCTCCTCTTTGGAATTTTGTTGATGCACATAAACAACTGATTCTGAAGAAAGACAAATGCTTGGAGTCAGGTCTCCTTCTAATCTCTTACCATTAGTAGAAATGATTTTCAAGTTGCTTTCAACTTGAGTGTGGGAACTGGGGCCATGCTGTAATTTCCCCTAAACAAGAATGCGCAGGGCAAGGTAGAGGCCCACCAAAGAGAACTTCGTTTAGGATTATAAACAGGGTTTTAAAGAGTAATTTGGCCTGGGCTGCTTATGCCTCTGACTACCCCAGGGTATAAGACAGGGATAATAATATCTACTTCAGAGTGTCATAGTGAGCTTTAGATAGGGTAGCATCTGTAAAGCTCTTAGTGCTCGATAAACAACATCTGCATCTGTTGTGGCTGCTCTTGTTATCTTTATATCAGTCAAAGTTCTTTAATTGCAAGCAATAGAAACCAACACTGGTTGTTAACTTAAGCAAAAGTAAAATTTAATGGGAAGATCTTAGAGAGCTCACCAAATCAAAGGCCCATCCAGATAAATAGGCATAAAAGAAACAGGAACTGTGGCCACTCCAGGGACATGGGCAGTAGGAGCTAATTGGCAGCTTATCAGCCCTAACCTTCCTGTCCATCTTACCTCATGGTACTGGAAAGTCAAAGTCCCAAGAGAGAAACCAATCAGGTCAGTCCTTTATCTAATGGAATAAGAGTGGCAAGATGCTTTGATTGACAATTCCAGTGAGCCTTAAGATAGTAGAACAGAGGTGATTTCTTAAAAGCAACAAAATATTTTTACTAAGAAAAGAGGGCATGAGTAAGATACAGAAATCAACAAAAGTCTGATACAAGTGATCCTTGAATTTTGCAGAAGTTCCTTGTCTTCTGTTCTTGGTGTAACCAGATGACACAGGCAGGGAGGCCAGACTGTGACCATCAGTTTTCAGTCCTTGAGAGGTGATCCTTTTTGCCCTTTTCTCTGTGGTCCTCCATCCCCTTAGCTCCAGAGCCTACCCAGCCCGATTTAGCAAGTTCAGATCACTCAGCTCTCTGTGGCAGGGATGTCACAATCATTCAGGAGCATCCACATTTGGTCCCGGATGGTAGCACAAATTCTGCAGTAATTTAACACCTGCTTTGCTTCCATGCTGTTATTAAGGAGTTTTATCTTAAATATTTGAGGTGTGATTCTGCTCCCTCATGCATATGCTGATGAAGAATTTCACACCTGTTGGAACCTTGGCTCATTTGTTGGTGGGATCTGAAATGGCACCTTTATGGAAAATGGTAAAATTCTTATTACAGCCTAATGAATAAAGTGCATATGATCCAGCTGTAGCAGCTCCCCTCGCCTTCCCAGGGAGATTCATCCTGCTGGCAATGGGAGAATTGTGAATGCTGTTTCATGGCTTAATTTTAAGATGTTTTGAAAGAAGATACATACCTGCAGCAATCAAATGCTCAAACACATCTGAGATGTGTTTTGTCTCTTGTCCTAATTATACTAATAAATAAATAGTATTTGTTTCCTTGTACTGTAAAATTAAATCATTCTGAAAACCCCACTCCTGCCTGGATGAGAAGGGAGACACTCCTTTGATGAGGACAGCACTCCTGATGAAAAGCAGGAAAGAACAAAGAAGAACATTAACTGTCCAAACACAATAATGTGAGAATTATTTTCTAATTTCCAAACATGATTGATGGGTGGATATACTCCTTTGTATTTCCTGCCCCAGTCCTCTCTGTCTGGGGAAACTGCCTGTCATGTATGTGCTCTTTGGGTTTCTGTATGTTTTAGTCCTTAAGGGAATTGCTGTTGACTCATCCAGAGAGGTCACCCTAGGGGTCGGCCTCACAAGCAATGCTAAGTCCTGGTACCCAGGAACCAAATCACCCTGTTATTTCTAAAGAAACTTTGAGAACAAAGATGTTTCCATCATATCTCCCCCTACATGCTCAGTGCCCAAAGTAGTGACCTGTCCAAAGCAGATGCCCAAACATGTTCATGTTAATCTTGAGAGGCACCAATGCCACATATTGATGGCTGAGTCCTGGTTCTTATCCTAACTTATCCATTGGTTTGGAGAAAATCCTATTCCTCATCTATTTAATGGGGAAGGTGACTCTGAGTTTAATTTTTTTTGAAAACTGTTTATCTGGACCTCAGTTTCTTCATTCCCCAAAGAGGGATGTAAGACAAAACAACCTTAAAAGCCCACCCACCTGAGACATGAAACACTAAATAAAAAGTCTTCTGTACACAAACATAAAATCCTCAAGCTACCAAGGTCAACAGACTCATCCCTCTCCCTTCATATTGCTATCTGGTTACAGGGCTTCCCCTATGCCCAGTTGGCAGCCAAGGATGTGTCCCATGCATGTGCCACCACCAGACCTGCCCCACATCACAACTGACAACAAAATCCAGTTCCAAAGTGCCAAATTTGAGGAACTTATTTCTCACTAATAACATTTGGCCCACAGACAAGGCAATTAAGGGTGTTCATCCGTTCACCACCCCCTCAGTGGCCTGGTAACAGGAAGGTGGTAAGACTGCCATGCTCAGAAACAGCCTCCCTGTGTCCACCTCAGGACCCATTTGGCACTACTTGAAATGTTCTGGCATTTGTTATTAAAGATTATTGTAAGGCTTTCTCCTCCTCTGGGGGAGGGGGTTTGGGAGAAGGGGGTGGGATTATGGACATTGGGGAGGGTATGTGGTTTGGTGAGTGCTGTGAAGTGTGTAAACCTGGTGATTCACAGACCTGTACCCCTGGGGATAAAAATATATGTTTATAAAAAATAAAAAATAAAATAAAATAAAAAAAAGATTATGGTAAAGCACTTTGACATTACATGTAGCTCTGTTGGGCACGCTACACTGCTTATGACAGAATGGAAATGCACGCTGCTGACCACAGAAGGGGAGCTCTGTATTCAGCTTTGGCTGACCATAACAAGCAGTTCCCCTTGCCTCTCCAATGCCACTTGGGTGCACTGCTTCCCTCTCATCCTTCTGAGCTGCGGCTGATGGCGTTGGTTAACATTATCTAATGTCTCTCATGGAAGAACAAGCCCAGCCCCCGAGAGAAGAGATCAAAAGGGGCCAACCTCAGGCAAAGACGTGGGTTCAGTAAATACTGTTGGAGAAAGTAGACCGGAGAGGCTGCAAGTCTAGAATTTGGTGTGGCATCTCCAAGTGCTCTTCCCGCTTCCTAGCAAGCTCAGTTCTAGACTTAGTGACTCCCAGAGACAATGAAGTTATGGTCCTGGCTACCTCAGAATTATCGCAGGGAGAAGGAATTTTCTTCATACTCATATCCATTCTGATGCTTTGCTAAGTTGCACCCTTTTGTTTGACTTGGATGCACCTGTCCTCATGAGCTGTCTCATGTAAGATAGTCAAAAAAGTCACTTTTAATCTGGGTACTACTTGAGCTGCCTATTCCCTTTGTGGGTCTCTATCTCTCTCTCTCCTTTAAGAGGAAGAAAGGAATACATGTTAAGAGAACCAGCACTATTCTTTCTCTCTCCAGGGGATTCACGGCCTCTGCCTACATGGATAGTACGTACAGTAGGTCCTTGATGGCATGTCAGGAGAGGTAACTTCTTCCCTATCTATATAAGCCCTCATCCTCAGAATCCTAGAGAAGACTCAATCAGCTCATCTAAGTATCCGGTGATAAAACTGAAAATGCAGAGTTAAGAGAAAAATTGGGAATTGGCCCACAGTCAAAACCTACATCTCCGGGGCGCCTGGGTGGCTCAGTGGGTTAAGCTGCTGCCTTCGGCTCAGGTCATGATCTCAGGGTCCTGGGATCAAGCCCCGCATCGGGCTCTCTGCTCAGCAGGGAGCCTGCTTCCCTCTCTCTCTCTCTCTCTCTCTCTGCCTGCCTCTCTGCCTACTTGTGATCTCTGTCTGTCAAATAAATAAATAAAATCTTTAAAAAAAAAAAAAACCTACATCTCCTCTCACCCCTCCCTCCCTCAAGGCCATCTTCCCTCAACTTCTCTCCACATGAATTCCTACACCTATATCCTTTTCCAGGACCTGCACCCTCTATTCCAGATCTGAGCTTCTTCCTGTCTAATATGTTCATGGCCCCAGGTGTGGCTTATTTCCCCTGTCATTTTCCACTGCTGGACAGAGAAGAGATAGAATGACCTTCTAATCTGGGTTGCAGACTTTATTTTATTTAGTTTGTTTCTTTTTGGTTCTAAGTATCTAAAATAAATAAGTCATCTTATTTTGTGGCAACATCTTCTATTGTAAAGACAATCTGAAAAGCCCTCACTAGGTCAACACAAGAGATTTCTAAGTTCGTTGAGTTTCCATGTTTGTGCACATCTTGCATGCAGAGAAACTGACTGGCTTTGTCTTCAATGATCTTAAAAATAATGACTGTATGGTGAACAGCCTTGGAAGACAAGGAGAATATTTCCCTCTGGAGCACAGATTAGGTTTGGTTACTTCCCGTCATGGAAGATTCAAGTTCTCTAAGCTCAAGATTCCTCTCCCATAACATACCAGTGAGTGGCAGATATGACCTGGTTCTCTTTATATCACCCCGTGGGAACTGGGGTTCAGGAACATGCTGCCAAAAATTTTGATACTTTGGCTACTGCTATTGCTATGAGTAATAAAGTTCTTTGTCTCTGACCCAGAACGCTGTGTCTTCTTCCCATATCCAGGAAACTGTGGTGGGCAAACTTTTAGCTTGCAGATAGGTTGCAGTCTCAGACCCTTCATAGTTCTTGGCAATTCCCTGTGAACCCAATATTGGTTGTATTATGTTAAAAATACACTTGTTCTCTTAACAATCTTTGGTTTTTGAATCTATCATAGATGACAAATTGTCCAGCCATCCCAACCCACCAGTTCCTGCCTCCAGGATGATGAAAAAGGAAGTCCCTACAGACAAGTCTTATTAAATTCTATGTTAAAGTGAATCTTTATTCAGTCCTTCAAAAAGGTTCATAATGGAGGGCACACTGATGCTGAGCAGAATGTGTTCCTATGTACATTTTCATCTGCTTTGTCTGTAAAAATCACCGTTTCTAGAGCTCCAGAGACCAAGTAGTAGGAAGAGCAGAGGCCAAGATGCAGGGCTCCAAATGGTCTCTGATGAATGGCATCGTGACCTGTCCCCTGCTGGACCCTTACAAATAGCCAGCAGGACTGTAACCTCTCCCCTCTCCCCTGCAGTGAGCATTACTCAATTCTCTTTAAATTAATCTATAAGCCCTCCACAACCACTGCCAAGCTATGCCCACAGAGTATATGTTCAAGGTTTCTACCTTTAAGTCATTTCCAGAAGGTCCTTCTGAGGAACAGTATCTACAATCCCTTTGTCTTAGTCTATTTTAGCTGCTATTAAAAACAAAGTCCAAAACAAAAACCCATAGGGTGGGGTGGGGAATAGCTTATAAACAACAGAATCTTATTTCTCAGAGTTCTGAAGTCTGGAAGTCCAAGATCAAGGCACCAGCAGATTTTGTGCCTGGTGAGGACCCACTTCCCTTTTCAGAGATAGTAGCTTCTCTCTGTGTCTTCACAGGATGGAAGGGGCAAGGGACCTCTATGGAGTTTTCTTTCCTTCTCTTTCTTTCTTTCTTTCTTTTTTTTTTTTTTTTTTTTTTTTTGGAGTTATCTTTATAAGGGCACGAATCCCATTCCTAAAGGTTCCTCACCCTCATGACCTAATCAATCCCAAAGTCCCTACCTCTTAATGTCATTATACTGAACATTAGGATCTAACATATGAACTCGGGGAGGGGGAACACAAACATTCAGTCATCTATAGTCCCTTTTACTACCAGGGATGGTCATCTCCCTAAGCTATTAGCTCTTTGGCCAGGGCTCTTCCTCAGAGAGTTTTCTGATGACAGCTGTCCTAAAGTCCAAATACAAGAGCAGGATGTGGAATGGTGAGGTTTCAGCTGAAGGAAAGCTCTTGAGGAAAAGCAATGCTTCACTTGGGAAAAGCAGGCCATCTGTAGACCTAGGACTGAACTGGCATAAAGAAGATGAAATGAAGAGCTCTGAATTTTACCAGGTTCAAAAATGTCCCTGTGCCCATTTTATCCTGCCTCTCATCCTGAAGATGCACAAGAATAATATTTCCTTGAGGCACTCCCTTTCATCATCCCCAAGTGGAGAATGGGCTCTCCCAGCCCCTCTCACATCCACCTCTGGGGCTTGACTCCCAAACCCATCCCAAGCACCTGATCTGGGCTGGAGAGGCTGGGCTGAGTCAGAGAGGGCAAACAGGGATAATAAAGCCAAGAGCAATACTCAGGTACACGGCACAGAGCAGGAAGTGTCCAATGTGATAGAGTAAGAAGCTATTGGAACAGAGAATAATTTTAAGAGGCAGGCAGAGAAACCACAGAAGGCTACATGGAGAATGCAACATTTGAGCTGATCCTGAAGAAGGAAGTGTCCCTGCTGTGTGGAGCACGTCCATCCTAAGGACTTCTTCCTGCCCAAGTCATGTCCTACCTTGACCAAGGGACTCACCACCCTGAGCCCAGGCATCCACTCGCATTTCCATTCAACAGCTGTCTGTCCAGCATCTACTAAGTATCAGGCACCAATCTAGGCACTGAGGGTTTTATACCTTATCAAGTGCATGAGGTCTCTGCTGCCATGGAGAAAACAAACAAGCAGTAAATAAATTAGAACTTGGGGTTAGAATAGAGTGTGCAGAAAATAATAAAATAGAGGGGTGTGCCCTGAGAGTTGGTGATCAGGAAGACCTTACTGAGGAAGAGGCACTTGAATGTAGACCTGCTCCCTGACAAGAAACCAGTTGTGTGGGAGCCTGGGGGGGATGAACCTGGGCCAAGGCAGAGCAGCAAGTGCAACCAAAAGCCCCAATATGGCATGCCTGGAAAACAGTGAAGACCATCTCTCTCTTTCTCTTTCAACTCTCTGTGGGACTGGAGCTGTTCGGGAAAGGTCAGGGATGGTGTCAGAGGCACGGAGAATACCAAGAGGCCAAGTGGAGAGATCGGATACATTGTTCCAGGAGCGGACTGCCCAGAGAACAGACTGTGGGGTTGGGTGTCCTTGTGCTCACGTGAGTTCTCATCCACAAAGGACTCTTACTGGAGCTAGAATGGCTAGCCCAGGGATCCCAGGCATAAGAATCAGGAACTTAGCTTCCAAGGGAAGGCTGGCAGCCAAAAGGATCTCTGGCCCCTTGTAAGGAAGCATTTGACAGACTCTTCTATCCTCCTGTGACCAAGCCCCCTACCTCGTCCTGGCCTCCAGCTGTACCTCTCCCACCCTAGCCATCCAGGGCATTGATGGTAAAGGTGAGCTCTTCACCCAGGCTTCAGTGATCCGCAAGTTTTGCGAAGTGGTCCCAAAGGGGGCCTGACTCACAGAGATGAAAGCCAAAGTGGTCCTTGAAACAGCTTTATTATGCCTCCAGGCAGGATTCTTAACACCTCTCTATGTGCAGGCATCTCTGGGACTGAATCCATCCTTAGCAATTCTAGTCACATCCTCTTCCTCTGTAAATGGGGCCAGTGGGATATGTAGAAAATTTATCTGGTTTAACTAGGATTACCCTGAATAAACCATTTTCTTTGTCTTGATTTATCATTGAGAGGTTGGGCCCTGAAGAAATTGTGTGAATTATGATGGGCAATCCTGCCCCACTCAAAGTTTAATTAATTAATGGGGTTGAACATAATGGTGACCCTGCACTTGGATCCCAGTGGGCAGAGGGGCAGAGGGACAGAGGGGTAGTAGGGCATAGGTGCAACTAATTGAAGTTTCCAGGCACTGCTGTGCTGGGCTTGAAACCAGGTGTCACCACCTCATTAAGGAAGCAGGGCATGGAGCCCAGTGGAGACTCCAAGTCCCTGGTCCAGCGGCTCTGCTGGTGTACAGAGGACAGATATTCTCCAAGATTCTTTCCTTTCCAGCTTTCCCCACTGCAGGAAGGGCTCTTAAGTTTCATAATTAATCTCTGGAGCAAGAGAGTGACAGAGAACCAACATAGGGAGACTGGGACCCCACTGCAGAACCTGCCACAGAACCACAGAAGTCACACTTCCCTGCCCTTCCACCCTGGTGCTCGCCCTCTCCTTCCAGGCCTTTCCTGGCAGCCTTACTCCTGGCTTTGGAGATGTCTTGGCCTCTTAGGAAAAGGACTCTGTGGACATTGGAAGGACCTGGAGGTAGGGGAAGTGAGGTCATGTACCCTAAGGGACTAAGTGAAAGGTTGGTCACTGACTTGTATGCTTTATTCAGTCTGCAATATTTTGAAATTTGGCAACATGAAACAAAAATCAGCAAAGTTCACATAAAAATCCAGATTTCTGACTTCACTTGGAAAATCAGAAAATTTGGCCACACTGAGCCCACATTCTCTTATCATGACAAAGGATTCATCCAGCCACCTGTGGACCTGGTTCCCAGACCTCACTAGTCTGGCCCCCATGAACACCTGAGTCTGTGAATCTTATCTTCTAGACAATGAGACTATGCCAAAGAGGCACTGGACTCAGAGCACTCATCAGGGAATGCAGGGCAGAGCATGTGACCTGCAAGGGGTCACCCCAATGGGGAAGAGTCACTTCCAAACAGGTAGGGGAATGGCATTTGTGCTGGATTCCTCAGATGGGTTAAGGGTTGGAGGAGACATTCCAGCAAGAGGACATTAAAGCCAAAGCATTGGGATGGGGAAGGCCAAGGATTTGCATAAGAGCTGACCACAGTGATGTTAAGTCCCAGGGACATATAGAGGTTCCCAAACCTCCTTCCTGGGCACATTTCAACATACCATAGACCTCTCCCTTCTGATATGGTTTCAAACAGTCTCTGCTCTGAAGTAGGATCTGGACCAGAAACATATCACATTACCACACAAGGATGCCTTTTTCTGCCCTAGAGCCTTGGCTCCTGTCATTGAGGTCAATCACTCATGAAGGAAGGAAACTCCATCAGCCACTGATAATGCTGGGATGTGCTAGGGGATGTGGGCAGTAGGTACAGTTGACACCCCAGAAAGACTCAAGTTCATATCTTGTACATGTTGTAAAACAGACACCATGGAGGAAATAAAGACAGGCAGACCCATGCCTCCATAGCCAAAGTGAAGTCAAAAGCCAGTTGAGATTTGTTCCTTCCTAGATGTCAACCCACAGCTGGAACATTCCACCATCCAACCCACAGTTGGAACATTCCACCTATGCCAAGAACTCCCAGCCAATGATAGAGCAGCAGGCCTGTGGCCCTCACACACACACACACACACACACACACACACACACACACATTCCTCAGAAGGCTCATGCAGTGCATTACTCAGTACAGTCCCTGCAGCCATGCCCTGGACCTGTATGATCTCCAAAGGGTTTCCAAAGCAACATATTTTTGGAGCTGAATTAGAAGATCAGAAGAGTTGGGGAAATTGGTGCTTTAAAACAACGCTGCTGAGATAAAATTTAATGGTGAAAGAAATACGGTATTTTGAAAACACAAAAATAAACATTCTGCAGAGCCTGGGTATGAAGTCATGCAGTGCAGCTTGTGAACGCTGCTCCATTGTGGAAGAAGTCTAATAATTTTTAATAGTCCTGTAAATCTCCCTTATGAGATGCAGCTACTGTAAACACTTCTCCATATTTTGCTCAAGTATTTATGTAGTACCGTTAGAGGTTATTAAATGGGAATGATTTTCATTGATAACTTTCATTCTGAAGGAGCTGCCAACTGACTGAAACTGAAGGTGGTAAGAAGGAAAATTCCTCTACAGAGTCAGATACATGAGGCTTCTTCTGGAATCTTCCTTCTGAACAGAAGGTGGTCTCAGCTATCCGGACCTCACCCAGTGATCACTGGCCATCCCTTGACCCCTCAGGCCTCTCTTTTCCCAGTTATAAAATGAGAGGCAGTCATCCTTGCAGTTCATTCATTCTTTAGTATGAATTAGCACCTACTACATGATTATAGAAACTGTACAAGGCCCTGGAAATACAATGGCAAAGGAAAAGAGCCACCGTTCTTGCCTTCAAAGAGCTCATGGTCCAAAAGGCAGACAGAGGTGTCGGTCAAAGAATCACAGAGAAAATGTAAAATTGTGAATGTGCAACTGCCATGAAGGAAAGATATGCAGTTCACTGGGGGTTGGTCAGAGAGAGATCTGGCTTGGCCCATTCTGCAAGGGTAGACAAAGCTTCCCCTAGGTAGAAGCCCTTGAGCTAACATCTGTAAGATGTATAAAGCTAAAAGGATTCAAGCAGTTGAGAGGGAAAGGAAGAGTACTTTGAGAACAGGAAGAGCAGAGGCCAGGTCCAGGTGTGAGAGAAAGAGCAAAGTACATGAGAACTGAGAGAAGCCTGGGTGAGTAGAGAACAAAAGACTGATGGGATTCATGGTGGGAGGAGGGCATGGAGGAGAAAGCAAGAACCCCACCAGGGAAGGCCAGGGTGACAGATGTGTCTTTATTCAGGGAAAGTCATTGGAGGCCTTGTAGCAGAGTGGAAAGGGATACTATACACAAATGCACTCTGGAAGCCATCACTCCAGCTGCAACATGGTTTTAATGACCGGAGAGGGTGCAGAGCACAAGCAGATGGACCAGCAAGGAGGCTAGTGCAAGGCTGGGAGAAGGAAGCATCAAGGAAGATCCGTCTGCTTATGAGCTGAACAGCTGGATGTAAGGTGGAACCATTCACTGTCAGGGACCGCCTCCGGCCGGGAAAGTCCCCGCCATTACAAGATGGCGCTTGGCTCACAGCCAGCAAAATACGCTGCAAGTAAACAACGAACTTTCTGGTGAAGCCCGCCTAAAGGAGGACATAGTCATTGGCTGTTTCAAGTTTGGTCAGCATAGTAACAGGACTCTCATTGGCTCTCCCCATCGCTTGGCCCCTTATTGGTCACCCTGCCGCATATAAGCTGAGGATGAAGCATTAAATAAACGAGGGATGAAGCATTAAATAAACGGGAATGAAGCATTAACACCGAACCAGGCTTCTTGTTGTCCTTGCGGGATTTAGCGAGGGCGACAATTCACCAAAATGGAAACAATGGGAAAACACCAAGTTTGAGGGGCAAAGGTTATGAATTTGGCTTTGGATCATTAAATTTGGGGTGTCTATGAGAAAGATATTAAACCAGGTCCATACTCAGGTACAGAGCATGAGGAAAGATCTAGGATGGAAGTGTACAGTTGCAAGTCCTCTGTATGTAGAGTGTGACTAAAGCCGTGAGCATGCATGGAATTCTCCACCACTTAACAAAGTTGTTCTTCACCTTGATTGTGCATTAGAGTCATGCAGAGGTCTTTAAAAAGGCTGATGTCTGGGTCCCACATTTAGAGATTATAATTTTATGACTGAATTGGTCTTGGGTGTGACTTGAGCATTCAAATTTTTTAAAGTTCCCAAAGTGATTCTAATGTGCACCCAAGGTTGGAAACTACTGACTTAACAGCTGGGAAGAGCTTCCAAGGAAACAGAAAGTATCACCTAAATAAACAGGAGGACTATCATGTAGGAAGGCGGGGTCAGTAGTGTCAAATGCGGCTCAGGGCCAGTAGGATCAGAATCCACAGTGCTCCCTGGATTCAGCAACATGAAGGTCACTGGTGACATTGCTAGGTGGTGTTCACCATCTTCTTCATTAGCCTCTCAGGAGCTGAGATGATGTGACTGTCACACTGCTCAGGCTTTATAATGATGATGCAGGTAGCACCTGGCAGCAGGATTTGCAATGAGTTAGGTAAAGAGGGATGGGGACCAACTGTTGCCCTGGGTATGTACTGGCACAACCTCTATAGAGGGCAGTTTGTCTCTATCTGTCAAAATTATAAATGCATGTACCAGGAACCCCACTTGTAGGAATAATAGCTCAATGACAGTTGCCCAGGGCTATTCATTGGAACAGTGCTTAGGATAGCAATGGATTGGAAATCCTGCAAATTCCCATCAACGGGGAATACTATAACCATAGTAGGAATGCAGATGACTCTGTATACTGTCAGGCTCCAAGATGCAGAGTGAAGACAAGCACAAGAACAGCAATGCATGGCCGTGCTCTAACACTAGTCATGCAAAAGGGGTGATAGATACCTATTTGCATGTATCTGTTTTCTCTTTCAAGGACACTTGAGACAGACACATGGGTTACTTCCAGGACAGAAACTGGATGCTGGGAGACTAGAGAATGGAGTAAGAGAGAGAATTTCACTGTGTTTGTTACTATGTAAGCTTTTGAATTTCAAACCATCAAAGCCTACTGAAAATAAAATGGGATGAGAATGGTATTTCCCTGAAAAGTGCAGAGGGTGAGGCTGAGCCCAGGTGCAATTAGAGTAGACTTTTGGGGACCACATCTGTTTCTTTGTGCTCCTTAAATGCATCTAAGGGTGTAAAGGGATTTTTGTTGCCATTTGTTTCATTGTTTGTTGTTTCATGTCAACAAGATTTGAAGAATTGGGATATTTTTTAGAGTTTAGGCTGAGAGATTGTTCATCAATGTCAAAGATATACTTTAGAGATAATATCTCATTCCTTAAATCTTTGTAATTCCCAGGAACAAAGTCTGTCTCTGAGGTTGGGTATTGAATTCACAGGTGTAGGAGCCAGAGCTCTGGATTTGAATCCTAGTTCTTTCAGTAAATTAGGGAGGGGGTTTAGGCAAGTTACTCCCCCTGTCTTGACCTTCATTCTTCATCTATGAAGTTGAGGTTGGTAACCCCTGCTTAGCTGCCTCCCCTGAACTCTAAGGAGCAAATGAGACCCTGGCTATGCCCTGTTTGGTGAGCTATAAAGATGCAGGTGCTATTTTTACCCAACAGCTGCTTGGAATTCAAAGATCTTTTAGAATAAACAAACAAACACCCCTGAGGAAGGAAACTGACAACATCCAGATTTCATTACAGGTCAAGAACTCAGTGATTTTCCAAAGCTTAACCCGGTGGCATGCCCAGGAGAAGGCAAAGGACTCTCAGCTCGTCTTTGGAAAGGGCTTCTGTCTGCAAGATAAATACAGTACACAAAGAAGGTCTGGGTTGGCCACATACACAGAAGTCAAGTTAGCTAACTTCCTAAGGGGCCCATTAAGAAAGGGGCTTGAGGGTTTGCCACTGACCCACCAGCCAAGAGGATCAATCGGCAGCCTCCCTCAGTAAGGCTGGCAAGACAGCGGCCACCGCCGCCACGCTCTCCCGGAGGTCGTCAGAGCTTCCAGCGCCTGCTCGTCTGTAAAGTATGACCTTCCTAGAATGGTAAAAGTAGGCTTTCTTCATTCATTTCATCTTCTCTAAAGGTACCATTAATGATATATTGATTTTTCCTTTTAGAGGAAATCATAAAATTTCTTTGTAAGACAGAGATTTGAGCCTGCACTTGTAACCCTGGCCAACTCCCGCTTCCCTGCTGGCATGTAAAGATGGGGAAAGACTGTATCTGTGCTGGAGACTCAGCCACAGGAGGAGCCCCATGGCAGACGCCCTGCAGAGACCTGCTGGCCCTAGAGCAGAGGGAAGCTGCAGCAGCCAGGATGTACCTGATGCAAGACACCGCAGGGGCCTGGAGGTGAATGGAGCAGAACTCAGTGACTCCTTCAGGGCATCAGCCTGGAGGAAAACAGAGCCAAGTGGGAAAAGGCAGAGGGGCCACCAAGGTGCACTGGAATCCCACCAGTATTCCTTTATGTGAAGTGGCCCCTAGATGGACCCAGTCAAGGCCCCAGAGCAGCTCTTCTGATACCTGTCCAGGTCCCAGACAGCATTCTGGGAAGAGGATGCAGGGGGAGGGGTGAGGAGGGGGAGGGGCCAGGAGGTGGAAAAGGAGGGGCAAGGAGGGGGAGGGGCGAGGAAAGAGAAGGGAGGGGAAGCGGGTATGGGAGAGGAGGGGTAGGGAGGGGTGAAAGGGGCCCTGGGGAGGAGCTGGAGTTTTGTCCCCCTTACACAGTACTTTTTCCCCCCGTCAGTGGAACAGAAGGGGAACCGAGTCTCTGACACCCCCCACCTCAGGCCTGCCCCATCCCACAATGGAGAAAGGCTCCACAGTCTTGTGGCTCTTTCACTCTGATGAAGGGGAAGATGAAGACTGGATATGTTTGCTGAGAGAAGGAGGAAGGAAAAGCAAGACAGGGAGGTGTGTTGGGGCCATGCGTGGCAGGGGAGACTGGCACAGACTGACAGGGATATTGAAGGATCCCTGGCTTCCACAGGCACTGCTGCTCCTTTTCCAGTAGGGTGGGGTCCTTCGTGGGGAGAGACCAAGCCTGCATCCCTCTCTGGTCATTGGTGGGATGAATTATTCTGGAAATAAATCCTCTAAAATTCTGATCAATTCTGGGACCCTTCATTATTTTGTTTTTTAAATTTGGTACTTTCATTCTGAATCTACAAAATTGTTTCGCTGTAACTTCTATATCAGCAAAAAAGATGTTCTAAGAATTAAAACAAAGAAAACCCTGAATGCTTCTCACCTGCAGGGGGAGGTGGTATGGGAGGAGGCTGACCGCACAGCTCTAGACCAGGGAGCTGCTGTGTATCCAGAGAATGACTCTGGACATTGATCTGCAGATGAGAAGCATTCCCAGATTCAGGACTGGGTGAGGACCTGAGCTGGTTTCTCCCCATTACCATGCCCTGGATCTTACCCTGAATCTGGGAAGGCTCTCGCCCATCTCAGATTCTGCCTTTCTGACCCAGATCCCTTACCTGCTCCCTATCCCTCCTTCTGTAGAGCCCAGTATAGAGTGTCCCCAGGCATGGGTGCACCTTCTGTCCTGGAATGAGCTCTGAGAAGTACTCAGGAGAGTAGACAGGGGCACCTCGACCCTTCAGAGGTGGCCTTGCTGGCTTCTGAACACAGGTGAACAAATTCCTCTGGAGGCCCTGGAATTGGGTCTCCTGCCCTCTGAATGGAATCATGGCATCCTTCTGCAAAGCTGGTTGGTGAGGGGAGAGGGGACAGGTGCAGAGGGTCCCCACAGGGGAAGGAACAGTGAGAGATTAAGTTCACAAACTCTGAGTGCCTTGAAGTCCATGTCAGATTTTGGTGACCTTGTCCTTGGGGCCTCCTGTGATCTCCAGACACAGTCTGAAGTAGAAACCGGCACCATAAACAATTCCTGGGCCCAGTTCTCCCGAACACTGTGGCTCCTGAGCCCGAAAGGGAAAGGTTACCTACCAGGACCCCTCTCTGCATTTCCTACCAGCACTCCCCAGGCCTCTGCTGCCTGCAGGCCCACTGAATCCTAGGGCCCAGAAAGGCAGGATACAAACAACCCAATTCAAATAATGTGACACGTGCCGGGAGCAGCACGACCATAAGCATCTGACATGTATTAACACAGTCCTCTTAGGAGCCCTGTGAAGTAGGTACCAACCAGTCTCTCCGTCACAAAGGGGAGGGCACCCATGCAGAGAGGGTAAGTCCCTCACACAGCTGGTGAGCCGTAGAGCCTAGTTTTGAATTAAGACAAATTGGCTTTAGGTGACGTTTAATCATTGCCAAGCAGTGTCTCTCAAATGTGGTGTTACCACAGGCTTGTGCGATGTCCCGTGGGGATGAGAACAGGCTTCAGAGAGGGGCTGACCTCCAGCCCAGCCTCGGAGGCGCTTGCAGACAACGGGAAGGGTGCTCTAAGAGGGAACAGCATGACGAAGCCCAGGCCAGGAAGTGTGAGGCATGTTGAGAGGAATGAGCAGTCCATCTGTGAGGTTTCCATATTGCTCAGGGACAAAAATCTCTTTCTGACATCAAAACTGTTGCAGTCATTTTGCTTCCAAAATCTGTAGATTTTGTTCAGTTTGTTCACTGACACTTAAAGGAATGTGTATTTTATCACACGGCATTTATGTACAACCAGTAAGAGCCAAGATGCTTGACTCAGGCTTTAGAGGACGCCAAGGCGAACTTGGATCACCCATGGCCCTGGGAGCCTTGCATCCCTGGGAGGCTCTGAAAGCCCAGGGTGCTGAGCACCTGGGGAGCTGGAGAGGTGTGTGGGCACCAAGACATGGGTTGGGTTTTGTCCTGCTCGCAGCTGAAGCCAGAGGAGGGTCTTGAGTGGTACAGATAGGATCTCTGGAGCAGTGAGGAAGATGTTAGGAAGAAGGTAGGGATGTGAGGTGGGAGACGCTCCCTGGGGACACTGCTGTAATAGTTCAGACAAGGGAAGAGGAGCCTGGGCAAGGGCAGGGGCAGTGGGGACAGAAAACAGAGGGCATGTGACAGTGCCAGCCAACACGGGAAGCAGTCACACCTGCCAGGCACTGCTCTGAGGACTCTGCTAACCCTCACAACAACAGGGCTTACCCTAATTTCCAGGTGAGCCAACTGAGGCATGGGGAGGCTGAGAAAACCTGAAATGTGAAGCCAGATGCCATAGCTTTATTGTCTGTGCTAGCAGCCTGTGGGCTCTGCCTCCCCTGATGGTGAGCTGGGTAGGGCATGGCACTGATGGGCCCTGGGGACCAGTTCGCACACTGGGGAGGAGCAAGGAAGTTGGAAGGGCAGTGGCAGAAGGTGGTGGAGAAGGCTTGGAGGGGGAATGGTGAGGCAGAAGAGGAGAAAGGTGCCAAGAAGTCAGCTGCCACCAGGCCCTGCCACAGCGACCAGGGATCTATCTGGGGAGAGCTAGAAGGCAGTGCAGATGGCCTCCGGTCTCCTGGTGGGAGAATGTGAGCTGATGGGTGTGCACGAGGCTGCCGGGGGCAATAGGCACCCTCCAGCATGAAGCCTCCTGGTCCTCAGGGACCTCAGGTCCTCGGGGACAGCTATGATCTCTCTGCACCAGGACGAGTGTCCCCTTCCCTGACATCTCGTCTCCACTTATCCTTTGAGCACTGCTCCTAAGGATCAGCTCTGCCCACTACAAGAGAAAGAGAGCACTCATACTGCAGTGTGAGAGGCAACAAGAGAGAGAGGGAGTGTCTCCTGAATGGCCAGCTAGGGAAGGAAGAAAGGCCTGTCGGATACTTGCTCTACACCTCCCCACTGAGAGCACTCTGGGGAGTCAGAGCTGCTCCACTCTCTCTGCTGCCAGCCTTAGGAGGCAGTCGGTAGCACTGGGCTCAGAAACATGGGCCCAAAGACACGAGATAAGTTTAGGGCAGCCCTGTCTCTTCATCCCTAATCATTGTCCTGTTCAGCTGTTTCCAGCCTTTAGGTTCTCTGAAGTCTTTGTCCGTGTGGGTGCTTGACTTGTTCAATGTCTGTCTGTCTTTCCCATTAATGCAAGATGCAGGAGGTCAGACTTGGTCATTCTTACCTGCAATTATTTCTCCAAAGCCTGCCAGAATATTCCAGGAACTAAGGTTTGTTGACTGACTAAGTGATGTCAAGCAGGATGGCTCGTGGATGGGCTGTGGACGCAGGGGATCCCGTCTCCTGCCTGCCAGTGTTAACAGAGAGTAAGTAACTTGGCTTTGGAAAAACTAACCCCAGGTTACATGTTGGGGTCAGTCCATACCCCATCCTGACCTGTGCCAACACCTGTCCCTCTCATGATCTGAGCAGCATGTGCACCTGTCCTGGGCCCCACCCCGCAACCCCCAGCCAGCCGCACTCATGGTGTCAGCCTGACTCCATCCACCTGGGCAGAAAAGGAGACCCAGACTCAGGAGACCTGGAAAGTATGATTCTGGTCAGCTCCCTTCTCTTAGTAATGAAGTGGTTGCTTGTGGCCATTAGGTAGCAGCTCCCGACCCTCCTATTCTATGGGGGCAGATGCCATGCTAAAAGGCTCAGCCCCCTGACCAGGACCAGCACCCTGGCACATGCTGAGTGCAGTCTGTTGACCACATGTCCTGACATCTGCCCTCCTCAGTGGGCCACGGAACTTTTCACTTGTATCAAAGATCTTATTAGGAGGTAAGCTACCCAGACCTGTCCTAGTAATGGATATCTGTTCTGTTTCAGCTCACAGAACACAGACCTTTCCCTGCCCCAACTTGTTGTCTTACGTGTGTGGCCAAACGTGACCCTTCTTCTTTTGCTAAACCATCAGCAACCAGGTACAGATTCTTGGCCTCTGTCCCGCTGGCTTCTCAAACCTCACGAGCTCCCATGCCTGCCCAGGGCTCTGTTGCAACTCCGTAACTCACAAAGACCAGCGCCTTGCTTCTGAGAGAGCCTGAGCTTCTCCCCAGCCCAGGGCAGCAGAGAGGCAATTAAAGAGTACTGTACTGGTAGTGTGGTTTGCATCCTTCTCCAAGAGGAAACAAACATTTTGAAGAGATGAATTCATAGGGAAGGCACATTACTCAGCAGGTCTGCTACTCAGAGCTCCCCTAGGGGAAGGCATGGAGCGGGGCAAAGGCCAGCATCGTCCTATTAATAATGGATGCCACACTGCCTAAAGGCCCACTGTCGTCTGTGCATGTGCTTCGCAGAAGTCCAATTAGGGCTGAATTATAGTAATCAATAGAGCAGCAGGATTTAGATGCAAACAAAGAAAACACAGCCCCGTTCTACTGAGGGGAATTTATGAGAGAGAGGCAGGCTGGTGAGAGAGAGGCATGCTGGCATAATTGGAGGATGTGCTTGCTGGCTGCAGGCTCTCCCAGGTCTGGGACGTCTTTGAGGAAAACTCCAACTGACCCCCACCTAAACCAGAGCGCACGGGGCCTTCCCTCCAGGGAGGGTTGAAGAAGGTCTGGGCCAAGCACGCCAGTGAGTGGGAGGAGTGTGGGCTCAGAATCTGATAGTCATGGCTCAAGGGTCCAGGGGGGTGGCCTACGTCCTGTAACGGCTTCACCTCTCTGAGCTGCTCCTTGAACAGGTCCTCACGTGCAAAACACCATAGTCGATAATGACAGGTCATATACTTAAATCTCGCCGAGAGTCGATCGTAAGTGTTCTTCCCATACACACACGAAAACTGTAACTATGTTAATGTGTTAATGAGCTTGATTGTGGTAATCATTAAACAATGTATATCAAAGCATCACACTGTATACCTTAAATATATACAATTTTTGTTTGTCAAACACACCTCAGTAAAGCTGGGAAAAAACCCACCTACTCTGTAGGACCGTCTATAGAGAGCTTTACAAGTGCCCTAAACCCACGCGCGCGCTTCTCCTTCGGCTCTCTTTCTCCACAATAACACCTCACGCACTTGCCTCTGTTCCCTGCTCCTGCTGGCTTATCGGGTGCCAGACAGTTTCCTAAGCATGTGGCCTCACTTGTGTCTCTGAGCACCCCTGTAAAAGAGGAACTCGTGGAACAGCCCCACTTCACAGAGAAGAAAGTGCAGGCCCAGAGCCACACAGACACTTATCAGGAATCTCCCAGTGGCGGCAACACCTGAGCCCCCTGTCTCAAAGACTACCTGTGCTTGGGCCCTGGGTCCTTATCTGGGCTTCTGCTGCTTTGCTTTGGAGGCTGCTGTCATAAAAGCATCACATTAAGGAGCCAAATCACAAAACTGCACTCAGTTCAAGTCAGCCAGTATTTACAGAGCACCTACCATGTGCCCCGAAGCCATTTAGACTGTAACTGACCACTGCCTCCACTCTGTCATTCCTGGGGACTCAAAGCAGCTTAATTTTCCCACAAGCAATGCCAGCCTCCGTGCTCAGGCCCGTCCGGATGTCTACTGCTTTTCTGACCATCAGTGTGGAAACATCTCCTTTCACATCCAAGAGACAGAATGCCAACTGACCCCAGCTCTGACCGTGGAGTTGGCACCATCCATCAGAAGACGGCCCTCATTCCATTAACATAATCACCCCAGGGGAGAACAAGGCATCATCCTTGAATGCAGAAACTACTCACTGCCTGACAGCAGGATTTCCAGAAATAACTGATGTCCCCTTCCACCTGGAGCCAACGCAGCCCTCAAAGCATCACACAGCACATACTTAAGGGTAGATCTTGACCCCAATGGGCTGAGAAACAGCCAAAAGCCAAGAGAGAGCCTCACCCCTCCCCTTAAGCTGATGCCCCTAAGCCAGATGGAAGACTGCCTACATTTCACTCCCACCTAAACCCCAAGGGTGAGGCCCAGACAGCTTAGTTTGGCTAACTGGCACCACATGCTGGTCTCCTAACTATCTCTCCCTGTTTGTCCCCCTGGCAATGTTCTCCATGGCTTGCTGGCAGAATGTTTACAACTAACTGGGTGGAAGGATAGATGGATGGATGGACGGATGGATGGATGGACGGACGGACGGATGGGTGGAGAAATAGAGAATCAAGTCTTTATGCCATTCTGATCTTGTGGTCCAGGTTTTACACAGACACACAGTCTGCATTAAAAATAACTACTATTAATAATAACTTAAAGTCTTTTAACTTCCATTCCCCAGAATCATTTAAAAGGAATTTTAACTTGTAATACCCACATCCTGATGTGACCTATCTCTTCCCACACGTCCCTCAGCCCCTAATATAACCTGCAAAGAAAATCTCTCCCTCCCCTGCCCCAACAGGAAAGGTCCTTCCCCACTCCTGTTAATGTGCTCTTCTGGTCTTGCCTTCTCTAAGCCCCACTGCTATATTCTCCTATCAAGACCCAGATCCTGTTGAGAAGTAGGGAGTGGGGCTAAGATGGCAAGGGGTTCAAGCAGCAAGCAGTCCATCTGTATGGGAAGGGGGAGGGTCCTAAAGCAAGCACGGTGCATGCCAAGTCTGTAACCTGGCAGGAAAGAGCTTAGACTCGTGCAGTCTGGATCCACGCTTCCTTGCACCAGCCATGCAGCCTCCAGCAAGGGGATAGCAGCATCTATATCTTGGGGCTGTTAAAGAGTCACAGATGGGAGTGCCCGGGTGGTTCACTCAGTCAATTGAGCATCTGCCTTTGGCTTGGGTCATGATCTCTGGGTCCTGGGATCAAGCCCCATGCTGGGCTCCCCACTCAGTGAGGAGTCTGCTTCTGCCGCTCCCCTGCTCATGCGTGTATGCTCTCTCTCTCAAATAAATAAATGGAATCTTTAAGGGGATAAAAAAGAAGCATTGACCGAAGTGTTTACAACAGTACCTGACACGGTAAGTATTGGCTTTCATCATTTAAGATTGTTAATTGTTATCTTATCTGCTAGGTAGGTAGGCTGGTTCAAAGTCTTATTGACTGAGTGGGAACAAAAGCTAGAGATCATTTAGTTAAACCTCCCTTCCCAAGCTGACTTTAATCTCTAAACCATATCCCTAAACAGGTAGGCATCAAATTCTTACACTTTGGGAAGAGGGCCCTCACCAGTCACTACTGCAGAAAGAGAGAGAAGAGTCAGAAAGGGAATAACTTTGTGTCCCCAAAGAAGGGTATATTAATCACAACCCTTGTGGTGGAAAATGACAGAAAATTGAGTCAAAGTGCTTTAAACTATAAAGGACATAAGTTATTCCTCTTAATCAAAACATCCAGAAGCAGGAATTTCAGGCAAGGCTGGATCTAGGGACTCCCATGAGGAGTCCCAGGACTCAATCTTATTTTTACTACCTCTTGATTCTTTTTTTTTTTTTTTAAAGATTTTATTTATTTGAGAGAGAGAGAGAGAGAGATTGAGAGAACAAGTTGGGGGGAAGGGCAGAGAGAGAAGCAGATTCCCTTGTGGCAGGGAGTCTGAACACATCATATGACATACCACTGAGAGCCCCTTAACCTTGAACCCCCAACAGAGACAGCCTGGCAAGCACGAGGAGGGAGTGCAGGCTGTAAGACAAGAAGGAAGATAGTGTATGTGTGGGTATCACATAAGCTCAAGACAGAATTTGAGTTTGAAAGCCCCATCAGTGACACAGGGATCTCCTCTGACACGGTCTTTGAAGGATGAATTCAAAGAGAGCAAAGGAGGGTTTGGGGCAAATAGAAGCCAAACAGAAGGAAAGCATAGAGGCAGGAGAACTCTGAAGGAAACATGGCCATTTGTGGCTCAGAGCCATTCCCACTTTGCTTTGGGGTCCTGAATGAATGTAGTTCAAAAGCACTTTTCAATAAACACAGACAAAAGCACTTTTCAATAAACACAGATTAAAAAGGCTTAAATCTCTGTTTCCCTGTTCTCTGTATGCATAAAACGATAAATACCCCTGGGATGGCTGGGATTTATATAGGCAGATTTTTGCAAGTTGTCTTATGTATCTGGACTATGGTTTATAAATCAAATTTGGTTCTCATTGCCGGAGAGTAAATTATTTATCCAAGGCAGAGCACCAGGCGATAGAAGGAAAGAAGTTGCTGTTTTTCAGATGTCATTTATATTCTCTGAGATGAGACCATATTGGGGGTGGAAGTTTCTGCCTTGCCAATTTTAGCATTCCTTCTTCATTTCATGTGCTCTCTGCTGGTAGCCATGGACTTCTGAAATTGGCTTTCTGTCGAACCATCACTCATGGAATTCAAATCAGGGTCTTACATTTGGGTCCAGCGCTCTGCTCAGTTGGAGAGGACCTGGGTGTGGAAGCAAACACGTCCAACTGCAAGTTCAGAGCCAGCAGGCTGCACTGAACCAGCTTGCCCCTCACTCTCCACCTGACTTTGGGCACCCTACGTAGCCCCACTGGACTTCGGTTTCCTCACAGCCAGAATGGGATGGTAATATCCTTCCCATAGGGTCTTTGTGGGATTGAATGTGATTGCATCTGGCATACAGCTACAGGGAGCAATAAGTGGGGTCAATCTCCATGTGTTAAGAGTCAGAGTCACCCCAATGTGAGTCACCTAAACAAAGTTCAGGTTTTCTTGCCAGCTGTTGGAACCCTGCAGGGGGTCTGTGAAGAGGTCTGGGTTAGCTAACTTTCAGTCCTCTCTCTCAAGGAGACACAGGTTTTATTTATTTTCTCACTCTGTGGCTCTGATCTGCATAAATGGGGAGTGGTGGTCACGGTTCTGGGTCTACAACGCTATGTTGGGCTGAACCCCAGAAGTCCCTCCCTTTGTTATGCTCACACACTGCAGGAAGCACAGAAATGAGCCTCCACCAAGTAGACTCTGGAGAATTGTGTGTGGGTTGGTTAGATTTTTCTTAAAAATCAAGCAAAGGATTGTAAGGTTTGCACGCCCAACTAGAACTGTCTACCCTTCACAGTTACTACCAAATGTTTTTCTGGGACCTACCTATGACTATCTATAAGCCCATTTCTTCAAGGCTCCATGACATTCAGGTCACCAGAATGATTTTTCTCGGAAGTTCAATCTGAGGAGGAAGTACCAGCTGGCAGAAAACAATGCTGGTGATGCAGGCCTGGGACACCACTCCAGGGGTCTGTCCCTTCCCCACTGACACCCCCCAGTCACCTGTCCCTTCTGGATCTGCACCTGTGTACTGAAAGCCATGCTTACACTGTAATTCTCAGGTGCTTCCAGTGTCCAAAGTCCAAGGAAGGTTAAATTTTACTTATTAGACTAGATTTCTTGAGACCAAAAAAAAAAAAAAAAAATGTGTATCTTCCAGAAAGAATACCAATAAGTGTTGAAATAAAAATAATTGTCTAAGCCCAAGTGGATTATAAAATTAATATAAAATAATCCATTTTGTGATCATTTTAGTTTTATTGAGGTTGTACAGCATGCTTCCAACCATCAAGCAAGAAGTCTTTCCAGAATACCTCTGTGCCTGTCATCACTGCAGGCTCAGCTGTGTCATCTGGCACACACCCTCAGGACCCAGAGGCACCAGAACTCCAGGCAGGCAGGGGTACAGCCTGTGGAGAAGCAGTCCCAGAGTACTCTATGTGGAAGAAGCAGGTGCTGAAGCTATATCTGAGTCTCACAGTCAGAAATGAAGGAATAATGTTCTTATTCTGGGACAAGGAAGTAGCAGAAGCAAATGCCAGCCCCAAAAGAGCAATGAGGAAAGGCAGGGCTGAATTATGATGCCCATGAATATCAGCTGAAGTCCTAACCGCCAGTGGCTCAGAGTGGGATCTCATCTGGAAGTGGGTCTTCACCGAAGTAACCAAGGGAAAATGAAGTCATTGGAATGGGTCCTAATCCAGCAGAGGTAGTGTCCTTATCAAAACAGGAAAGAGACAAGGGTTCCTGGGTGGTTCAGTGAGTTAAGTGTCTGCCTTCAGCTCAGGTCATGATCCCAGGGTCCTGGGATCAAACCCCATATCGGGCTCCTTACTTAATGGGGAGCCTGCTTCTCCCTCTGCCTGTTTCTCCCTCTGCTTGCCACTCTCCCTGCTTGTGTTCTCTCTCTCTCTGACAAATCAATAAATAAAAATCTTAAAAAAAAATAGGAAAGAGGCAGACAAGACACACAGACCATGTGAAGACACAGGGAGAAGATGGCATGTGACAGGAACAATGTAACTATAAGCCAAGGAACACCAAGGATTGGCGCCAACACCAGAAGCTAAAAGAGGCATGAAAGGACTTTGCTCTAGAACTGTCAGAGAGTATGGCCCTGTCAAAGCATTGATTTCAGAACTTCTGGCCTCCAGAATTGTGAAAAAATGAATTTCTGCTTTAAGTCTTGCAGAGCCTGGTACTTTGTTAGTGGCCCAAGGAAAATGATACAGGGAGCATCATGGTTGTGGTTCCTCCAGAAGCCAGCACTGGGCAAGGATGTACCACAAGTAGATTTGGAGGGTGGGACTCCAGGAAACACTTGAGGAGGGGTAGGGAAGTGAAGCAGGTGTAGGAAGCAGCCAACAAACAGTGTGTTATCCATCCAAGGACCTCTGAGGGTCTGGAAGCTGAGTGTCTCTGGGGAATGTTGGAAGTCATGCAGAACATGCATTGCAGAGTCCCAACAGCAAGCTGAGGGAGCTGAGTATTTACATATGAACTCCCATGAGTTCACGGCTACTACGGGTGGGGGGCAGGGGTTTGTGGGGTAGGGAATTGTTAATCCTCTGGTACTCAATATAGTTGGTAACAGGAGCTCCAGAGACCAGAGCACACCTTTGAGCAGGGAAACCCAGGACTGGAGGTATGTGCTCTGGAGATAAGGACCAGGGGGAATATGCATAGGGTACCAACAGTGTCTGCTTTGGGTAACATTAGGAAAAGAAGGAAAGAGACAGGAAATTTATGAAGAAGTCAGACTGGGAACTTTGACTGTCAGGCCAAAAAGTCTGGACTTTGCTGCATGGCCAATAGAGAGGTAATGAAGTTTTCTATGCAGAAGAGTGACTAGAGCTTGGCTTTTAGAAAATTAACATGGGAGGGGGCACTGGAGAGGGAAAAAAAAAGAGGGAGACAACTTAGGAGTGACAGTGGTAGGTGAGGGACACAAAACCCACATGACATGGCGACAGTAGGAATGCCAGTTCACATCCTCATAAGCCACGTGGTCATGAGTCAGGGCTCTGAGGGAAGCCAGGAGTCATCAGGACGTGGAGAAGTGTGGCTCCCTGACATTTGGGATGAGCCAATTTAGGAGAAGAACTGCTCACCATGCCCCTCACTCCCCTACCCAAGTCCAAATTTCAGACCAAAGGAGAAGCATAAGCCACTGGGAGTTGAGCAGATGGCTTTTCCAAAGCTTTCCCCGTTTTCATTCCATCCAAAGTAAACATAGATTGGAAGCCACAGGGTTTGCAAATGCCACTGTGCTATTTGGAACTAGGATTTCGTTTGCCAATTTGTAGCCTGTACTTCTAACTTTGTTTCTAAAGAGAGGGTTCTCAATGCTGACTTGTAAATAAATGGAGAAACCAAATAATGTGTCCCAGTCTAAATATGGCTCTAATTTCCTTCATAATAATAATAATAATAATAATATAAAAATCTTGGACACAAATTGCCTATCATATAGGAGATTCCAAAAGGAAGCACAAGGAAGAACATGTCCTTATTAATTTTACATTAATCACGGAGATGTTGCTTTTCCTTACTTCTGACCAGAGGTGCCCTCCAGGCTGGGCTGCACAGGGAACTGACTGTTCCCTCCTCCTCCTTGAAAGGGAAGTTACTACCCCGGCTTCTCTCTGTGCAGGCCTGAGAACAACCACCCTCAGTTCCCAACTGGATCTGGTGGTTCCTGTTTTCCTGGAGGGGTGGACAACGCAATCTCAGAAGCATTTCTGGGAGACGCAGATGTGGATTTAGCTGTCAGAGGCAGAAGAAAAGATGAACCCCACTCGAGTCAAACCACAGTGTGCCTACAGCTGGCATCCAGTGGGAGACAGTCACCAGAAGCGGGGGAAAGTTGGGAGCAGCACCCAAGTCAGAGTAACAGTCTGTTCTTTGCACGGTTGTATGAAAGGAGACACTGGTGTCTGTGACCCTTCCTCCAGGAAGGCGTGGGTACACACCACAGAGGCTGCAGATGGATTAACATTCATGCACGCTTTGCTTAATACCTTCCTGCATTGCCTCAACAAACATTGACTGAGAAGACACAGATGGAGGAAACCTCAGGGGGGCTGGGAGGATCAGTGGTCCCCAAAGCACACTGTCAGGAGACGGAGTGCTGGGACTAAAGCAACACAGTGTCACAGCCAGAAGGATGGACTCTACCCCCAAAACCCAAGACTGGGAGCCAGCTCTCACCACCTGCAGGCTGTCCACATTAGCAAGCTATTTAACTTCTCCAGAGCTCAGTTTCCTTGTCTATAAAATATAAGAACATATAAGTATACAACTTATATAAGTATATAACATATTCTTATATAAATATAAGAACACCCCCTGCAGGGTGTGGTGGAAGATGAAAGGAGATGTACAGGTAAGGGGTCTGCCAAAGCCCCTGGCATGTGGTGAGTCCAGTGAATGTTGTAGTCATCAACATGGAGCAGAGAATAGTGCCACAGGCTTGCAGAGCAGCTGAATAATGTGAGTGGAACACACAGCTCACAGCATGGAAGGGGCAAGCTTTGAGCCCAGGTCACTGGGACCAGAGGTTGCATCCTTGACCCCTGCACACTACTGACTTTCAGGAAGGACAGGAAGAAGTCTTCCAGCGGGCAGGGAACCTGAGGCTCCCTGGCTCCCCAAACAGGCACTCTCACTAAATCCTCCCAACAAGCCTGTGATAAGTTGTATAACCCCACTGTAGTGAGTAGTCAGGTCTCATGTGTGCTAGGTGGGCTCTTCTCTGGGTGCCCAGGCACATACTCATCCTACAACTGCAAGCCATGTCCCTAACCAGGCAGTGTCTATGGAACCTTCTCAGAACAGATCTAACCATCCTAACCACCAATGGTGTTGGGATGGTTGTCTTAATCTGAGTGCCTACCTGAAGGAATCAAGTTCATCTGGAGTTCCTCGCCCTCAGAGAATCCAGAAGACAGATGGCCACCTGCTCAATGAGATGGTAAAGGTCCACCTGTTCTGAGTAGTAGCCATTCTCCTGACTGGAAGTCAAGTTGCCATGGAAAGCTGGTTGCAAATGGACCACAACATGTGCTCTTTAAATAAATCTGGTGGTGGAGTATTTGATGTAGTGAGGACCCATCTGTGAAGCAAATGGTCATTTCATTCTCCATCTTCCAGTAGGAAAGGGAGTGTTCTTGTCTGTGTAGTAACAGTGCCTAACTTTCACTGAGCACTTACCAAGTCCCAGGACTTCCCCTGATTAACGTTACAGTGCTGTCTCCTTTAGTTAGGACAACACCGCCATGAGCTAAGATCTGATATTAGTCCAGTTTACAATAATAAATCAATCAAGAAGGACCAGGGCGGTGATACTCAAAGGGTGGTCCAGGATCAGCAGCATCAACATCATCAGGAAACATGTTAGTAATGCACGTCCTTGGGGCGGCTGGGTGGCTCAGGGGGTTAAGCGTCTGCCTTCGGCTTAGGTCATGATCCCAGGGTCCTGGGATGGAGCCCCACATCGGGCTCTCTGCTCAGTGGAGAGTCTCTTCTCCCTCTTCTTCTGACCCTCCTCCCCGCTTGTGCTCTCTCTCGCTCTCTTTCTTTCTCTCTTTCTCCCTCTCCCTCTGTCTCAAATAAATAAATAAAATCTTAAAAGAAAAAAAAAAAAAAAAAAGAAATGCACATCCTCGGGCCGCCCACCCAGGTATATCTCCCAGAGCCTCCAGGCAGGGCCCAGCAATCTGTGTTCTAACAAGCCCTCTGGGTACCTCTGATGTATATTAAAGTGTGAGATCCAGCACATTAGGGAAAATGAAGGACCCCTCCCCCCAAATCTCAACGGCTTGTAGCAGAGATTGGCAAACTATGGCCAAGGGCCAAGTCAGCCCACTCCCTCTTTGTCTCATTGGAACACAGCCATGCCTATTTGTTTAGGTGTTGTCTGGGACCAGTTTCTTGATACAGAGGGGAGCTGAGTCATTGTTCCAGAGACCACATGGCCCACAAACCCTAACATAGTTTCTTTCTGGCCCTTTACAGAAATGTTGCTGACCCTGGCTTAGAGCGATGACAGTTTCTGCGTTGCTCCCCTGCAGGCCATTGGAAGCTCCAACCACCCCTCTCTGGCTTGGGCGCAGTGGCAGCTCTGATCTGGGGGCTTAACCGGTTGTGCCCGCACACAGAGAAGAGACAAGGCTTCTGAAATAACACAAGTCATCCACTCGCAATTCACTGGCCAAAGCCTAACATCTCTGGAGAGGAGAAGAGTAATCCCTACTCTCCCCTTCCCATCCCCCCCTGCCCCAGGAGGGGCAACAAATATTCATGAACAATAATCGAATCCTCTGATCAAGGCCTTTTCCCTAGTCACAGATAGGAACTTTCTCCCCTTCCATGTGGGGAATACACACCCCCTACCCCGGGGAGAATGGCACACCCCTGAGGGCATCACTGGGAGGTTGCCACGCAGGACCATCTCTGTGGACAGGAACAGTCTCTCTAACCCCGCACACCCCACACACAGCTGTGGAGCAGGGAAGGACCAGCGCAGCGCACACTCCTGTCGCCCCACTGGGTGTTCACCAATACTGCTCCCGAAGAAGCCCCGTGACCTTGTTTTCTGCAGCCCTGTTTCAGGTCCTCTCGGTTCTGCTGTTCTCGGCCACCTCTAAAGAGGGCAACGGGGTTCTTCTGGGGAACCATTCCACTTCCCCAGCCTGCTTTCTGGCCAGACAGGTTTAAGGGTTCCCTCTGAAACAGCCTTGGTCTCTGTTTGTCCAGGTTTGTGATTCTTTAGGCGGCAGAACTCTCTAGAACACATTTTTTTTTTTTGAAGATTTTATTTCTTTATTTGACAGAGAGAGACACAGCAAGAGAGGGAACACAAGCAGGGGGAGTGGGAGAGGGAGAAGCAGGCTCCCCACTGAGCAAGGAGACTGATGAGGGACTCGATCCCAGGACCCCGGGATCATGACTGAGCCCGAGGCAGCTGCTTAATGACTGAGCTGCCCAGGCACTCCTAGAACACGTATTTATTTCTTATCTCTTTGATTGCAGGCAGATCCAAGTAGCATTAGCCACACCCACAGTCTATTTCTCTGGCTTATATGTGGGTACCCTGAGTTCAAGAGGCTTCTATGAGAGAGTCATACCTCTCGATTTTTATCCCTGAACTTTATGCGGAAACTGAGGCTCAGAGAGGCAGAACAAGTTTTCTCTGGCTTCACATCTGGATTTGAACCCAGCTCTCTAGGTCACCATAAGCTGTCTACATCACCTATATTTATCACCCCATATCTCCAGGCTTGTTCTTTTGTTCTATGTTAAACATTTCCAACACCTTACTAAGCCATTTTCACAGGCTCAAAGAAGCTGAGTGAAAAGCCCCCATTTTAACCCAAAGATTTTTTTCACGGCCGTCTCTCCTTAGTTTCTTCCAAAGGCTCAGATGTCTTCCTCAAACTTTAATGACATTCGCATCATCTGGGTGTGGGCCTATGCCTGTTAAAACCCAAGAGAGGGAGACAAAACCGCAGGAGACTCTTAATCTCAGGAATCAAATCTAAGGTTGCTGGGCCAGGGATAGGGTGGCTGGGTGATGGGCATTGGGGAGGGTATGCGCTGTGAATTGTGTAATACTGATGCTTCACAGACTGATGATTCACATATAATATATGCAAATTAAAAAAACAAACAAACAGAAAAAAAAAAACCCCAAGGTCTCAAGTCCCATTCTCTGAGGATCTGAGTAAAGCTGGGAATTTGCATTTCCACGAGGAAACCCCCCCGCCCCCCCCCCCCCCCCCCCCCCCCCCCCCCCCCGCCAAGCCAAGGGGATAGGGATGCAGGTGGTTGGGTTTGCCAAGCTTCCAGGAACACTGCCCTGTGAGTTCCTTAATTTCCACCTGGTAGGGGATGAATAACATTCTGTGACAAAGTCGCAGCTTCATCTGAAGGTGCTTGAGAGGATGTGAGAAGCACTTCATTAATTTTCACCCCAGTCCTTGGAGGTGGCATCATGATAGTTACAATTATCCCTCAATTACTTGGAGAGCTGAAATGTTCTTAGAGAATAAACTTAGACACAGAAGCCAACTGACTGCCAAACTCATCCCGCAGGCCAGCGAGGGGTGATGTTCTAAAAGAGCGGACCAAGGATGGCCGTGCAGGGCTCCACAAGGGCAGCCCTCAGCCACCCCATGTGAGGGACGCCTCACCCGCCACCCAGAAGGAGGAGGGCAGCAGAACAGACACGGAGCAAAGAAAAGACCACACAAGTGCTTCACCAAGTTTTATAAAATATTGGGTGAGTACCCAATATTTTTGATCCAGGTAGTTGTATATAGAAGTTCAAATTTGGCATCTCAGAAAGATTCAGCAGCTCTGGGAAGACACAGAGCTCATGGCAGCCATTCACTCTGGGCAGAGCCTGAGGCCTCCTGCGGCCAAATGGCCACTTGGCTCATCCACGTTACTGGTCCGGGCCCTATAGGCAGTTGGAGGGCTGCCCTGGTCAAGTCAGTCACACTTCCTGTCACAGGTAAACTTTTGGAAGAGGACTAGCATTCCTCCTCCTTCTCATGCAGTGGTCACAGACCTGACTTGCAGAGTCAGAGGAAATGGGAGCCATGAGGAGGAGATGCCTCTGAGGAACAGGCAGAGTACTAACCACCTTCAAGGAGCCTGGCCTCTCCCAATCTTATCGCACCTGCCACTGAGGAGACAGCGGTTTGAACATTCTATCACAGTCTTGGACTTTCCTGAAACCTGCTCCAACAACATCAGCCATCAGCCAAGGATGCTAAGAAGAATGTATGAAAGCAAAATGGGCCTTCCACAAGAAAAGTCTTGCTTATGTTTTTTCTGGTGGCAAAGGCATTTGAACAAAGAACTTAATAAGAGAAAATGAATAGCTTTAGAATGAGTTTATCACTAACAAAGCTACCACGGGCTCTTTGGTGGTATTTGAAAATTAAGTTAACATTAATTTAACAGTAAAACAAGGGATTTAATGGAGGCTGAAGAATAAATTAGGCCTTTGAATGGGATATCTAAAATCCCTTTTAATATGCAAGACACTGTAAAATAATTGCATTTAAACAATTAGTTAAAAAATATTTTGCTTTTTCTGTCCCTTTCCAGAATTCAAGATGTCCAGGTGAAGAACGTGGTGGATCCTCTAATGTGAAATCCCGAGTCCCCTGGGTATTCTGGTGGGAGCCTTTATCAACTGTGCTGACAACACAGGGGCCCCAAATCTGTATATCGTCTCTGGGAAGGGGATGGAGGGACCGCTGAGCAGATGTCCTGCTGCTGGTGGGGGTGACATGGTGGAGGCCACAGTGGGAAAGGCAAACCAGAGCTCAGAAGAAAGGGACATCCAGCAGTGGGGAATTGGACAACGAAAGTCACACTGGAGAAAAGATGGTGTGTTTCTCTATTGCAAGGATAACATGATCGTCCTAGTAATGACCCAGTAATGAAGGCGAAATGAAAGATTCTTCTATCACAGGACCAGCCACAAAGCTGTGCAGAGCTGTGGCCCAGGATTGCATCAAGGGCTGGCAGCACGGCAGGATTTTTTGGTGTATTTGCTAAAACAAACAAACAAACAAACAAAAAGTTATTTGCTCCCCCCTCCAAAATAATAAAAATAAAAAAGATTTTATGATAATCGTACATTGACAAAATAGTTATGAAGAAAGATCTAGGGTCTACTATAGGACTTTAAATATGAGGAAACTAATGAAGTACCTGCTGGTCTTTAGCTCAGGGTAAACTAATTCAATGATAAGTATCAGGTTACTGAGCAATGCGATCTGTGACAGTTACACCCAGGACAGCCTCTGAGAATTAGAAGGAAGCCACACCTTACAAAGCAGCTAAAGGCACAGCCACCTCTCCCTTGTATGTTGTAATTAACCATTCATGTACATTCATGTCTTTTCTTAAGAAACCAGCCAGAATTTCAGAATCTCTACTATCCTATCATAGTCTTCCTATTCATAATGGATTTTTATTGTTGATACTGTTAGCTCCAGAAGATAATTCAGAAACTCATTTTCAAAAGTGGCTTTAAAAATTTCACTAAAATGAATATTATCCTTCAAGTATATCAAATTTATAAACATAGGGCATGCAATTACAGGTTTCATATGATCAAATTGAAGTCCTTACTTTATTATTTTTTTTAAGATTTTATTTATTTATTTGACAGAGACAAAGCGAGAGAGGGAACACAAGTGGGGGCGTGAGAGAGGGAGAAGCAGGCTTCCTAGTGAGCAGGGAGCCCAATTCAGGGCTTGATCCAAGAACTCTGAAATCATGACCTGAACTGAAGGCAAATGCTTAACGACTGAGCCACCCAGGTGCCCCTGAAGTCCCTACTTTAAAATAAACGGCAAACAATTTGAAATAGGACATTTCTCCTTATCCATTCATCCACCCAGGTATTTATTGATTTTTACTTATTTATTTATTATATTCATTAAATGTATTTATAGATTTATAATATTATTTTTATAAAAATAATTATTTAATTATTTATAATAATTTACCTAAATCACTAAGTGCTACTGGAAATGTGAAGATGAATCCAACAGGCTTCTGTGGAAGTTGGGAGTGTCATGAATATAAGAAACTGATTTATACATAGAAAATTACTAAATCCTGTCTCAGGAATCTTTGGGTTATAAGTGACACAGCTCATTCAACTCAATCAAAAAAGGGAATTTAATGGGTCATAAGCTTGGGATGGGTTTAAGGACAGATTAAATATTATTGTCAGAAATCAGTCTGCATCTCTCTACCCTGCTTTCCTGGTTTGGTTTTATTCTCAGATAGAGTATGTCTACATGATAGATTCTTGTAGGTCAAGTTTTATTAGCCTTACTACAGTCTCAGTTGAAAAAGTTCCTCTTATGCTTCTAGCAGATATCCCAGAATTTGCTCACTATGACTGAAGCCATCCCTAATACAATAGCCATTCAGGGCGATGGAATATTTGATTGCCCAGGACTGGTCCATGACACAGTCCGGGATCCTGGAGAAAGAAGATCTTGGCTCCATCCGCATGTCAGGGACTGAGCTCTGAGGAAGAGCTTGAAAGCAAAGAACGTGCTCTCAAGAAGAAGGAAAAATGAATAATAGGCAAAAATAGTTGCTTCCTACAAATGTCATAAGAAAGATACTATTAATGTGTAGTCAGAGAGGAGATAATAAAAAGAAGTGTTGAAATGAGAATGGGACTTTGCAATTACGGAACAGGTCAAAGAAAGGGGAGAAGCTGAGAAGGAATCCGTGAGCCTCCTTCATTTGAGTTTAGCTTCTTTGGGTCCTCTGTTTTCTGATAAACTATGATATGTTCATCCACAAGAGTTTTCTCTTCCAGTACCCGACAATGACATACCTCAGAATCTAATTGCTTTACATCAACCTGAACATCATGATTTATTAACTCATTCAATAAATATTTTTTTGAGTAATTTCTTATACTGAGTACTCATACATATTCCGGGATTAGTTAGGATCCTTGCCCTTATGGAACTATAGTCTATGCAGTGAACATGGACAATAAATAGAAAAGTACAATATAATATATAGGATGTCAGAGAATGCTAAGTGCTTGAGGAAAAGCAAGGTAGGGAAGGAAGGAAAGACATGACTAAAGTAAAGCAGATTTGAATGAGTCTTATTGTAGGGATTTTTTTTTTTAAAGTAGGGGTTTTTAAATAAGATAAGATGGCGAGGAAGTGAAGGAAGTTAAAAGAAGACCCCTCCAGGCATAGTGAGCAGCAGTGCCATGGTTCTGAGGCAGCAGTGTGCCTAAACTCTTTAAGAAGACCTGTGTGATGGGATACCTGGGCGACACAGTCAGTAAAGTATCCAACTTCTGATTTCACTTCAGGTCATGATCTCAGGGTTGTGACATTGAGCCCCATGTTGGGCTCTGTGCTGGGCAAGGAGCCTGCTTAAGATTTTCTCTCCTGCTCTGCCCCTCCCCTGACCTCTCCCTCTCAAAAAGAAGGAGGAGGAGGAGGAGGAGAAAGAGAAGGAGAAGGAGAAGAGAAGAAGATGACCTGTGAGGCATAGGAGGAGAGAGTAGTAGATAAGAAAGAGGAGAATGTTAGTGGAGAGCATGTAGGACCTTAGATATTGCATGAATGTCAGCTTTTACTCTGAATGGATGGGAAGCAAGTGGGTACTTTAAATAAAGAAGGTCATAATATAACTTACATCTAAAATAATCACTCTTGTAGAAGCTTTTTATTTTGGTGCAGTCCCAAGAGTTTATTTTTGCTTTTATTTCCTTTCCCTCAGGAGACATATCTAGAAAAAGTTGCTATGGACATGCTGCCTGTGCTCTCTTCTAGGACTTTTTTGGTTTCAGGTCTCACATTTAGATCTTCCATTCATTTTGAATTATTTTTGTATATGGTGTAATAAAGTAATCCAGTTTCTTTCTTTTGCATGTTGCTATGCAGTTTTCCCAACATCATTTGTTGAAGAGACTACCTTTTTTTCCATCAGATATTCTTTTCTGCTTCATCAAAGGTAAATTTACTGTAGAGTTGTGGGTTCATTTCTGGGTTTTCCATTCTGTTCCATTGATAAATGTGTCTAATTTTGTGCCAGTACCATACTGTTTTGATTACCACACCTGTGTAATATAACTTGAAGTCTGGAATTAAAATAAAAACTTTTTAAAAAGTTTTTTTTTTCATTTTGCATGCTTTAAAACACAATATATACAATACAGATATATTTTTTTAATTTTTTATTTTTTATAAACATATACAATACAGATATTTTTAATACTCCAAAACAAAGAGTGGAAAACAGTATTTTTTATTTATGAGTCAAATTCAGGAATTCTCCAGATTAATAAATCCAAAGTAGTTTAAGAAAATAGTAACAGAAATAATCACTCTGGAGTAGACCAGAGAGGGAAGGTCTGAAAAAAGGAGACCAGTTAGGGAAATTTTGCAGTAAGTAATCTAGATTAGAGATGATGGAGTGGCTAGGAAACCTTGGTTAGACTTTGAAAGTAAACCAACAAAATTTGCTGAAAGACAATAGTCTTTGGGTACTTTCTAAGAAGATAGTCAAGCGTGATTGAGAATTTTGGCCTAAGGAAATCAAAGAATGGAGTTGCTATTAACAGATATGGGGGAGACTGTAGAATAAGCAGGTTGTGAGGAGGTGGTGGAAGGTTGGAGTTCTGTTTTAGATATGTTGAGTTTGACACACCTAATTAGATATCTAAGTGAACATGGAGAGTAGGTAACTGGATATACAATTCTACAGTTCAGAGGAGAGATCTGAGATGAAGAGGAAATGACAGTTGGGAATTCGTCATAGTATAGAGGATAGTTAAAGCCATGATGCAATCACCAAGGGACAGAATATCAATGGAAAAGAAATTATGTATAAAGACTCTCCCTAGGGACATTTCAATTTTAGCAATTAAGGAAGCAAGAAGCAAATGGCAAAGGGATCTGGGGAGTAAACACAGAAATGTAGAAGAAAAACTAGAAAAGTCTGGTTTTCCTGGAAGCCAAGCAAGGAAAAGGCTTTGGAGGGAAAAGTCTTGAATATTGCAAACATTTGAAAATATTCAAGTATTACAAAATAAATCAAATTAGATAAAAACCAATCATTGGCAATTTTGGTTATCCATGTATAGATCATTAGCAGTTTCAGTGTAGACATGACAATTAAAAAAAATTGGAAACAAAATATCAGTCATTCTCTTACAGAGTTTTGATGTTACATAAAGTACTTAGGTGATCTGCCCCCTTCCAATAAAAGCCTTTATTTTATCATCTAATATTAAGAATTTTTGAGGGAACAAAATTCTGTGTTTGAGTCAGCCTCTACAGACATTTTTCAGAAAAGATAAAAATCACAAAGTAGTAATTAAAATAATTGAGACTAAAATATTTCCAACCAATCTTAAATATTATGTGTTACGTGTACTGTTTACATTCAATAAATCAGAAGTTCCCTATGTTTCTTTTGATATTAACACAAAAATACATTCTTGTTTTTTTTCTTTTCAATAATACTTGTTTAGATTTCCAGTTCCAGGAAAGATAGAATCTTCCCACAGAAAGCAATTACAAATTCTGGGGGAAAAAATGTGAAGCATAGTTACTTGAGGGAACAGAGAAGAGCCCAGAAAGTGGCAGAACTTAGAAAATTTTTCCTTTGTCCTAAAAGAGCCACAGAGAGTGAGAGCCATAGACATACAACTAGGCCACTAAGGTAGTAGCTGAAAGCTATAGTCATATTGACTTCATATATCAAGGGGAGTTTGAAACTGGCAGAATGGCTGGAAATTCAAGGTGCAAATCTTTTAACTAAAGAAGCCATAGGGAAGGAGGTAGGCAGGCAGACTTCCCTCTGGCTCCTGACTCATTCCTAAACTGTATATAAATGGTGGGAACTCCAAGAAATATAGGAAGAAAACAATAATAAAAGGACTGACTCCTTATGTCAGCTCCTGTTTAGTGCATGGGAGACTGAGTTTGGGGTATGTATCCCAGCCAGTCAGAAGGGCTAGTGCACACCTCAGGCATTCCATTGAAGTCCTAGAACTATGTCATAGGAGTTAGGATTCTGTCCAAGATTTATGATTGTTCTCTAGATCTAGGAGTAAAGCCACAGGACATTCTAACAAAACATAAAATCCATAACTCAAGTTGGTCTTCCAGCAATTTAATTGCCTGACAGAAGCAGATTCAACACCCTTCAGAGGAAGATAACAGACTTCCTAGTCTCTATAGAATATGATTCATACTAAGTGGCCACAGAGACCTCATCTAGGGAAACTGGACTCCTTGACCCAATCCTCCCCTTCTCTTTATGGAGACCCTGGAAGGTGTGACTTTCTTAGTAAAAGTAAATCCTCTTGGGAAAACTTTGCACTATGAAGGAAGAAACACAGGATCACATACTAAAGCTACAAGACACAATCTGTGGGCTCTGAGACAACTTCAGGAGAAAGAAACATCCAAGCTATTAATGGAAGACTCAGCAGGCCTGAGCCAGGAAGAGAGAAAAAACAAATCAAATGCTTGGAGTTGAGAGAGAACGTGGGTGTGACTGGACAAGGTACCAGGGAAAGGAGAGGAAGAATTAGTAAGAAACAAAAGGTCCAACAGGCAGACTATGAAGGGACTTTTTCATTGTGTTAAGCAGGTTGGACTTTCTTTGAGAGTAAGGGGGTACCAACAAAAGTTTCAAGAAGAGCAATATCGGGGCGCCTGGGTGGCTCAGTGGGTTAAGCCGCTGCCTTCGGCTCAGGTCATGATCTCAGGGTCCTGGGATCGAGTCCCGCATCGGGTTCTCTGCTCAGCAGGGAGCCTGCTTCCCTCTCTCTCTCTGCCTGCCTCTCCATCTACTTGTGATTTCTCTCTGTCAAATAAATAAATAAAAAATCTTTAAAAAAAAAAAAAAAGAAGAAGAGCAATATCATCACAATTTTAGCATCCAAACATCTTCCTGGCCAATGTAAGAAATCAATCTGGAGAAAATTGTGTTTGAAGTGTTCAGAGAATGTCCAGACTCCAGAAGAAATTGAGTTTATTGGTCCAGAGCTCAGAAGAAAGATTTAGGTTGCTTTGAACATTTCAGCCTACACAGAATAATTAAAACCTTAGAAGTAAATGAGATATACAGGGATCAATCAAGGAAATAAAAAAAGGCAGTGCAGAAGCCTTAGGATCACCAGCATTCAGGCCTCATCATTACTGTATTAAGTAATAGCACTGGCAATAACATATTTTATAGTACAGATGGGGCCCTCCCTTCAATCAATCTAAATTAGTGAATCTTCCCACATCAAGTTCACTTAATTGATTTGTGTTTGTCTCCTTGTTTCAGATAATCTTTTGGAATAGCAGTTTTCAATTAGGGGACATTTAACAATGTTTGGAGACATTTTGGTTACCATAAATTAGCAGGGATGTACTTGAATCTAGTAGGTAGAGATCAGAGATCTGTTAAGCATCCTACAATACACTAGACAGAATCACACAAAAAGATTTATCCAGCCCCAAATGTCATTAGTACCATGATTGAGAAACCCTGACAACATTGACCACTGTTAGACCCTCTGGTCTAGGGACGTGAATAACTTCTGTGCCTTCGTCCCAAGAATTTCTGTCAGGGGATACCAGCCTCTAAGGCGATCATCAAAGACTTCTCAAGTTCACTGTTAACAGCATATAACTCAATAAAACTAAAATCTGAAAATACTGAGTTGAACAGATTTAGGGTGATGCATGTACTATAGCTTTTACCTTGGATTTAAATGTGGGAATACCAATCAAGCAGTCTCAGAGGCAGTGGTGCATGGCTCCCATAATGCCATGAATATAAACCAAATAAAGTTATATAAGAAATAGGTACTATCACACCAAGAGGTACTTAATATTTTATGAAGAAAATGGTCTTTCAAATGTTGGAAAAAATGGTCCATTGTTGATTGCTGATTTCATTTCCGTTAATGGGATAAGTGGGGATCATGTGATCAAAGGCTTAAAGAGGTGCTGAGAGTCTCATTTTTTGCCTATACAGATACAGTGTTGTGTTGTCCAAGGAGAGAGAGATGACGTGAGATTTCCCTGGAGATGAGCCCCTGCTCGGACTCAAAACCAGGGCTGGGCGCTGGGAAGGAAAAGGAGCAAAGGACCTTGTTTGATCCAAAGTTTCACTTAGCCTGGTGTTCTGAGCAAGATGAGCACAAATGGGAAACTGGTAAGACACTGGAGCAAGCTCTATTTGGTTGGAGAACCAAAGAGCCTCCTAAGAGAGGTGAGAGAGAGAGTGGGAGATAAGAAGAAACGTGAGGGAGAAAGGGAGAGAGGGCATGAGATACCCAGGTAAAATCTGAGAAGCATTGAGTTTGTCCTTTGTTGAGTATAAAGCAGTGATGTATTCAGGGAAAGGTGTTTCAGGGAAAGGTGACTACTACCAGACAGCCTTCCCACTCAGTCCTTCAGGTTCATTCCTAAAATCTGTGGTACCTCCAAAAGAACTATTTCACTAAAGACTCTGTTAACTTGTTGGTGAAAAGAGAGACATGGCTTTGGTACAGTAAGAGCACATGACACAGATTGAGGGAGAGACACTCTCTCCCACTTTGCCCAAAACTGTATGATACCTCTCAGTAGATACCAAGGCCCTGTTCAGACTCCTCCGACATCTGCTCTCTCTCAGCAAATGATTTCCTGATTTGATTCAAGCAATCAGATGGGAACACTTTCAACTCTCCTTTACCAAACTCAGAAATTCACCTGGTTTCCTTCTACATACTTCTTATCAAGAGAGGACCCCTCTTTTATATGAGGCAGAATCCTGAAGCATTTTTCTAGAATCCAGGCACCTACTCCCTTCTAGAGTTCATGCTGTGTCAATTACCCTTTCTGCTACTCTGCCCTGTCAACATATGAGCATGCTAAATTGTCCTCCAGATTTACATTATAAAGAAGAAAGAAGACTCCTTCCAACCACCATATCCTCCAATTAATATCCTATAAGCTTTCATTTCTGACCATGTTGACTTCAAAATAATTTATTACAATATTTCAAATATGTAGGAATATCCGTGTACCTACTACCCAGATTGACCAAATCTTAAATTTGTATATATTTGTTTCAGATATGTTTGTATTTCCAAATTAGAACATTATAGTTACAACTGAAATTCTCTATTTCTCTCTCATCACTGCCAGCAGGTAACCACAACCCTTAAATTGGTGTGTAGGCTATTTGTGAATGCCTGTACTATATGGGTATATGGCCATATGCACTATAGAATCTTACTTTGCAAGCTCTCAAACTTTAATTAAATTTAATTAAAAGGTATAATATCACATGGATTATTCTGTAACTTGCTTTTACATAAACTGTTTTTGAGATGTTACCATCTCCTTATTTCTATACTATTGCTGGCAGGTATGACATCTTTTTTTTAAACCTCATGACATATTCTAATAATTGTTTTATTCCATCAGAATTTGTGAAGTTCACCTACTTATTTATCCCATCCCCTACTCATGATTTTCCCCTTCATATCCTATTTTCCCATTTGTGATTGCAGTCTTATCTCAAATGCAGTCTTTAGAATCTCCTTTAATTAGAAAGAGTTGTGGGGAAATGTGCTCAGTTTTCATTTGAAAATATTGATATTTTTCTATCATTCTAGAAAGATAATTTTGCTGGGTATGTAATTCCAGGTAAAAGGATTCCGTATTTTAGTGTAGTAGGCTGCTATTAGTTTCATTGACATTCCTATGGAAGTTATCCCTTTTCTCTAATCTGGAGCTGTTTGAAATCTTATTTATGCCTTTAGTGTTTCTTTATGAAGTACAGGACATGTTTGTTTTGCTTTTGTTTTTAATTCTGCTTTTGTGGGAATTCACAAATCTGCAGGATGGCTTCTTTTATCTCTTCTGGAAAACTCTTGATCATCGACTACTCACATATTGCTTCTGCTCCATGCTCCCCTCTCTTCTCTGCAATTTCTCACTTGATGCAATCTCTTAATTTCCCTTAACTTTGCCAGATTTTTTTATTTCTTTGCTTCTGTGTTTTATTCTGGATAATTTTTTTCCAGATTTATCTGAAGTTCGCTAATTCTCTTTTTTAACTGTGCCTAATTTACTGTTAAACTCATTCATGGCTTTTCTATGCCAATCATTATATTTTGATATTTAGAATCCTTTTGTCAATAGAATCCATTCTATTTTATAGTCTTTTATTCTTTGTTTCATTTTAGTCATTTCTGCTTCTTTTTTTTTTTTAAGATTTATTTATTTATTTGACAGACAGAGATCACAAGTAGGCAGAGAGGCAGGCAGAGAGAGAGGAGGAAGCAGGCTCCCCGCTGAGCGGAGAGCCTGATGTGGGGCTCAATCCCAGGACCCTGGGACCATGACCCGATCCGAAGGCAGAGGCTTTAACCCACTGAGCCACCCTGGCGCCCCTCATTTCTGCTTCTTGAAGCACATTGAACATACTTATTTTATGTTGGGTGTTTCTAACTCCACTATCTGAAATCTTTTCAGGTCAAGTACTTATATTTCTGCTAGTTTTTATTCATTATGCCTCATTGCCTTATATGTATATATAGGTATGTGTTATTTTTTCTTGTAGGCTATATTTCCAAAATTTTATCTGTTGAAGTAATTTGAGACCTGATTTGAAAGTGAGATCCCCAGGGTGGATTTGAATTTGCTTCTGTCACATGCCTGGGGGAATCTACCAGGCAGAATCAATTTAAACAAAATTCTTGGCCAAATATTTTTTGGACTATTTGGGTGGTTTGATTTTGGACTGCAAAACTACATAAGGGCTGGCATGTTGTTATAAATTTTAAGAAGAGTTTCTTTCTTTCTTTTCTTTTCCTTTTTTTTTTTTTTTTAATTCCCATTACCTACTCAGCTCCAGAGTTTGAGAAGGGCAATTTCCCTGACACTTCCCTGGTGAGGTAGTTGGTGATGAGATGGGTAGTTTATTTCTAGTTTACGCTTACTGGACAGTGTGGCCATTTGGGATATCAACTTTAAGTGGGGGCAGAGGAAGGGTGAGGGAAAGCATTCTTTACTAGACTCTCTACTTTGGACACGCCCTGAACTAACTGTGTAGAGCCACAAAATCCAAGGTTCAGGGCCACCCAATTTGGCAAATGCATTTAAGGTAGAAGCGGGCTTATATACTCTGTTTACTCCTGGGTACCTGATTTTATTTAGTTTTTGACCTCTGACTATTCCCAACCAATGTGCCAATTCAATGATTCTTTTTTCCAATATTATATATCCAGTGTTCCAGCAGGAGAATTTGACAGGGTCTCTAGCCTGTCATTCTGCTGGAATTGCAGCTCTCACCCATTCTTTACACAACAATGGTATTTTTAAAGTTCACATTCATTCAAGTCCCTCTCCTGTTTAAAACCTGTCATGGGATCCATATCACCCTTAGGATAAACGCACAGCCTTAGCATAGTTTATAAGCTCCTCCATCCTGCCTCTGTAACATCTCCAGACTTCTTTTTTATCAGTCATCCCCAAGCACCTTCTTTCTACTGAAGCTGAATTACATTACTTTCAGTCATCACAAAACCCCATGTCCTTTCCCTCGCTAAGTTTCTAAATGCATTGCCACTCATTCTTCTTTCCTTTTTGCCTTCTTTCTTCCAAGTCCCACCTTTTCTAACATAACTGCTATTTCCCTTCAGCTTTTAGTCTCAATGTTACTTTCCCTAGAGAGGATTCTGGACAGAGAGTCTTGCTTCTTTTTTCTGACTTTATCTATCATGATGTATTTGCGTGTTTGCAGGTCTGTGTTCCCTTAGGTCCAAGATTTGTGCCTTTCATTCCCCATGCCGGAACCCTCCAGTGCAGTGCTAGCACCCAGTTGCAATGCCAATTCTTTGAAATTAGCTGTTTTTGGAAGACTCTTCTGGAGCTCTGGTTATCACCATCATGATTCCTGTCAGGAAAGGGTGGTAGACAGGGCAAAAATGGCTGTGGAAGCTCCTTGCTATAGAAATGACCATCAAAAGCAAAGTCTAGGTGCCGGGTGGATAGGTGTCTAGCGGCCTCAGTGACCACACTCAACAAACACAGCAGCCTGGTAAGTATAGTGGATTTAGCCAAGGGAGTCTGGAGTAGAAGGCGATGCAAACAGCAGATAGCTCTCAACAGCTTCACACTTTGTAAGCAAGGATGAGCTATTCTCAGAACCTCCCAGAAATCCTGAGATACCTTTACAGAAGATTAGAGTGCTGAGATAGCAGCAGAGCCAAATGTGTGTAATGAAGCATATCATTCCACTGTATCTGTAGGCAAATGAGGCCTGGGGAAACCTACTTTATACCCAGAGAGACTGCCTCTCATTGAGCTTACTGACAAGTGGAAAAAGAGGAAATTAACAAAGCATTAATTTCATAAGGTGAAAATGTTATAAAGGATGCCTTGGTGGCTCAGTCAGTTAAGTGTCTGCCTTTGGTTCAGGTCATGATCTCAGAGTCCTGGGATCGAGCCCTGAGTTGGGCTCCCTGCAGAGCAGGGAGTCTTCTTCTCCTTCTCCCTCTGCCTTCTCCCTCCTGCTCACGTTCTGTCTCTGTATTTCTCAAATAAATAAATGAAATCTTAAAAAAAAAAAAAAACACATGCACACACCTGAACTACCTGCATTAACATAAAGGGGACTCCTCTTACTAAGGAGGAAGGACCTAAGATGATTGCTACTTTTCCTACTGTCCCTGCATACAAAAAGCCCAAGGTGTAGTGGAAAGTCAGCATGGCATAGCTGGAATGGATGGCTTCCCATACATTTACCCTCATGATATATGCTTGCTTTAACATTCTAATTATTTTATTTTCTAATCTTCAACTAGAGAACTACATGACTAAACCTTTGGGGATGTGGAAGGGATTAGTGAGAGCAGAGTCTAGGAATCATGAGGCCAATCAAAGGGCTTTGTGTGTCAACCAGCTTTCTAGACTCTTCCTGAGGGCAAAGCAAAGTCTTCCTATAATTAAGTTTCCTAGAGTGTTTGTCAAGTTCTAAAGTCAGTGATCTCTGATAGAGCCCACAGACTCATTATTTAAGGTCCAAGAAGATAATGATTAAGCCAGGATAAGGAGAGAGAGATGACCTGTGTTCTGTCTAAAAGGGTAGAGCTTCCCATTCTATCAGATTCTGAACATAGCTTTATCAGATTTCTGGTTTTCTAACAAGACTACCCCTCCCCCGAAAAAAGGTCTACATTTTAAAATATTGGTTCAAAGTCTTTGATTCTTTGAGGACAGATGGAGCATTCTTCATTCATCAGATTGTGACTTCTAGTCAATAGAAGTAGAATAGTCATGTCTATAGACTAGTCAATAGACATGAATATCTTGAGCAAACTGAACTTGGACCCCCTCCCCAACTTAGTGCTCTTTGAAGAAGAATATTCATTGCTAAATCCCTTCTTTCCTCTCACCAGTCCCCTAGTCATCTTGTGAAGTCAGTAGGTGTGAACTGTGTCATTGAATTGTCCCCAAGTGGGCCCAGGGAATCACGGTGCACCCTTTGCTATAGAGTCTCTTAGGAGAGGCACAGAGAACTAAATGGATAAAGGAACCAGCTGTTTCTAAGAATAGAACCACCCTATCCCAATGGACCTGTGGAATTTCCAGAGAAAGTATGAATAGAGACAAGATAAAGCCATCTGCATAATCATGATGCTGCATTCATCCTAACCAGGTACATGCCCTTGAACTACAGGTGCTGAGCATGGCATCTGTTTATAAATTAGGCAATTGGAGATGGCTAAAAGTATTCATCTCTTTTACTACTTCCTTCGGTATGTATAATATTAGCAAAATGTCTCAATGGCTGGTAAATCATCTTTAATTCCTTTGGAACTCATCATAGTAATATTAACCATGATGGATTCTTGTGGTATTTAAAGAACTAGATTGTCAATTAGCTTTTATGGGATACATCACAGTCATCAGCCTTGTATCAGACCTCCTTTTCAAAGAAGCCAGTTATTAAAATGTACAATAATTTGCTTTTATTATAATCTATCTAAAAGCCAAAGCTAGTCTCCAAAATAATTTAAAGTTTTAAGTTGCAATATAAGAGACCTTTTCTTCAAAATGACTGTATAATATAGTGTCACCATTCTTGGTTAATTATTTTGCAGAGTGTGAATTTTAGTTAATCGTTTCTTGCAAGGACCAAATAACATAGGTGCTTCCTAACAGCCTCTCTGGGAATAACTACTGTCCTTTCAGGAGCTAATTAATCAAGCCATGCTCATAAAAACTTAAGTAACTACCCACCAGGGTGGGAGTCCCCTGAGGCCTCTCCACTCCTGGAAATCACTTGTCCATAGTGTTGACCTTGGCAGAAAGAAAGGGCAGTGAGTCAACTTTGACTTGGCACAGCACCCACCAGGGACCTTCCATGCTAGCTGGTATGGTCATCTGCTCAAGATAACCTGAAATTTTAAAGCCTCATCTTCACTGTAGGTGCCCTTCAAAACTTACCCGATGCTACCTACAGCTTGAAACAAAAATAGATGTGTTCTGGTGGAAACATGAGAAGATGAGAAACAGCCCAGTTCTGTTTTGAATTCAATAAATAGTTATGTTTATTTAATCAGCATTTGCAAAAAACTTGGAGAAAATCAAATCAATGAAATACTTCCCCTGCCCTTCATGAACCAGGGGGCCCATGGTTCAGACAAGTACATCCAAGCCAATGGCAAGATGAGGCAGAGTTTACAACTCTACCCTGAGCAGCAACTTGAAAGTTCCCACTTCCACCATCAAATTTACCACACTGAACTGCAAGTCATAGACTCTCATCCTTCTCTCCTAGTAGCCAGTAAATTCCCTCAAGGCAGGAATCATTCATCTCTGTATCTATAGCACCTTACACAATGCCAGATTCATATTTGTTTACTGAACAAATTAATACAACGATAACATTTAATGAGCATATATTATAAACAAGTCTTAGGTTGGATGCTTTACAAAAATCTCCTTTAATTCCTCTAAAAATCCTACAAGGGAAATTCAAGGAAACTATTATACTTTCTGTTTTACTGATAAGAAAAATGAAATTTGGAGAAACCGGAGTAATTTGCCCAAAGTCCACAGCTGTTAAGTGGCAGAGTTGGCATGAGATTCTAGCTTCATCTAGCTCCTTGGTTTATATTTTTGACCATTATGCCTTACTATTTCAATAAAAATTGCAGCAACTTCTAAAAAGTCACACACACACACACACACACACATACAGATGCACAAAAGAGAGTCCATCTCATACTAAGGTAGGAGAGAAACTGCAAACTGTGTCATAAGATTATGGAAGATTTTCTGGGTGTGGTGGTCCTTGAGCTGGTCCTTCAAGTGTGGGAGTGCTTTAGTCAGCATCAGCATCATGCAGAAGGCAGCAAAGGAGAAACTCAGTATTGACCTGAGAGTGTGAGAATGAGGACTGGAGAGACTGGTTACACCTCAGAGACAACTCCTAGAATAACTGTGGTTGGTGTGATAGAGAGCTCAAAGCAGCAGCCCCACTGCTGCTCATATGACTCACTCACCAGCCCACTGACATTAACTCAAAGGTAGCACAAGGTGAATCAGTGCACAAAATGATCCTCTTCCTCAGTGCTCCCCCGTGTGCATGTAGACACAGGCACACACACACACACACACACACACACACACACCATGACAGCTATAGGGAGGGGAAAAAGCTCAGTGGTCAACAGCCTCTGGCTAGGGGAGATAACATTTCAGGCCTGATTTAAACCACCCATGTGTCAACAACTCTTGTTGATGGGCATCTCACAACGAATGTCCTAGGCTTGGCTTTATCAAGCCTCTTCCAGCCACAGCTCAGAATTATGGATCAATGTTGAAGGGAGGAGGAATGGGCAGGGAAGGAATTATCAGGAAAGGTGTGTATGGGACAATCCACTGACCAGAGCCTCTGCCCATTATTTATTGGCAATTTGTTTATGTAGCCACAATCCATTCTCTTGGGTGCCCTGTGGGTGTGTTGGGGGGGAGGATCTGTTAGAGGTTTGAATTTGAAGTATATTACATGAACTAAACCACAAATAAGTAACTCAGTTATTGGGGGGGGTGAGCCCCCTCTGACCCATCATTTTGCTAAAATGAACTCCTCATGGTTGAGTGGCACTCCCCACCTTTCCTAAGATTAGTTTGAACTGGCTCTGGAATATTTATTGAGGAGACCTTTCATTATAAAGCAGCCAAGTACCAGTTACCTAAAATATATGCAAGTTTTTAAAGTCTACATTCAAGGTTTAAAACCTTTTTGCTTATGAAAAATGTCCTACCTGGCCTCTCCCTGTCTCATTTGGGAGATTAAACGGTAGCTATATAGTTGAACTGCAATTCGCTTGGCTCTGAAGAAGCCATTATCATTGAAATTCAAGACCCTTGATCTAAGGTGTCTTAGAGAACTATTGGATGCTATATACTATACATTAGAGTGCAGAGTACAATGCAAAATTAGTCTTTGTAAAGAGTTACAGGAGAAAGCCTTGTATGAAACAAAATATGGTTGTCATAAAAACTGATCTGCATGGGTTGTATGTCACCCAGGAAGTCTGAAGTGTGGATCACCCCAATCACAGGAACAACTGGAGGTAGTAAAGACTACACAGGTAGGGTATTTTCTTCTGCTCTTAAGGTGATTTTACCTCTTGGGTGAAATGCAGGATTGTAACTAAAGTAAAATTAGACTCAGTCTGTGAATCTTTTTAAAGAAAGTAAAAGCCAAAGAAATATTCCAGCAGGGAAAGGATCAGAATGGGAAGTGCCCAAGAAAGACAGGATTTTGCAGAATCATAAAAAGCAGAATTTGCAAGGTCATTTCACACCAGAAAGTGACAGGAAAGTTTCTAAGCAGAATAAGATGGGGGGAAAGAGAGAGAAAAAGAGAGAGAGAGAGAGAGAGAGAGAGAGAGAGAGAAAGGAAGAAGAGAGGAAGAAAAAAGAAAGGAAGGAAGGAAGGAAGAAAGAAAGAAAATAGAGCAGAGTCCTCTTTAGAGATTTTTGTCCCATAAAATTATACCATTCTGATTTTCAGAGGTGTTAAAAAGTTGTTACTAAGGTTCTGATCTTTTGTTTTATTCCTTTGATGCTATTCACATATATTCATTAAGTAATAAGCCACTCTAAATATAAAGTGTGTGCCTGAAACTATGCCAGTCACCATAGGGTGTAATCCAACAGACCATCTTCAATAGTCACCAAAAGTGTCTTAGAATTACAGTCCTGAACTCTTCCACAGATCTACTTAGTCAAAATCCCTAGGGGTTGGGTTTGGGAATATAAACCTTAAAAAGAATATCTTGAAATGCCTGGTTTATCTCTCTAATTCATGAGTGCTTGAATGGATAATACATGGATGAATGGGGGGAAGATGAGGAGAACTACAAGGACACAGTAATTAAGAATGTCTTCTTAGAGGGGAAAATTCTTGATGTAAAAACAGGATTATATTAAGCACAAAGAAGAGGGATGGGCATAGGCAAATATGGGAAATAACATAAACAAAGTAACAGAGGCAAAGAAAGAGTATTGCATATGCTTAAATCCAAATTTATTAAATGCTTAAAACAATAATAAAGTTTCAAAAACATTCCAACTTAAAAATACTATTTAAAAATACTATTGGGGCGCATGGGTGGCTCAGTGGGTTAAAGCCTCTGCCTTTGGCTCAGGTCATGATCCCGGGGTCCTGGGATGGAGCCCCGCATTGGGCTCTCTGCTCAGTGAGGAGCCTGCTTCCTCCTCTCTCTCTGCCTGCCTCTCTGCTGCTTGTGATCTCTGTCTGTCAAATAAATGAATAAAATCTTTAAAAAAATACTATTTAAATTGCATTTCAAAATATAAAACACTTAGGAACAAATATAACAAATATGTGTAAGACTTCTATACTAAAAATTATAAAACAGTGCTGAGAGAAATTAACAAAAGTCCCAAATAAATAGAGAGATATACCATTTTCATGGACTGGAAAACTCAATATTGTTAAAGTGCCAATTCTCCCTAAATTGATCTACAAATTCAGTGCAATACCAAATAACATCCCAATAGACTTTTTTTTTTTTTTTTCGGAGGGGCATGGGAGTGATTTTAAATTTTGTTTGGAACTACAACAGACTAAGAAAAACAAATAATCCTGAAAAAGTAGAACAAAGCTATATGACCTACTGAACCTGACTTTAAGTTTTATTATAAAGCTATGATACTCTATATAGAAAGCCCAAAAGACTCTGTCAAAAACAAAACAAAACAAAACAAAACAAAACTGCTAGAACTGAGCAATGAATTCAGTAAATTTTCAGGGTACAAAATCTATCTTCAGCAATATGATGCATTTCTATACACCAATAATGAAGCATCAGAAAGAGAAATTAAGGAATCAATCCCATTTATATTTGTGCCCAAAACAGTAAGATACCTAGAATAAACCTAACCAAAGACGTAAAAGACCTGTACTCTGAAAACCATAAAACACTGATGAAAGATGACACAAAGAAATGGAAAGGCATTCCATGTTCATGGGTTGGAAGAACAAATATTTTTAAAGTGTCTATACTACCAAAAGCAATCATGCATTTGATGCAATCCCTATCAAAACATTAATAGCATTTTTCACAGAACTCAAACAAAACAATTCTAAAATTTATATGGATTCACAAAAGAACCCAAAGAGTCAAAGCAAACTTGAAAAAGAAAAGCAAAGCTGGAGACATCACAATCCCCCTCAAAAGTTATATTACAAAGTTGTAGTGATCAAAATAGTATGATACTTGCAAAGAAACAGACACATAGATCAATAGAAGAGAATAGAAAACCCAGAAATGAGCCCACAACTCTATGGTCAATTACTCTTCAACAAAGTAGGAAAGAATGTCCAATGGGAAAAAAAAAAACAGTCTCCTCAACAAATGATGTTGGAAACTGGAAAGCCACATGTGGATGAAGAAACTGGACCACTTTTTTTTTTTCATCATACACAAAAATACATTCAAAACAGATTAAAGACTTAAATGTGAGATCTGAAACCATAAATATCCTACAAGGGACCACAGACAGTAACCTCTTTAAATTGGCCATAGCAACTTCTTTCTAAATATGTCACCTGAGGCAAGGGAAAATAAATAATAAATAAATAAATAAATAAATAAACAAACAAACTATTGGGACTACATCAAAGTAAAATTTTCTGAACAGCAAATGAAATAACCAAAGAAACTAAAAAGCAACCTACAGAATGGGAGAAGATATTGGCAAATGATATAGCTATAAAGGGTTAGGATCTGAATATATATAAAGAACTTCTAAAAATCAACACCCCAAAATGAATAATCCAATAAAAATTAGGCAGATGGCATGAATAGACATTTTGCCAAAGAAGGCATATAGATGGCTAAGAGACGCATGAAAAGATGTTCAACATCACTCATCATCAGGGAAATACAAATCAAAATTGCAATGAGATATCACCTTACACCTGTCAGTATGGCCAAAATCAACAGCACAAGAAACAACAGGTGTTGGGAAAGGATGTGGAGAAAGGGAAACCCTCTTACACGGTTGGTGGGAATGCAAACTGGTGCATCCACTCTGGGAAACAGTATGGAGGTTCTCATAAAGTTAACAATAGAACTACCCTAAAACCTAGAAATTGCAGTACAGGAATTTACCCAAAGAACATAAAAATACTAATTCAAAGGGACACCTGCACACTGATGTTTATAGCAGCATTATCTATAATAGCCAAATTATGAAAACAGCTCATATGATCATTGACTGATGAAGAGATAAAGAACATGTGGTATATACACGACGAAATATTAGTCACCCATAAAAAAGAATGAAATCTTGCCATTAGCAATAACATGGTGGAGAGAGTATTATGCTAAGTGAAATAAGTCAGTCAGAGAAAGACAAATCCCTTACGATTTCATTCACATGTGGAATTTAAGAAACAAAGCAAACAAACATAAGGGGAGAAAAAGAAAGGCAAACCAAGAAACATACTCTTAACTATAGAGAACAAACTGATGGTTACCAGAGGGAAGGTGGGCAAGGGGATGGGTTAAATAGGTGATGGGAATTTAGGAGTACACTTCCTGTGATGAGCACCAGGTTTTGTATGTAAATGATGAATCACTATATTCTACACCAGAAACTAATAATACACTGTTATTAACTAACTAGAATTTAAATTAAAACTAAAAAATAAAATAAAACTTAATGTGTCTTTGGTGAAAGAATAGGCAGATCATTGGAACATAATTGAAGGTCCAAATTGGTTCCTATGCACAAAATTAAATTATTTTTGACAAAGATGTCAAGCAATTTAATGGGAAAAAAATTTCTTCAACAAGTTTTCTAAAATAATTGTATACCCATACCAAAAAAAGGAAAAAAAGATTCATGGGTGTTATCCTATACCACACACACAAATTAATTCAAAATAAATCTTATATTTAAGACAAAAATTATAATTCTCCCAAGAAGGAGAATATTTCCATGACCTTGGCATAGGAAAAGATTCTTAGCATACAAAAAGCACTAACCATAAGAAAAATTGATAATTGAATTTTATTAAATAAAGAATCATCCTCTCATCAAAAAAATACCATTAAGAAAATAAAGACAAGCTATAGACTGGGGGAAAAAATCACAATATATCTATCTGAATATACACATATATATACACACACATATTATATTATGCATATATTATACATACATTATATATTATACATATATGTATATCACATATATGTATCATCTACATATTACTATATTATACTTATACATATATGTTACACATATATATTATATACATATATCTTCTACAACTCAATTAGAAAAGAATAAATAACCCATTTTTTTAAATAAGCAGAAATATATAAATAGATGTATCACAAATAAAGAGTATACAAATGGCTAACATAAAAAATGCTCAACACTATTAGCTGCCAGAGGGATGAAAATTAAAACTATATTAATTTAGGGACACATGGGTGGTAAAGTCATTTAGCATCCAACTCTTGGTTTCAGGTCAGGTCATGATTGTAAGATTGTAAGATCAATCCCTACATTGGGCTCTGTGCTCAGTGCAGGGTCTGCTTGAGATTCTCCCTCTGCTCCTCTCCCTGCTCATGCTCACACATTCTCTCTTGCTTTCTCTCTCCCTCTCTAAAATAAATCTTAAAAAAAAAACTATTTTAATTTAATTTAAAGCAATGATATATCACTATACACCCCTATGAGAGCAAAAATGAAGAAGATCAACAGTCCTGGATTTTGGAGGGGATGTGGAAAACTCTCATGTTCCAAGTATACATAATACAATTATTTTGAAAACAGTTTGAGAGTTTAACATTTTAAGAAAGTTAAACATTATATTATGACCCAAAAGTTTTACAACAAGGTCTTTACCCAAGAGAAATAAAAATACATGTCCACTATAAGCCTTGTGAATAGTGTTCATAAGAATTTTATTCACAGTAACCCCAAATTGTAAACAGTCCATCACAAGGAGAATGAATAAACTATGGCAGATTCATATATCGGACCATTACTCAACAAGAAAAGACAGAAACAATAACAACAACAACAAAAAACCCTACTAGTGCCAGCTATCAGTGTGGATATCTCAAAAATATTACACAGATGAAAGAAGCCAGGAACACACATATACATACTATTTGGTTTTGTTTATGTGAATTTCCAGCATTGGCAAAACTGGAGGAAAAAAGAAATCAAATCAGTGATTTATCAAGAAGAGACTGAGTGGAAAGGGGCACTGTCTGGGGTGATGGTAATGTTTGTGCCTAAAAATGGGTGTAGGTTACATGAGTATAGGCATTCATCAAAAACAGTTCAAACGATATCCTTAAGATCTGAATATTTTGTGTTTGTAAATTATATCTCAATTTTTTAAATCCATAATTTCTACATTGTTCAAGACAAATTAGGCTATGCTGTGGCAACATACAAACACTAGCTCTTTTTTTAAATTATTTTTATTATGTTATGTTAGTCACCATACAGTATGTCATTAGTTTTTTGATGTAGTGTTGCAAGATTCATTGTTTAGGTATAACACCCAGTTCTCCATGCAGTATGTGCCCTCCTTAAAACCAATCACGGGGCCAACCCATTCCCCCCACCTTCCTCCCCTCTAAAACCCTCAGTTTGTCTCTCAGAGTCTACAGTTTCTCAAGGTTCTTCTTCCCCTCTGACTCCTCCCCCACTTCATTTTTGCCTTCCTTCTCCAAATGTCCTCATGATACTCCTTATTACTGAGCCATCAGAAAGGATGAATACCCAACTTTTGCATCAACATGGATGGGTCGGGAGGAGATTATGCTGAGTGAAATAAGTCAAGCAGAGAAAGTCAATCATCATATGGTTTCACTTACTTGTGGAAAAACTCCTAAATCTTAATGGCTTAACACAGCTAATGTTTACTTCTTGCTAAAAGTCCATTGCAGATCTGGGTAGCCATCTTTCAGTATTGTGTCTCTGCATCTTACTATGGAGCCTCCTTTAGCTTCCTTGAGAAGAGAGAGATTGGTGAGTCATACAGAGGATTTAAACTACCTCAACCCAGACAGGACATAAGACATTTCCCGCTCTCATCCTATTGGTCAGAATCTAAACGGCCTTAACTAAATGTAAAGGACTGGGGAGTATAGACTCCCAAATACCCATGAAAGGAAGAATTGCTAAATATTGAACACTAGAAATGCTGCCCCAGCCTTGTCTTCAGGGCTCTTCCATTTTAGGAAAGAAGAATAAAATTTAACTTTCCATATATTGATTATTAAAATTTCATTCCTGTGCCCAGATCTGGTCTTAGGAAATGAGATCTCCATCTTTTTACAAAGGAAGATTCAATAAGTGATTCATTTATTCCCTTTCTGCAAACATAGTTAAGCCAATACTTCCTGGTAGGCAAAAGTAAAGAACTCTGTGAAAATGCAACAACAACAACAACAAAAATCAATTTGTGAAATTAACCGAAGGAACCAGAGCAGATATCCAACCAGGAGATACCTGGTTCATAGCACTGCTGAGGTAACGCTAAGAGACATGGACTGACAAGTGACTGACAAACTAATCTGGTCCAAAATAAATTATGATTGGGAATAATGGCCATGCTGTGCTCATGCTGCTGTGGAGAAATCAGACATTATAAAAGAAAAAAAGGAGATGTTTATCTAGTCCAAAGTGACAGTTTGATGCTTGTCAAATTCATCTTCATATTCCTGAGACTTTCTGATTTTGTAGGCGCCCTGGAGAAAAGTTCACTATAGCACACACACAGAGAAAAAGGGAAAGGCAAAGCCTGTTTTGCAATTCCCTTCTCTGTTTGAAATTTGCACAAAAGGTCTTGAACACTATAACAATTAGAAGAGGAGAAAGCATTTGGCAGATCAAATAGGTGAGATGTCAGGGACTCTATTTTTTAAATGTCTGGAAGACACTGCTGATTAATTTTGGCTGAAACTTGAAAAAAAAAAAACAGGCACATTTTCTAAACCAACATGTGGAATTTTCTGATCAGGTAAGCACCTTTAAAGTTCAGTTTTGCCAAGAATGGTCAGAAATTAGATTGTGTAACTGTTCCCACAAATTCCTCAAAGGTTACCTCTCCTCCAGTAGACAGGGACTGAGGTTGCATAATAGCTGAAGCCCTGCTCAGGGAGTGAATACACAGAATGCTAATATCTCAGAAGAATTTCCATCCACTTGGGAAGAGAGATGTAGCCTGATTGCAGGATGGGTTAAGAATGTGTAGCATATAAACATATCATCAGTGTTGTTGCCACTTATTCTGGAAAATTGCGGGAGAATGATTGCAGGGTACCAAAGAAAGGCTGTCAGCTGTGAATCTGGTGATTGGCATGCCTTGTTTAAATGTGTTCAACCAAAATCTAGCTGGAATGGCCAGGCCTACCTTTCCATTGTTGGGTGCCATAATCATCACATCCTACTTGGGCTTTTGACTGATATCCAGGTCAGGACTGTTTCTGTTCTAGGTGAGAGATAACCCAACTCAAACTGTCTTATGGGGAAGAAGAATTTATCTAATTTACATATCTGAAAAGTACAGGCATAGAGTGTCATGTAGAGCCACATCCAAACCCTCAAATGGTTTGCACTCATTCTCTTCAAATTTTGTCTCAAGTCTCTTCCCCCTAATGTCAATATAATGCCAGTCCCCCATTTACATCTTTATGGTTTCAAGTCTGATAAATACCTAGGAGTTTATTTTCCAGTCGCTTCCACACACAGTCATACTCTTGGGCCAATATCTCCATCTTTATATAATGAAGCAATCACTGTAGCCAGGAGACATAATTATGTTGGTTTGCTAGGTTTAACTTGCATAGTAACCCTTAAGTCAATCACCTATGACTACTAAGATTTGGTAGTATTCTGACTGGTTCAACAAGAGTCATGTGTTCCACCTCTGAATTGGATGGAACCCCACCTGAACCCCATGCCCTATGAAAATGGGGGAGAAAAATAGTTTCCCAGAGGAAATTCTAAGTACTTAACAGAAAAAGTAAAAATAGACTCTGGGTAGAATGAATCATAATTAAAAATGGTATCCACTAAACTGAAACAATCAATATAGTTTTAATATATAATGGAGACACTTTTATAGAAGTTAAGGATAGATTTCATGCCTAATACAGAATATTGTAGATTTTGAAGACTGGGAGGAACATCAGAGGTCATAAAATCAATTCCAAATTCTGAGCAGCCAAATTTTTAGTTTGGTAAGTGGAGTTGAAAGAGTATATGGAGGACTGCCTGCCTGGCTCAGTTGGTTGAGTGTGCAACTTTTGATCTTGGGGTTGTGGGTTTGAGTACCACATTGGGTGCAGTGATTGCTTAAAAATAAAATCTTCAAAAAAAAAAAAAAAAAAAGAGCATATGGCATCCTTGGCAGATCCTTGTGCAGTCTTGGGTTCAAAATATATTTCTGGGTAAATTAAAGAAGGAATAAAAATATATACAGAGCTCCTTCTTGGTTCAATCAAGATCTCCTTATCTCTAAAGGATTAAAAAAATAATAAAAGTCTCTTTAAAAACAAGAATATACTTAGGTCAGTTCTAGCTCTAGTAATGGTACAACAGTCAGATTACTAATCCTCCCACCAATAACAGGTATAAACTTTGGACAAAGTATAAGAAAAATAACTGTTTTAAGGCACTAACAAGGAACAAAAAGCAGGAATAAACTGGAAGAGATATGGCCCTCAAAAAGAAGAAAGTGAAGTAGATGGAATTCACATTACCTCCTCTTCTCAAGATTAATATCAAGTCTTCCAAGCTCAGAAAATAGCACTCTGGCAAAAAGTGGCTATCTTGGGGCACCTGGGTGGCTCAGTTGGTTAAGATCTTCCCTCAGCTCAGGTCAGGATCCCAAGGTCTTGGGATGGAGCCCAGAGTGGGACTCCAGCCCAGGCTCTCTGCTTAGTGGGGAGTCTGCGTCTATCTCTCTCTGCCCCTCACCTCCCCCCTCCCGCCTCTTGTGCTCTGTCTTTCACTTTCTCTCTCTCTCAAATAACTATGTAAAATCTTAAAAAAAAAAAAAAAAAAGGCTGTCTTACCAGGCTGAAGAGTCAGAGGTTGGAGTTGGGAGGTGCCACACACAACTGAAAATCAGGTGTGGTGGATTCCCAAAATGAGGTGGCTCCCTACATAATTGCCTTCAAACTCTTGGATGACTCCTAAACTTCCTATGTTCATGACAGTACTCCCCAAAACCAAGCATTTAGCAAGAACTGAGCACAATTTGGCAGCTCCTGATGCTGAGGAGACACTTTTGAATTTCAAATCCTGCCAAGTTAGAAGAGCTTGTTCAAAACCTTGGACTATCCACTGAAATATCAAGAAGACCACACCTTTTTAAGAATAAAAGCTATATATTAGGAATAAAGACTATATCCTAGGAATAAAGAAAAAAAAATCTGAAATAGACATGCTATAATAAAGAGCCTAACTGCTTAAAACCAAGCTTTCACAAGATTAAGATTATTCCCCAGTAACTTAATTTCCTGTTACAATAAAACATAACAGTTTTCAGAATAGGAAAACAGAATCCAGTTTCTACAATTTGTCATCTACAAAGTTAAATGTAGAATAAAAAAATACTAGACATGCAAACAAGCAGAGGAATGGACCCTCAACTCTATAATCAAAAGAAAAGAATAATTAATAGGGGAAGATCCACAGATGAATCAGGTATTGAATTTAGCAAAGACTTTTTAATAGCTACTATGAATATATTTAAACTTACAGTAAGGGGCACCTGGGTGAATCGGTTGACTAAGCATCTGACAGTTGGTTTTGACTCAGGTTAGGACCTCAGGGTTGTAAGACTGAGCCCCGTGTCAGGCTCTGTGGAACCTTCTTGATTCTCTCTCTCCTCTTCCTCTGCCCCTCCCTCCCTCCAGCTCACACATGTGCTCTCTCTCTCTTTCTCTCTTTCTACACAAATAAATGAGTAAATTTACAGGAAAATATAGACATTAAATTGAAGAAGTAGATTATTTTAGGAGAGATACGGAAATGCTAAATATTGGCAATATTAGAACAAAGAAACACAGTACCCAAAATGAAAACTGTATTGCATGGGCTTAACATCCAATTGAACAATTCAGAAGAAAAAAAAATTAAAATTAAAGGCAAACCAGTAGAAATTATACAGTAACTGAGAGAGAAAGAAGAAAGGAGGGTTCTTAAAAAAATAAATACAGTCTCAGTAAGCTGTGGACAATTTAAGCGGTCTACCACATTTAGGCACATTATAATCTAATTATTGAAAACCAAAGGTGAAGAGAAAATACTTAAACCAAAATGAGGAGGGGAAAATATATTATGTGCAAGGGAACAACATAAGAATAACAGCTAACTTCTCATGAGGAACAATGAAGACCAGAGAACATCTGGAAAAATATGTTTATAGTAATGAAAGGGGGGGAAAAGTGTCAACATTGAATTATTTATCTAGTGAAATATCCTTCAAAAATGAAGGTAAAACTGAGAGTTGCTGGAGGGGAGAGAGTTTGGCTAGGTGATGGACATTGGGGAGGGTTATGTGTAGAGGTGAGTACTGGGTGTTGTATAAAACTGATGAATCACAGAACTGTACCCCTGAAGCAAATAATACATTGTATGTTAATTTAAAAAAAAAAGAAAAAAATGAAGGCCAAATAAAGACATTTACAGCTAACAGGAAGGAAGGAAAATTTATTGCCATAGACAATAAGTGAAGAGAAATGATAACAACTGGAAATTCGAATCTACAGAAATGAATTAAAGGTACTGGAATTGATAAACTTATTAAAGAAACACAGGCAGATATAATCTGGCTATTTCTTTCAAGATATTCACCTGCTCATGAATCAAGCTTTCTACTGTTACTCTATTTCTTGAAAATTGTTTTCTTCCTAGTGTTTCCTAGGTCCACATCTTCAACTAATAAGGATACAAACTTTGCTTGTCTATCTCTCTTCCTGAGAGAATAAAATAAAAACTATTTAAAGATGTCTAGGTACTATGAGATATCACAACTCTTCAAGGACATTATGACATGGACAGGAACCAAAATATAACACATAGAGTAAGGATCTCCCTCGGACAGCTGTCGTAGCACATCCATGTCTCAGAGGTGACTCCATGGGCTAAAGCCCTAGAAATAAGGGAAATCACAGAGAGTGAGCCAAAGTGTATTTCGCAGGAATTTCTAGTGGGGACTCTTCAGGGTTATCCACTTAACATTCATCACTTGCTGAATACCCACTATGTGGCAAGCACTGTAATTAATACTCTACAGGGTGAAGGCCTGAAGCAGTCACAGTCTTATCCTCACAGTCTTTTTTTTTTTTTTTAAGATTTTATTTTTTTATTTGACAGATCACAAGTAGGCAGAGCAGCAGGCAGAGTCAGGAGGGAAGCAGGCTCCCTGTTGAGCAGAGAGCCTGATGCGGGGCTTGATCTGAAGACCCTGAGATGGTGACCTGAGCTGAAGATAGAGGCTTAACCTACTGAGCCACCCAGGCGCCCCTCCTCACTGTCTTATAGGGGATATATGACCATAGATGAATCTTATACGAGGCAATAACAGTAAGACTGATTAAAATAAAACTGTAAGAATGATAGCCAACATAAAGTGAGCCAGACACTAAGTTCTTCATATGCATGAACTCACAACAAGTGCCTGAGAGAGGAGTAACTATTATTCTCAATTTCACAAATGAGGAAATTGAGGAACTTGATGACTCCTAGATAGTATATGTTGGAAGTAGAATTTGAACACCAGTGCTTACTTCTGAGGCTCAGTTGTTGGTAAATGCAACCTCGTGGGAGGTGCCAATAGAGAGTGGTGGGATTTGAGGATGGAAAATTCTTCCCCCCAGAAGTCATGGAAGTCTCCATGGAGAAGGGCAAGTGAATGGTCCATGATGGTAAAATATGGACTTGTACAGTCTGGCATTCATGAAGAAGGAATAAGATTTCAGGAGTGTCAGGTCAAGAAGTGCTGCTGGGCTCTGAGGGTGTGCTGAGGTTTGAACTGGCTTAAAGCCTCAGGACTGCTACTGTTGTGATCCCAAAGGAGATCCCAGCCCCATAGTTCACCTAGGAGTGGCTAGGCCCAAACTTAATCATGATAAATGAGAATAGAAACCCAATTAACCTTTTGCTTTGATTGTAACCATTTGTGAATAAAAATAGAAGGCATTTTCTTCCCTGCTGTGAAACAAGATTTGTGGAATTCAGATAAACTTGTAGAATGCAACCAGTTTGGCAGACCAAAAGACACGACTAAAATAAACAAACATGAAGAGAAGACTGCAAAGAAAAAGGTAGAAATTTGACCATCGCTCTCACTTGTAACAAACAGCAGCCAACTGGGTCAATTGTCCTAATACAAAATCATGCTAACCTCTAACTCTTACATTTTCATGTAGACAAATCCAGGAGCCCATGGCAGAAATATTAAGTCATCTGAGACCCTCCTGATATTTCCTATATCACATCAAGCACCAAGTCCTAGCAATACTGGTAAATTTAAAATAAAATACTTCTTTCTTTCCATGGATTTACAGACTCCTCCCTCTTTCTCATCCCCTCTGCCACAGTTCAGTTGCTATATCTCTGAACATCACAGCCTCCTACATGATTTTCTTGTTTCTTGTTCACATCCTACTACTCCATCTTTTCCTTCTGCCAGGCTGGTCTTCCACAGATGTAAAGTGATTCAACTTTTTGTCTAAAGGGCAGCTTCTCACTGTCCTCAAGGTATATTTCATGTCATGACCTGTGAGGGCCTCCATGACCTTTACCTACCTGTTCCCCATGCTACTCTCCACCCACTACCCCAGGACACCCCAAAACTCCTTCAGCTCTGTTTGTATGGCTGGTTGTTTTATACCATCATAATGTGCACAAACTGTAACTTTTCCCAAGAAAGACTTTCCTCCCATGTCTACCTGAATAACTGAGCTCTAGCATCACCCCCTACAGGTAGGCTGCCACAGGTGTACTTGTCCTAGAGAAACTTCACTGCACCTTCCTCTTTAGGGGTCTTCTATACCATCATAGTACATGTCATGCTCTAGCACAGCTATGATATAGCAGATGGGCTGATAAATGATTAAATAAATAAATGTCTCGTTTTTATCTTTTGCTTCTCACACCTGACTCTGCTATATCTTCTCCCACCCACGGTAGCCCCAGTATCCCTTTCTGATCATGAGTTGCCTCCCACCTGACAACCTCTGAGAAACACTTCTATCTCCTCTCTCCAGACAAGCATGAATTACCCGTGAGGCACACATGTCCTCCCTCTCATTGTTGCTCACCTTCATTTGGTGTCACTGCTCACAAGTGATGGCAAAGAGGCATTATCAGGGTTCATGACTGAGAATTATTGGCATCATTCAGTAAAGAACATAGCCTTAAAAAGTAAGTCTGCTGACAACCAGACATTGGTGGAGTATCATGGAGAAAGCTTCTCACAAATTCTTGGAGGTGCACTGCTCACCTTGTCAGTTCAAACCAATTCAGTTCAGCATATTCTTTCTGTGCACTTGTGAGGTGTCAGGGATGGTATAAAAATTCCCTGCCATTTCTGAACTTCCACCCTGAGAAGACAGAATCCAAATGAAGTAGGATTGCCAAGGTGACTTCAAGGGAACATAAATAGGTGGGATATCGGTAACTATTAATGAAAGAGGACACAATCTGTTAATTTTTAAAAAATTGAATTAAATTGAGCAAGGTGATTATTCTTGGACTTAATGAATATTTTTCAATTAAGCTTTTCAAATCAACAATATGGTGGAATAATAGTTTTCTGCATTTATCCCCCCACAAAAACACTGACTTTGATAACTCTTGAACAACAGTACTTCTGTGGGAGCCTGGGAATCCAGTGGTGAGGTCCCAACATGATGCTAGAGCAAAAAATCCAAGGATAGATGCATTTAAGAGAGTAAGAAGAACCATTTCACTTTACTCGTGTTACCTTTTCCTTAGGGCATCAGAGCTCAATGCTAAGAGATAAACTTGTAGAATACAACCAGTTTGGAAGACCAAAAGACATGACTAAAATAAACAAACATGAAGGAAGAGAAGAGAGATTCATCCCCTCAGCCCATGATTTCTCCCAAGGGAAAAGGTGAGAGCATAGTGAATGCCTGGCTTTCCCAGTTGTGCAGGATGCTGCCCGTGAGGCACACTTTGTTCTTACCCCACCCAGAACACTGAGGGGTCCAGCAGATCTGTCTGGAGGCAAATAGGAGCAAGGAAAAGGGGTACAGGTTTACAGGGATTCAGGGCCCCAGCATTGAACTCAACAAAGGGTTGCACTTTTTACTAACTGCATCACAGATTCCACCAAAAAGCCCACCACAAACCTCACAGGATGCAACATCTACAGATACACCCATATAGCTTATGTGCACCATCTTCACTCTATAAGACTCTCCCCCTGAAGATGTAGCCAGTGTCCCATGCATGCCCTAAAGGGGACATGTGTAAGCCTCTGAAAGTCATACATGAGCCCATGCAGATAGTTGGCTCAACTTTGTTGGATTGGTAGAAGGTGCATACATTTAAGGGATGCCTTAAATAAATCAAGGCATGCCTTAAACTTCAAGGCATGCCTCTAAGGAGCCTCTCAGAACTTTGGGCTGGCTTTATGAGAGCTAGACAATGCATAAAATCCTGTTTTCTCCCTCAAGAAGAATCAAAAGGAGTGGAGTAGGTGCATCTATAAAAATGTTGGGAGGATGTCCCAGAATCCCTAACCAGGCAGACTAGTGAGGTTTTCTCTTTTGCTAACTCAGTCAGTAGAGACTAGAGGGGGTGACTACTTGAAATACAGAGAGCAATGCAAGTCTTCAACACACACACACACACACACACACACACATCAGGAATAATGACATTACCAAAGAAAGAATAATTTTCCAATAATCTACCCCTAAGAAATGGAGATCTATGAATTGCCTTATAAAAAATTCAAAATAATTATTTTAAATTCAAAATAACTATTTTAAGGGAGCTCAGTGAGTTACAAGAGAACACAAATAGACTGCTCAACAAAACAAGGGAAATACTACATGACTAAAGTAAAAAGTTCAACAAAGAGATAGGAATCATTAAAAAAGAAGAAGAAGCAGGAGGAGGAGGAGGAGGTGGAGGAGGAAAGAAAAGAAAAGAAAAGAAAAACCTAAACAATTTCTGGAGCTGAAGAATATAATGAATGAAATGAGAAGTTCAGTAGAGGTTCAGCACAAGAAAAAATCTGTAAACTCAAAGACAGGTCCATTTGTAGTTTGAAAAGTTAAAAGACAACTGTTAAAAATAATGATAGCTATAATAATTTGTTAAGAGATATACAATATAAAAAGACGTAATTTGTGACATCAATAGCATAAACTATTGGGGGTGTAAAGGGTAGAGATTTTGTGTATGATTGAGTTGTCAGCTTAAAATATTCTTCTATAACTACAATATGTTTTATGTAAGCCTCATGGTAACCCAAATAAAACAAAGAAACAACAACAAAACCCTCCAGTAGATACATAAAATAGAAAAAGAAAGGTAAAAAACATACTACTGCAAAATTTCATCAAATAACTAAAGAAGACAGCAAGAGAGAAAGAAAGGAACAAAGGAACAACAAAATAGTCAAAACAATGAATGACATGGAAATAATAAGTAAGTCTTTATCAATAATTAATTTTAATGTAAATGGATTAAATGGATTAAATTTTCCAATCAAAAGGCATACAGTGACTGAATGAATTTTAATAAGGTGCAAAATGTATGCTGTCTACAGGAGACTCACTTTTTCTTTTAAAGATTTTATGTATTTGAGAGAGAGAGAGCACACTCAAGTGAGAGAGCACAAGCAGGGGGAGCAGCAAAGGGAAAGGGAGAGGCAGATTTTTCACTGAGCAGGGAGTCAGACAATGGCAATCAATCCCAGGACTCTGAGATCATGATCTGAGCCAAAGGCAGTCTCTTAACTCACTGAGACATTCAGGTGCCCTATAAGAGACTCACTTTAATTTTAAGGAAACACATAGAGGAAAGTGAATGAATAAAAATATATATATATATATTCCATGCAAATGGTACCCAAACGAGCAGGAGTGACATGCTTATATCAGACAGAATAGACTTAAATCAGAAACTGACATGTGAGATAAAGAAGGTCACCACGATAAAGCTGTCAAGTCTTGAGAAGATATAACAATTAGAAATATATATGCACGTAATATTGGAGCACCTAAATATACTAAGCAAATATTAACAAAACTGAAGGGAGAAATAGACAGCAATACAATTACAGTAGGTAACTTCAATTCCCCACTTTCAACAATAAATAGATCCTCCAGACAGAAAATCAGTAAGGAAAGAGAATACTCGAATACCGCTATAGTCTAAGTGGACCTAACATACAGAATATTTCATCTAACTGCAACACAATACACATTCTTCTCAAATGCTCATGCAACATTCTCCAGCAGAAATCATATTTTAAAACACAAAACAAGTGTTAACAAATTTGAGAAAGCAGATGATATCAGGTATCTGTTCTGACCACAATGGTATGAAATGGAAATCAATAATAGGACAAATATTGGAAAAATTCACAAATATGTGGAAGTTAAATAACACTGTCCTGAACAACCAATGGGTCAAAGAATAAATCAAAGAGAAACCAGAAAATAGCTTGAGACAAATAAAAATGGAAAATAAAACATACCAGGTCTTATGGGATGCAGCAAAAGCAGGTCCAAGAAGGAATTTTAAAGTGATGGATGCCTACTTTAAGGAAAAAAGAAATTCACACAAACAACCTAACTTTATATAACTTTATATCTCAAGAAAATAGGAAAAAGAAGAACAAAACCCAGAATTAGCAGAAGGAAGGAGATAATAAAGATGACAGAAATAAATTAAATATACTAAAAAATAATAGATATTAATTAAACTAAGAGTAGTTTTTAACAAAAGATAAAATTTACAAGTTGTTAGCTAAACTAATCAAGAAAAAAGAGAGAGAAGACTCAAAAGAGAGGAAATAGTGCAACTGATACTGAGAAATACAAAGAATCATAAGAGACTGAGATGAACAATTATATAGCAACAAGTTAGATAAGCTAGAAGAAATGTACAACCTACCAAGACTGAAACAAGAAAGAGAAAATGTGAACAGACCAATAATAAGTAAAGAGATTGAATCAGTAATCAAAACCCTACTCATAAAGAAAAGCCTGGACCAGATGGTTTTACTGGTAAATTTAATCAAATATTTAAAGAATAATTAATATTAATCCTTTCATACTTTTTCAAAAATTCGAAGAGGAAGAAACAATCCCAAACTCATTTTACAAGACCAGCATTACCCTGATATCCAAAGCCAAATAACAACACTAAAATTACAGTACCTTATAATATCTCTGATGAACAAAGATGAAAAAATCCTCAAAAAATGTTAGCAAACCAAGTTCAGTAATACATAAAGGATTATACACGATGATCAAGTGGAATTTGTCTCTGGGTTGCAAGGATAACTCAACATATGTAATAAATCACATGGATATATGTTAACAGAATAAAGGATAAAAATCATATAATCACCTTAAAGATGGATTGTTCCTAAAAATAAAAGGGCCATTTATAAGCCCACATCATACTCAGTGAAAAGCTAGTGGTGAAAAGCTAGTATTTTTCCTCTAAGATCAGAAAAAAGACAGGTATGTTCATTCTCACCACTTTCATTCAACACAGTAATGGAAATCCTAGTCAGAGCAATAAAGAAAGAAAAAGAAAACAAAAGGAATTCAGCTGGAAAGGAAAAAGTAAAAAGGCCTCTGTTTGCAGATAATATGTTCTTACCCTAAAAACTTCACCAAAGAACTGTTAGAACTAATTAATGAATTCTGTAAAGTTGCAGGATACAAAATCAATACACAAAATCAGTTGCTCTTCTATATACTAAAAATGAATTTTATGAAAAAGAGATTTAAAAAACAATCCCACTTATAGCATCAGAATCAAAAACAATAATACTAAGAAGTAAATTTAACCAAGGAGGTGAAAGATCTGTACAGTGCCAACTATAACACAATGATAAAATAAATTGAAGCAAACAAAAATGAATAGAACGGTATCCCATATTCATGGATTGGAAGAATTGTTGAAATGTCCATACTTCCAAAGCCATCTATAGATTCAGTGCAACTTCAATAAAAATTCCAGGGCATTTTTTACAGAAATAGAAAAAAAAAAAACTATTCTAAAATCCACATAGTAGCACAAGATGTTGAAAAGTTAATGCACACTTGAGCAAGAAGAGCAAAGATAGAGGCATCATATTTTCTGATTTAAAAATATATTACAAAGCTACATAATCCAAAGAGTATGGTGCTGGCATAAAAACAGACATATAGACCGATGGAACAGAATAGAGAGCCCAAATATAAAACCGTTCATGTTTGGTTAACTGATTTTCCACAAGGGTACCAAGGGCACAAAATTGGGAAATGATAAACGGTGCTGGGAAGACTTTATATCTATATGAGGAGAATGGAAACTGGATCCTTAACTCACACCATATATGAAATAAGACCTGAAACCATAAAACTACTGGAAGAATACTTAAGGAGAAAGTCATTGTCATTGGTCTGGGTGATCATTTTTTTTTTTTATATATAATCCCCAAAGCACAGGGAAGAAAAACAAAAATAAGTGGGATTATGAACTAAAATGATGCTGCACAGCAAAGAAAACAATCAACAGAGTAAAAAGACAACCTACAGAGTGGAGGAAACATTTGCAAATCATACATTTAGTAAGGTATTAATATGTGAAATATATAAGCACTCGAAAACTCAATACCAAAAAAAATAAAAAAGCAAATAAAAAATGGGCAAAGACTATGAATTGAAATTTCTCAAAAGAAGACAAATGAATGGCCAATAAGTATATGAAAAAGGTGCTCAAATCACTAGTCATTGTGGAAATGCAAACCAAAACCACAATGAGATATAACTTCATATGAGGCTATCATAAAAACTCAAAAGATAAGTGTTGGCAAGAATATGCAGAAAAAGGGAACTTGTGTACTGTTTGTGGAAATGTAAACTGGTTCAGCCATTATGGAAAATATTATAAAGTTCCTTAAAAAATTAAAAATAAAACTACCGTTGATTCAGCAATCCAACTCTCTGATATATATCCAAAATAAATAGATCCCTCTCTCAAAGAGATATTTGTATATCCTGGTTCAGAATTGCAGCATTATTCAAATAACCAAGATATGGAAACAATAAATTGTCTAATTATGGATGAACAGATAAAGAAAAGTTTTATATACACGTATAATATATTATACAATTGAGTATCACTCAGACTTTAAAATGAAGGATATCCTACCATTTGTGATACAGTGGATGGGCCTGGAGCATATTATGTTGAGTGAAATAACCTTGACAAAGAAAACAAATATCGCATCGTCTCATTTAAACGTGGAATCTAGAAAAAATTACTTATAAAAGCAGCGAATAGGATGGTGGTTGCCAAGGACTGGGAAGTAGGGGAATGGGGAGATGTTGGCCATACGGTGCAGAGTTTCAGTCATGCAAGATGAATACATTCTGGAGATCTAATGTACAGCCTGGTGACTGTTAGCTAATAATATTATATAATATATTTGAAACTTGCTAACAGAGAAGATGTTAAGCGTTTTCACCACAAAAAAAGGTAACTATGTAAAATCACAGATATGTTAATTAGCTTGATTGTGGTAATCATTTCAGGATATACACACACACATACATATCAAAATATCACATTGTAATCCTAAATATATACAATTTATAATTGTCAATTATACCTCAATAAAGTTGGGAATAAATGCTAGTGGGCACTAGGAGTCTCTACGAGAGAGAGAGTTTGCAGTATTTTCTTGTCTTATCAACACAGAACGTCATTTGGGGACCATCTCTTCAGATGACACGTGACCAAATACCCTACAAGAAACATAGTCATAAATCATTATAATATAGGATCCCAGTGCACCAATTACAGAAAAGGCTCAGAGCGGGGAAAGCTGACTATAGAATGACTTTGGAGAAGAGTTCTTACCAAAAGGGTATCCAAATGGGGTGAGAAAAATATCATATTAGTTGAAACAAGAAGTGAAAAGCATCCAGACACATGCAACAACGTGCACAAAAGCTTGATGTGAGCCACAGTTGCGGTGCTAGAGAAATGCCAGTTATTCTATATTACTGAAGTATAAATTATTAGCACTACAATAAGGGAGATGAAACTAAACAGGCCAGTAAGGGACAGATCAGAAAGGACCTTACATCAGATAGGAGGTTTGAGTTTAATTGTTGCTTTGTTGCATTGACTTCCTTAATAGTTAATCAGATTCATTCTAGTCTATTCTTCTTTTTTATGATTTATGTATATATTTGTTTGTTTATTTATTTATAGAGCATGAGCAGGAGAGGGTCAAAGCAAGAAGGAGAGAGAATCTCAAGCAGACTCCCCACTGAGCATGGAGCCAAACCCAGGAATCAGTCTCCGGATTCTGAGATCATGACCTGAGATGAAACCAAGTCTGGTGGTTAGCTAACAGCCCCACCCAGTCTCCCCTCATTAATGTGTTCTCTTATTTATTTACTCAACCTACATTTAGTGAGCATCTGCAAGGCACCCAGCTCCAGAGAAGGGAGGAGTTGGGGGGTAATTTGGGGGAGGCTAGAGGCTGGTCACTGGCTGGAAACTCCCCGACAAGAATGCAGAGCCATCTGCAAGGTCTACAGAACCACACAGCTCCCTTGAAGCCTCACCTGATCTACCAACATCACTGCCATGTCAGTTTTGCTCCTCATGTCCTTGGGTGGGGGGGAAATGGCCCAGCATCTTCAATCACTCTTGAGCCTGGGATGGCCAGATGAGGCCACCACAGTCTGCCACTCAGCCAGAACAAAGTTAATGAAATGGATCATTGTCACTGAGGGGATGACCTATTGAAATAATTGAAAGGAGACTTGTCTGAGAGAGAAGAGGCCTGGGAAGGCAGAAGAGAAAACAAAGCTTGAAGATAAATAGTACTGGCAGCAACAACCTTTAATGACCTCAGCCCAGCAATGTGGAGATGACAAGGAATTCACAGCAAAAAAGAGCTAGTGATTTATGGAGCTCATGGGAGGAGGGTCCAAGTTGATGGCAGAAATGCTAATCATAAACCAAGGCAGATTATCTGTCAAGGCAGGTGGCTATCTTTAAAAAACAAATGTTGGCAAAGGGTGATCAGCAGCAAGCAAAAGGGCTCCTTCCAGTCTACCAAGGTGAGTGCCAACAGACGCCTCTCAACTGCTAATCTTGGCATCTCCATTAGATCCCTAATGAGCCTTTGGGTCTGGCAACTGAGAATGGCAGGACCAAAGTAAGAGGAGAAGCCCCTATAAGGTGAATCAGCACCTGGAACCAAAATGGAGAGTGTGTGATACCAGGCAGCTGCCAGGCTTATTTCTGTCAATTCTGCAATCTCCAGAGGGAAGGAGCCCAGTGAATTCTGGTTTCTTTCTGCCTTCACATCTGTGCCTGTGGAATGAGAAGCTAGGCCCTCACCTCACCTCACTCTCCACTCCTCTAGCTCCTTCCCATACCGGCAGAGTACATGTTCACTCTGAGAAGAATTAAAAATCAGATAATGCCACTCACTGAGCCTTACTAGACATTCACATTCAGGTTTTGCCCACCTAGATTGCTGGTCAGAACTAACAGTTTATAGTCCAGAGAGTGATAGGTTTCTTATACTACTAGTTTCGCTCATGTGATGTCTCAGACTAGAATTAACTATCTCGGCCAGTTTGTATAAAAGCTCTTTGTAGTTTAGCCACAACTGTCTAAGTGTTCCTGGGCAAGGTAATCTCCAAGACCCAGTTTTCTGATATGCATAATATTATGACTATAGCTGGAGTTTGCCGGTTCCTGTTCTAGTGCTCTGTGGTCAACAAAGCTCATATACCTCCTCCTCTATCCTGTATTTCTCTGTTTAAAATTTTTGTTCCAGTGTCCAATTAATAACTGGCCATCACATACAGATTTGAAAGAGACAAAATACTTGGAAGACAGGTACTGTTGACCTTATCTGGCAAAGCCTTACAACAATCCCTACTTAGGCTGAAGGTCTTGCTGCCTCCCCAGGTCACTGGAATATAAGGTGGTTACACACATATAATACACTGGGCTGTCCATGTGCCAGGCATAGTGGACCATGGGCTAGGCAGTCCCTTTGATGTTTGGATAAAACCACTTTGGTTTTGGGTATGTAGGACAGCTGGGGTAGCCCACGGACTCCAAACCTTCTCACAAAGATTTCATCCCAAAACACTTGCTCCAAGCAAGGCCTTAACATTCAAAATGAATGCCCTCAGCTCAAAATTGGCTCTCAGCCTGGATTTTGTCTCTCTCACTGTAGGTTGTTTGAAATCCACAGCAATTATTCTAAAAAACAAAACAAAACAAAAAACAAAAACAAAAAATCCTGAAGTTTTTCATTCTTCTTTCCACTGAAGTCCTGTGGTTATAAAAGGGGTTTTAGAATTGGCAGCACTGAGATACACCAACTCCTGACAGCCAAACTAAAATACCTGCTGCGTTTGACCAGAGGAATATTGCCGCTCCAACTGCCAGTCCCCTGAGGATCTAGAAGGCTCTTCATTCATGTATCCTTCTGTTGTAACCCACTTTCCCTCTTGGAACTCTCTCCTCAATAACCCAAGCCTAATCTAATCAGTATATCCTATTCCTGGCTACAGAATTTTGCTCAGCAGTGAATGGACCCAATGTGATATGATGGCCCTGTACAGTACATACAAGGATATTTTGTTTAATAAAGGACAGTAGTCACCTCTTCCCACCCTTAGAGTATCTCCTTAAAAACACTATAGGCACAGTAGGTCAGATCTTGTAGTTATAAGTTAAATAAACCCAGTCTCTAGACTATAGTACAAAGTCACAAGCCTTCTTTTTTTTTAAGATTTTTATTTATTTATTATTTATTTGACAGACAGAGATCACAAGTAGGCAGAGAGGCAGGCAGAGAGAGAGGAAGGGAAACAGGCTCACCACCGAGCAGAGAGCCCAATGTGGGGCTCGATCCCAGGACCCTGGGATCATGACCTGAGCTGAAGGCAGAGCCTTTAACCCACTGACCACCCAGGCGCCCTGGTCATAAGTCTTCTGACACTAAAATTACAAACACATACCTCCATAACTGACTCAGGGGTCTCCCAGAAAATGTACAGAAGGTTATCTCAAGGTACATCCATTTGTCTCTCAAGGAGATTAAAAAAAAAAGTGTTCATTTTTGTAATTTCTACTTTACCATGTAAACTGTGAAATTCTGCCCAGATGTGTAGTCTTGTACTACCTAAATGCATGTAAGCTCATGCATACTCAAGGAAAAAGAATCATATTTAGGGATGCCTGGGTGGCTCAGTGGGTTAAGCCGCTGCTTTCAGCTCAGGTCGTGATCCCTGGGGTCCTGGGATCGAGTCCCTCATTGGGCTTCTTGCTCGGCAGGGAGCCTACTACTCTTTCTCCCTCTGCCTGCCACTCTGCCTGCTTGTGCTGCCTCTCTCTGTCTGTCAAATAAATAAATAAAATCTTTATTCAAAAAAAGAAAAAATCATATTTAATCAAAACAGTATGGTCTTGGCATGAAAACAGACACATATAGAATAGAACAGAATAGCAAGCCCAGAAATAAACATATACTTTCATGGTCAGTTAATCTATGACAAAAGAGGCAAGGATATACAATGAAGAAAAGATCATCTTTTTAATGAATGGTGCTAGGAAAACTGGACAGCTACATGCAAAAGCGTGAAACTGGACCATTTTCTTATCCACATACAAAAATAAATTTAAAATGGATTAATGACCTAAATGTGAGATCTCAAACCATGAAACTCTTAGAGGAAAGCATATGCAGTAATTTCTTTGACATCAACCATAGTAATAGTCTTCTAGATATGTCTCCTGAGGCCAGGGAAACAAAAGGAAAAATTAAGCTATTGGGACTACCCCAAAATAAAAAGCTTTTGTACTGTGAATGAAATCATCAATGAAACAAAAATGCAGCCTACTAAATGAGAGAAAATATTTTTAAATTATGTACTTAATAAGAAGTTAATATCCAAAATATATAACAAACTTATACAACTGAACTCCAAAAAAATGAATAAAAAATAAAAATAAGCAGAAGGGGTGCCTGGGTGGCTCAGTGGGTTAAGCCTCTGCCTTCAGCTTAGGTCATGATCCCAGGGTCCTGGGATCAAGTCCCGCATTGGGTTCTCTGCTAAGCAGGGAGCCTGCTTCCCCTCTCTCTCTGCCTACCTCTCTGCCTACTTGTGATCTCTGTCTGTCAAATAAATAAATAAAATTTAAAAAAAATAAGCAGAAGGTTTGAATAGACATTTTTCCAAAGACGACATACAGATGTCCAACAGACACATGTAAAGATGTTCAACTAATCATTATGAAAATGCCAATCAAAACCACAATGGGATACCTATCACCTTACACCTTACACCTTACACCTTATATCAAGATGCTAAAATCAAAACACAAGACACAACAAGTGTTGGCAAGGATATGGAGAAAAGAGAATCCTTGTGCACTGTTGGTGGGAATGCAAATTGGCATGGCCACTGCAGAAAACAGTATGGAGGTTTCTCAAAAATTTTAAAGTAGTATTACCATATGATATAGTAATTCCACTACTAGGTATTTACCCAGAGAAAGCAAAAACATTTATTTGAAAAGATATGCATTCCAATGTTTTTTTTTGTTTGAAGCATTATTTATAATAACCAAGGTATGGAAGCAACCCAAGTTTCCATCAATAGATGAATGGATAAGGAATATGTAGTATATACACATAATAGAATATTACTCAGCCATAAAAAGGAACAAAATCTTAGTATTTGCAACAACATGGATATCCAGATGATAGGAGGCAGAGTGAAATAAGTCAGTTAAAGACAAATACCAGATGGTTTCATTGATTGTGGAATTTAAGAAGCAAAATAAATGAATAAGGAAAAACAAACAAACAAACCCCAAATAGCAGACTCCTAAACACAGAGAGCAAACTGGTGGTTGCTGGAGGGGATTTGGGTGGGGGAACAGGTGAAACAGATAAAGGGGATTAAGAGTACATTTATCTTGATGAGCACAGAGTAATGTACAGAATTATTGAATCATTATATTGTACACTTAAAAATAATATAACAATATATTAAATTATACTTTAATTTAAAAAAAGGGGGGGGAAAGACTAAATGAGGTTTGTTTCCTTCTCTCTATTGGCCAGGAGTGGGGAGGGGGTTCTTTTTGTTAGAAGGGATTTTAAATTCCCCAATAGCCCTTTTGCTGGAACTGCTGGCACAAAGATACTCACTCTTCTCCAGATCTGAATCTGGAAGAATGAGCTGCAGCCATTTCCACACCCTGAGGGCAGAAGCTGCCTGAGAATGAGCCAGCACCAAGGAACCAGAGCCAAGAATTTGGGAGGAGGAAGCAGATTTCACCTGAATCCCTGGGTCCAGTCATGTCTGACAATCCCTGAACTTTGCTATTCCATAAACCAAAATGTTCCCTTTTTCCTTAAGTAAAATTGACACAGTTTTCTATCTCTTGTTAGGGAAAGCATCCTAGCTGATATAATGCCCAATTATAAGCATTTTAAGTGTTTTTCCAAGTCTTGAAATACAGCTGTGTTGTAATAAACACCTGAGTCCCTGAGTCAGGAGGACTATCAAAGCAAAACCTTCACCTCCTGATCAGATACCTTATATGATGGCCACAGCCAGTGTGGGTGTCTTGTTGCCTGTAACTCAGCTCTCTCCATCCTCATGCAGCCCTATCTACCAATGATCCCTTCTTTTTATCTCCTCTTTCTTTCCCCATCAAGACAAACATTGGACCACAGATAACACATGGATACCTCTTCTCCTCAAGGGGTCTCTAAATCAAAGTCAGATCTCATGTTACTCTAAATCAATGTGCTCTTCTCCAGGCTGAATTTCATTATTTATGCCCCTGGTACACAATCATTCTTTATTTAAAACCAAATCAATAAATGGGTAGTGTCTCCTTTAATAGCAGCTAATGAAATCTAGTTTTTCTTTATTATGGTGTTAATGTCTCAGCATCTTACAAGTGGCATCCTACAGGTGCATCTGACCTGTGGCCTAGGTTTGTGGTAAGCAATTACCTGGAACAATAGGTTCAAGAATGGAGCAGAAGACTTTGGAAGATCATGCTTTGTTTAGGAGGCCAGAAGTCACTGGTCTCTGTCATAGTCTAAGGCACAGAGAAGCTCCCAGGGGCTGTTAATGAACAAAAGATTCACGAGGGACTGTGCAGAAGTGGAGTGGCTTGGGTGCCACTGTTCTGTGCTTCTTCGCATTAAGGAAAAAGAAAAATTAAAAAACATTTTAATTAATGAAAAACACAAGCTTCAGAGTCAGGTTGTCCTACTGTTTGAGCTTGATCAAGAACTTAATCTCTCTACATCCTCTTCTTCACCAGGGCAAATTACCACTTGCTTCAGGTGTATGGATATTTAAGCCCTTAGCCATTATCTGCCACACCATGTTGGGGAAAAAATCCTAGTATTAGTTGTTGCAATAATATCACTTATTACTATGATTACTTTTGACTTCTTGTGTCTTCTGGCCCAGCAAGTGCCCCTCGCAGGGAATGAGTTTTAATGGCTCACCCCTGGAAGAAGAAGAAAATACTGCCAACAATCCTAAATGACATTTCTGATAATGCTCTTGAGGTTGTATTTTAATTCTTGTTCCCCCAAAGTTGTACAGCAATCTTATTATACAAAAATAGTCATTACAAAGGAAAGCAGAAGGGCAGCCATTCACAAAACAAAGACAAACAATGCAGCCGGCCCCTAAATTTTTATTCATTGGATTGTAGGTTGTCACAGTAGGCTTCTTTATTTTGGGGTGCACTGTGTAGGTACCCAGTAAATGCTCTACCCAGAATGGTAGAAACTTTTAATGAGTAGCTGGGAGGTGAGGCATTTGGAACACAGGAGTACCTCTGACTCTTCTTGCCACAAATCTTGAGCTGATTCTGGAGGGTGGTCAAGAACATTAATATCAAACCTTTCCTAACATGGGCAATTCAAAGGAGATCAGAAATACTTACGGGCACCTGGGTGGCTCAGTGGGTTAAAGCCTCTGCCTTCGGCTCAGGTCATGATCCCAGCCTCCTGGGATTGAGCCCCGCATTGGGCTCTCTGCTCTACAGGGAGTCTGCTTCCCGAACCCCCCCCCTCTCTCTGCCTGCCTCTCGGCCTACTTGTAATCTCTGTCTGTCAAATAAATAAATAAACTCTTAAAAAAAAAAAAAAAAAAAAAAGAGGAGTCAAGATGGCGGGAAAGTAGCAGGCTGAGACTACTTAAGCTAGCAGGAGATCAGCTGGATAGCTTTCTAAAGATTGCAAACACCTGCAAATCCATCGGCAGATCGAAGAGAAGAACAGAAATTCTTGAAACAGAAAAACAACCACTTTCTGAAAGGTAGGACTGGCGGAGAAGTGAATCCAAAGCAACGGGAAGATAGACCCTGGGGGGAGGGGCCAGCTCCCGGCAGGCGGCGGAGCAACAGAGCACAAAATCAGGACTTTTAAAAGTCTGTTCCGCTGAGGGACATCGCTCCAGAGGCTAAACCGGGGCGAAGCCCACGCAGGGTCAGCGTGGCCTCAGGTCCCACAGGGTCACAGAACGATTGGGGGTGTCTGAGTGTTGCAGAGCTTGCGGGTATTGGAACGGGAAAGCCGGCTACAGAGACAGAGCCGACAGTGAGCTCCCAGCTCGGGGTTACCTTGAACCGGTCGCAGGCTCGGTGAGCTCGGAGCGCAGCCAGAGGTCAGGCAGACTGGAGTAACTGGGTGCTGTTCTCTGAGGGCGCACTGAGGAGTGGGGTCCCAGGCTCTCGGCTCCTCTGGGCCGAAGACCAGGAGGCTTCCATTTGTATTCCCATCCTCTGGAACTCTACGGAAAGCGCTTAGGGAACAAAAGCTTCTGAAAGCAAACCCGAGCGGATTACTCAGCCTGGCCCCTGGTAAGGACGGTACAATTCCACCTGGGGCAAAGACACTTGAGAATCACTACAACAGGTTCCTCCACCAGGAGATCAACAAGAAATCCAGCCAAGACCAAGTTCACCTACCAAGGAGTGCAGTTTCAATACCAAGGAGAGCAGCAGAATTCCAGAGGAGGAGAAAGCAAAGCACGGAACTCATGGCTTTCTCCCTGTGATTCTTTAGTCTTGCAGTTAATTTAATTTTTTTTCTTTTTCATTTTTTTTCTTCTTCTGCTAAAATTTTTTAACTTTTACCCTTTTCTTTTTTAACGTTTTTTAACTAGTTTATCTAATATATATATATTTTCTTTTTTATACATTTCTTTATTCGTTTTCTTTTTTTAATTCTTTTCTTTTCTTTTTTCTTTTTTCTTTCTTTCTTTCTGAACCTCTTTTTATCCCCTTTCTCCCCCCTCACGATTTGGGATCTCTTCTGATTTGGTTAAAGCATATTTTCCTGGGGTTGTTGCCACCCTTTTAATATTTTACTTGCTCCTTCATATACTCTTATCTGGACAAAACGACAAGGCGGAAAATTTCACCGCAAAAAAAAAGAACAAGAGGCAGCACTGAAGGCTAGGGACCTAATCAATACAGACATTGGTAATATGTCAGATCTAGAGTTCAGAATGACAATTCTCAAGGTTCTAGCCAGGCTCGAAAAAGGCATGGAAGATACTAGAGAAACCATCTCGGTAGATATAAAAGCCCTTTCTGGAGAAATAAAAGAACTAAAATCTAACCAAGTTGAAATCAAAAAAGCTATTAATGAGGTGCAATCAAAACTGGAGGCTCTCACTGCTAGGATAAATGAGGCAGAAGAAAGAATTAGCAATATAGAAGACCAAATGACAGAGAATAAAGAAGCTGAGCAAAAGAGGGACAAACAGCTACTGGACCACGAGGGGAGAATTCGAGAGATAAGTGACACCATAAGACGAAACAACATTAGAATAATTGGGATTCCAGAAGGAAAAGAAAGAGAGAGGGGAGCAGAAGGTATACAGGAGAGAATTATTGGGGAGAATTTCCCCAATATGGCAAAGGGAACAAGCATCAAAATTCAGGAGGTTCAGAGAATGCCCTCAAAATCAATAAGAATAGGCCCACACCCCGTCACCTAATAGTAAAATTTACAAGTCTTAGTGAAAAAGAGAAAATCCTGAAAGAAGCCCGGGAAAAGAAGTCTGTAATATACAATGGTAAAAATATTAGATTGGCAGCAGACTTACACACAGAGACCTGGCAGGCCAGAAAGAACTGGCATGATTTATTCAGAGCACAGAACGAGAAAAACATGCAGCCAAGAATACTATATCCAGCTAGGCTATCATTGAAAATAGAAAGAGAGATTAAAAGCTTCCAGGACAAACAAAAATTGAAAGAATTTGCAAACACCAAACCAGCTCTACAGGAAATATTGAAAGGGGTCCTCTAAGCAAAGAGAGAGCCTACAAATGGTAGATCAGAAAGGAACAGAGACAATATACAGTAACAGTCACCTTACAGACAATACAATGGCACTAAATTCATATCTCTCAGTAGTTACCCTGAATGTTAATGGGCTAAATGCCCCAATCAAAAGACACAGGGTATCAGAATGGATAAAAAAAACAAAACCCATCTATATGTTGCCTCCAAGAAACTCATTTTAAGCCCGAAGACACCTCCAGATTTAAAGTGAGGGGGTGGAAAAGAATTTACCATGCTAATGGACATCAGAAGAAAGCAGGAGTGGCAATCCTTATATCAGATCAATTAGATTTTAAGCCAAAGACTATAATAAGAGATGAGGAAGGACACTATATCATACTCAAAGGGTCTGTCCAACAAGAAGATTTAACAATTTTAAATATCTATGCCCCCAACGTGGGAGCAGCCAACTATATAAACCAATTAATAACAAAATCAAAGAAACACATAAACAATAATACAATAATAGTAGGGGACTTTAACACTCCCCTCACTGAAATGGACAGATCATCCAAGCAAAAGATCAGCAAGGAAATAAAGGCCTTAAACGACACACTGGACCAGATGGACATCACAGATATATTCAGAATATTTCATCCCAAAGCAACAGAATACACATTCTTCTCTAGTGCACATGGAACATTCTCCAGAATAGATCACATCCTCGGTCCTAAATCAGGACTCAACCGGTATCAAAAGATTGGGATCATTCCCTGCATATTTTCAGACCACAATGCTCTAAAGCTAGAACTCAACCACAAAAGGAAGTTTGGAAAGAACCCAAATACATGGAGACTAAACAGCATCCTTCTAAAGAATGAATGGGTCAACCGGGAAATTAAAGAAGAATTGAAAAAAATCATGGAAACAAATGATAATGAAAATACAACGGTTCAAAATCTGTGGGACACAACAAAGGCAGTCCTGAGAGGAAAATATATAGCGGTACAAGCCTTTCTCAAGAAACAAGAAAGGTCTCAGGTACACAACCTAACCCTACACCGAAAGGAGCTGGAGAAAGAACAAGATAGAAACCCTAAGCCCAGCAGGAGAAGAGAAATCATAAAGATCAGAGCAGAAATCAATGATATAGAAACCAAAAAAACAATAGAGCAAATCAACAAAACTAGGAGCTGGTTCTTTGAAAGAATTAATAAAATTGATAAGCCCCTGGCCAGACTTATCAAAAAGAAAAGAGAAAGGACCCAAATAAATAAAATCATGAGTGAAAGAGGAGAGATTACAACTAACACCAAAGAAATACAAACTATTATAAGAACATACTATGAGCAACTCTACGCCAACAAATTTGACAATCTGGAAGAAATGGATGCATTCCTAGAGACATATAAACTACCACAACTGAACCAGGAAGAAATAGAAAGCCTGAACAAACCCATAACCAGTAAGGAGATTGAAACAGTCATTAAAAATCTCCAAACAAACAAAAGCCCAGGGCCAGACAGCTTCCCGGGGGAATTCTACCAAACATTTAAAGAAGAACTAATTCCTATTCTCCTGAAACTGTTCCAAAAAATAGAAACGGAAGGAAAACTTCCAAACTTATTTTATGAGGCCAGCATCACCTTGATCCCCAAACCAGACAAGGATCCCATCAAAAAAGAGAACCATAGACCAACATCCTTGATGAACACAGATGCGAAAATTCTCACCAAAATACTAGCCAATAGGATTCAACAGTACATTAAAAGGATTATTCACCACGACCAAGTGGGATTTATTCCAGGGCTGCAAGGTTGGTTCAACATCCGCAAATCAGTCAATGCGATACAACACATCAATAAAAGAAAGAACAAGAACCATATGATACTCTCATTAGATGTTGAAAAAGCATTTGACAAGGTACAGCATCCCTTCCTGATCAAAACTCTTCAAAGTGTAGGGATAGAGGGCACATACCTCAATATCATCAAAGCCATCTATGAAAATCCCACCGCAAATATCATTCTCAATGGAGAAAAACTGAAAGCTTTTCCGCTAAGGTCAGGAACACGGCAGGGATGTCCATTATCACTACTGCTATTCAACATAGTACCAGAAGTTCTAGCCTCAGCAATCAGACAACAAAAGGAAATTAAAGGCATCCAAATCGGCAAAGAAGAAGCCAAACTATCACTCTTCGCAGATGATATGATACTATATGTGGAAAACCCCAAAGACTCCACTCCAAAACTGCTAGAACTTGTACAGGAATTCAGTAAATTGTCAGGATATAAAATCAATGCACAGAAATCAGTTGCATTTCTTTACACCAACAACAAGACAGAAGAAAGAGAAATTAAGGAGTCAATCCCATTTACAATTGCACCCCAAACCATAAGATACCTAGGAATAAACCTAACCAAAGAGACACAGAATCTATACTCAGAAAACTATAAAGTACTCATGAAAGAAATTGAGGAAGACACAAAAAAATGGAAAAATGTTCCATGCTCCTGGGTTGGAAGAATAAATATTGTGAAAATGTCTATGCTACCTAAAGCAATCTACACATTTGATGCAATTCCTATCAAAGTACCATCCATCTTTTTCAAAGAAATGGAACAAATAATTCTAAAATTTATATGGAACCAGAAAGGACCTCGAATAGCCAAAGGAATATTGAAAAAGAAAGCCAAAGTTGGTGGCATCACAATTCCAGACTTCAAGCTCTATTACAAAGCTGTCATCATCAAGACAGCATGGTACTGGCACAAAAAGAGACACATAGATCAATGGAATAGAATAGAGAGCCCAGAAATAGACCCTCAACTCTATGGTCAACTAATCTTCGACAAAGCAGGAAACAATGTCCAATGGAAAAAAGACAGTCTCTTCAATAAATGGTGTTGGGAAAATTGGACAGCCACATGCAGAAAAATGAAATTGGACCATTTCCTTATACCACACACAAAAATAGACTCAAAATGGATGAAGGACCTGAATGTGAGAAAGGAATCCATCAAAATCCTTGAGGAGAACACAGGCAGCAACCTCTTCAACCTCAGCCGCAGCAACAACTTCCTAGGAACATCGCCAAAGGCAAAGGAAGCAAGGGCAAAAATGAACTATTGGGATTTTATCAAGATCAAAAGCCTTTGCACAGCAAAGGAAACAGTTAACAAAACCAAAAGACTACTGACAGAATGGGAGAAGATATTTGCAAATGACATATCAGATAAAGGACTAGTGTCCAAAATCTATAAAGAGCTTAGCAAACTCAACACCCAAAGAACAAATAATCCAATCAAGAAATGGGTAGAGGACATGAACAGACATTTCTGCAAAGAAGACATCCAGATGGCCAACAGACACATGAAAAAGTGCTCCATATCACTTGGCATCAGGGAAATACAAATCAAAACCACAATGAGATATCACCTCACACCAGTCAGAATGGCTAAAATTAACAAGTCAGGTAATGACAGATGCTGGCGAGGATGCGGAGAAAGGGGAACCCTCCTACACACCGGTGGGAATGCAAGCTGGTGCAACCACTCTGGAAAAGAGCATGGAGTTTCCTCAAAATGTTGAAAATAGAACTGCCCATGACCCAGCAATTCCACTACTGGGTATCTACCCTAAAGATACAAACGTAGTGATCCGAAGGGACACGTGCACCTGAATGTTTATAGCAACAATGTCCACAATAGCCAAACTATGGAAAGAACCTAGATGTCCATCAACAGATGAATGGATAAAGAAGGTGGTATATATACACAATGGAATACTATGCAGCCATCAAAAGAAATGAAATCTTGCCATTTGTGACAACGTAGATGGAACTAGAGTGTATCATGCTTAGCAAAATAAGTCAAGCGTAGAAATACAACTATCGTATGATCTCCCTGATATGAGGAAGTGGTGATGCAACATGGGGGCTTAAGTGGGTAGGAGAAGAATAAATGAAACAAGATGGGATTGGCAGGGAGACAAACCATAAGTGACTCTTAATCTCACAAAACAAACTGAGGGCTGCTGGGGGGAGGGGAGTTGGGAGAAGGGGGTTGGGGTTATGGACATTGGGGAGGGTGTGTGCTTTGGTGAGTGCTGTGAAGTGTGTAAACCCGGTGATTCACAGACCTGTACCCTGGGGATAAAAATATATTATATGTTTATAAAAAATAAAAAATTAAAAATTAATGGCAACAATTAAAAAAAAAAGAAAGAGAAAAGAAATACCTAAAAGTGAGGTCAGATCTCAGGGCATCATCTAGATTAGAGGAAGACAGAGGCCTTGAGGAAACTGTCAAATGCTATACACCTGTGACCCATTAAGGGCACTAAGTGACAGTAGTCCTGTAAGGGTCCTCATCCATGTATAGTATCTTCTCTGGGACCCCAGGCAAGTTCCCACATAGCTTCCTGGCCTTAAGCCTGTTGACTGAGAATTGTGCCCAGTTTGCAATCACTGCCAAGAGAGACTCTGTGAACATTTAGCACCTGGCTGTACTGGAGGAATCTCTTAGCAGCAGAAGTCTCCAAAGTCACCTCTGGCAGTGTTAACACAGCTTTGGTTTCTCTGTTGGGTCCTCAAAGCATTCCACCACAACAACTTGGACAGGTCTCTGAACGGACAGGAAAAAACTAATACCTGAAAAACACTACATCATCTGGTGGGTTCCTTTACTTTGAAGTAGTCAAAATAGCATAGAAAACTTAAGCAGAATTATTGGTAGTTCTGGTAGGAGACGTGTCACCAAAAATGAGACTTCTGGGACTAAAATAGAGCTTTCCAACACCACTTGATAGACTGTTGGGTAATGTGATAATTACTGTTGCTAGAGTGGTCATTAAAATAGCATAATTATGCTAAATAGTTTGTAAAAAAAAAAAAAGAGAGAGAGAGAGAGAATGGGAGAGCAATGGAACACACTTGTGACATGAACTAGTGGGTAATTGGGCTGAGATAATTTATGCCAATATCTCCTTGCGAGCCTCCATCAAGATGGATTACTGTCTGCTAGGGGTCTTGCCCATAAGCTGCTTTGACAGCTGCCTAAAAAAGAAGTGATAGGACAGAAGAGTGCCCAGACTAAATGTAAGAGGCGAGGGAACAAAATGCAAAATGGCAGTAAGCCATATCACATCCCCGTTTCACATGAGGTCTGGCTGAAGACAAATTTTGAAACTCTTAGAGCCAGAATCTCTTGTGGTTTTCTAAAACCAAACATGGGCATTTTCTGCTGGTCACCTGAAGTTAATTCTTTCAGAATTATATGCCTTAAAGGTATCACAAGGGCTGATCTGTTGATTGTGTCTATGGTAAGTTGTGCGGGCTGCTTTGTGCACAGCTTTAGTATATCAAGAATGTTCTTATGCTAAATTACTTTGTACAGAGGATATAATTTGTATTTAAAAAGCACATGAATTCATTTGTGTGAAAAAATGTTTAGAAAACACAGTATTTAAGTAAAATCCAGTCTTCAGGTAATATGTAAGAATGTTTTATACTTTATGCTATAACTGCCTTCTTCCCATAAAGACTTTAATTGTCAATAAAAGAACATATTAGAAAAAGAAAAGAACATATTAGATCTTAAATGATCTTCCCGTGTTCCACCCTCAAGTCAACCAAAGATCAATTTCCCAGTTTCTTCTCCTTGAGTTCAATAATGAAAGGAAACTGCCCAGAGGTACAGTACTCACAATCTGCATCTACAGCATTTACTGTTGGGATTTTTCATCTGCATATTAATCCACCCTCTTACTGTTTGCCTTTTCTCCCCTAGAAAGCGTGAACTTCTGGGCAGAGCTGTTCAGCTTCCTTATTCCAGTGTGCTAGGAAAACCACACTCCATTTCTTATTGATGCTGGATCCTATTCACTTACTCAACTCAGCAGTGAGCTATCTTTTCTAGAAACAACTGTTTCATTCAGGTGAAGTAAATGGTGAGGGCAAGTGACAAATACACCCTTTCCTTAAATAATATGCTTTATATTGGCCTTCACACTGAGTGTCAACCATTCCTGAAATGCAGAGGCAATGCAGTGGCTAGGAAAACAGCACTTGCCTTTGGCCCTCGGCCTCCTCGTTCCTGTACACTATAATCTTTCCTGTGCCCATCAAACAACCTGAAACCCCTTTCTTTCTTTTAACCCCAAAGTGACTTCTGGGCTTTGAAGTGTCAGATCCTAAAACCCTTATGCAAGAGAAAGCCCCCACTGACCAATGGATGGAATTGCGTGCCCAGGTGTTTTGAACTGGATATACTGGCACTGACTAGAGGCAAAAGGGGTCCTAGAGATTGCTCTATTTTTGTGTGTGTCTGCACTTTTTCCTCAGTTATATGGCTACTCTAGACTGAATCCAACACATAAAAGCCAGAGATAGAGCTCTGCTTATTAAGGAGGGCACATGTTGTGATGAGCACTGGGTGTTATATGCAACTAGTGAGTCACTGAACACTGTATCAAAAACTAATGATGTACTATATGATGTACTAACTGAACATAATAATAAAAAAAAAGAGCTCTAAGTTCATTTGAGGTTCTTGATCTAATTCTTTCCTGTACACATATGTCCTTAAACTGGAGATCACAAATTTAGCCCTGCATTCGAAGTGGTTGGGGGCATCCCAATCCCAAGGTGCTTCTTTATCACTTACTATTTTTAATGAATCACTCTAAAGTGTTTTTAGCATATATATAAATATGTGTGTGTATATATATATATATATATATAAAATGTCAATATTTTGAAAGTGATTAAAAATGTCCTTTTGACTTTCTGATTTTTTCACCCATTTCTCCCATTCCCCCACCCCCATCTCTGGCAACCACCAATCTGTTCTCTACATCTATGAGCTCCTTTTGTTTTTTGTTTTTGTTTTTGTTTTTAAGATTTTATTTATTTATTTGACAAACAGAGATCACAAGTAGGCAGAGAGGCAGGCAGAGAGAAGGGGGAAGCAGGCTCCCTGCTGAGCAGAGAGCCTTATGTGGGCCCCAATCCCAGGACCCTGAGATCATGACCTGAGCTGAAGGCAGAGGCTTAACCCACTGAGCCACCCAGGTGCTCCGAGCTCCTTGTGTTTTTATTGTTTTTTTGTTTTTGTTTTGTTTTAGATTCCAAATATAAGAGAGATTATACAGCATTTGTCTTTGTCTGACTTATTTCACGTACATCCATGTTGTCACATGGCACAATTTCATTATTGTGTACGGTTGTGTATAATTTCTATATCCATTCTTCTATTGAGACTTGGCTTGTTTCTAGAACTTGGCTATTGTAAATAATGTCACAATGTGCATATATCTTTTCTAATTGGTGTTTTCTTTTTCTTCAGGTACATACCCAGATGTGGATGGATCATATGATACTTCTATTTCTAATTTTTTGAGAAAACTCCATACTGTTTCCCAACATGACTACACCATTTATATTCCCACAGCAATGCACACAAGTTCCTTTTCCTCCACATCCTTGCCAATTCTTATTTCTTGTCTTTTGGTAATAACCATTCTAATAGCAGTGAGGTGATACCACATTGTGGTTTTGCTTTGCATTTTTCTTTTTTTGCTTTGCATTTTTCTTATGATTAATGTTGTTGAGCATATTTTCGTGTAGCCATTGGCTATCAGTATGTCTTTTTTGGGAAAATGTCTATTAAGAGTTTCTGCCCATTTTTAATTGGATTATTTTTTTGGTTATTGAGTTGCATGAGTTCTTTATATATTTTAGTTATTAGCCCCTCATCAGATATGTAATTTGTAAATATTTTCTCCCATTCAGTAGGTTGCCTTTTTTTAAAAAAAGATTTTATTTATTTATTGTACAGAGAGAGAGATCACAAGTAGACAGAGAGGCAGGCAGAGGGAGAGGAGGAAGCAGGCTCCCCGCTGAGCAGAGAGCCCGATGTGGGGCTCGATCCCAGCACCCTGGGATCATGACCTGAGCCGAAGGCAGAGGCTTAACCACCCAGGCGCCCCAGTAGATTGCCTTTTGATTTTGCTATGATCTCCTTTACTTTGCAGAAGCTTTTTAGCATCCCACTTACTCTTTTTTGCTTCTGTTGCTTTTACTTTGGTTTTAAAATTAAAAAAATCATCTCCGAGACTGATAAGTTGCTTACTGCCTATGAGGAGTTTTATCATTCAGGTCTTTAGTTCAAGTCTTAAATCCATTTTTTAAAATTAGCTTCAGGGGTAGAATTTAGTGACTCTCAGTTACATATAACCCCCAGCACTCATTGCATCATTAATGTCCCTCGTTAATGACTATCACCCAATTATCCCTTCCCTCCACCCACTTCCCCTCCAGCCACCCTATCTGTTTCCTAAAGTTCAGTGTCTTCTATAGTTCGCCTCACTCTCAATTTTCATCTTACTTTTCCTTCTTTTCCCCTATCTTCATCTGTCTTGTTTCTTGAATCCTAGATGAGACTTTATTGTTGTATACAAACAGGCCTCTATTTTCCGATATTGATTTTATACATCCTGTCATAATTCAGGTCTTCTCCATCCTCAGATTATATAGTTTCTGAGATTTTCTTAAAGTTTGTCTTACATGCATCTTTAATCTCCCTAGAATTTATTTTTAGGCAAATTGAGAGCTGGGCTCCAACTCTGTTTTCTTCCAAAGGGATAGTGGGTCTTGCCAGCTCCATTTATTAAATAACCCACTCTTTTCACCACTGAATTGAATCCTGCTTTTTTTATATTAAATTCTCATAAATCCTAAGATCTAGTTCTTGATAGCCTATTTTGTTCCACTAACATGTCTGTTTCCATGCCAATGTCATATGAACTTAACTACAATGATTGTATAGCAGGTTCTTGTTTCTAAAACAAATATTCATTCTACGTTTTCATACTTTTCTTGGATCTTCTTGGATATTTTTTTATTCTATATAAATTTCATGTCCGTTTTATCCTAAATAAAACAAAGAAAACATGCAATCAAACAAAAACCACCATAGAGATCCTAGATACATGCTAATTTGGAGAGCTTTTTTAATGAAACTAGGTTATTCTATTAAGAGTATGTTCTTTCCATTTACTTAGGTGTTTTTTTTTTTCAAGATTTTATTTAATTATTTGAGACAGAGAGAGAGAGACACACACACAGCAAGAGACGGAGCAGAAGCAGTAGGAGTGGGAGAGGGAGTAGCAGGCTTCCCGCCCAGCAGGTAGCCAGATCCCCGACCCTGGGGTCATGACCTGAGCTGAAGGCAGATGCTTAATGACTACTGAACCACCCAGGAACCCCTGCTTAATTCTTGATTTAGGCTTTTTTTTTCATAAATCCTATACTTTACTTATTTTTCACAAAGTCCTGTTGCTGTAGTCAAATTAATTGTCATACCAGGAAGTAAGCTTGACAAAGCAGTCACCGAGGGCATTGCAAGTCCCCATATTGAAGGTGGAAGAGTGGATGTCACTGTTAAATTCACAGGAGACAACCTAGTCCTCATTGCAGCCTAGGATGCCCTTAGGGGTCCCTCTGAGGCCTGCTTCACCACCTTCTTGATGTCATATTTGACAGCTTTTTCTAAATGGTAGGTCAGATCCACAACCAACACATTGGAGGTGGGCACACGAAAGGCCATGTCAGTTAAGCTTCCCATTCAGCTCAGGGATGACCTTGTCCACAACCTTGGCAGCACCAGAAGAAACGGGAATGATATTCTGGGTAGCCCCTCAGCTGTCATGCCACAGCTTCCCCGAGGAGCCATCTGCAATATTCTGGGTGGCAGTGATGGCACAGGCTGTGCTCATGAGTCCATCCACAATGCCAAAGTTGTCATGGATGACCTTGATTGGGGCAGGGGGAAGCAGCTGGCAGTTCAGGAGGCAGTGGTGACAATCTTAAGGGAGTTGTCATACTTAAAGTTCATGCGCATCACAAAATTAGGGGCATTTACGAAAGGGACAGAGGTGAAATGATTACCCTTTTGGCTCTGCCCTTCATGTTAGCCCCAGCCATGAACATCATGTTCAGCAATGAGATTCCACCCCTGGAAGATGGACATGGGCTTTTCCTTGATGATCAGCTTCCCATTGTGCTATTGACCTTGTCATGGGTGGAATTATACTGGAACTTATAGACCATGCGGTTGAGATCAACAAAGGGGTCATTGTGGGCAACAATATCCATTTTGCCAGAGTGAAAAAATAGCCTTGGTAACCGGGTACCCGATATAGCCAAATCCATTCACTCCAACCTTTACCATCAACTCAAGAATGATGTAGCTGTCTATCCAACAGGGAGAAACAGAGAGCTTAGATTTCTTTTACCAGCATTTTATTTAAAATTTTTTAATTATTCAGTAAGTGATACTGATTTGCTATTTTTGTGTATTTAATGTCTAGTTTTAATATTAACTTTGTTGAATTCATAAGATGAATTGTAGAGCTTCCATATCCTACCTTTACCCTACAGCCCCATGGCATAGCATTTTGTTAACCCAAAGTATGCTTCATGGGCTAGCAGCATGGACATCAACTGGATATCCTGAAACTTGCTAGAATTGCAAAATCTCAAGCCAAAACTCAGGCCTATGGAATTAGGATATGCATCAGAAACAAGATCCCCAGGTAAACTATATGCATAGTAAGATTGGAGATTTGTTCTAGAATAGTTTAAACAGCAATGGAATTGTCTTTTCTTTAAAGTGTCATATAGAACACAAAGCCAACTAGTCACATTAACTTTTTGTACTTGATTTGATCTACGTTAATTGGTATATTTAAGTTTTCTACTTCTTGAGTAAATATTGGCATTTTATATTCTGCTAATAAATCATCTGCATCCCCTGAGCTTTATAATTTTGCTGCATAGAGTTGCTATATTTCATTACTATTTAATATCTCCCATCAAGTTATAATGGCTCGTTCTCTTCTCATATATTTTTTTGCTTTGTCTCATATCTTTTTATCAAGCTTACGAAAGCTCTATCTACCTTCCTGTTCATTTCAGAGAACTAGCTTTTGGATTCAATTAGTAATAGTCTTGTAGTTAAAACCTGGCAGGGGAAGAGGGTCCTACAATGTGAACCATTACTGTGGAGGAGTTCATCTTTGCTATTAGCATCAAAACCAGGTGCACGTGTAAATCTGAATTTCCGGGACCAAGGCATTATGAGAATATAGGATTAATACCTATCCTCAACTGATAAATCAGTCTGAATAGGATCATACCTCCACCTTGAAATTGTCTTTCTGCATACCTAAACATACTCTAAATGTCATGTATGGTCTCACTGGTATAGTCCACTAAATAACGTTTTGAGCTTTTGTATTTTGCTTTACAGTTTATAATGCCTTCCATACCCTTTATCTCATTTGAGACTTATGTTTAAAAGGGTCTAACAGATAATCTTGACTAAGGGGAATACAATCCCTAACCTGATTTTCATTTACTGAGGTCAGCTGGTGCCCTCAGAATGCTCTGTTTATCCAAAGGGCCAAAAAAAGGGCCACGGAAGAGTTTGTATTGTGGGGAGAGCTAAGAAAGCAAGTATTCCCTCAGATAAAGGAAGAGGCATTAGTTGAAGTTTTAGCCATGAACAGATAAAAGCAATTGGCAAATTTCAGATAATCATCTTAAACCAGACAATTATGTGAAATGTATTAGCTTTCTTTCCCCTTCAATTAAGGAGTCAAGGTTTTGTTTGCCCTTTTAAAATTGTATGAAAAACTATCACTAATGCACTCTCATTTCTTACCTTTGCAAATATTCTAATCAGATAAGGATTTCAAAAGCTAGATCACTGTAAGCTTTTGCACTCAAATTGGCCCAAGTTTAGTATTAATAGCTGTGAAGTATAAAGTGTAGTTTATTAAATCTGGGATTTTTAGTTCACTGATAGACCAATCTTATGTTGATCATTATGGAGAAGCTATTGCGAAGATACTGCTGAAGCCCTTCAAAAAATTTTTCATCTTGTACCACTGACCAGCGATCTAAGATCTATAACAATCTTTTTATAAGCATTCACATAGGCAAACACTTGAAAAGTCTTTCTATTGTGGTGTATTTAGGTGTCCTTTAAGTACCTAGAGGAGAAACCATTTTAACCTCACATTCCTGGCAGTACTATGCTTAGGACATTTTTAACTTCCAGTAAGTAGTGCTGAGTATTTAAAAAAAAAAAAAGAGAGAGAGAGAGAGAGAGAGAGAGAATAATCCTCCACCCTTCCTACCTCTGTAAAAAATTAATTCACCTACTTGATAGTATTTTTCCTCTCTAAGCAAAATGTTCCCTTCCTAAATTCTAGGGTAGAAAGTGAGTAAGAGAGATAAAATGGTGTAAGTGATGACATGATGTCCATTGCATTTTAGTGCTGGGAATAAGATACTAAAGGACGGACCTTTTCACACTGAAATCTTACTCAGAGAGAATAATGTTCATTATGAACAAATGGGAAAAAGTAAAATAATCCAGTTTTCTTAAAAAAATGAATTATTTATTCCTTTTGAATTCCTTTGAAAATTTTTCTTCTGGGAGGAGTGTAAACTTAAATCCAAAATACCCTGCAATATTAGTTCATTTCTCCTCTGACCTAAAGTCCTAGAAAAACGAGATACACAGACATTACATGATTTTTCAATTTTTAAAGATGTTGTACAAAGTATCTGGAAATCTTTTCTTTCAAACAATGCCACTCAGAAACTCACACCCCCTCCCCTTCAGCAGTCAACTCCATGGCTAAGGATTTGCCATGGTCCCCAGGCCCCTCAGTCTAGTGGTAAGGAGACAGACCAGGAGAGTGAACTTCAAAATAGAGGAAAACATAGATAGCTAAATGGATATGTCCTGGTTATTTTGGGGAAGCTTGCTAGAAAAGTGAATGTAATTCAGGTGCAGAATACCACATCTAAATAATCTTGAAGTGGGGCATCTGGGTGGCTAGTGGTTAAGTGTCCAGCTCTTGATTTCAGTTCAGGTCATAATCTCATGGTCTTGAGATAGAGCCTCACACTGGGCTCCGCCCTCAGCTGGGAGTCTGCTTGAGATTATCTTTCCCTCTCCCTCTGCCCCTCCCCACAATGTTCATGCTCTCTCTCTCAAATAAATAAATCTTTACTTACCCCTGTATAATTATGGACAAGGCACTTATATGGGCTTCAGTTTCTCTACTTGTAAACTAGGAATAGCAACATTACCCAGCTAACAGGATTTTCTGAGGATTGAATGAGATTGTACACAAAAGTACACTTAGCAGAGTGACTAGGAGTCAGTGTTCAAAGTTTGCCCCAATTAGAATGTTACAAACTGCAGACAGTAATGGACCTGTTTTATGAAGTAGGTACAATTAACAGTGTTTGGGAGGTTGGACCCAGGAGGAAGGGGTAATGGAAAAGGAGGCAGAGGGGACTACAGGTTTTTATTGCGAGGTAGATTACTGGGTAGATGGGAAGGTCACCAACTCCAGTGACGAAGATGGCTTATGGGAAAGAGATGATTTCCCTTCCTTTTGGACATTTTAAGGTTTTAATGAACATCTGTGCACAGATGCCCAGTTTAAGTTTCTAAACCTGAGTATGAAGCTCAGGGAGGTAATCTGGGGAACCATTAGCAATAGGTGATAATGAGTGTGCTAGAACAGTGGGGCAGGAATATCATTCTGAAAAACATGCGCATTTATTTTGGGTCAATATATAAAAGGCAGTATTTAAATGACATGAAAATACAGAAAATGCCATTTCAGCACTGTGGGAATGAAGAGTGATTTCTGACAAATAGTTCATTCCCATTCTTCAAAAAAACAGAGTACTAATAGGACATTCTGATCCTAAACCATATATATCAAGTAAGGACAAATGTCCTCTCCACACTCAGACTGAGTCAGACAGATTTTACAAAGATATGCTCAGAAAGACCAAAGTATATGTGACAGTTACAGACAATGCTAGGGTTTTTGGAAAAGTCATTTTCTATAACCACTCTTGTTTAATGCATAATAAAAAGGGAAACTCAAGACTGTCCCAATCTTTACTCCCAGTGAAAAAGCACATGCTAATGATCTGATGTCAGGATGCCAACTGGTCAAATTTAAGTCTTTCCCCCCTAGTATGTAGGATTTTGTTTCACTGAAATAATCAAATATAAGTCTGCTCTGAAGAAATGTTACTTGTCTTGGTCACTTGTGAACGAAGGGATACTGAAGCTTAACATCATTATTCAAAATATCCCAGAAGACATAAGCAGCTCTCCAAATCCAATTCCTGCACAGAACACCTGTGACATATCTAGGAACCTGCAAACTTCCTATTTTTGGCCTCCACAGGCAGGTAGTCACCGTGCAATTGTTTTGGCATTTCAAACATGGAAAGATGGAGGGAGCTCTTCAGGGTGGGAGGGGGTAATAACAGGGTATGAGCATTTCTCTTCAAAAAGTGATGTTTTTGGCAAGTTTCTAACTTGTGGACCTGTGCTCCTCTCACAACTATTTTTGTGTTCCCACTCCATCTCGCCATCCCCAAAACAGCAGGATCTTCCAATCATTGTGACATCAAATAACGGCCAAACACCCCCCTGAGAAGAAATGCCACCCCTGGTCGAACACTACTATTGTGAAAGATTGGTTCAGTTGATGAAAATGCTTTTATGAGTTTGGATGCCTTTACTGGAGTACCAAATACTGCAAACACAACATTTATCTAAGAAAACCATTCCAATTACTGGGGCAAGGGAGTTGAACGGGCTCAGAGAATCTAAGTCAGAAGGACTCTGAGAAACCATCCCAAATTTACAGATGGGGGAAAAAAGGTCCAACAGAGCTTAAACAACAGGGCCACGGTTCAATGGAGATGAAATGGCAAAGCCAGAATTAAAACCCTCAATTCTAGTCCAGTATACCATGCTCCCAACTCATTCAATCCACACATGGATATATTAAAAGCTCAGCAGCTTCAGTTATGCCCAAAGGAACAAAATTCCTTTAAACTTACAGGAAAAAAAAAATCAAGCCCCCCCACCAACACCCAAAACACAGTCACTCAGATTTGCCGCGGGTCTAATAATTCACTTAATGCTTAAGGCCTCTACTCCAGACTTAAGAAGTTACCTTCAAATTAAAAGTTGGTAATTTTTTTTTAGCATCCCATAAATTCTTCCAAGTAAGAATTTTATGAATGTAAAAATATATAGGAGTTGCTACATTAGCATATCCTGAGGAAGTAATGAATAGCACCTGCTGCCATTTAAAAAAAAGCAGGAACTTAATTCAACTTCAAATTTTGTCAGTTTATAATAAATATACTGGTATAGTTTAAAAAAATAAGTTGTGGACAACTGGCACCATGAGAAGGTAGCATGAGAACAAAGTGTTAAGATGATCTTCTTCATAAATACTACGAAAAAACAAATCTTCACAATGATAAACAAGCAGAATACCCAACAAATACCTACCAACATCTCATAGCCTCATGATGGAGGCAGGGGTGGCCATATTACCTGTGAGATGCTCGAAATGTTAACAATGGATATTGTGTACCCATCGCTTAAACATACTGATGTAATTTTACTACTTTTTAGTAAACCAGCAATGTTTGGCACCTTTTGTCTTGTATTTTTACCTAAATACCAGAACACGAAATACTATTATTGTAAGCCCCATTTACTTTTCTTTCTAATTTTCTTTCTAGAGCGGTACAGATGAACCAAGTATCTGCTCATAAGCATAAAAACTTTGACGTTTTCTTTTCCATGTGCTTAGCTACCATTTTAAAGACTGAAACCCTGAATGGCCGGTTCCTTGGGAAGACCAAACCACTTAATCTAGTTTACTTTCTTACAAATGCATATGTGATCAAAGATGGGCCCAGTGGTGTATTACTGACCCACCACAAAACAACAAAGATGCGGCAAACTTATCAAAGTAGCTGTGATTCTCCACAAAGGGCAAAGGGAACTGGGGAACGGGGAGAGTATCCGATGTGTCTTGTTTCACCTGTGTAACTGAAGGTAGAAAGCAGAAAGAAGAGGGTGTGGATTTTGATGCCTCCCTGTGCCCACCTTCATTTCACAGTGAAAACTGATTGACTGCAAATCCAAAGAAATACCTCAAAATGTAATCACTGCAGAAACAAAACCAGCAGGATCATTTTCCCACTAACACAGTATGAAGTGTCAGATACTTTTGCTTCTTGATAGGGTGGATGCAGGAGCAATGGGAACATGAATATTCACACCAGATGAAGGAAGTAAAAGCAGCACTCCCATTCTGGAAAGCTTATCTCAGATTTATCCCACCACTGCCTCTTAAAACTGAATAATTCTAATTACTAACTTATTCCCATAAGTGAAAAAATAAAATTTTCCTGACCTGTCACTTAAGCAAGAAATCAGCTACCTAGAACTTGGGCTAAACCCTCAGAGTTGCTAACACCTCATTTAGAACTTTCCCACAAATCATATACAACTTCACCATACAGACTCGGGGTGGGGGCAATGCTGGGGTAGAGATGGAGCAGGACACACATAGCCAGGACTCATGTGCAAAAAAAAAAGAGGGAAATCTGAATACTATTTCTGCCGATGTCATAAGTACCTTCCACGACTTAGAAATGACCAGCTAGTTGTACCTCAGTCTAACCATTAGTTTTGCAGAATCTGTGTCCCTGACACAAAGAAAGAAGATGAAGGAGAACACGGATTACAGATTTCACAAATTTCTTATACACCAGCCTGTAATTTTTAATTAGAGTTAACTATCAAAGAAACTGCACTTTTTAAGTCTTTGAGCTTAACAATGTTTAACAGTGGCTTTATTAGGTGAACGCTTGAAAGCATTCAACATTAAATTCAATTTACTTCACGTTAATGTTTGCAAATACATTATTAGCAATTCTTAAATATTTCAAATCAACTTAACTGTAGAAGGCTTGCTTATTTAAGTCTTCTTAGGTGACAAGCCGGAAAGGAGCCTAGCACTTGAGTCCAGGTCTCTAACCAACAACCACCATGTCATCACCGGTGAACTCATACGAGGGAACTTCAAGGTTGAGAGGTGCAGGCCCCTTCCTGATCCTGCCAGAAGCATCATAGTGTGACCCATGGCAAGGGCAGTAATAACCACCAAAATCTCCTGCATTTGCAATGGGTACACAACCAAGATGAGTGCAAACCCCTATCAAGATAACCCATTCAGGTTTCTTTACTCGATCTAAATCATGCTGTGGGTCCCTCAACTGGGACACTTCAACTGCAGCCTCCTGCTCAATTTCCTTCTTGGTTCTATGGCGCACAAACAGCGGTTTTCCTCTCCATTTGAAAGCCATGTTCTTGCCTTCCGGAATATCAGATAGCTTGATTTCGATCTTCGACATGGCCAACACATCAGCAGAAGCACTCATGCTGGAAACAAATTGCGAGACGACATTCTTGGCAGCATATGCAACACCTATACTAGTTGTTGCGGTTATCAAATAGGAGAAACCTTTTCTAGCCTCACTGCTCTCTTTTGAAGACTTTGTACCATCTAACACTTCAGCGCGCCGATAGTCAGAGAAGTCAGGCACTCTGACGTCTGTGTGGGAATAACGAATGGAAGCAGGGGCTGCAAAATAAACAGAAAATTAAAAAAACACAATTAGATGAATACTGTGAAAGGGACATACATCAGGAAATAACCTTTGTGAATTCGTAAGGAAATATCAAGTTATAAAAATGTGAAATATGGCACTCACTGATCTCAGAAATTGTCAAGTTGGCAGTGCCAGCATATAAAATACTGAAAAAGAAATGAAGTCAATCACTACCTATCATACTGGTAAGAAATCACAAGATTATATGTGTAAACTGAGTTTCTCCTGATTGAACACTGCTGATTCAGAATTCTTTAACAATTTAGTCCATCAAATCTAAAAAGTTAAACAGTACTGTAAACAGCAATATTTTAAAATCCCTGAAAATTCAATCTGTCAAAACATACAATTATGGTAACTACCTCTCACATTCTCTGGATTACAAGGGACCCTAAAACTCCTCAAGTCTACCCAATAAGTTGATTTGGGATCATCTTATTAAACCAAATGTCTAACTTTACATTCCTATCTACTCTCTGAAAGGACTGCTAAAAATACATAAAATACTTATTACAAGATAATAAACAATCTGTGAACTGTCAGCATAACTTTAGTTGCAAAAAATTCAGAGGTTTCTATTTTATACTCTGGAGTATAAATTCCTATTACTATAACTTCAAGTAAAGCCAGTAATAGACAGAAAAGAATAGCCTTACCAAAATATGCAACCATCAAATGAGATCTCCAAAAGAACCAAGTATTTCAATTTAGTACAGGATAAAAGAGCAAAATTTTCACATACCCCACTCTTCAGTCAAGGGCAATAAATTCTGTAAGAGTAAAGGCATTATCTTTCTCATTGCTGTGGGTCTCTCAACTGAAATGCTACCACTGCAGCCAAAGGACAGATCTTTGTGTCAAATGAATGTTAAATAAACAAATAATTGCTATTTATGTAGTACTTTGGATATTAATATTTTGTTGTTTTAAAATTTTGTTTCTTTGAGTGAGCAGGAGAGAGAGCATGCGCAAGCAGGTAGAGGGGCAGAGGGAGAAAGACTCCCCACTGAGTGGGGAGCCCAAGGGGAAGCTCCATACCAGGGTCCTGGGATCCTGACCTGAGCTGAAGGCAGAAGCTTAACCGAATGAGCAACCCAGGCACCCTAGTTTTATTTGTTAAAAAAAGTCCAAACAGATTATGTCCTTTTGTCCCATACCATTTTTAAATATCTGATAAAAAAGTGAACTTACTGGGATCACTTTTAAGTACGTTACAGGAAGCAAGTCTCTTTGCAAATTGTATATGCATTTTAGGAAATTTGCCACAAGGTTTCCTTTTTAGAAAAGGGACACTAAAAATTCCACACTTAGGAAATGTGTTGTTTCTAAGAAATACGTACTTTTATTTTTATTTTATTTTATTTATTTGACAGACAGATCACAAGGAGGCAGAGAGGCAGGCAGAGAGAGAGAGAGAGAGGAGAAGCAGGCTTCCTGCTGAGCAGAGAGCTGATGTGGGGCTCGATCCCAGGACCCTGAGATCTTGACCTGAGCCGAAGGCAGAAGCTTTAACCCACTGAGCCACTCAGGCGCCCCTGTTTTATTTTTTAAAGATTTTATTTATTTATTTGACACAGAGAGAGAGGTAGGCAGAGAGGCAGACAGAGAGAGAGAGAGAGGGAAGCAGGCTCCCTGTTGAGCAGAGCCCGATATGGGACTCGATCCAGGACCCTGAGACTATAGCCTGAGCCAAAGGCACAGGTTTAACCCACTGAGCCACCCAGGAGCCCCTAAAAGAAATATGTACTTTTAAAGTGCATTTTCATATAAGTTGCAATTCTACTTGGGTTACTAGGCTGTCTCATCCTAATTATATCTCCTTGGTTCTCAAGGTCAGTAACAGTGGAAGCCCTAAGTACAACTCACTCTGGAACAAATAGGGTTTGGGGCACCGACCCCACATACATTCAAAAATATGTTATCTTTTGACTTCCTCAAAACTTAACTACTAATGTTGCCTGGAAGCTTAACCTGTCAATTAACACATATTTTGTATGTTACATATATTATATACTGCATTCTTATCATAAAGTAACCTAGGGAAAAGAAAATGTTATTAGGAAAATCATAAAGTAACATTTGCAGTACTGTACAATATTTATATAAAAATAAATCCACACAGAAGTGGACTTGCACAGTTCAAACCCATGTTGTTCAAGGGCCAACTACATTCATAAACAATGGTAAAAACTATCAACATCACTCTACGTACTTTTGACAATTCCATTATTTTTTGGAGGGGACCAGGGTACTTTTGACAATTCCATTATTTTTTGGAGAGTTAACTACCTGAGATTTACAACTACACAGCGTGACATTATATACTTTACCTCTACCTAACGGTTAACCTATCAGTGTAGACTGGGGTCTGGGATCAAGTATGAATTATTCTCCTTTAGTATCATCTGGGATCACAAAGGAAATATGTGTACCATACTTAAAAGATGAAGGAACCAAAGTTCATACTTCTACATTAAAAACAGTATCTACAACCTCTGCCCATGTAACAGCGTGCAAGGAAATGTACAAGAACATTAAACAGAATGGTCGTGACATTCTCTTCTGGAGATTTGATGATGGAAGAAATCCACTTGTCTAATCCCATTTTGTCTAGCAGATTACATCTTATATTGTACTACACCACCATGAACACTTTGGAAAATTAAACTGCCATACTGTAAAAGTTACTCTCTAAATAATTCCCATTAATTGCATTAGGTGCGACTTTAGCAACAAAAATGCTAAAAATGCTAGATTTAGTTCTAAACTCGAGCAGTATCCGATACTTTTAGAAACAGGAAACTTCAGCGATTATAACAAAACAGGTTTCTGTTGTTTGTCTTAAGGTGAACTGTTATGTGCCCTGGAAATCCTCCTCACTTTAAGGACCGTCTCCTGATCCACCCTCCCACCCCACAACCTCAGTACTATCTAGACAGGAGATTTTAATGTGAACTGAAGCTTGTAACTGAATATATGATCACAGAAGAAGTTTCCCCTATGGTTCTGTATTATTTACCAGTTCTTGGAAAGGTCAGGTAAACCTCTAAGTTTTAGAAGAAACCATTTAGCCAGTAGAGAAATTCCACTGATGCTTTTGCCTTTGCTATTGAAGTTTTCCCCTCCCTTACTGTTTCTTACCTCCAGGTCCAAAGAATGGGCTAAGGATGGGCTAGTGTACTCTGTTCATGCCCTGAACAATGTCTCCAAAACCCACTGGTGCCCCTAACAAAAAATTTCACTTTTATTCATCCACAAACATTCTGCACTAACTGTATGCAAAATCTGAGGCTGTAAGAAATAGAAAAATTAAGATTTTTCTCTATGCCCTCAAGCACAAGGTCAGAGGAGTCACCAGGAAACACAACAGTGGAAAGTGTTAGGTACCATAAAGCATAAAGGACGCAGCAAATGAAAAGATTTTTATTGACCTGACGCTGAACAGAGATTGGCCTGGTAAGACTTGGAAATGCGGAAAACCGAGGGCATTATTTTACAGGCAACAGAATAGGGTGAATGGAGGAAAAACAGAGTGGGGGCAACTTAGTTTGTAGGGCAAGCTGCAGTTGCCAAATCAACTGTCAGTGAGGCCAGGAAGGGAACACTGGGGAGCAGGTCTGGTGAGGACTGCGAAGAACAGAAAGAGCCCTTGCACCAACTAAGAGGGCAGCCAGTGCCCAGCACACTAGACTTTTCCCACGGAGAACCAGAGTTCAGGGTTGCCAGATTCCAACACTTTAAGACACACAAGAACTCCTCCTTTTCAAACCATGAAGGTCGGCAGACTCCAGGCACGCTGGCCTACAGGTTGCCATTTCAGAACCTCCATGCTGGAGCGTGAAAAAAGAAATGGAAGCCGAGGCACCAAAGGTTAAGAGTAGGCTTCGGCGAGAGTTGAGGGCTCACTCAGTCTTCCGAATCCATCTTCTATCACTTACACACTGTCTGTCCCTGGGCAAGTCACTCCACCCCCTGCAGTCTGTTTTCTCATCTGTAAAACGGAGTATCATCAAGCCTCTGCCTGTTGCTTTTCCTGAGGACTAAACTGATTACAGTGTGAAAATACTGGCCCCGCAAACGAAAAACACGGCCAATACGCTCCACCATTAATGACCTTAGGGCCTGTGTTACTGTCTTGTTGTTTTTGTTGGGGGGGGGGGCGGCGGTGTGAAAGAGAAGGGCACTAAGCGGATCAGGTGGTGGTGAGCGGGACCAGGTCCCAAATATTAAGAGCAGTTCCTGTTTTTTGAGTGTGTATAAAGTGCCCCAAAACGTACTAATGCCCTTATGAAGAATTTCTCCATCTGAAGCTCACATTACCTACGAAACTGGTATCATCATTCACCCATTTCACTGGTAAGGCAACACGTTTAGAAATCTGCCCAAAGTAAAACGACCCGTGAGCAACGAAGTCTGTCAGACTCCGCTGGGGCAGACTTGGGAGTTCTTGAACTTAGCCTATGAAGGACAAAATCAGCCTGTGGTTTACCCAGACTGGCGGCCAACGGAAACAATCCCGCAAAGGCACGCAATGCCAGGGCCGGAGGTCACCTGAAGCCGCTCACCCAACGGCGTCCGCGCACAGGTGAGGGAAGAGGCCCGAGAGATGCAGACGCTTGCCCAAGGTCGACCCAGCCCGGCAACGTAATCCCTCAAGCAGGGCTCCGCTCCACTTCCCCGCCCTCCTCCGCTGTGCCCTGGGTTCAGGGCTAGAGGGAGCGAGAAAAGGGGGTCCCCTCAGCCCCCGGTCGCTCCCCTCAACCCGGCTCACCATTGAGGCCCACGGAGGCGACCAGAGGCCGGCTCGCGGCCTGGCCACTCAGCGACTCCCGGCACAAGAAGGGCCGCTTCACGTCCAGCACTGGAGGCTCCGGGGTGGCGGGCACCGAGGCCTGCACCAGCGGCCGCAGCGCGCCCGCCACCCCGCGGGACGTGGCCGATAGAACGGGCGCGAATGGGCCCGAACGGGCGGCCACCGACAACATGGCGACTACTTCTCAAACGCTCAGCCGGTCACAGGGACGACCTTCCGCCCGCGGCGCAGGCGCGAGGAAGCGCAGGAGGCGCGCCATCGGTGACGTCAGCGCGCCGGCCCAAGTGGTGCCCGAGCCTGGAGCGGCCTAGCGTCAGAGGCAGGGCTACGAGCGTTCGCTGGGGGCGGGGCAGGAGGACAGGCGGGGAGGAGCCAGGCGGGGAGGAGCCAGGCGGGGAGGAGAGTGTGCTGATCTATCCGGTGTCCGCCCCGCGCGAGGTTTGGTCAGTGTGCTGAGATCTACCGGCAGGAAAGTGGGCAAAGGAGTTTCCCGGGAATGGCCCGTGGATCGACTTTGCGTCCCTCAGGGTAAAAATTGTGGGAACCTAGGGATACGAATATAGTAGTTTAATAGTAGTTTAAATAGGGGTAATAATAATTCTTAATATATACACACATATGTATAAACATAGGTGCTTAGGGCATATACATATATGTTAGATCATACGTACTTGTAAAACCTAGAACAGAGCCGAGCATATAGTGACTATTATGTGTGTGCTATAATGTTTATTTTATTTTTAAAAAGATTTTATTTTATTGACAGAGATCACAAGTAGGCAGAGAGAGAAGAGGAAGCAGGCTCCCCGCCCAGCAGAGAGACCCACGCGGGGCTCCATCCCATGACCCCGGGATCATGACCTGTGCCCCACAGGCGCCCCTATATTATTAGCGCTATCGAACTGAAAAATAAAATAAATAAATTTTTTAAAAAGAGCCAGGGATTTAGGTGCAAAGCTTAATAATAATGACAATCGTAATGGCTTGTGTGTATTAAGCATTTACAATGTATTAGCTTTTGTGCACCATCTTCATATTTTCATTTATAGTTGAGGTCCCTATGAAATAACCGCTATTTTACTGGTGAGGACACCGATGTTTAGAGGATTTTATGTCCAGTACAAGATAGCCAGCCAGTAGTCTGTCTTCTGAGTCGCTCTTAACCACCCCCAGTTTTACCCATTTATTTGACAAAGAGAGTTCACAAGTAGGCAGAGAGGCAGGCGGGGGGTGGGGGGGGGGGATGCAGGCTCCCTGCTGAGCAGAGATATGAGGCTCCATCCCAGGACTCTAAGATCATGACCTGAGCCGAAGGCAGAGGCTTAACCCACTCAGTCAACCAGGCGCACCCCCCAAATCACTTCCTGTCACATGGTAAAAAAGTTATTTCTTCTTACTTCTCTTTCAATCCTTCTGATTTTACACCAATGAGAAAGTCCTAATTTGGTGGTAATATATTGTTAATTCCTCTCTAACATTTGCCAGCCTCCTGTTTAAGAGAACAGGTCTTTTTTGTGTGTGTGTTGGGGGGGGGGGGTTGTGGGTTTTTTAAAGTTTTTTTTCTTTTTTAATGATTTTATTTATTTGAGAGAGAGAGAGAGCATGAGAGGGAGGAGGGTCAGAGAGAGAAGCAGACTCCTCGCTAACCAGGGAACCCAATGAGGGACTCAACCCCGGGGACCCCAGGATCATGACCTGAGCTGAAATCAGTCCCTCAACCAACTGAGCCACCCAGGCACCCAAGAGAATGGGTTTTGACTTCAAAGCCCTTGAGCAGTTGAATTAGCAGGTAGAGGGTTTAATTAATAATATCATTTCTTTTCATGGTATTTATTTTGTCTCTATACTGATTTTCCAATGACTATAGTGAAATAAAGTTTGTTTTACGTTTTTCTAGGTCAAAGTGAGTTAGTTTAAATATTAAGTAAATGAGGTTTGTGTGTGTGTGTGTGTGTGAGATCTGGGACCTTGGCAATTTCCTGAGCCCTCCATGCTTTAGTTTACTCACCTGTAAAAAGAGGTTGCTAATGATGCCACTTGGAAGGGACGAATGTACTGATAGGTGTAATGTCTCCACAAGGGATGCCACATACTAAGCACCAGGTTTGTTGGTATTTTTATCTGACATAGCACCAACCTCCGAGAAACCTTCAATTCTTGCTGCCACATTTATGTTTCTCTATCTAGGTCCATAGCAGACTGACCACTTCCTTCTGGATCCTTCTCAGGGTCTAAATCTTGGCCATCCTTATTGCCCCAGGGACTCTGTTGTACTCTCAACACTGGAACTGTCCTCCTCAGAGGCTGCCTCCACTTGGCTACCCATAGGTCTGGGCATGGGCTCACCCCAGCAACAACCCTAATGGTAAGAGTGGACACTTTCACAGCAGCTACCACATACTGTGCACAATTTGAGTGCTTTACATAAGAATAACTCACTTAATATCACAACAGTCCTTTGAGGTGGGTAAGGGTAAGTGAGAATGGAAAGAAGGAAGGAAGGAAAGATGGAAGGAAGGAGTCTTCACAAGGCCCTCACAATCTCCCTTGGGGTAAGCAGAATAGAACTTGCTTGCTCAGAGTGTCCGGACTCTGTGTTTAGTTCCAGTTCTGCCACTCACAAGCTATAATCATAAAATGAGTTATATATAACCGCTGCATATGCCTCAGTTTTTCTTCCATAGAATCAAGATAATAATAGTATTTATTGCCAAAGGGTTACAGGATCAATTGGACTAATAAAGTGCAAGGAATCATGACTCCTTTGCCAAATATTAGTTGACTATATATGTGAGGGTTTATTTCTGGGCTCTCAATTGTGTTTCAATCTTCTTAAATTTGCTAAGACTTGTTTTATGACTTATCTTATTATCTAAGCTGGAGGATGTTCCATATGCAAGATGCAAGCATTGTTTCTCTTAATGGTGTCCCATAGTCCTATGGCTTTCTTCTTACCTTTATTCTTTTAAATTTTTCTCCTCTGGTTAGAGAATCTAAATTCTGTCTTCTGGCTCATTGATTCCTTTTTCTGCTTGGTCAAGTCTGCTGTTCAAGCTTTCTATTCTTTTGTTCAGTTCAGTCATTTTGTTCTTCAGTTCCAGAATTTCTGTTTGGTTCTTTTTCATGTTGTCTATCTCTTTGTTTTTCTTGTTTTGTTCTTGTATTGTTTTCTTATATCATTAACCTGTTCATCTCTGTTCTCATGTAGCTCTCTGGGTATCTATGGAATAATTGTTTTGATTTACTTGTTGCACAATTCCTGGCTCTCTATGTCCTTGGGGCCAGTTCCTGAAAGTTGACTATATTCCTTTGGTGGAGTTGTATCCCTGATTCTTGATTGTCCATGTTGCCTTGCATCAGCGTCTGTGCACTTGAAGAAGCAGTCACCTCTTTGAGACATTGTGGACTGACTTCAGGACAGGAAGACTTTTAAATGTGGGTGGGGCACATATTGTGACCCTGGGTCTAGTGATGCAGAACACCAAGTTTGGAGGCATGTGGGAACACTGGGTTTGGGTGGGGGTTGCATGTTGTCTCTTTGGCTCAGGGACCCAAAAGCATCAACAACTTTGTGATCCTTCTGTAAGGGCTGCTGGGATCCTTAGTAGCACCTCCAAGTTCAGCGGCCAGACACCGCGGCAGGCACTGGTGATGCCAGAATCAGTGGTTTTCCCTGCTCTTCCTTTCCTGGTGTAAAGATCTCTTCCTAGCTGGGACATTATCTCTTGGCAACGAGCAATGCTTGGGGGATGGGTTGACTTAAGTAAAATGAAGCTTGCTTTCTTCTCTTCTTGTGCAGTTCTTCTCAGTTTTTTTGTTCACTATATTGCTAAAGTTTCTTAAGTGGACCCCAGAGCTCTTCCAGAGTTGTGTTTGTTTGAGATCACTGTCTAATTGTTGACCTTGTGGGGAAAGTGGAGGCTGAAGTTTCCTGTGTTGCCATTTTGATGATATCACTTCCTCAGAGAAGGGACATAAATAAGTAACGGAGCCCATTTGTTCTGGGTTGCAGTCCAGAGTTGCAGCAGGGAAGAGGGTAATCTGTGGCTGAATGTCTGTCCTCTCATGGGAGATGGAGGCTGGAATCTAGGAGACCAGGCACATTGGAAGCTGGACCTATGTAGATCATTCTGTTTTCTACTTGCTAGTTTTTTGTTTTTGTTTTTGTTTTAAAGGTTTTATTTATTTGACAGACAAATCACAAGGAGGCAGAGAGGCAGGCGGGGGTGGGGGGGATGCAAGTTCCCCACTGAGCAGAGAGCCTGATGTGGGGCTCGATCTCAGGACCCTGAGATTATGACCTGAGCTGAAGGCAGAGGCATTAACCCAGAGCCACCCAGGTGCCCCACTACTTACTAGTTTTTTGTTTTGTTTTGTTTTTAATGAAACAGGTTGTTAGCTTTCATGCTTCAGCTTCTCTTTCCTTGAACGCTACATCTTGATGGGCTGTAGAAGCAGATAACCTGGTTTTTGCATACTAGCTTTGCCCCTTACAGCTGTGTGACTTTAGGCAATGGTGAGCTTCAGATTCCTCATCTGAAAAATGGGGATAAAAATGCAATTGCTGTAAGACTAAAAGAAATAATGAAGTATTTAGTCTTTGGTATACAACAAGAGCCTAATATTTTAATCAGATGGCGAGGGATAAACGCGGGTGTGTGTGGGGGTGGGGGGCTGGCAGTGGAGATAGCCATGGACCTGGGAATGTGAATATTTGGTAAGCTTGTCAGTTCTCAGGATCTCTGCAGAGCAAAGTGTATGAAAAAACAAGGATGGAGGAGGCATGAAACAAAGGCTTACTTTTAGCAAATGAATGGCTGGTTCAAATCAGAGGTCAGAGGCCATAGACTGGAGATCTACACTCTCTTCTCCCACTCCCACCTCTTGATATAGTAACAGAACCAATGTGAGTCCCCTCCTTGTGGAGTCAGAAACTGCCAGGTGGAGTTGTCCCAAAAAGAAAACCTTTATTTGCAGCAAATAAGGAGATCATAGGGAATGGCTTCCAAAGTTGTGACTCCCAGAGAGAGGGTGGATAGGTTCCTTTTGTCTAGGGTTAGGATGAATATTTAGATAGGATGAATATTTAGATGAATATTTAGATTGCACCTGAAGGGAATGTGTCTATGCATATGTGGTATATACTGTAAATGAAGCTAAGGCTCCTCTTTGGGAAGAAATTTTAGTGCTATAATGAGGTAAAGGTAGTTATAGGTCATTCTGGGGGTCACTCCATGGTCCCTCTGCACAGGCAGATTTAGCTTAAAGCGTCTGGGTGATTTGGGCCTGAGGGAGGTCTTGTCAGGGCAGTGGACTTCATCTAGGAATGGGGAGGAGGTTGGTTTGGGTTTCATTGGCCTGAGTCATGGAAAGCCAGAAAGAAGCTTCAGGGAAATTTTAAGACAAAGGTTAGTGAGCACAAGCAGGTAAGCTGTATAGTCCAGAGCTTGGTCTAGCTGGTGACAGTATGGCATACTCAGTAATTTAAACTTCAAAAATAATTTTAATAATTTTATTAAATAACATTTAATAAATATTAAATATAATATAATAATTAATAATTTAAATAATGAGATAAAATAGCATTTACAAATTCTGAGTATTCCAGAATACACACTGTAATAGACCGAATAATGCCCTCCCTGAAGATGTGCCTGTCTAAATCCCTAGGACCTGGGAATATGTCATCTTCTGTGGCAAAAGGACTTTACAGATGTGATTAAGGATTTTGAGGTGGGGAGATTATCCTGGATGGTCTGGGTAGGTCCATTGTAATCACAGGGTCCTTATCCGAGAGTATCAGGAGATCAAAGGGAGAAGATGTTGTGCTATTGACTTTGAAGGAAGAATGGTGGCTGGAGCCAGGGAGTTGGGGCAGCTTCTGGAAGCTGGGGAAAGCACGGAAACAGAGTGTTTCCTAGAGCCTCCAGAAGGAACAGAGCTCTGCAGACCCATTTTAGACTTACATTTTCCAGAATTATAAAATAATAAATTTGTGTTGTTTTAAGCCACTAAATTTGTGGAAGTTTGCTACAGCAACAATAAGAAACCAATACACACTCACACACACGTACACATTTGTCTTTTCTCTAAAACTGGAAGATCTAATTATTCCTAGATCCTGAAGCCTGAGGTAATACTTGCTTGCTGATATGGGTTCTTCCTCATCCTGTCTACTTCACTGAATTACATTACCTGCCAATCTGCTGAGGCCTCTGAGTGTGGGACCTTAGGTTTAGACAATTCCAGAAACAAACCTGATCTGTTGCCAAAAGTAGTAGAATGTAAACAAAACAAAACAAACAAACAAACAAAAAACCCAACACACAAAGGACTCTCCCAGTCTCAAGTCTGAATTGTATTTTGAGATAGTTCTTCTTCCCCATAGTCTTGACACTTCCCTCTGGGCAATGGGTATGTGTGTATGGAGCCCGGGAGGGGAGTATGTTCTAAGACTGTGCTTGGATTCCCCAGAGATCATCTTCAGGACGTGTTTTTAACAGAGCAGTCCTGCCTATGATCCTAATAATGTGCAGAGCCAGTGAGCTGCCTGTGGTCTGCCTCAAGAGACACGCCTCCTCAGCCACTTTCATCTCACCTTGTGCCTAAATGGAAAGGCAATCAGCCTCCCGCGGAAGGGCCCCCACGTCTGTCTCCTGTTTCCATGCCATTACCTCAGGAGATGCCTGGCTTCCCATTTCCAGTTCCAGTTGCTGTGACAGTTTCAGCCTCTCCCCTCAGCCCACGTCCCTCGCTTGAGCAGCGAGATGTGAAGACTGACAGCCACTTGAGAACTGCACAGACTGTCCCCAATTTAAGCCATTTAAAATGCATTTCTGTTCCATAAAATCCGTTTCCATAATTCTGTGTCCCTACCTCTTTGAAAGATGGTAACCCTAGGGAGGAGAAGAAATTAGCCAGGGAGGAGAAGTTCAGACGTGCTAATATTTTAATCGCTCGTTCCTTTAACACATTAGTCACATTCATTAAGTATGATTAATTTGCAGGCTTTGTTGAAAACCATATCAGTTTTCCTATCAGCCACACATCCATCTTTTGCCAAGCAAGCTGCTGCAGTAACACCAAAAACTCCCCTCTGCCTTTTTATATCCTGATTGTATTTTGTGCCCCCTGAAAAATTTATCGAGTTAATTAAACTCATGTATATAGAATACTTGCTAAGAACCCAGGCTCCTGAGTGAGGCTGACACTTGCTGTCTGAGTCACTTGGGGAAGCTACTGAACCCCTCTGAGCCCATTTCCTTATCTGAGAATGGAGATAAGACTACCTATCTCATGGAGCACTGGGTGTTATATGCAAACAGTCATGGAACCCTGCATCAAAAACTAAGGATGCACTGTACGGTGACTAACATAACATAATAAAAAAACTAAAAAAAAAAAAAAAAAGAATACCTATTTCAGAGGTTTGTTGTCAAGATGAAATAAAGTTTGGGAGTTGCTCAGTAAGTTAATATTATTATAATTAAGGACTCTTGGGGTATCATTCATTCATTTAAACTATTTTTACCCTGTGACTTCTGTATGCCAGGTAGTGCTTTGTTGCCCACTGCCAGAAATACAGCAGTGAACACAATAAATAAATGTGTCTGGCCTTCAGGACCTTACATCCTAGGTGGGGAAGATAGACACACAAACATATGTATCAGAGAGAAGAGGATGAGAGGAAGGAAGTGCGGAGATGGTGGGAGAGGGTGGAAATCACCTCGTTCAACCATGTTGAGGGAAATATGTACCCCAGAGAAAATGTGATTCATATATCCATCCACTGAATGGATGCTGAGAAGCTACTAGATACCAGACTCTGGTTGGAGCTTGGGGACTCAGGTGCCAACCTGGGAGAGGCTCGTGGTTTCATGGGGAGACAGCCATGCTGTCTGCCCAGTGGGTGTGACACACAATGAGAAGATACCAACAGATGTAACAACACAAGGCCAAGGGCTAAAAGAGCAAAGGCTCCACGGCAGAGCACGAGGACCTGGGGGATGCTGCGCTTATGGAAGGGGACTTGAGGCTAGCTATGAAGATGCAGGGTGAGGAACAGGTAGAAAAATGGTGTAGCTGGGGCTGCAAGGTCCTGCCTGTATCCCCTCCCTGGACCTCCAGGTGCCACCCTGAATATCTCTGCCTACTCTCTTGCCCACATTGCAGACTAGGAATGCAGGAGAGTTATGAGGCCACCCCGTCCCCAATAGCCCTCCAACAATGACTGACAGCTTCTTCACTGCCTTGCTTTGGATGGGTAACTCTAACTGTGTGTTCTACACTGTCCTCCAGGGTTCCCGTGTGGGATTCAGCTCCAGCTGTCCATGGTGGCAACTGGCTTGATAACACCACAGGCTGCCTTCCCTCCTTGCTTCACTTCCTCCCTCCCAGATAAACATCATCTCTCAAACTGTTGTCTCAGGGTCTGCTTCTAGGAGAAGAAAGCAAGCAAAAGGGACCTCACATCCCCAGCAGTGTGAAGGCAGGGATGGAGGGGAGTGGTTTCAAGTGGGCAGAATAGAAGCTATGTGGAAGAAAAGAGGCTCCTGGAGGTGGAAACTGTGGCCTTGATTTGTTTTCTATTGTGCAGCAAATATCACAAACGGCTTTTCAAAACAATGTTTATTTATTGTCTCAGTTTCTTTGGATCAATAGTTGAGGCCTGGCTCATTTGTATCCTCTGCTCAGAGTCTCACCCAGTTGTATTCAAGGTGTCACCCGGAGCTATGTGATCTCACCTGAGGCCCAGAGTCCTTTTCCAAGTTCATTAGGTATTGGCAGAATCTGGTTCCTTGTGGTTGTATGCCTTCAGTATCAAGAGGCCACCATAGTTCTCTGCCACATAGCCCTCTCCACAACATGGCAACTTTTCCTTGAAGACCAGCAGGAGAATCTCCATCTTTGGATCTCTCTGACCTCTTCAACCCCGAACCTCTAGACCCTCTTTGACAAGGGTTGCCTGATTAGGTCAGACCCACCCACCATCAAGGGGAGGAAAGCATGCAGGGGACCTACACCAGGGTTGGGAATCTTGGGACCATCTTAGAGTTCTGTCTATGACAGTGCCCCATCGTGAAGAGCCTTGCACACAGCGTGCAGCATGTGTGAATGAAATGATTGTCCCATTTCTCACCTGCTTGCCCTGAGCTCCACAACTTCACAAGAGTTCAAAATGGAGCAAATGTGTTCCCACATGGGAGCATGGGAGCATATGTCTTTCGTGTGTCATGTGTCATGTGTCATGTTAGGGTTTCCTTCCCACTCCCTGCAGAGTGGGAAGAACCCTGGGAGAGATGGTTCTAGGATAAGCTGTTTTCATGGAGAATTACACAGTATCTGGAGGGAAGAGAGTAGTCAGAGAGATGTGGTGGGGGGGTAAGTGAAAGGATAAGCTGAAAACCTGAGTTTCAGAGTGTCTCCTTCTTTTGCAGCTTCCCCTCCCTCTGCCCCAGGGTATCAGAACCTTTTGTCATCTTGTTCCCACGCATGAAGTTCTGGCCCACTCAGTTTGAACTCAACTCAAAACCTCTGTGGAAACTTAACCCAATACTCAGGAAAAGCTGAGATCTAGACTACAACCTGGGTCCCATGTTTGTAGAACAAGAACCAGCAGAGGCCCCTTCATCTTAGAGAGGACGAGGCTCCTTGACACTCCCAAGACATACATGAGGCCTTGAATGTGAAGGAGGAAGGAAGCTCAGGCCCATCCAGGGCCACTGCAGGATCTGCGTGCAGAATTACTAGGTCATTGTTTCCCTCTCATAACAATGCTCAGAAAACATTAAGGAAATTAAATCAAACCTCCAGTTGTCCAGCATTGTCACTGGAATAATAAATTCATAGGCTAAATAAGAAATCTTTCTTGTACTTATTTCAAAATTGATGGACACAAGGAAGCAGATTGTGAAGTCCTTGGTGTTTAATTTTTATTTCAAGGTAATCATGAAGTCAGCATCCATTTGTCCATCCAAAGGCTCTTTCATCCCTTAATCTTGAGAGCACTTTCCCAAGCAGACCAGGAATAAATTAAGGTGCAAAACCTCCATGAAAAAGATTAAAGTTAAAGCATAATTTTGAAGAACCACTTGATTTTGTCCATTTAGCTGCCTTGTAAGTACCCTTGCCTATTTTTCTTACAAATCTTTTTCAAGAAAGGAGGGACTCTGTGTGAGCCACACAACGGCATAAAATGGTAAACTTGCAACATCTTAGGAAAAGCCTGAGTTGAATTAAGCTCACCTTCTGTGTCTAGGTGATGGTAATTAAACCGGATCTCCCATAACGAGATGTGCTGATTAATAAATTATTCGATTACCAAGTATAAGTATACCTGCAATCAATACAATTGCCTGAAAGCTCTGAATTAGAAATTGTGCAATAAAATAAAACTGAAAGGTTTTAAGAATTGGTAGTTTTAATTACAAGGAATGATTAATTGATCATTTGGATGGTATTGAGCTACAACTTATTTAATTCCTTGCAATTTGATTTGTCAAATTTGAATCCATATAACTGATGATTTGTCCTATTAATGTAGAGCTGGAAGGGATGGGGCAATGAAAGATGAAAGCCTAGAACCACGGACCCAGTGGCTCTGCACGAAGGCCCGAGTTATTCCAGACCCTGTTCTGGCCTTGGTGCTCACCTGCAGCACCCTGTGTCCTCCCTATATCCCTTCTGGGTCTAGGTCCTGTGCAAGCTCCGTGTGCCCAGGGAAGCCCTTGAAGCCTCAGGCAGAGCTGGGGAAATGCCCGCCTCTGCATCTCATTTCCTTGTTTCCTGGCCTCAGCTTTCTCATTGCAAAATGAGGATTGTAAGAGAGTATGCATCTCAGGAAGAGGGGACGAGGGCTCGCTCAGCAATCTCTGGCAGTGCAGACTGCATGACGATTAGTATTTTAGCATTATGATTATCACCAGTCTCCCTCCACTGAATTGCTGAAGGATGTTTTGTTGATGCCCTCATTAGGTTCCAAGCCACCACCCTACATTCTGCCTCCACTAAATAAACTCCTTAGGGCAGGGATAGAGCTTCATGCTAAAGTTTCCCCCTCTGAAGTATTGCTCTGACCACAGCTGCAGAAGAAAGACTGAATCCCTTCTATTCAATCTGTAATGGCATGTTATGTACACAGATGGGGCCCAAGAAATTTGTGCTGGTTGAAGCAAAGTCAGCAAAAGCTTATGTGGCCTCTGTGCTCCAAGGATAGAGAAGTACAGGCAGTGATTACCCTGACTGCAGAGCCTGACACCTGGGCAGGAGGGAGCCCTGAGATGCAGTGTGTGTGTGTGGGGGGGGGGTGGTGGCAGGGGGCAGGCTTGCAAAGGGAGGAAAAGGAGGGCAAGAGAGACCAGGTGGGTGCATGAGAGGAGAAGGGAGGCCTGAGGACAGTGCCGCTGATGGGGGTGGAGTGGGGTAGGAAGCAAACATGCCTCACTGTCTAGCACTGGGCAGATGGCTCCTTGGAGGGAGTCACTGGTTCCTCCATCAGCTCAGATAGAGAGAGGCCTTCCTCCGGCTTGGCCTGGAAAAGATGGGCACTCTCAGTATACCTCTTCCCAGGAGCAGGATGTGAACGTCTGAAAGTTCTGGAGGTCAAGTCTCACCTTGCTTCTGTACCCAGACCCCAGCTGGGGCTCTTTGCCCCTTTTCCCTGTATCTGTGTCTCCTGGTCAGGCCAAGTACTCTGCCAGACACCAACTACTTCCCAGTGCTTCTGCAGAAAGAAAAGCTAGATCATAAAAGAATCTAACCTCCTTGCTGGTGACAGCTGAACACAGGGGCCACAAGACCCCTGAAATTTCAGTCAAGGCAGTTGGAGCTAGAGAGGGCAGATCTGGCCCGGAGCTCTGGCTACCTGGGGCATGAGGACAGCTCTCCTGCTCTTCTAGGAGGCCTCACCAAGGACCCTCCCATCCTCTGGGGATGGTGCTCTGCAACTGCATGCATAAGCCAAAGACTTTGACCCACCACACCACTTATAGTCATGTCTGCAAAATAAACTGTAAGATAAGCATGTGAAAATGAATGTGCAAAGATGCTCACTGCAGTATTATTTACAATAGTAAACAATTATTCCCACACCTAATGCAGAATTGGTTAGATTAGGGTACATTCATAAAATGGCTTTGCCATCATTTGAAGTTACATTGTAGATCTATGTTTAATGACATGGTAAATGACATTCAATGTGTTAAGTGAAAAAAGGAGCCTATAAATCAGGATATACACGATCAGGTTTTTGTTAAATGTGTTTGTGTGTATCTGTAATACCTATTTTGCAAGCTAAAAGATCTAGTGATATGCACATCAAATATTAATTATCATCTTTGAATAGTGGAATTATTTTTACAGTTTATATTATATATAAAATATATTAATGTATTACATATATTTTATATTGTATTTATATATATCTTGCTTTCTTTTTTATGTTTTTCTGTATTATCTGACTTTTTTACATTGCGTTTATATTATTATTATTATTACAATTAAAGCATAAATTAAGAAAACCTACTTTGGGAAGTAGTAAAAAGCAAAAATCACTTGCTTCTTTTTTTCTTTAGTTTCAGGGGTAGAATTTACTGACTCATCAGTTGCATGTAACACCCAGTGATCATTACAACAAATGACCTCCTTAATGTCCATCACCCAATTAACCCTTTCCTCCAGTCACCTCCCCTCCACCCACCCTCAGTTTGTTTCCTAGAATTCAGTGTCTCTTGTGGTTTGCCTCTCTCTTGATTTTCATCTTATTTTATTTTTTCTTCCCTTCCCCTATGTTCATCTGCTTTGTTTCTTAAATCCCACATAGGAGTGAAATCATATAGTATTTGTCTTTCTCTGACTGACTAATTTTGCTTAGTATAGTACCTTCTAGTTTTAGTCATTGCAGATGTTGAGAATGCATCCTTTTTGATGGCTGGATAATATTCCATTATCTACCTATCTATCCGTTATCTATCATCTATCTATCTATCTATCTATCTCTCTATCATCATCATCATCATCTATATCACATCTTCTTTATCCGTTCATCTGTTCATGGATGTCTGGGCTCTTTCCATATTTTGGCTATTGTGGACTTTGCTGCTATGAACATCAGGGAGCATGTGACCCTTCGGATCACTACATTTGTATCTTTGGATAAATACCCAGTAGTGCAATTGCTGGGTCATAGGGTAGCTCTACTCTTAATTTTCTGAGGAACCGCCATACTGTTTTCCAGAGTGTCTGCACCAATTTGCCTTCCCACCCACAAAATCTCACTTGCTTCGATTTCAATAACTGCATGAGGAAGACAGGATAGGAAGGAATACTATGGATAAGGGCTTAGGGTTCTGAGGGAAGTGACTTAAAATTTGAGCTAGGCTCTTTAGCTTCTCTTCCAGGCCCTGCCCCTTCCAAACCACAACCTTCCTGCTCTGAGTGCTCCAGTTTTCCTGGGTACCTTATTGTCCTCTTACATGCCAAACTCACTTCAACTTCAGGGCCTTTGCACCAGCTATCCCTCTGCCTGGTACACACCACTCCCCTGGCCTCCCACAGCTGGGCCCCTTTTGTCACGTTCTCAAGGTAAATGCCACTGCCTCTTAAAGCCTGCAATTAATACCCAGTTTTAACAGGTCTCCTCACCCTCCATAGCTCTGTCACTATCAATCATTCATCCCTTTATTTCTTTGTTACACTCCTCATCTCAGTAAAAATTCCTCAGTATATACATCCTCATCTCACCGCCTGAAACAATGATGCCTATTTCTTTTCCTACTCATTTATAGCCCGTTTTGTTCCCTACTGTGGGTAGCCAATAGTGTCTGCTGCAGCCAGATTAGGACTTTTAAAGAACCCAAACATAGATTCTCCCGTGGAATCCAAAATAAAACAATACTATATTTCAGTATAAGGGACTCCAGTGCTTTCTCAGTTTTCCTGTATCTTCTCTGCTCACCACCATGACCCACGTGTGGCTTGTCACATTGTATGTATTCAGTGAATAAACTTTGAATGAATGAATAGGTAAATGAATGCATGTCTACCAAGCCTTGAGGAAGGAAAAGGATGGCAGGAAAGGGTATCTCAGAGAAGAAAGGGTCTCAAACTACCGGGCAGGTAAAAACAATAGCAGGCGTGTGGTGGTGAAAGAAACCCCCGGCCCCGAACTGGGCTGAGAGTCAACCCCAAGTGAACTCCAAGAGCAGCCAGGTCTGAGAGCTACCATCCCTGGTAATGGCCTGGTTCACCCAGGTACTGATAGCCATTTTCTACACCTGGGGAAATTTTAAGTCATTAACTTATTAAATAAAGCTATTTTTAAACATGGGGAAGAAAAAGTAATTCTTTCCCAGTTGATACTGTAATACTAACTTAGAGCACTCTGAATTTATTTTTTATAACCAGGTTATAAATTGTGGAAAATAAGAGTTTTGCATGGAAATGTTGACATCATAATCTTCTCTATAGCAGCATGAATAACCAATCATAACCATTACTATTTTGTCTTCTATTAATGTTTGCTTTTTCGAAAGTTCAACTTGCTCAACATGTTCATCTTTAAACGTGAGTTAGAGGTAATTTGCATGAACACAAACAATGTAGTATCAATTCAGTGGCATTATGAATTAATTAGCTGCAACCCACCAAAATGAACTGGGAAAACACAAATGTGCTTTCCATCTCTTTTATTTATAGATCATTCTTGCTATGTTACACCTTTTCAGATACTAAGTGCTGAACATGCTTGCTTTTAAAAAGGTTAATTATCCAAGGAAGGTTTATGGTACCTAATCTAAAGGCCACATATTCTGCTTCTTTGGCACCTTGGATTTATATATTTACAAACAGTGGAAAGTTAATTCCCTTCCCTTCCACTCCCCAGCCAGTATTCTTCTCCTCTTGTGTTCTGTCAGTATCAAGTGGGTCTCTGATAGCAGATTTCTGTTTCTGACTCTGGCAAATTACTATCCACAGCTTGGAGCACCCAACTCTCACTGCCTTGACTGTGAATTAATGTCGAATGATCCAGGTAAGTGAGGCAGGACAAGACCAACCCAAACCCTGACACATCTGGAGCAGAGCATGGGTTTTGGGTTTCTTTGGTGCAGAAGATGTTGAAAAATTGAACTGTTGGCCAATACTTAAAAATTTGGAGGTTACACAGAGAGAGTGAGAGATATCTGGTTTATCTTCAGAAATCACAAGTCCAGATAGGATTAGCCACATTCTAGGTTGGCAACAACAAGGAGCTTCATGGAGGCCCATCCTTGGACAGGCCCTGAGCTCTAGGGGTTTCCCATCATCCCCACCACTCCCTGCTGTCCTTTTGGAGGTTGAGTGCAGTTGTCATTTATCACCTTATACTGGACCTATTGGAAACTCCCTGGCTCCTGCAACAGGGATATTTTATGAAAATGCAGAGCTGCACCTGCATCTCCATGGAGCCAGAAAGTCCTGGACTGCAAAGTCCAGGGAGGCAAGCCTCCAGCAAGTAATTCAATCCTCCAATGCACGAGGGAAACAATAAAGAAAAAGGGCATTTCAGACATTGGAAGTGCTCCTGGAAAATAGTAAAATAAGATGCAGAAGGACTAGTGGAGGGAGTGAGGTCTGCTCTCACTGAATAATCAATGAGACTTTGTCTATGGTGGTGGCAGGTGAGCAGAGACCAGGTAAGGTAGCATAGGAAGAGCTGGAGCAAACATTTACGATACATCAAAGACCTTGAAGTGGGAATAAAATTAGCTTATTATAGGTCCTGTAAGAAGGCCAGGGTGATGGGCTTTAGTAAACGAGCACAAGATAAAAACAGTATAGTGAGCAGGGGCCTGAATAGTCAAGCAGGGCATCGTCAGCCTAAATTTCCCCAAGAGCAGAGTCTAAACAGGGATTCACATGCAGGTATTTGATTTGGGAATCCCAAGGGAGCTGGAAAGATGAAGAGGGAAGTGAAACATGGAAAGAAAAAAAAATCAATATGAAGGTACATTACCAAGTGGATCTGTTTGTTGGGATAAGGACCCTTATCAAATGCGCCTCAGAGCTGTCAATGTAGAAGGTAAAAGAAGGCATTTATTCATTGGCTTCCATTCCCCATTGATGAAGTGTGGCCCTCTAGGCATTAACTTCTTGGAGGTTCTGGGCTTAGTGTGCATAACTGTCGAGCTATTTCTGGGTGTCAAACACCTCAGAGCTAGAGAAATCCTGGGGCAGAAAAAAGGGATATAGCTGGGTGAGATACTGTCAGAGGGCACCCATGCAATGCTGGTAAGAGCAACATGGGGGCTTAAGTGGGTAGGAGAAGAATAAATGAAACAAGATGGGATTGGGAGGGAGACAAACCATAAGTGACTTTTAATCTCACAAAACAAACTGAGGGTTGCTGGGGGGAGGGGGTTTGGGAGAAGGGGGTGGGATTATGGACATTGGGGAGGGTACATGCTTTGGTGAGTGCTGTGAAGTGTGTAAACCTGGTGATTCACAGACCTGTACCCCTGGGGATAGAGTATTATGCCTCCATCAGAAAGGATGAATACCCAACTTTTGTAGCAACATGGACGGGACTGGAAGAGAGTATGCTGAGTGAAATAAGTCAAGCAGAGAGAGTCAATTATCATATGGTTTCACTTATTTGTGGAGCATAACAAATAGCATGGAGGACATGGGGACTTAGAGTGGAGAAGGGAGTTGGGGGAAATTGGAAGGGGAGGTGAACCATGAGAGACTATGGACTCTGAAAAACAATCTGAGGGTTTTGAAGGGACGGGGGGTGGGAGGATGGGGTACCAGGTGGTGGGTATTATAGAGGGCACGGATTGCATGGAGCACGGGGTGTGGTGCAAAAATAATGAATGCTGTTATGCTGGAAATAAAAAAAAAAAAAGAGTCAGTATGAAACTATACCAAAGATGTAACAAAAGGGGGGGTCCACAAGTGCTAAAACAGTGGGGAAACAGTGCTAAAAAAAGGCCCAATACAGTAATAGGATGATGGAGACCCCTTCATCTTTCCAACACCAAATCCTCAATCTTTCTTTATCTATACTTACATTCTGCTTTCTCTCCTGTTAATAAAGTTAATATATCCCTGTGCCTTCAAAAGGTCCTATTATCCCTCTATCTTTGGCCATCATACCCCAAAACAAACATGCCCTAACTGCCACCTTTTTAAAAACCTTGAGGATAACCTAGAGGAAATGCATAAATTTTAAGGAACATACAACCTACCAAGTCTGAATCATGAAGAAATAGAAAATTTGAACAGACCAATAATGAGTAAAGAGATTTCAGTAATCAAAAACCTCTCAACACAGAAATCTCAGGACAAGATGATTTTATTGGAGAATTATACCAAACATTAAAGAGTAACTAATGTTTATCCTTTTCAAGCTCTTCTGAAAAAAAAAAACCAAAAAACTGAAGAGGAAGAACTCTCAAATGCATTTTATGATACCAAAGCCAGATAAGAACACTACAAGAAAAGAAAGCCACAGTCCAATACCCTTGATGAATATAGATAATTTTTTTTTTCAGAAAATACCAGCAAATTGAATTCAACAGCACACTGAAAGCATCAAACACCAATGCTGTCTCTGAGATGCAAGGCTAGTTCAGCAGATGGAAACCAATAAATGTGATACACCTTATTAATAGATTTAACAATAAAAATTCATATGATCATCTCAATAAGTGAAAAAAAAGGCATTTGACAAAATTTAACATCCTTTCACCAAAAAACTCTCAACATATTATGTATAGAAGGAAGATACACCAACATAATAAAGGCCATATAAAACAAGCCCACATTAACATCCTATCTAGTAGTGAACACATTTTTCAAGATCAGGAATGAGACAAGGAAGTCCCACTCATTACTCCAGCTCAACACAGTACTGGAAGCCCTAGCCAGAGCAATTAGGCAAGAAAAATAAATTAAAAAGCATGAAAATTGTAAAGAAAGAAAATTGTCTCTGTTTGCATGTAAGATCTTATATGAAGTTTCCACCAAAATTGTTAGAATGAAACAACAATTTCAGTAGTGTTGCAGGATACCAAATCAACATATAAAAATCAGTGTGTCTATGCACTAGCAATGAACTATCTGAAAAAAATAATATAGAAAATGATTTTATTAATAACAGCATAAAAAATAAAATACTTAGGAATAAATTTAACCAGGGAAGTGAAAGGTTTTACACTGAAAAAATATAAGACTTTGATGAAAGAAATTGAAGAAGACATAAATAGGTACAAAGATATCCAGCTTTCATGGATTAGAAGTATTAATATTGTTAAAATGTCTGTACTACCCAAAGTCATCTATAGATTGAATGAAATCCCTATGAAAATCTCAATGACATTTTTCACAGAAATAGAACGAAGTATCCTAAAATTCATATTGAAGCACAGAAGATGCTTAATAGCCAAATAATTCCTGAGCAAAAATTCCTGGAGGCATTACACTTCTTGATTTCAAATGATGTTACAGAGCTATAATAATCTAAGATATGATTCTGGCAAAAAAAAAAAAATAGACACATAAACTAATGGAATAGATTCCAGGTGTCCGCAAATAAATCCACACATATACAGCCAACAAACATTTGACCAAAAAAACAAGAATATTCAGTAAGGAAAGGATAGTTTCTTCCAGAAAAGAAAAAATGCATATTCATGTATACAAGGATGAAATTGGACATTTATTTTACACTGTTCACAAAAATTAATACAAAATGGATTGAAGATTTAAACATAATTCCTGAAATCATTAAAGTCTTAGAAGAAAACATAGGAAAAAACTCCTTGACGTTGATCTTGGCAATGGTTTTTTGGATATGATATACAGATCTAAGGGAAAAATAGAAAAAGCAAAAATAGAAAAGTAGGACTACATCAAACTAAAAAACCTTCTTCACACAAAAGAAACAGAGAAATGAAAAGGTAATTTCCAGATTGGGAGAAGATATTTGTAAACAATAAGAATCATTAAGGTATCCCAAAATATATATGGGATTCATATAACTCATCAGCAAATAACAACAAACAAATAATCCAATTAATAAGTGGGGAGAATATCTAAATAGATATTTTTCTGAAGAAGACATCCAAATGGCCAACAGGTACCTGAAAAAGTGTTCAACATCTAATCATCTGAGAAATACAAATCAAAAAGTAGTGTCATCTCACACCTATTAGGATATCTATTATCAAAGAGATAAGACCTAACAAATGTCAGCAAGGATTTGCAGAAGAAAGAACTCTTATACACTATTGGTGGGAATGTAAACATTATAAACAACAGAATGGAGGCTCCATAAATTATAAAAATAGAACTACCATATGATCTAGCTATCTCACTTCTGAGAACATATCTGAAGAAGCAAAATCAGTAAACTTAGTGGTATCTGCACTCCCATGTTCATTACCAAGATATGGAAACAACCTAGGTGTCTATCAATAAATGAATAGACACAGAAAATGTGATAAATATCTCACATTCTCATATAGCTATATATATATACATACATATATATGTATATATAGGCTCTTTCTCCCTTCCCCCTTCCATTCATACTCTCGAGAATGAGCTTGGCTATCCATGCCCATAGACAATGACCCTGGTGAATGGGCACAATATGTCAGTGTCAATAATTGTGAAATCAGTAACTGTGTCCCTTGTATTTAATATTAGCTTTTCCTCCTTCATCTTTGAATAACTTCATATTTTATATAAATCAGAAATTCACAGATTTAATAATTGGAAAAGCCATAGCTGACACCAAACTTCAATTTGCTCCTGACCTGGGCTGGATAGCCAAATCTACACCTGCTCCCTCAGGTGTGGAAAGTGCTGAGGAAGGGCCTTGGGCAGAAGATGGCCAGTGAGAATGGAGGTGGAGGTCAGGTGACAGGGTAAAGATGAGGGGTCAGAATAAGACATTAACCTGGCAACATATCCAGAGTAGGTGTGGTATAAGAAGCTCATGAGGAAGAGGACAGCAAGATCAACAGTGCTTAGAGCACCCTACTGACCATATCATAGGCACCCAACTGCGTATGACTCCTTGCAGTTGCCTGCCTCTGGCCAGAAGACAAAATCCCGAGGGTAGACCCACTTTGTCTTGTTTTCTACTGAACTCTCAGCTTGCAGGATAGCCTGGTAGGTGTTTGGAGGTGAACACAACAAATGAGGGAAGCCTCAGGGATGTTGTGCCTCTCTGTGCACTATGGGCACTGAGACTACCTGTATGTCTGTCAGGTCCTCACGACATCCTTAGAATGTGACGTTCTCAGGCCCGGGACAATCTCACCCTTCTCTCACTCCCAAATCTCAGTGCTGGACCTGGCCCAGAATTGGACTATGAATGAAAGAATGACCAATGGGTAGGAGTTCCAGGGACAGAGATTCTGGCTTACTATTATTCATTATTTTAACGTCATCCCTGAGCCCCACCCAGAGTCTAACAAGAGAAGGCCTAATACAGCAACACTGATTTCTAGTGCATGCTTCATTGCAGAGAGCTCCTGGACTCCTGTCTTGGCATCGTTGCTCCAGCCAAGCCAGGTTCCTATGCTGCTTCTCCAGGGCCTGCTGCTCTGCTCTGGCCAGCAGTTTTCATGAACCTGTTCCTCTGACCTCACTCTTGGCTGCTGCCCCTCAAGGCGACTGGACCAAATTTGTTTTGTCTGGACCAAATTTGTTTTGCAGCTTTGCACCCTTATGTTATGTGGTTACTTTTCCCTTCATAGAGAGAAGTCACTGGCCAGTCACTCATGCCTTCACTCTGGAGGTTGAGTGGGACATCTGAGATCAATTTTGTGGACCACAATCAGCATTTAAAAAAAAAATAAAACAATAGAATAGTAAAGAAAATATGAGTGGATCACCATTATAAAGGTATCATTTCATGAACATTTGTTTATGTGTGCACACATAAGTACTGAGTCTCAGTGTAAAAAGTATTTTGAGATCGATAATGTTTGGGAAACCCTGTCAAAGTGGCCACCAGCCCCTAAGAAAAGTAGATGAAAAGTAGATGAAATGAAGTTGATGTGACGTAATCCCTTAAAAGTAAGGCAGAGCAGAAGGGAGGCCCCTATGTGAACAGTACTAGAAGCAAGGACACAACTGCCAGAATGTCAAAGGCCACTCATGCTCATCTGGAGAAAAGATAACCAAATCTGAACAACTGCCCACAGAATCTGTCCAGTGTAATGGAAAAGAGCTCACATGTGTAGAGCACCTACTGGGTGCCAGGAACTATGCATCCTTGCACTTGGCAAATTGCTTTCTAAGAGGGTAGATTGACACATGTGTTGCTCATCATAGATGCATCAAGGCCCATCATCTGCATGAATTTAGTGTTTCTGGTCCTCATGACAACACTATGAGTCAAATTGTGATCTTTGCTTCAGGGGGTGAAAAATTAAGTCAAAGAGTAGTTGAATTATCAGCTGATGACCACATGGCTGGTCAGTAGCAAAGCCAGGATTTGAACCTAGACAAATGTGACACTAGGCCTGGGCCTTCTCTGCCATGACACAGCTCTCATAACACCAGAAGTGGGGGAACGCCCTCACATAAATTATAGGAAATAACATTTTTAGAACCAATGAAAGGTAAAGGATACTGTGGACACAGCTCTGGGTTGGTTGGGAGAAGAGCAAATCAACAACGTTCTCCTCCCAAACATTGACTCATGAGGACAGGAGTGTCTGTCTTGTCTACACTGAATTCCTAGCTTCTAAGATAACTCCTAGTACATAGTACCTTAATAAGTATCTATTGAATGGATGGATGCATAAGCAGATGGATGTGTGTGCATGCATGCATGGAGAAAGGCCTGCCATTAGCTTACCAACAATCCCCATCCCGACTACTAGCTTCAATTCCATACCCGTGGCCTAAAGGCTCAAGTTAGATGGTGCCTTCTGGGTTATTAATCCTTTCAGATAGGTTTGTCAGCTTCCCTAGAAAGAAACTCCAGGCCAGACCTACTGGATTGGCTTCTTTTCTTCCCTTCATTCCCACCCCAGCCCTGGAAAAATACTAAATGCTCAGGGTAACCCAATTAGGTTCTCTAGAAATTTATGTAAATTATGAGTGTGATGGATCTTACTCTGGGTATTAGCTGGAGTTTTGACTCAATATTAAAAAACAAAACAACTCACAAAGTCTAAGTTAAACTTGGAAACACTATTCTGAGTTCTTACCATGCAGGCAGAGTGTAGGGTTTAGATGGACAGGCAGGGACACCTAATGGCAGGGAGACAAAGCCCTTGACAGTCTGAGCTTCCGCTACTTTTTTCTAAAACAGGAACAACACCCACCTCTCCAGACTACTGTGAGATGCTTCTCCTGAAGGGAGTGTCATCACTAGAGCTCAGTGATCTAACTGGGAGAAAGAACTCACCATATCACTGGGTGGGAGTTTAGTAAAACTGTCTCAATGGCAGGTGTCCTCAAGTATAAGCTCATAACCATCCTACCAGGAGTAGGCAAGGGATATCCTTCTCTTGGGTTTACAGTGTCCTGGAGCTATGTGTGTGATCTAGGACCAGATGGTGCCTTGGGACAGGTGTGTATGTCACTCCTGTTGGGCAGCCAAAGAGCCAGAGGCTGGATAATAACAATATAAAGTACTGACTTCTATGTGATTTTCAAACCAAAGAAAACAGAGTAAAGTTGGTGTGATCTTGGAGCATAAGGATGAGAAGTTCTCCAACTAGGTGGTTTCTGTAGGAATTAGCTGCCTTGCCATTCACAAGCACGCATGTAGGGTCTCTTGTAGATTATTGCCAGGTCAAAGCCCCTGGCTTTCCCAGTAACGGCTCTTCATAGACAGATTGACTAGGAGTCTGCACACCTCACCCCTGTAATAACTTCCTCTTCTGTCATTATCTAACATCCTTTTTCATCTTAGAACTTTCCTTCTCCCCTACTTTTCTGAGAGATATTTTAGCCTTCCTTCTTCTATTGCCTCAAATCCTATTCTCTGCTTTTCCTTTCACAGTGGAACTTGATGCCTCATTATCCCTGGAAACTGAATTATTAGCAAGGGAAAAACAAGCAAACAAACAAACAAAAAAGTGCCCTAGAAAACATGGGCAGCTTACATATTGTCCCTTCCAAGAGATCAGAGACCACTTTACATTACAATCACCAAGTCCAACAAGCATTGGCCTAAGAGCTACACATACATTACCTCATTTAGCCTGTATAACAGCTCCTTGGAGTAGATACTATTATTACTCCCCAGGAAATAGGCACAGAGACGTTAAATGACTTTCCCCAAATCAGTCACTGGATAAACTGAAAGACAAATCCAGGCAGACTATTTCTAGAATGCTCTCTGCTTTATCCTCCATATTACTGTCTTTCAAACTAAAGAAAACGTGTTTTTATATTAAAATACCAGAAGCCTTCACAACACATTGTGTTTCTCTGCACTGGGTTATTAGTATCTTTGCAGATAGTGACTATGATTCATTCCCTCCCTCACCTCCAGCGTATGGCTAGATTCCGTCATGGTGTAGAAACTCTGAAGTGCTGACTGAGTAAAGAAAAGAATGAGTAGCTATCCAGACTCTTGGTAGTGGTGCCACAGTGTCTGCTCTGAGCTAAGACAGAGTGCACATGCACATGACCTCACACACATCTCAGTGGGTCCCAGACAGCACAGCCTTATCCCAAAGGTAGGGTTTTTTTGGGGCGGGAGGGTGTTTTGTTTTGTTTTTGCTTTTTAGGAAATGTACTTTTTTAGTACGTGCACTCCCTATTCCTCCCCATCCCACCTGCCCCTCCACTCTGGTAACCATGCTTGTTCTTTATAGATAGGAGACTGTTTTTTGGTTTGTCTCTCTCTTTTTTTCCTTTGTTCATTTGTTTTGTTTCTTAAATTCCACATATGAGTAAGAGCATACAATATTTGTCTTTCTCTGACTTTTTTTTTCACTTAGCTTTATACTCTCTAGCTCTATCTATGTTGTATCAAATGACAAGATTTCATTTTTTTGAAGACCCTACTTATTTGACAGAGAGAAAGAGAGAGCAAGAGAGAGAACACAAGCAGGGGGAGTGTGAAAGGGAGTAGCAGGCTTCCCTCTGTGCTGTGCAGGGGGTGGCATGGCGGGGGAAACCCCATGCAGGGCTCAATCTCAGGGTCCTGGGATCATGAACTGAGCCAAAGGCAGATGTTTAACGAGTGAGCCACTCAGGCACCCCAAATATTTTATTTTTATTTATATCTGAATAATATTAATTTTACACACACACACACACACACACACACACACACCCCACATCTTCTTTATCCATTCATCTAATGATGGCCACTTGGGCTGCTTCCATAGTTTGGCTGTTGTAAAAAAACATAGGGCTGCTTGTGTCCCTTTGAATTGGTGTTTGGTTTTTTTGTTTGTTTGTTTGTTTTTTGTAAATACCCAATAGTGCAATTCCTTGATGGTAGATAGTTCTATTTTTATTTTTTTGAGGTGCTTTTTTGTAGAAAACACCATATTGTTTTCTACAGTGCCTGCACCTTTGCATTCCCACCAACAGTGCAAGAAAGCTCCCCTTTAGTCATTCTTGACAGATATGGGTGATATCTCTTTGGGTTTTGATTTGCATTTCCCTGATGATTAGTGATATTGAGCATATTTTCATATGTCTGTTGTCCATTGGTATGCCTTCTTTGGAAAAATGCCTATTCATGTCTTCTGCCCATTTTTTGAACTGGATTATTTGGAATTTTGGGGGGTGTTGAGTTTGAGAAGGTAGATTTTGATTACAAATCGTTTTTTGGATATGCCATTTGCAAGTATATTCTCTCAGCTAAAATGTTGCCTTTAGTTTTGTTGATTTTCTCTTTCACTATGCAGAAACTTTTTTATTTTGATGTAATCCCAGTAGTTTATTTTTGCTTTTATTTCCCTTGAGTCAGGGGACATATTATTAAACTGTTACTATGGCTAATGTCAGAGACATTACTGCCTGTCCTCTCTTCTAGGATTTTTTAAGGTTTCAGGTCACACACAGGTCTTTAATCCATTTTGAATTTATTTTTTGTGTATTGTGTAAGAAAGTGGTCCAGTTTCATTCTTTTACAGGTGGCTGTCTAGTTTCCCCAGTAACATTTGTTGTAGAGATTATCTTTTTCTCATTGTATATTCATTCCTCCTTTATTAAAGATTAATTGTCCATATAGTTGCAGTGCATTTCTGGGTTTTCTCTTCTGTTCCCTTTATCTATGTGTCTATTTTTATGCTATATCATGCTGTTTTAATAAATATATAATATTTTGTAATATAACTTGAAATATGAAATTGTGATACCTCCAGTTTTATTTTTATTTTTCAAGATTGTTTTGGTTATTCAGGGTCTTTTTTGGTTCCAAACTGATTTTAGGATTATTTGTTCTAGTTCTGTGAAAAATGTTATATATGTTTTGATAAGGATTGCATTAAATCTGTAGATTGCTTTGAGTAGTGTAGATATTTTAGCAATATTCATGTTTCCAACCAATGAGCATGGAATATCTTTCCATTTCTTTGAGTCATCTTGAATTTCTTTCACCAATATTTTACAGTTTTCAGAGTACAGGTCTTTCACCTCCTTGGTTAAATTTATTCCAGGATATTTATTGGTTTTGGTGCAAAAAAGAGGTACTCTTGCAAAAAATCAGGACCAAGAATAGGTCCATTCCTCATCATTTTCTGAGAATAGCAAAGTTTGAGGCCTCCTCACTTGGATCCAGAATGAAAACAAGGCTGCCCGTGTCCCTCGCATTAACTGACCCTAGATCTAGGAAATTCTTTCAAGCTCTGGGCCCTAGATCTCTGACTTAGGGACAGATAAAGTTGCCTTTTATAACTTAAAGAAACACTACAAATTCTTTTCCCAATACTGTCAACCTTCTTTTATTCAAACCCTCCCGATGTGGAATTCTTGAATCTATGTTCAGTCTATTTATAGGTCCCAGACTGCAAAGTTTATAAGCTTAATAATACAACATGTAGAGCAAGAATAGAGTAAGAATAAAGCCAGTCTCTTAGTAAGGCAAAGTGGTATATTAGTCTGTTGTTCTCAAACCTGGGTAGACATCAGAAAATTCTCAGGAGGTTTAAAGAGAAATCCAGGAACTATACTGAGTAATAATAAGGGACTGATGTAGTTACATGGACTCTCCTAAGATAATAATAACACAAACTTGATAAAATAATTTAAATAAAGCAACTATTTAATAGTATGGGAAATAATCTAAAAGAAGATAGAACTTAAGAAACATTTACTCTCGGCTACTTACTAAGATGACAGAGGAGTAGCAGACTGAAATGAAATCAGATCTCAGGAGTTCAGCTAGATAGGTATCAAACCATTCTGAACACCTACAAACTTAACAGGAAATAGAAGAGAAGAAGAGCAGCATTTCTAGGAACAGAAAATTGACCACTTTCTGAAAGGTAGGACATGTGGAGAAGTGAATTTGACCAACAGGAAGATAGACCAAGGGGGGAGTGGCCAGCTCCTGGCAAGCAGTGGAGCACTGAAGCACAAAATCAGAACTTTTAGAAGTCTAAGGAACATCACTCCAGAGGCTAAGCAGGGGTGGAAACCTCACAGGGATAGTGTGGTCTCAGGTTCCGTGGGGTCACAGAAAGATCAGGGGTGTCTGAGTGTGGCATAACTGCCAGGTAATGGAGCGGGGAAGCTGACTACAGAGACAGAGCCGAAGAGCTGAAGAGTGAGCTTTCAGATCGGGTACCTTAAACCATGATCCAAGGCACAGTTGGACCACTGCTCTTCAAGCAGGGACCCCCACAAGGGCAGATCCAGGAGACTCACCTTCCTGCTCTGGGAGGAGCAGCACAGCAGGAATCTCCTGGGTTTGGAGACTCCAAATCGCACTATGTGCCAGAGATAGAAGTGCATGGTCACGGGTGAGTTTGGAGTGCTGCCAGAGACCAGGGAGACAGGAGTGATTGACTGCATATCTTTGAGGGTGCACTGAGGAGTGGGGCCCTGAGCTCTCAGCTCCTCTGGACCAGAGGTTGGGAGGCCACCATTTTCATTCCTGTCCTCCAGAGCTCTACAGAAAGCAATCAAGGAATAAAAGCTCCCTGAGTGCAAACCCGAGCAGATTACTTAGCCTGGTCCCTGGCAAGGGCAGTGCAATTCCACCTCAGGCAGAGACATTTGAGAATCAATGCAACAGGCCCCTCCCACAGAAGTTCAGCAGAACATCCAGCCAAGACCAAGCACCAATCAAGGAGAACAGCCAAACTCCAGAGCCTGGGGAAAGCAATGTATAGAATTCATAGCTTTTCCCCCATGAGCCTTTAATATTGCAAAGTTAATTTTTTTTAATTTTATTTTTTTCTTATTCTATTTTTTTAACTTTTCCTCTTTCCTCTTCCCGTGTTTTTTAACTAGTTATCTTAACAGTACCTTTCTAAAAAATTTTTTTTAAAGCTTCACTGTTATAGTCATATTTTATCCCTTCATTGTATTTAACATTAGGTTTTTTTATTGTATTTATTTATTTATTTATTTTCAGCATAACACTATTCATTATTTTTTCACCACACCCAGTGCTCCATGAAATCCATGCCCTCTATAATACCCACCACCTGGTACCCCAACCTCCCACCACCCTGCCGCTTCAAACCCCTCAGATTGTTTTTCAGAGTCCATAGTCTCTCATGATTCACCTCCCCTTCCAATTTCCCCCAACTCCCTTCTCCTCTCTAACTCCCCTTGGGGAGCTATTTCTTATGCTCCACAAATAAGTGAAACCATATGATATTTATACATATGGTTGTTGGTTTTTTTTCCTAAAAAATTTTGGGATACAATTTCTTCTAATAGATTAAAATATACCCTAATCTAGCACATGGCTTTGTTCTAGTCTCCATCCTGAGCATTTTTCCTCTTCTATTTTTTTTTTTGGTCTTTTTCCAACCAACTTATCAATTCCTTTTTTAGAATTTTTAAAAAATTTTCATCTTTACAGCAATATTCCATTACTTCATCATGTATACTCTTATTCTTGTATATATAAAGGTTTTCCTTTCTTAAAATTTTGGGAGGTAATTTCTTCTAAGAGACCAACATACACCCAAAATCAAGTGGGTGGCTCTGTTCTATTAACCAATCTAATAAATATATATTATTTCTTATTTTTTAAATTTTTATTATTTTCCCTCTTTCTTCTCCCCCGAGTTTTGGATCTCCTCTGATTTGGTTAGCGTACATTTTTCTGGGGTCTTTGCCACACTTTTAGCATTTTATTCTCTCATTCATGTTTTCTTATCTGGATAAAATGACAAGGTGAAAAAACTCACCACTAAAAAAAGAAAAAGAGGCAGTACTGGATGGTTAGGGACCTAATCAATAAAGACATTGGTAATATGTCGGAACTAGAGTTCAGAATGATGATTCTCAAGGTGCCAACTGGGCTCAAAAAAAAAGGCATGGAAATGGCAAGATTTCATTTCTTTTGATGGCTGCATAGTATTCCATTGTGTATATATACCACATCTTCTTGATCCATTCATCTGTTGATGGGCATCTAGGTTCTTTCCATAGTTTGGCTATTGTGGATATTGCTGCTATAAACATTCGGGTGCATGTGCCCCTTTGGATCACTACGTTTGTATCCTTAGGGTAAATACCCAATAGTGCAATTGCTGGGTTAATCTCACAAAACAAACTGAGGGTTGCTGGGGGGAGGGGGTTTGGGAGAAGGGGGTGGGATTATGGACATTGGGGAGGGTATGTGCTTTGGTGAGTGTTGTGAAGTGTGTAAACCTGGTGATTCACAGACCTGTACCCCTGGGGATAAAAATATATGTTTATAAAAAATAAAAAATTAATTTAAAAAAAAGGCATGGAAGATATTAGAGAAACTCTTTCTGGAGAAATAAAAGAACTAAAATCTAACCAAGTTGCAACCAAGAAAGCTATTAATGAGGTGCAATAAAAAATGGAGGTTCTTACTGCTAAGATAAATGAGGCAGAAGAGAGAATTAGTGATATAGAAGATCAAATGACAGAGAATAAAGAAGCTGAGCAAAAGAGAGCCAAACAACTACTGGACCATGAAAGGAGAATTTGAGGGATAAGTGATACCACAAAATGAAATAATATTAGAATAACTGAAATTCCAGAAGAAAAAGAAAGTGAGAGAGGGACAGAAGGTATACTGGAGTGAATTGTAGTAGAGAATTTCCCTAGTATAGCAAAGGGAGCAAATATCAAAATCCAGGAGGCACAGAGAACCCCCTCAAAATCAATAAAAAATAGGTCCACACCCCATCATATAATAGTAAAACTTACAAGTCTTGGTGACGTAGAGAAAATCCTGAAATCATCTCAGGACAAGAAGTCTGTAACATACAATGGTAAAAATATTAGATTGGCAACAGACTTATCCAGAGAGACCTGGCTGGCCAGAAAGAACTGGCATGATATATTCAGAGCACTAAATGAGAAAAACATGCAGCCAAGAATACTATATCCAGCTAGGTTATCATTGAAAATAGAAATAGATATAAAAATTTTCCAGGACAAACAAAAACAAAAAGAGTTTGTAAATACCAAACCACCCCTACAGGAAATATTGAAAGAGGTCCTCTAAGCAAAGAGAGAGCCTAAAAGTAGCAGACCAGAAAGGAACAGAGACAATATACAGTAATAGTCACCTTACAGGCAATATAATGGCACTAAATTCATATCTCTCAATAGTTACCTTGAATTTAAATGGGTTAAATGCCCCAATCAAAAGACACAGGGTATCACAATGGATAAAAAACCAAAACCCATCAGTATGCTGTTTACAAGAAACTCATTTTAGACCCAAAGACACTTCCATATTTAAAGTGAGGGGGTGGAAAACAATTTACCATGCTAATGGACATCAAAAGAAAGCTGGGATGGCAATCCATATATCAGATCAATTACATTTTAAGCCAAAGACTATAATAAGAGATGAGGATGGACACTATATCATACTTAAAGGGTCTACCCAACAAGAAGATCTAACAATTTTAAATATCTATGCCACTAACATGGGAGCAGCCAACTATATAAACCAAGTAATAACAAAATCAAAGAAACACATTGACAATAATACAATAATAGTGGGGGACTTTAACACCCCTCTCACTGAAATGGACAGATCATCCAAGCAAAAGATCAACAAGGAAATAAAGGCCTTAAATGACACACTGGACTAGATGGACATCACAGATATATTCAGAACATTCTATCCCAAATCAACAGAATACACATTCTTCTCTAATACACATAGAATATTCTCCAGAATAAATCACATCCTGCATCACAAAACAGGTCTCAACTGGTACCAAAAGATTAGAATCCCTCCCTGCATATTTTCAGACCACAATGATCTGAAGCTAGAGTTCCATCATAAGAGGAAAGTTGGAAAGAACTCAATTACATGGAGGCTAAAGAGCATCCTACTAAATAATGAATGGGTCAACCAGGAAATTAAAAAAGAATTGAAAAAAATAATGGAAACAAAGGATAATGAAAACACAACTGTTCAAAATCTGTGGGACACAGCAAAGGCAGTCCTGAGAGGAAAGTTTATAGCAATACAAGCCTTTCTCAAGAAACAAGAAAGGTCTCAAGTACACAATCTAACCCTGCACCTAAAGGGGCCAGAGAAAGAAAAACAATAAAGATCAGAGCAGAAATCAATGAAATAGAAACCAAAACAGAGGTAGAACAGATCAACGAAACTAGGAGCTGGTTCTTTGAAAGAATTAATAAGATTCATAAAACCCTGGCCAGACTTATCAAAAAGAGAAAGGACCCAAATAAATAAAATCATGAATGAAAGAGGAGCGATCACAACCAACACCAAATACAAACAATTAAAAGAATATATTATGAGCAACAATACACCAGTAAATCTGACAATCTGGAAGAAATGGATGCATTCCTAGAGACATATAAACTACGACAACTGAACCAGGAAGAAATAGGAAACCTGAACAGACCCATAACCAGTAAGGAGATTGAAGCAGTCATCAAAAATCTCCCAACAAACAAGAGCCTAGGGCCAGACAGCTTCCCAGGGGAATTTTACCAAACATTTAAAGAAGAATTAATACTTATATTCTTGAAATTGTTCCAAAAAATAGAAATGGAAAGAAAACTTCCAAATTCATTTTATGAGGTCAGCATTACCTTGATCCCAAAATCAGACAAATACCTCATCAGAAAGGAGAATTACAGACTAATATCCTTGATGAACACAGATGCGAAAATTCTCACCATAATACTAGCTAATAGGATCCAACAGTGCATTAAAAGAATTATTCGCCATGACCAAGTGGGATTTATTCCTGGGCTACAAGGTTGGTTCAACATCCACAAATCAATCAATGGGATACGATACATTAATAAAAGAGAGAATGAACCATATGATACTCTCAATAGATGCTGAAAAAGCATTTGACAGAGTACAGCCTCCTTTCTTGATCAAAACTCTTTAAGGTGTAAGGATAGAGGGTACATAAGTCAATATCATCAAAGTCATCTAAGAAAAACCCACAGCAAATATAATTCCCAATGGGGAAAAACTGAGAACTTTTCTCCTAAGGTCAGGAACACAGCAGGAATGTCCACTATCACCACTGCTGTTCAACATAGTACTAGAAGTCCTAGCCTCAGCCATCATAAAACAAAAAGAAATTAAAGGTATCCAAATTGGCAAAGAAGTTAAACTGTTACTCTTTGCAGATGATATGATACTTTATGTGGAAAACCCAAAAGACTCCATTCCAAATCTGCTAAAACTCTTACAGGAATTCAGTAAAGTGCCAGGATATAAAATCAATGTACAGAAATAAGTTTCATTCCTATATACCAACAGGAAGACAGAAGAAAGAGAAATTAAGGAGTCACTCTCATTTACAATTGCACCCAAAACCATAAGATACCTAGGAATAAACCTAACTGAAGAGGCAAAGAATCTGTACTCAGAAAACTTTAGAATACTCATGAAAGAAATTGAGGAAGACACAAAGAAATGGAAAAATGTACTATGCCCATAGAATCGAAGAACAAATACTGTGAAAATGTCGATTCTCTCTAAAGCAATCTACACGTCTAATGCTATCCCTATCAAAATATCATCCATTTTTTCAAAGAAATGGAAAAAGTAATTCTAAAATTTATATGGAACCAGAAAAGACCTTGAATAGCCAGAGGAATGTTGAAAAAGAAAGCCAAAGTTCGTGACATCACAATTCCAGACTTCAAGCTCTATTAGAAAGCTGTCATCATCAAGACAGTATGGTACTGGCACAAAAACATATAGTTCAAAGGAACAGAATAGAGAGACCAGAAATAGACCCTCAACTCTATGGTCAACTAATCTTTGACAAAGCAGGAAAGAATGTCCAATGGAAAAAAAACAGTCTCTTCAACAAATGGTGTTGGGAAAATTGGACAGCCACGTGCAGAAAAATGAAATTGCAGCATTTCCTTACACCACACACAAAAATAGACTCAAAATGGATGAAGGACCTCAGTGTGAGAAAGGAATCCATCAAAGTCCCCCGAGGAGAACAGAGGCAACAACCTCTTCTACCTCAGCCACAGCAACTTCTTCCTAGAAACACACCAAAGGCAAGGGAAGCAAGGGCAAAAATGAACTTTCGGGGCTTCATCAAGATGAAAAGCTTTTGCACAGCAAAGGAAACAGTCAACAAAACCAAAAGACAACTGACAGAATAGGAGAAGATATTTGCAAATGACATATCAGATAAAGGGCTAGTATCCAAAATCTACAAAGAGATTATCAAACTCAACACCCAAAGAACAAATAATCCAATCAAGAAATGGGCAGAGGACATGAACAGACATTTCTGCAAAGAAGACATCCAGATGGCCAACAGACACATGAAAAAGTGCTCCACATCATTCAGCATCAGGGAAATACAAATCAAAACCACAATGAGATACCACCTCACACCAGTCAGGATGGCTAAAATTAACAAGACAGGGAATGACAGATGTTGGCGAGGATGAGGAGAAAGGGGAACCTCCTACACTGTTGGAAGGAATGCAAGCTGTTGCAGCTGTTCTGGAAAACAGCATGGAGCTTCCTCAAAAAGTTGAGAATAGAACTGCCCTATGACCCAGCAATTGCACTACTGGGTATTTACCCTAAAGATACAAATGTAGTGATTCGAAGGGGCACATGCACCTGAATGTTTATAGCAGCAATATCCACAATGGCCAAACTATGGAAAGAACCTAGATGTCCATCCACAGAGAATGAATAAAGAATGTGGTATATATATATATATATATATATATATATATATAATATATATATATGTTCTTTCCATAGTATATATATGTATATATATATATATATGTGTGTGTGTATATATATATATATATATTCTTTCCATAGTGTATATGTGTGTGCATGTATATGTATATATACATATACATGCACACACAATGGAATACTATGTACTATATATATACTATATATATACTATATACTATATATATATTCTTTCCATAGTGTATATGTGTGTATATGTATATATATATATACATATACATACACACACAATGGAATACTATGCAGTCATCAAAAGAAATGAAATCTTGCCATCTGCGACAACATGGATTTAACTAGAGGATATTACGCTGAGTGAAATAAGTCAATCAGAGAAAGACAATTATCATATGATCTCCCTGATAGGAGGAATTTGAGAGGCATATTAGGGAATTTGGGGGGGTAGAGAAGCGAAAAATGAAACAAGATGAGATCGGGAGGAAGACAAACTATAGGAGACTCTTAACCTTATAAAACAGACTAAGGTTGGGGGGGTGTGGAGGTAGGGGGGTGTGGAGAGTGGTTGGGTTATGTACATTGGGGAAGGTATGTGATATGGTGAGTGCTGTGAAGTGTGTAAGTCTGACGATTCACAGACCTGTACCCCTGGGGCAAATATTACATTATATTATCAATAAAAATAATTTAAAAAAAGAAACATTTACTCTCAAAAGGTTTTACATAAAAGAGGTAAGAATTATGAATTTGTGGCTTTGTGATCTGATGTTGTTCTTCAATCTGACAACCATGATTACAAAAATGGTAATGGGAAAATGAAACCTATGAGATACAGGTACTAGAGGTCAGAGTTCAGGCTTAGAAAATTTAAAGAGAAGAAATCTTGGAAGCAAACCTTTGCTGACAGCTAAATTACATATACATGAGGGAAACTCAGATAATCTGGCAAAAAAAAGCAGGCAGAGATAAGCAAGAAATGTGCTTATGGAAGAAAGAGCTACCAGGAAAAAGTCTGAATTTGACGTTTTTTAAATGAGTGTAGTGCCCATCTGTGCACGGCTCAGGCCGTGAGCAGCAGAAAGATTAAGAATTATGGGTTTGATATATCATAGGTCAAAACCCAAGGCTAATAGACTTTGAAAATTTCGGGGGAGGGAGAAAGGTGATCCTCTAAGCAAGGAAAGCGCAGCATTAGACCTATATCTGTTAAAATCACTGGATGACCACTAAATTACACAGGCACAAAAGAAATCAAAGGTCCCAGGTTAGAAGGCAGCATTTTGGAGCAAAATAAGGAGCAGAGTTATCAGTTGTTCCTTACTACAGGGAAGTCAAAGTCTGGAGCTTGAGTTCAAGCAAATTAATACCTACAGAAAAATCAGACTCTTCAGACAGACACAACAGAATCCAAATTCACTAAAATTTATCTTCATTTCCATCTAAAAATTACTAGACATACAAAGTGCCAGAAAAATAAGCAGTCAGTAGAAATTGATTCCATAAGGAGATGGATATGGTTATTAGTTTGACTGTAGTAACCATTTCAGTACATATATCTGTATCAAACACCATGTTGTACACCTTAGAGACATAAAATTTTATTTGAAAACAAAGAGAAAAGAGAAATAAATTAATTCCATGTGATCCCAGATGTTTGACTGACAAAGACTTTAAAGCAGCTATTAGACATATATGCAGATAATTAAAGACACATATGTTTAAAAATTAAAGATAAATATTCTACAAATGATTGAACACAAAAAATGAATCTTAGAAAAATGGAAACAATAAAAAAGAAAGTTTTAGAGCCTAATAAATATAATAAATACAATTTAAAGATCCATTGGATAAGCTTAATAGCAGATTTCAAATGAAAGAAAATAATCATTAACCTTGAAGATAGAACAATAGAAATTACTCAGTCTGAGGGAGATAGAGAAAAAAGAATGAAGAAAATGAAAAGAATCACAGAGTTGTGTGAGACGATAGTAGTGTGTGGTCCAAAATACATGTTATTTGAATCTTAAAATGAGAAAATTAGAATAAAAAACAAGACAAACTGTTCAGAGAAATAATGCCCCCCAAAGTCTCAGTTTTGGTTGAAAATATTTACTTAACAAGAACTCAGTGTATCCCAAATATAATAGAATTAAATAAAACTCTCTTAGACATACAGCAAATTCAAAGTTCTGAAAGCCAAAGAAAGAAAATCCTGAAGGCAGCCAGAAAAAAAAAAAAATGATAGGTAACATCCAAGAGAAAACAGTAAGAATAATGATTGATTTCTTATCATAAACAATGGAATCCAAAAGAAACAGGGACAACATAATTACAGCACTGGAAGAGAAAAGGAATTGTCAACCAAGAATATTATATCTAGAGAAAAGATCCTTGAAAAATGAAGGTAAAATAAGAACATCTTTGGAAAACAAAAACTTCTAATTTGTTACCAACAGACCTGAACTTTAAGAAATCCTAAAGGAAGAAATAAAAGGTTCTGGAATTGGTAGATATGTAAGCAAATATAAAAGAACATATTTTAAATTTTCTCCTTTTAAAAAATACATGACTTCTTTTAAAATATATTATATTTTAGTAATAATATATTTTAAAAGTTTTAATATACTGCAGTAATGGGTTTATGGTATATGGTCTACATACATGTGAAAAAATAGCATGAAGAACAGGGTAGCAAAATGAAATATGCTGTCTCAAGGCTTTCCTATTTTACTTAAAATAATTCACTATTAGAGATTATGGTCAAGATGGCGGAGAAGTAGCAGGCTGAGACTACATCAGGTAGAAGGAGATCAGCTAGCAGTAGATCAGTTTATCTAAAGATAGCAAACACCTACAAATCCAACGGGAGATCGAAGAGAAGAACAGCAATTCTAGAAACAGAAAATCAACCACTCTCTGAAAGGTAGGACTGGCAGAGAAGTGAATCCAAAGCAACAGGAAGATAGAACATGGGGGGAGGGGCCGGCTCCCAGCAAGTGGTGGAGCAATGGAACACTAAATCAGGACTTTTTTTTTTTAAGTTTTTAAAAAAATTTTATTTATTTATTTGACAGACAGAGACCACAAGTAGGCAGAGTGGCAGACAGAGAGAGAGAGAGAGAGGAGGAAGCAGGCTCCCTGCTGAGCAGAGAGCCCTATGCGGGGCTTGATCCCAGAACCCTAAGATCATTACCTGAGCTGAAGGCAGAGGCCACCCAGGCGCCCCTAAATCAGGACTTTTAAAAGTCTGTTCTGCTGAGGGACATCGCTCCAGAGGCTAAACCTGGGTGAAGCCCACATGGGGATAGCATGGCCTCAGGTCCCGCAGGGTCACGGAAGGATTGGGGGTATCAGAGTGTCTCAGAGATTGCAGGTATTTGAACATGGAAGCCAGCTACAGAGACAGAGGTGAGGAGTCAGCTCTCAGCTCGGGGTTACCTTAAACCAGTCGCAGGCTTGGTGAGCTTGGAGCATGGCTGGGAGGCCAGCGAGATGGGAGTAATTGGGCACTATTCTCTGAAGGCTCACTGAGGAGTGGGGCCCCGAGCTCTCGGCTCCTCCAGACCAGAGACTGGGAGGATGCCATTTTCATTCCCATCCTCTGGAACTCTACAGAAAGCATTCAGTGAACAAAAGCTCCTAAAAGCAAACCCGTGCTGATTATTCAGCCCAGCCCCTGGTAAGGGCAGTGCAATTCCCCCTGGGGCAAAGACACTTGAGAATCACTACAAGAATCTGCTCTGCCAGAAGATCAAAAAGAAATCCAGCCAGGACCAAGTTCACCTACCAAAGAGGGCAGGTTCAATACCAAGGAGAGCACAGAATTCCAGAGGAGGAGAAAGCAAAGCACGGAACTCATGGCTTTCTCCCCATGATTCTTCAGTCTTGCAGTTAATTGAATTTTTTTTATTTTTTTCTTCTTCTGCTAATTTTTTAAACTTTTACCCTTGTCTTTTTTAACGTTTTTTAACTAGTTTATCTAATATATATATGTATATATATATATATATATTTCTTTTTTATATTTTTTCTTTATCCGTATTCTTTTTTTAATTGTTTTTTTCTGAACCTCTTTTTATCCCCGTTCTCCCCCACATGATAGGGATCTCTTCTGATTTGGTTAAAGCATATTTTCCTGGGGTCTTTGCCACCCTTTTAGTATTTTTACTTGCTTCTTCATATACTCTTATCTGGACAAAATGACAAGGCAGAAAAATTCACCACACAAAAAAAGAACAAGAGGTAGTACCGAAGGCTAGGGACCTAATCAATATAGACATTGTTAATATGTCAGATCTAGAGTTTAGAATGATGACTCTCAAGGTTCTAGCCAGGCTCGAAAAAGGCATGGAAGATACTAGAGAAACCCTCTCGGGAGATATAAAAGCCCTTTCTGGAGAAATAAAAGAACTAAAATCTAACCAAGTTGAAATTTAAAAAAGGTATTAATGAGGTGCAATCAAAACTGGAGGCTCTCACTGCTAGGATAAATGAGGCAGAAGAAAGAATTAGTGATATAGAAGACCAACTGACAGAGAATAAAGAAGCTGAGCAAAAGAGGGACAAACAGCTACTGGACCATGAGGGAAGAATTCAAGAGATACGTGACACCATAAGACAAAACAACATTAGAATAATTGGGATTCCAGAAGAAGAAGAAAGAGAGAGGGGAGCAGAAGGTATACTGGAGAGAATTATTGGGGAGAATTTCCCTAATATGGCAAAGGGAACAAACATGAAAATCCAGGAGATGCAGAGAACCCCCCTCAAAACCAACAAGAATAGGTTCACACCCTGTAACCTAATAGTAAAATTTACAAGTCTTAGTGACAAAGAGAAAATCCTGAAAGCAGCCTGGGAAAAGAAGTCTGTAACATACAATGGTAAAAATATTAGATTGTCAGCAGACTTATCCACAGAGACCTGGCAGGCCAGAAAGAGCTGGCATGATATATTCAGAACACTAAATGAGAAAAACATGCAGCCAAGAATACTATATCCAGCGAGGCTATCACTGAAAATAGAAGGAGAGATAAAAAGCTTCCAGTACAAACAAAAACTGAAAGAATTTGCAAACACCAAACCAGCTTTACAGGAAATATTGAAAGGGGGCCTCTAAGCTAAGAGAGAGCCTAAAAGTAGTAGACCAGAAAGGAACAGAGACAATATACAGTAATAGTCACCTTACAGGCAATACAATGGCACTAAATTCATATCTCTCAATAGTTATCCCTGAATGTTAACGGGCTACATGCCTCAATCAAAAGACACAGGGTATCACAATGGATAAAAACACAAAACCCATCTATATGTTGCCTACAATAAACTCATTTCAGACCCAAAGACACCTCCAGATTTAAAGTGGTGGAAAACAATTTACCGTGCTAATGGACATCAGAGAAAAGCAAGGGTGGCAATCCTTATATCAGATCAATTAGATTTTAAGCCAAAGACTATAATAAGAGATGAGGAAAGACACTATATCATACTCAAAGGATCTGTCCAACAAGAAGATCTAACAATTTTAAATATCTATGCCCCTAACAAGGGAGCAACCAACTATATAAACCAATTAATAACAAAATCAAAGAAATACATAAACAATAATACAATAATAGTATGGGACTTTAACACTCCCCTCATTGAAATGGACAGATCATCCAAGCAAAAGATCAACAAGGAAATAAAGGCCTTAAATGAAACACTGGACCAGATGGACATCACTGATATATTCAGAACATTTTATCCTAAAGCAACAGAATACACATTTTTCTCTAGTGCACATGGAGCATTCTCCAGAATAGATCACATCCTGGGTCCTAACTCAGGTCTCAACCGGTATCAAAAGATTGGGATCATTCCCTGCATATTTTCAGACCACAGTGCTCTGAAGCTAGAACTCAATCACAAGAGAAAATTTGGAAAGAACCCAAATACATGGAGACTACACAGCATCCTTTTAAAGAATGAATGGGTCAACCAAGAAATTAAAGAAGAATTGAAAACATTCATGGAAACAAATGATAATGAAAACACAACTGTTCAAAATCTGTGGGACACAGCAAAGGCATTCCTGAGAGGAAAATATATAGTGGTACAAGCCTTTCTCAAGAAACAAGAAAGGTCTCAAGTACACAACCTAACCGTACACCTAAAGGCGCTGAAGAGAGAACAAGAAAGAAACCCTAAACCCAGCAGGAGAAGAGAAATCATAAAGATCAGAGGAGAAATCAATGAAATGGAAACCAAACAAACAAACAAACAAACAAACAAACAAAAAAACCACAATAGAACAAATCAACAAAACTAGGAGCTGGTTCTTTGAAAGATTTAATAAAATTGATAAACCCCTGGCTAGACTTACCAAAAGAAAAGAGAAAGGACCCAAATAAATAAAATCATGAATGAAAGAGGAGAGATCACAACTAACACCAAAGAAATACAAACAATTATAAGAACATACTATGAGCAACTCTACGCCAACAAATTTGACAATCTGGAAGAAATGGATGCATTTCTAGAGACATATAAACTACCACAATTGAACCATGAAGAAATAGAAAACCTGAACAGACCCATAACCAGTAAGGAGATTGAAACAGTCATCAAAAATCTCCAAACAAACAAAATCCCAGGGCCAGACAGCTTCCCAGGGGAATTCTACCAAACATTTAAAGAAGAACTAATTCCTATTCTCCTGAAACTGTTCTAAAAAATAGAAATAGAAGGAAAACTTCCAAACTCATTTTATGAGGCCAGCATTACCTTGATCCCAAAACCAGACAAGGATCCCATCAAAAAAGAGAACCATAGACCAACATCCTTGATAAACACAGATGTGAAAATTCTCACCAAAATACTAGCCAATAGGATTCAACAGTACATTAAAAGGATTATTCACCACGACCAAGTGGGATTTATTTCAGGGCTGCAAGATTGGTTCAACATCCGCAAATCAATCAATGTGATACAACACATCAATAAAAGAAAGAACAAGAACCATATGATACTCTCAATAGATGCTGAAAAAGCATTTGACAAAGTACAGCATCCCTTCCTGATCAAAACTCTTCAAAGTGTAGGGATAGAGGGCACATACGTCAATATCATCAAAGCCATCTATGAAAAACCCACCACAAATATCATTCTCAATGGAGAAATACTGAAAGCTTCTCTGCTAAGGTCAGGAACACAGCAAGGATGTCCATTATCACCACTGCTATTCAACATATTACTAGAAGACCTAGCCTCAGCCATCAGAAAACAAAAGGAAATTAAAGACATCCAAATTGGCAAAGAAGAAGTCAAACTATCACTCTTCACAGATGATATGATACTATATGTGAAAAATCCAAAAGGCTCCACTCCAAAACTGCTAGAACTTGTACAGGAATTTAGTAAAGTGTCTGGATATATAATCAATGCACAGAAATCAGTTGCATTTCTCTACACCAACAACAAAACAGAAGAAAGAGAAATTAAGGAGTCAATCCCATTTGCAATTGCACCCAAAACTATAAGATACCTAGGAATAAACCTAACCAAAGAGGCTAAGAATCTATACTCAGAAAACTATACTCATGAAAGAAATTGAGGAAGACACAAAGAAATTGAAAGATGTTACATGCTCCTGGATTGGAAGAACAAATATTATGAAAATGTCTATGCTACCTAAAGCAATCTACACATTTAATGCCATTCCTATCAAAATACCATCCTTTTTTTTTTTTCAAAAAAAAAATGGAACAAATAATCCTAAAATTTATATGGAAGCAGAAAAGACCTCGAATAGCCAAAGGAATATTGAAAAAGAAAGCCAAAGTTGGTGGCATCACAATTCCAGACTTCAAGGTCTATTACAAAGTGGTCATCATCAAGACAGCATGGTACTGGCACAAAAACAGACACATAGATGAATGGCACAGAATAGAGAGCCCAGAAAGAGACCCTCAACTCTATGGTCAACTAATCTTTGACAAAGCAAGAAAGAATGTCCAATGGAAAAAGACAGTCTCTTCAACAAATAGTGTTGGGAAAATTGGGCAGCCACGTGCAGAAAAATGAAATTGGACCATTTCCTTACACCACACACAAAAATAGACTAAAAATGGATGAAGGACCTCAATGTGAGAAAGGAATCCATGAAAACCGTTGAGAAGAACACAGGCAGCAACCTCTTCAACCTCAGCCGCAGCCACAACTTCCTAGGAACGTCGCCAAAGGCAAGGGAAGCAAGGGCAAAAATGAACTATTGGGATTTTATCAAGATCAAAAGCTTTTGCACAGCAAAGGAAACAGTCAACAAAACCAAAAGACAACTGACAGAATGGGAGAAGATATTGGCAAACAACATATCAGATAAAGGGCTAGTGTCCAAAATCTATAGAGAACTTAGCAAACTCAACACCCAAAGAACAAATAATCCAATCAAGAAATGGACAGAAGACATGAACAGACATTTCTGCAAAGAAGACATCCAGATGGCCAACAGACACATGAAAAAGTGTTCCACATCACTCGGCATCAGGGAAATACAAATCAAAACCACAATGAGATATCACCTCACACCAGTCAGAATGGCTAAAATTAACAAGTCGGGAAATGACAGATGCTGGTGAGGATGCGAAGAAAGGGGGACCCTCCTACATTGTTGGTGGGAATGCAAGCTGGTGCAACCACTTTGGAAAACAGCATGGAGGTTCCTCAAAATGTTGAAAATAGAACTGCCCTATGACCCAGCAATTGCAGTACTGGGTATTTACCCTAAAGATACAAACATAGAGATCTGAAGGGGCACGTGCACCCGAATGTTTATAGCAGCAATGTCTACAATAGCCAAACTATGGAAAGAACCTAGATGTCCATCAACAGATGAATGGATCAAGAAGATGTGGTATATATGCACAATGGAATACTATGCAGCCATCAAAAGAAATGAAATCTTGCCATTTGTGATGACGTGGATGGAACTAGATGGTATCATGCTTAGTGAAATAAGTCAATCTGAGAAAGACAACTATCATATGATCTCCTTGATATGAGGAAGTGGAGATGCAACATGGGGGGTTAAGTGGGTAGGAGAAGAATAAATGAAACAAGATGGGATTGGGAGGGAGACAAACCATAAGTGACTCTTAACCTCACAAAACAAACTGAGGGTTGCTGGGGGGAAGGGGGTTGGGAGAAGGGGGTGGGGTTATGGACATTGGGGAGTGTATGTGCTATGGTGAGTGCTGTAAAGTGTGTAAACCTGGTGATTCACAGACCTGTACCCCTGGGGATAAAAGTATATTATATGTTTATAAAAAATAAAAAAATTTTAAAAAAAGAACACAGATTATTTGCTTCAAATTTCACCACTTTATGTACATTCTAGTATATATATGCTAGGATGTTTATACAAACTGAGGTTTGCTGGAGGGGAGGAGGGTGGGGAGATGGTGTAACTGGGTGAATGGCATTAAGGAGGGCACATGATGTAATGAGCATTGGGTGTTAAATGCAACTGATGAATCACTGAACTCTATCTCTGAAACGCATAATACACTATGTGTTAATTAACTGAATTTAAAATAAAATTTTGAAAGTTAAAAAAAAATGATTCAGTATTAGTCCTAGGTAGAATGGGTTAAGCTTTAGCTTAGCTGCCTTTAGGCAGATACTATAACCTCTAACACCACTAAAAACTTAATGCAAAGATATATAAATAGGAAGCCAATAGGAGAATCTAGGTGGAATACTGAACTATTAAAACATAAAGGAAGGCAAGACAGTAGGAAAAGAGGAACAATAACAACAAAAAAAAGATGAAGCAAATAGAAAACAAACAGAAACCTGGCAGTCCTCAATACAACTTTGCCAGTAATCATATCAAATGTAAAAGAATATGCACTCCAGTCAAAAGGCCAAGATTTAAGATTGGATAAAAAGAAAGCACTAAGTACATGTTGTCTACAATAGACATAATTTAAATTCATGTACAAAAATAGATTAAAAGTAAAAAGATAGAAAAATGCAAAAAGATGCAAAGTATAAGCTTAAAAAAGCTTAAGTATTACAATAACATCAGTCAAAATTGACTTCAAAACAAGGGGTGCTACTAGAGACAGAAAGGGACTCCATTACTATAAAAGGGTCAGTACAGTCAGAGAGATAGGACACTTATCCTATGTGCCTAATAATAGATTGTCAAAATATATGCATGAAAAATGACAAAATTAAAAGCAGAAATAGACTAGGCCACAATCACAGTAGGAGGCTGTAGCACACCTTTCTCAGAAACTGATAAAGCAATTAGGCAAAAAACAAAAACAATAAAGAAATGGAGTATCTGAAGAATATTATCAACCACTTTAGCCTACTTGACATTAATAGAACACTACACCAAAGAACTGGGGAGTTCACATTCTTTTCAAGTGCAAATACACGTTCACTGAGAAGACCATACACTGAGTCATAAAGTGAATTTAAATAAATTTCAAAAGAACATAATCTTACAATGTATGTTCTTTGGCCACAAAGGAAGTAAACTCAAAGTTCTACCTGAATTCAGTCTGTAGCTGAACTCTTTCACCTCCTAGCATCCTTGGAAACTTTGGGAGCAATGGTCTCCTCCTCCACAGCTCTCCAGTAAGCCCTGAACTAGGAAACTTAAAAATAATTTTATCTTTAACTGTCCTATTTCTACTCTGATAAACACATGGCCATTCATTCCCCAACGTTGAGCTATTGGCAGGAAATGCAATTCCAACCGGGGTTAGTAGAAAATGAATGCATCCCTCCTGTAACAGAAAATCACAGCATGACCACGTAGTCCCTGGCTCTTGGCCTCCATGTTCTGCTTTCCTTTGGGTGGGTTCCTCTCAAACAGTGTGTTCTGGCGTCAAAATGGCCATCATCAGCTTCACAGCCAGCAGAAGCCATTTCTATTTCCCAAGATGCATCACTGCATCCTTTCAGTATCATTGGTTCTGATTGGCTAAGGGTAGGTCACGTGACCACCCTGGAATTCGGGTTCAAAATGATTGTGCCACTGACTGCAGAGATTATTAGGGAGTCTATGCTTTCCCAGGGAAAATTAGGATTAAGATGAGGGAATGAATTTGGGCAGGTCATGTTGACTCCCTGCACTGCCTGTATTCATTAGGTTTAAAGATGGTAGTGCAGAAGGTTGGAGGGGCAGGGTGGATCCTGAGGGCAGATGAAGCCCCAGAAGGGTAAGACTTGCTTCACAGCATAGTTCAAGCCCTCCTGTCCTTCCAGATAGTGGTCACCTAAGGTGGAGATTGATGAGTGAAAATGAATACACCTGTATACACAGGCACGCGCGCACACACGCACTTTTGTGTTTTTTTTTCCCCTCACAATGAATACAGATTAGATCTGTGTAAATATTTTCTTTAAAAGTACAAATATTGAAGACAAAAACATTTAGACAAAAGCATTTAGGAGTTGGACTTTTCTTGTTTTTATTTTGTGAAATAGGATAGTGGAAAGATGTTTATCTTTAAGGTCAGAAATAAATACTCTGGAGATGCTCCTGCCAGCTGTGAAATATTTAGCAAGTCACTATTTATTTTAGCCTTAAAAATGGGAATAGCCCCTGATTTAATGACCTCGTAAGATGCCGGAGGAAACCTCACCAAAATAGGTAACATTGGAAATAGTGCATCTAAACAGGCCTTCTATACTGTAGAATGTTTTACAAATGGGAGAGAATATCCTCTGTGTTTCAATTCTCGAAGCCACAGGAAAGTAACTTGTGTTTTGTACCACCAATCCGGATGGATGGGTTCTCACCCTTTTCAGCCTTCCCCTTGCTTCACCAAAAGAAGCTTTTACCTGCTATATCTCCAGGCTTTAACTACTAAACAAATAGAAATAACAAGTGTAGCTTGGAAACAAACTGAGGGACAGAGGCAATTAAAAATAAATCAGGCATCTTGGAAAAAGTCATTTGCAGAAACAGTTGTGTCCACAGCATGAAATATGGAGGAAATGCATTAAAGCAAAAATTAATTTAATAAACATTCAACCTCATTTTTTTAAAGGAGAGAATACCATAAAATACTTCATTAGGCAAAGTCTCATCAGAGAGACATGGACTTTAAAAAAAAAAAGAATTTTGTAAATTACAGAGATGAAAGAAAAAAATGAAAGAGAGAGAGAGAGAGCATGGCTCTTGTCTGACTGTGTAGTTTCCAAAACTGGGCAGATCAGCTCAGCTATAGGAGAGGAGGATAGGGTTCTTAGGAGTGCCCTGCCCCCTATTCCTTCACATTCCTGTGAGTCTGTTCTGCTAGAACCACACAAAGTCAGTTGGGCAATGGTAGTCTCTGTCTGCCCAGAGAATCCAGACACATAAACCCAAATGTGATTCAAGACCCAGAAAAGGGCTAAACTGTGCCATCTTCCACCATGTGCTTCGACATTTGCTTTGAGCAGGTGAATAACGACACTACTCAAACAGGTAATTACCTGGTCTTCCCCCAAATGATTCCAGAGCCTAGCATGGTGCTGACAAATCAGCTGACTCTCCACGATGCCTGCTGGTTGATGTGGTAGACATTTGGTAGGTAGCACCCCAGAATTTTTTTTTTTTTTCTGTCTCATCCCTTACAATACCGAACTTTTCCTTCGGGTGTCCATTCCAGGTCATGGCCACACTCACAATTTCAGATTGGAACCTTGAGTGGCTTGAATAAATCCAGACATCCCCTCCCTAGTGCTGGTTATTTGCACAGAGGTGGCATATAAACCCAGTTCACTCAATCAAAACAAATCTCAGGACTCTTCTGGAATATCGACACAGAAATACTCTCACCATCAGGACTGTGTGCCGTGCAGGCTGGAAACCCAGAATCGTGGGAGCCACTGCGGCTAAAAGAAAGGAAGCTAGTCCAGTGACAAACCAGAGCAGGGCCCAGAGAACTACAGGAAATTAAAGTGCTCCGGTCATACTATTCCTCAAGCTGTGTGCTTCCCTTGACTTCCACTAATTTATTTCAGTAGGAATAAATTCTGTTTTGTGGGCTGGTTGGAATTTTACTGTTGCCTGATGTTTTCATATTAAGAGTTCTGACAGTGAGGCAGGTCAGAGAATGGGAAAGTCTAAGAAAGGAAAGAGAAAAGGAAGGGAGAGGAAAGAAAGAAGAGATAAGAGGCAAAAAAAAAAAAAAAAAAAAGGCAGGGGGATGGAGAATAAGAGACTTCTAGAGCAGTTTGGGGCTGTGTCAGCTAATGTGCCATCTCTCACATTTTACAGAAGAGACTCCTGAGATCCTGAGATTTGAAGTAACTCTCACAAGGTTGCACAACCAGGGGACACCAGTGTAGGAACACCAGGCTTCTCATGGCCAGGCACTATCTTCCTTTCCTCACATCATGCAATAGAAGAGTTAAGGAATTCTTCCTCATTACAGAAAATCTGGGGTCTGCACGTAAGTAGAAAGGAAAAAAAAAAAAAAAGCCATAATTTCACCAACCTCTACCACTACTATTAACATTTCACCAATTTTCCTGTCAGACTTTTTTTTTCTTTTTTCTTTTTTTTAATTTAACAATCATTTTTACAGCAGTGAACACTCTGTTTACATAGTTTTACTCCCTGAATTTTTTTCCTCTTCACATTATTTCATAAGCATTCTTCCATGTTATTGTGTATTCTTGAGCAACAGCATTTCTGTGACACTAGAATATTCATTCATGGGGATCTTTCCGAATTACCTTAGCTGTTTTCCTCCCATTGAACATATTGTTTGTTCCTAATTTTTCAACATGTATTTTCGAAACTGCGTGAAACTTTTCTTAGCAAAGATTATTTACTTAGAATAGATTCCCAGAAGTGAAATATCGGTGTCAAAGTGTAGGAAGTAGGGTTGCAAAATTTAGTAGCTAAAAGTGCAGGGTGTTCTGTTAAACTCTTTTTTTTTTTAAGATTTTATTTATTTATTTGACAGACAGAGAGCACAAGCAAGCAGAGGCAGGTGGGGGGTGTGGAGGGGAAGCAGGCTCCCTGCTGAGCAGAGAGCTTGATGCGGGACTCGATCCCAGAACCCTGAGCTCATGACCTGAGCTGAAGGCAGAGGCTTAACTCACGGAGCCACCCAGATGTCCCTGTTCTGTTAAATCTTAATTTCAAATTATTTGTTATCTGAAATTCAAATTTTACTAGAAGTCCTTATCTGGCAACCATATGTTTTAAAGGTTTCCACATGTATTTCGAATGCCCCGCTACCCTGACACTTTTCCTCATGACAGAAAAGAGGAAGAATGACACAATAGCATCTGGAACCCCTTCACCTTCTTCATTTGTACCTCCATACCTAGCACTCACTCAGCAAACACCACCACTCCCTTACTTAGACCTACCCTCCCTGGAAAGCAGAGGTCTATACTTAATAAATATTTTCCAATGTACATATTTCTAATTTTAAAATATCAAGCAGTAAGAGATTAAATTCCTTCTTTCTTGCCTCTCACCCATGCCCCCATTTTCCCTCTTCCGGCCCCCCCGCTTCCTTTCCAATGTGATATTCAACCAGCAAGGGGTAGGAGTGGACCCCCAGGTCAGTCTCTGTGTCAAATACAAGATCTTCCTTGGCTTAGGGATGTGGGGGCCCAGAGGAGAAACAGAACTCCACCTGGGTATCCTGGAAGACTTCTGGGCCAATGTGCTATTTAGCTGGGCATTGAAGGATGGTAGACTTTGCCCATGTAAAGATCAGGTGGAAGACCTCCCATCCCCAGTGAGGACATTCTGAAGACACAGTCCGGGGAAAGAGAAAGGTTTAAGTCTGAAGCATCTTAAGTTCTCTGTAAAGGGTCCTGGGTAAAGCTGGCACTGACCTTTGGTATCTTTGTTTGGGGACCATCCTGAAACAGCTGGTACCCACCCCACCATTGCTGGGACTGTTCATAAACGGTTCACAAAATGCATCTAACATTTTAAAACTGCTCATAAAAAATGGATCAATCAGCACCAGGCTGAAATAATTAGTTTCCTTTGCTAAGAAAAAATAGTGCTCCTTAATTATTGTGCTGATTGTGTGAGAGGCTTTTTTTTGAAGACAACAAACAGCCCTCTGAAGGCTCTGTCCTTCTACCTGCCTATAGGGGAAAGAATCTAATTAAAACAAAGAAAAATATTAATATTTAATGGTGTGATTTCCCCCACATCCTTTGTGCTTCTCAACTGAACCCAGTGACAGCTCCAAAAATTCCCCCAAAAAGAGCACACAAAATCCCATGAGTGTGATGCTGTCAGAGCACAGTTTTAATGAACAGCTCTGTGCAGCAAGATCTGGGAGCTTCAGAGCTGACACCAGAGCTCCTCTCTCAAAGCTGCATGTCCCCTGCTTTCAGTTACCCTCTGAGAGTGCCCTGACTTCCTGCCTCAGACACCTGAGGCCTCAGAGCTGTATGTTCCTGCATTCAGTTCAGTCCCGTCCCTTTGTACTGGAGAACCCTGGGGAAGTGTGTAAAGCACAAGATAAGGACCTGTGGTTTCCAGGAAGATGCAATGAGATGATGTGAATAAACACGTAGCAGAGTGCCTACCACATAGTGAACACTCAACAAGTATGACTTAATAGCCTCAGACTGGGGGCCAATGTCCACAGGTGAGGGAGGGTGTTTTTTGAGGTCACACACAAATTGGTGGCAGAACCAGGATGTGAACAATCTGCTCATTATTCCTCCTGGCATTCTGACTTATATCCATGCATTGGCCTCCTGTGCTGGCCATATTCTCCACCACTGGTAGAATGGTCTTTGCTGCCTGGACAGGAGCTTATGGCCCCATCTGGACCCACCTTCCTTCTGTTCTTAAATAAATATGGGTCCTTCTATCTCTGCCAGATTACTTTTGGTTCCAAGAGACAGACAGTTTCAACTAATGGACTTAAAGCCAAAAAAATAAAATAAAGGATTTTTATCTCTGAAATGTCCCAGGGGTAGGACTTCAGGCATAGGTGAATCCAGGGGCTGGAGCAATGCCAAAATTTGCCTAGGCTCCTCTATCATGCAGACCTAATTCTCAGATAAACTGTTGTCTAGGGGATTGCAGAATGGTTCCTAGTGCTCTTACCTCCCAACAAAATTCATTCAAAGTGAGTTTCTTTCCCCTGTAGGGCTCCTAGAAGAAGTCTCATTGCATGTCATTGGCTCTGGTGGAATGGGTCATATGAGTTCCTGTGAGTGCCCTTGGTGCCTCTACTCAGAAGTCACACAGGAGGAGAAAAGTGTATGTTGTTCACTAGTTTTTGTTTTCGTTTTTTAGCCAGAATGAAGTTCAACTATATTTCTGTCCTGGAGGCCGTGAAATGTGGCTTCAGGCAGTGATCACACAATAGAGACCCATAGGCCAAATCCAGACTGCAGATGGGTTATGTCTGGTCCATACAGGATCTTTGAATTTGAATTCATTGTCAACATTAAGTATCCGCAGAGTTCCTATAAACAGGCAAGTTCCCAGCTTCTGGGGTAAAATGAGGTTCCTGACCATACAGGTCCTGGCCTGTCTCTGCCCTGACTGGTCTTCAAAGTCAGCCACAGGACTGGTCACCTCGCTTCTCTCACAAACAGCCTTGAAACTGCAGCCAGAGTTTGCAAGACCCGGCGCAAGTCCCCTCAGGGTTGATGCCCATCACTCTATTTAAAGCACCATTCACACACTGAGCTCCACTTTGGAGCCGGAATGCAGCCCCTTTGGTCTCAGATGAGTCACGGCAGGCCTGGGAGGTTGATGAGTGGGAGTTACTGGCATATTTTACCGAGAACGAAGGTGAAGTTTGATGGAGTTAGGGACAGTGTGGTAGAAACAAGCATTGACTTGAGTACCTGGGCAAGTAGTGGTCAGGGAGTGGGGGCTCTGAATCCTGTCCCTATGCCTAAAATTGAGGAAACTGGGCTATATGACCCTCTGATGTCAAAGGGAAGGGTAATGCAAAGCAGCAGGAGCAGAGCAGTGTCTTCCTGCCTGTACCCTCCCCATCTCTCTGACTTGGGGGATGATGGGGGTGCCTAAGTGGTCCAGGACTGCGGACCAGACACCTTTACTCCATCGGTCCCTTCCTTCACTACCCCTCTCTTGGGCTCTACTGCAAATGAAGTTCTCACAGCAGGGTGTCTCCCCCTCCCTTGCTGGCAGAAGTATTGAGTGGGCCTCTGGGAGTTCATCCACAGAGGCAGGACTGGATCAGAGCAAAGCAATGGACTCTTGAGCATTTGTCTCTTGAGGGAGAGAGGCAGGAAAGAAGGGGGGAGAGAAGGGGAAGGGAGACTGAACCTCCATTCCTGTGGTGTTGGGCTCCGTGTATGCCCCACAACTGTCAGTTTCGTTCTGCTGTCAGCCCACACCTGCCCCCTGCTTACCCATACCATCAGTGATCCTTCTCTCTCTGCTGGTGTCCAAGATGCCACTCTTGGCCTGCCACACCCTGCTTAAAATTTCCAGTGGTTTCTTACTTAATGGGGATGAAACCCAAACTCTTGGCCAAGATCTACAAAGCCCTTAGGGATGTCTTTTTCCTCTGCAGAGATTTCCTTTCAGCCACTCGCGGTCCCTCTGCTGCAGGTTCTGTGGGTGTCTCCCCCGTGCCACCTTAGTCTTGAGCAGGGCCTGTGCCCTCTCACCCCTTGGCCCTCAGCCTGGTACTGTGCCTGCCGCAGGGTAGGTGCCCACTAAGCAAATAGATGAATGACTGTGTGAATGAACAGGTTTTGAACAATCTGAGCGGTCTGAACTTCTGTTTATCAGTGGTTAAGGATGACTATTTGCAAACCCTTATCAACTTAATTTAAAAATTTAACTGGGGTCCAAGAATGGCAAGGAAACACGGGGAAAGTTGGCATTATTTTACAGTTGATTTAATTCACTCCTCCTGCTGGCACTAATTTAATTCATCTCCGCAGCTCCTGGCCGGCCGGCTGGGGCTCGATACTAACCACAAAGGTGGGGCTGGAACAGATAATGGAACTGTGCCCGTGAGCGCAGGGTGGAAAGAGAAAAAAGGAAGGAGCTGAGGCTTCCAGGGGAAAATTAAAGGACGTGTGTGGGGGGTAATAGAAGCCTTTTTTCTAATGGTTCATTTTCTTTCTCTTTAGTCCAAAGTGATAAAAGCAAATAAATTTGTGTTTAGAATCACAGACACAGTACAAGGCCATTACATAAAGATATTATCTTCCTGGTGAAACTTCGTCAGAAGCTCTTAATGTCGAAAGCATGCAAAGTGGATTAAAATATCACAGGCAAGCAGCGGAGATTGTCAAAATGACAGAATATTATTAAACCTGTATATTTATCCCTTAATTTTCATCTCCACACGAGACCCAGCGTGGTGCTGTTTCCGCACAAAGCCGTTGGCTGTGCAGCCAGCTGAATGGTGGGAGGGAAACCCGCTTGGGCAGAGCCCAAAATGCCTTCCCAGCTCTCCGGCCAGCCTCTTGCTTGAACAGAGTCCAGCCAGAGTCTAAATAAACAGAGAAAGGTGGCCCTTCTGCCTGGAGGATCTTTACCTGGCATTCCTTCCACCGGGAGCCACAAATCCTAGGGAGCTGGTAGGTGGCAACAGCAGAGAACCCCACAGAGAAGCCAGGGTTCAGGGCCAGCTGCAGGATTTACACAGGGGCCGGGGCTGCTTCTGTCTTCGGGGTCAGTGGGGAGAGGAGAGCGGAAGGGCTCTTCTTGCCCTGCTTCTGCTCTGGCTGTGCGCTACCAGCTGCAAGCTATGGGATGTTCTCTGCGCCCCACTCTCTACCTGAGCTATAGGCACATTCTCTCAGCGAATCTTTCTAACGGCTGTGAGGAGGGCCCAACTTTCCACTCCGGTTTATAGATGAGGAAACCAAGGCTCAAAAGCCAAGCAGCCCAGGTCCTGCAGGTGGTCCATGGTGGCTCCAGATCCTCTATGGTGTCCCTGCTCAGGCCGCTCTAAGGGCAAGAAGAGCAGAGCCAGTGTGGACACGGCAAGGTGGAACACGCTTCAAGACAGATGCCAAGGGGGACGAGAGGGCATAGGGTGGTGGTTCCAGGTGTATAAGCGAGCTCAGAGGTGCCTGCGTTTGCATCCAGCATTCCAGAATGCTGCACAGGTGGGGACAGGTGGTGACAGCAGCTGCTTCTGGCCTGGGAACTGGAGACGGAGATAGGAAGAGAAAGGAGACCTGCATTTCCCTGCCGACCCTTTTGTGCTATTTTGTGGATTTTAAAAGTATATGTTAAAGCCATGTGAAAAGTGGCTTAGCCAGAAGGAAATAAAGCAAACTGTATTCATTTTCAAAGTTCCCTAAGTGTCACCACTTCACCAAGACCACTCCCTGGCATGCACACACCCTCCTTCCTAGGTCCTGCAGGCTGTCTGCCTCATTGCTGAGCTGGGAGCTTCTCAGGGCTCTTTCTCTGTCAACTCAACATCTTTTTTCTCTCTCTTCCAGTGCAGTTGTTGCTCCCTTTCAGCCTCAGCTCTTATTCGCCTCTTCCAGGCAGCCTACTCTGACTATTCTAGGCCCTCTGTGAGGGTCTGCAGCAAAGAGGATTTCCTTTCCATAGGCCAGACCTAAAGCCTTGCTGTTATCCATTATCAGGTCAGCTCCTAAGGGTAAACCAATGTGGACACATTGTTCCATATGCCTTTCCTTCCCTCTTTAGTTTGGTGGGCAGTGGGGGGAGGGAAGATCAGGAGAAACATCTCTATTAAAGCAAACTGGACATCTGTACCCATGGAACCACATATGCTAAACTCAGTGTGAGGCCAGGATCCAGAGCTTGGGGGCAGGGGTGCTGTCAGGCAGGCAGGGAATGAAGCTTCCATTCAGGGCTTGCTCTCTACTCACTGAGGATAAACATAGCAATGTCCAGACAGGGGACCAGTTTTGTGACGCACAAACCTTATACAATTAGGGGATCCACTTCAAGGAAAAGTCTATAAAATTACAAATACAAATTTTGCATGAACATGAGTATCTAATTATAATGAGAAAATTCATCACAACAAATACTAGAGGCTTAGAAATTCAGGTCCCTTTCCAGATTTGTTTAGGCAGTGTGCCAGCAATATTCACATAGACACATTTTCTCAGTGCACCCTGGCCCCTTCCACCGAGCATTCCTCAAGCCCCCACGGATTCGCAGTAGGTGGGAGAGCCTAATGCTTCCTGGGCTTCCCCATCAATTCACCTCTTTAGGCAAGACCCAATGTTCAACCCTCTGTGTGAAGGATGAAAATGACAAATTGACGAAACCTAACTGACAACCAGTGAACAGAGCTCTAGTGGCCTAGCCCAGTGCCCCCTGGCCCTGAGGGGAGCAGCGTAGCAGACCCACCCTGGGCTAGGCTGCTGGTCATCCATCCCAGGCTTGGCTCACAGGAGAGACCCTCAGCAAAAGGCATTCGTGTGGCCGGATCAAAGAAAGAGAAGACGCTGGAGGAAGAGCTAGCTGGTTGGGCTTGGTGGCGCAGGTGAGTTCAGACGCAGACAGCTCTCCTTGCGCATTCTAGCAAACACTTAAAGAAGAAATCATGCTGATCCACCTCGACACTCACTCTTCCAGAAATCAGAAGAGGAGGGTTCGGTTTTGGGAAAGCGGCAATACCTGTACCCAAGCCAGATGAAGTTATTTCGGGGAAAACAAAACAAAACAGGATTACTCATGAAGTCACCAGTGAAAGCATACCAGAATGGCTAAAATTTAAAATGCCAAATGTTGGCAAGAACGTGAAGCAACTGGAACTCTTACGCTGCTGGTGGGAGTGTAAAATAGTACAGTCCCTTGAGAAAACAGTTGGAGAGTTTCTAAAAAAGTTGAACGTACACGCACCATATAACCCAATGATTCTGCCTGAATATTTATCCAATAGGAATAAAAACACACGTCCACAGAAATACTTGCATGTGAATGTTCATAGTAGTTTTATTCATAAGAGTCCCCAAATGGCAGGCATCCGTCCACCGGTGACCGGGTAAACAAATTGTGGTGTGTCCACACAATGGAACGCTATTCAGCAATAAAAATGCAAATCTCCAAGTCATCATGCTGGTAAGAAAAAGCCAGCTGCAGAATGCATGGACTAACTGGTACCATCTACCCGAAGTTCTAGCAGAGGTGACAGGAATCTGTGGTGACACAAGGCACATCAGTGGTTGCTTGGTGCCAGGAGTAGAGGGAGGGATTGACTACAAAAGGCATGATGGGGGGTGTGTGTAATAGCTCAGTGATAGAGCACTTGACTGCAAAAGGCATGAGGGAACTTTCCACGGTGACAAAAATACATTACATCTCAATTTGGCGGGATGTGTGTATTTCTATTTGTGCTTGTATGAATTTGTCAAAATTTTCAAAATGTACAAGTTGATTAAACAATAAAATTAATAAATAAAAATACTGAATTTTAGGCCCTACTCCCAAATATTTTGATTTAATATTTAATGTCTGAATGGAGGGTCCAGGCATCGATAATTTTAATAACACTCCCCCTGCTGCTTCCCCCTCAACACTCAGCTTGGGGAAAGGATAGACAACTTTTGGAAAGGTTAATCAGTCTCTGGCACTGTCTCCACAAACCCTGTGTGAATCTGTCCTTGTCTACCTTCCCACCTCATCTCAGATCTCTCTGTGCCCCTCTCACTGTGCTGTTGCCCCACGATGCTGCACCTGTCCCCTCGTGCCCCAGCAGCCCAGTTGTCTCAGGTCTCACGCTGTTCCCCATCCTGCTGCCCTGTTCCCTTGCTGCACAGAGTGGGTGATTTCTGACATTCCAAGGCACAGCACATATGTCCTTCGTCAGAAGGCCTCCCCTGATGCATGAGGTCACCCTCCACCCCCAGAACAGGAGGTGACTCCTGTAACTTTGTTCTTTCTTCTCACTTTAGGTATGACTATGTGATAGATTCTCCACTGCATCATTACTTGTTGATGATCCCTCGCCTTGGTTTATAAGCTCTAGGAGAGCAGAATCTTTGTCTAATTTGTTCATTGCAGTATCCTCTCATCCAGATGGCCCCTAGGACATAGTAAGTGCTCAATAAAATCTGACTGAACGAAGTTTGACGGAATTGCTCTGAGGTAGTGAAACTGAAGGGTTGGAGCTTAAGATTCACCATCAAACACTGAAGAAAAATCATAGAAAAAGCTGATTAATTCTAAATGATACCACAGGCAACCAAGGAAATAGATGCTTCATTTTCTTCATTTTTTCCCCCTGGTATTTTCATAAATCTTTGCAAATAGCAAAAGTTCTCATGAGTTGCTTTGGATGTATCTGTCCAGCCAATGAGTGCCCTTCCCCTCTCTATCGGAACTGTCCTATAGGTCTGCAGGGATGAGCCCCAGGCAACCTTTTTATACCCCATGACTCTATCTCCTTGAGCACAGCTGATTGGAGCAGCAGCAGACACCTGACCCTAACTGGACCAATCAGATTCTCCACAGGTGGCTAGCCAGTTACAGGGGGAAGCCAGTCTCTTCAAGAGGAGGGAGAAAGGGCCCACGAAGCAGGTGTTTTGTGACAGGGGCAGGAGAGTAAAGCCAATGCCGAGATGAGCAGAGCTAGTCCACTGGACTTTTCTGTTCCAGGGCTGCCTTCGGTTCAGGCTTGTTCCCCCCACTAGAGCTCAACAAGACCCTCTGGACTGTTTCTTAGAAGCCATTTATTTCATTTTATTTGTTTGTTTTCTTTTTTGCTTGGGCTAGCTTGAGTGTTTCTGTTATTTGGTACAAAAAGACTCAAAATTAAGTAAGTATGTATTAAATTACTGTAATAAGATAAAATGGTGCAATAAGAATTTAGTTTACATATTTTCAATACGAGCACATATTTACAACTAGAATATAAAGAGAGGTCCACTGGTAGTTTCTATGGAGACATTCTGGACTTCAAGGATCTCTCTGTTCTTGCCCCACTGCCTTTCTACCCCAGCCCACCTCTGCCTCTGTACTGGGCTTCCTGATACAAGAGGCTCTCGGGAATTTCTGATTTCCTAACCAAAGCTGGAGTTAGCAGTGGAGATGCTGATGGAGACATGGGTGACTCTCCCTGCTGTCTCGGCCAGGCATCTGGGACACCAGCGCACCATGCCTGATCAGTACTAATTTGAGCTGCGACACCATTTTCCAAGCTGTTGCCATCTCAGGTCATAAGGGAACCTCTCTGGGGGATCAGGGATGGTTGGTATTCAATTTCCCTCCTCCACTTCTCAAGAGCCAAGCTCCCAAGTTCAAAGACATCTATCATGGGGAGTGATGGATTGTATTTCAGAGCAGGTTGGCAGCAGGAGGGAATTGGATTCAGAAACAACCATCTGGCTCTTGCAACTGTGTGCCCTTTGCCCTGCTCAGCATCAAGCCGCCTGTCACATATTGTGAGTGGCCACAGCAGCAGAACCAGTCCTTGTGTCCGGCCCAGACAGGCCTCCTCTGTTCTAGGGAAGCAGAAGCGTTCAGAAAGCCAGGGAGGACTCCTCCAGGCTGATCATGGAGGAAGTTGTGGCTGAACACGGAGACTTTTTTGAGAGCCTACTGTGTGCTCAGCCCTTGGGAGACAACTGAAACAGGCAACTGTCCACCAGGAACACTCATTCATTCATTCATTCAAAAGACACCTATTGTTTTGGTAACTCCTAGGAACAGGCACTGAAAAGCCCATTTCCTGCTGTGGAACAGTCTTAGTCCCTACAAGCACTCTGTCTGGGGTCAGATCCCAGCTCTAACAACTAATGCCGCATGATGTGGTCAAGTCTTACCAGCACATGCTCTTCTATCAACACCTTCTCTCTTTAAGGCTCTGTTTCCCATCTGTAAATTGGGGGTAATGACACTACTTATTGAACTGTGGGGACAGAAATGTCTGCAAGATGCCTATGAGTAGTAAATGCTCACTGATGTTGGCCATTACTATTTAGTTATATTTTTTTCTTTTACTATTTTTATTGTGTCCACATACTCCTTTATTCAGACACAGTTCTCAGGCCATTTTAAAAACTGAACAAATGGTTTGCTATCCTAGACCATCCATCTCAAGCTGCTGTAACGATCGTTGATTTTGATACAGCAGCTGACACTAATAAAGGTTGTTCCTATTTGCATGTGATCCTTCCCTGGGCGCCATGAGTTGGGGCTCCATTGTCATTCCCAAGCCTCACAAACACAGCATCCCAGCACCATCTGCATGGCCAGGAGCTTAACTATCAGGCTGCATTTTCCATTTCATGAGCAGATTGGGAGGCAGCCAGTGCAAGCACCAGTTTTTAGGATACCTGGGGAGAGATTGTGTCTTTTTACTGCTTAGCACAGAGATGAAGAGGCAACCAATCAATGAGCACCAGGCAATGACAGCACTTGGCGCTGACAAGCAATGTCACTCTCTATTGTGTTTTCAAAACCACTTTGGGGTGGCAAGGCTCAGAAGGACACTGCTATGTCTAACAGGAAAAGCTTGGAGAAGCAAAGAACATTTAAAGGAGGATATATTTTGGCCATTCATCACAAATCCTAGAAGAAGAAAGACCAAGCAATAACCTGGAGAGGTTCCTTATCCTCAAGGGTCTCTCATGTTTCTGGTCAATAAGATAAAATAAAATAAAATAAAATAATTTAAGAAAAAATGCAAAAAAAAGTTTTAACTTCGTGTGTTCATGTAGTTGTGTACACACATGTGTGTTTACCTGTAAGAGACACAGAAAGACCATGAGACAAAAGCAAATGGTGGGGCTCCTGGCTGGCTCTGTCAGTTAAGCATTGGACTCCTGATTTCAGCTCAGGTCATAATCTCAAGGTTCTGGGATCGAACCCCGTGTTGTGTGGGGCTCTTCCCTCAGCAGGGAGTCAGCTTCAGGACTTATTCTCTCTCCCTCTTCCCCTCCCCCAACCCCTGCATGACCTCTCTTTCTCTCTCTCTTTCTAAAATAAGTAAATCTTTTTTTTTTTTAAAGAACAAATGGTAAATGCACACTAAATAAATAAGTAATCACATTGGCTCACATTTATGGTGTGTCTATTATATGCCAGACACTGTACTAAACACTTCCAAGTGCATTACTTCATTCAACTGCCACAACATGATAATGAATGCAAACACAATGATGCCTCACACCTGGAAGATGCTTCACATGAAACTGACACACCTGTTGTTTCCCTCATCATCCCCCATTTCCAGACCAGGAAACTGAGACTCAGAGATGTGACCTGCACTTGCTTCTTAATGACAAAACCAGGTCTCAAAACTTGTGTGTGTGTGTGTAGTTTCTAATTTAAGGATAAAGCAACAGAAAACACCTATTTCTCCAATACCCTCAGTGCCACATACTATAGTAGGTGCTGTTGAACGTTCACTTACTAAATCCTATTTCTTTCCCTTAGTTTACAGATCAGAATACAGGCACATGGAGACCTCAGTAGCTTTCCCAGGGCCATGCAGTGAGGATGGTGTGCAGCTGCATCTCTAAATGGATGGGGGTGATTTCGAAGCCCTCCTTCCTGGGACAGTTCACTCCCCAACTCAGTTTGTAGGGCAGTAATAGCAGGGTGCCTGTGCCCTTGGGGCCATTGGAAAGGCCAGAGAAGGTGCGTGTATGCATGTGCTTTGGCAGGAACCGAGTGCCATGCAGCTGTCAGAGGGGTCTGCTCAGGAGAGGCGGCTTTCCACAGCTGGGCAGTTGCAAGCCTACAACCCACTACCTTGTACCCTGAAGGACAGCAAAGTTCCACAGCCGCCCAAGAAAAATGGCTTTTGTTCCAGAACCAGAGAGAAAAGGGAAGCCTCCTGGGTAAAGATAAAGACTTCATTCTCTGCCCTGGGTCCTCCCTCCTCTACACCGTGTGTAATTTCATCTCCAGGGACTTCCCTGACTGCTAGACATTCTCATGCTAGCTGGGAGGTGGCCCAGCCAGGTGGGGCTGCAATGGACCCTTGCGACCTCTCTTACCTCTATCATCAAGGTTGCCACTGCCTCCACGAATGACTTTCCCTTCCCTTTGGCAATGCTTGGGACCCAGTGAACTCCAAACTTTGCTGCTTGCTAGTGACAGCAGTAGCAACCACAGTATTGCCTCGAACTCTCAGGTGAAGGGAGAGACAGCCATCACCTCAAATACCAATCCCAGCACCCTGTGAGCTAGAGAACCAGACTTGAGAAAATGTCATTTGAAGACCCCTGGTTGGGAAGGAAGGACCAGATATGGTTCTGCCGACTGAAGGGGAAATTCTGCGTCTTGTTTATTTGTATCTTAAAGGACTCACCTGTGCTCATGGCCACTCATTCCCACTTTCCAGATGAGAAAACAGAGGTAACTAATTCATTCAGGGCCCACTGGTAGTCAGTGACTAAGCCCAGGTGAGCCCCACTCCAAATCTCCCGTTCCTTCCTCAGTACTGCTGAACTCTCCAGATGTTCCACAGTTCCGCCTTTCATTACTCCCCTTCTGGGCCTTTTATTTCAGTAAACACACTATTTGTATTCCCCTGGAAATTGCACTCTGGAGGGAGAACCTTTTAACGGAGGCATGCTGCATACCCACCAGACCACTTTCCTTCTGCAAGCATGGCGATGCAGTCACGCATTATCACACAGCCTCCTTCTGCAAGCATGGCGATGCAATCACGCATTATCACACGGCCACATGCATAAGGCCAGCCCCCTCCTGGTAGTCTACAAAGGAATTCCTGGTGGGGAGGGGTCCGCACTACATATCTAGACTTCTGAGCCAGGAATTTCTGTCTTTGTGTCTGCGGGTGTATTAATTAATCATCCTTTTAACACCAGCTGTGTCTACACGCATTACTAGAACAGTCAATTCCATTCTTAAAAATAAGCTCATTTAAACCAACGATTTGATGGATTTTTTAAAACTAAATTAGTTAAATCTTTGTTTTAAAATAGAAACAATCTTAAGAACAGAGAACTGGTGAAACCCTCAGTGAGGCTGGATTCTTGGAAGCAATGTATGATTCATTCATTCATTCATTCATCCATGTAGTCATACATTTAACAAGCTTGTGACAGGGGCTGTGACACACAACTGGCCCCAAAGGGCCCTCAGTCTAACATAGGGAAGAAGGAGGAAATAAACTCATCATAGAACAATGCAGAGGAACACATCACACAGGCAAAGAAATGCTTCTTGTTGCCACCTTAATTCTGAGACGGTGGTAAAAATAAATAAGCTCCCATCCTATAGGGCATAAAAGAGAAGTCTCTTGCAAACCTGGAGAGCCTCGGCAGTAGAGGTGGACCTGCCTTTGGGTTATTAGAACAGCAGGGGGCGCTCTAGGGAGTGGAGAGCGAGGGGTCCCAGGTCAGCATCACCAGGGAAATGCAACTTGGGTTTGCTTTCTTGCCCTGAGAAGGCAGCTTTTAATTGCAATCCCTCCAAATCCTGAGTGTGTGATGGCGCGGACAAGGTTAGGCTAGTATTTGGCTTTTCATTATCTATAAAGAAAGGGTTTTATAATAGTTCTCACTTGCCTAGCGAGTGTGACAGATTTAACTAGTGGAGAGAATGGACTGTTTTCAAGGACTAATTAAATGACGTTACAAATCTCTCTCAGCTGTTATCAAAGCAGCCTCTGCTGTCACCCAGGAGGCCTGGCCCCGTCCATCTGTAGGCTGCCGAGTCCCTGTGCACCCACCTGGAGGCCCACGGGGATCACACTTGGGCTTCGCCCCTTATAGGTGCTGAGGCTGTGGTCCCATTACCTAACCCTCCCAGTCTCAGTGCTCTCTTCTGTCAGGTAGGGCTAGATCTCATCTCCTAAGACTGAGGTCCAACATTCTGTAACATTGTAACTGCTTAGCAGAGGCTGCAGTCACCATCACTTAAAAATCAATCACTCAAGTCTGGGTTGGATGTGATTTGTCTGTACCACAGTCAAGTGCAGTGGCTGGAGGCACAAAGTCCCAAGGGAACGAACAGGGGGTCTTGGACCTCTGGGAGGCCACATCACATCTTGCAGTTTGTGTTCCTGAACATGCCCATACTCACATGGGAGGAAACATGGTCTTCTCTCCAGGAAGGTCCCATCTCAGAGGGGAACCTCTTCCTCCCAGAGCCTGGAAAGACATGCTGGGCAGAATTGCTCCTCCTTCTGAGGGTGTCCTGCATTGTCACTCCCACTTAGGCCTATGCAAAGGTGAGCATCCCTGTCACCTTAGTGTTGCACCCCCGTGATGTGCTTTGGGCTTTTCGGGCCAGCTCTTTGAATTCTTATGAAGCTCCACCCCCGGCAACTTTCATGGCAAGGTGGCTTGTCAGCCAGGAGCCTGACTTAGCACGTCATCCCAAAGGTGGTGCACTCTTTGGAGCAAGGCCCTCTGTGTCTCTCCTCTGCACCTCAGTAGGTCTAGTTCAAAGCAGGACCCACCTCCAGTGCCCAAAGTATTGAACCAACACACACACAAGACCCTGAGACTTTTCACTTAAAGTCCCCAGAGCTCTGAGGTTTCCAACCTCAAAAATGACCCATCCTCTTCAAAAAGAGGCTCTCCAAAGTCAAACACTGCATCTCCATGGGGTCCAGTTCCATTTTGTTGCTTTCCCAGCACAGCTGCAATTAATAAACAGCCCACTGGCTGTGAGGTTCTAGGCTGGGAGTACACAGCATCCTGGAAACAAACCCTGGCAGAGAATCTGTCACTGTCAGCCTGGCTTCTCCTTCTTCTGCCCCACACCCCAGCTGACTTGGAGCAAGGCCTGCCCTCTCTGCAGAGCCTCTTCTACCACCTCTACCAATCCCTGGAATCTGGCCGCCTCAGGGCCACCTTTGGAAAACCTGGATTCCCTAAGTAAGCTCCCAGGGAGCAACTGGGGCTTGGGTTTTAGTGGGACTATGCTCTCATTCTGTGTTCAAGGCAGCATCCTGTCCTCATCTAGGGTGTCACATCAGGGATGTAAGAGGTCCACAGAGCAGACCCAGAGGTTCTGGAATCTAGAACTGGCTCTGACCTGTGTCCTGTGTGACCCTGGGGAAGACTGATGCCCTCTCTGAGCCTCGGGGCTGTGTTCCTTTCTTCATATTAGGAGATCACACAGTCTATGGGTTCATATCTCATGTAAAACACTTTTTACGGTTAAGACATGTTGGAGTCAGCAGACAAACAAGGCCTCAAGAAACTGGCAGCCAAATAATAAACCAGAACATTTTGGATGGTGAAAAAGACCATGAAGAACACTGAGAGCAGCTAGGGCGCTGAGGGGAGCCATCCTAAAGAGGGAACACTAAATCTTTGCCAGAATGATAGCTCAAGTCAGTCTAAGGAAGGCCTGTGCCATTGTTTTCCAAGAAGAATGAACAGCAAGTGCAAAGGCCCTGGGGTAGGAATGAGGTCAGCATGGTCTGGAGACTAAGAGAAACTCAGTAGCCAGAGCCTTGTGGACAAGATGAAGAGGGTGGAGGGGAACAGAACACACAAAGCCATGAAAGGAATTTTAGCTTTAGGCTGAGCTATATGGCAGAGGTACATGATCTGATAGAAGATACAAAAGATCTCTCAGCTACAGTATGTGCAGGGGTCATGAGGGTAGCAGATATAGAAACAGACAGATCATTTAAACTCTTGCAAGAAAGGGTGGAAGCTTGGGTTGCAGGTTGTGGCTGTGAGGACCGAGAGAGGTGGACAGCTCCCGAGTGTGGCCCACGGAGGAGAGGGATAGACACATGCAATTAGGTGAGGAGCAATCTAGGGGGTCCAAGGAGTAGAGCATGGGTGACTGGCAAGCAAGGCAGTTCTTTCTCATCTGGCATCAGCCTGCAGGGTGGAGACTTCCACTACCTGTCAGTCCCCAGTGCGAAGCTTCCCAGGTGAAGCGAGCAACAATGAGAAAAGGTGCTCATTCAAGTTCCCTGGCAGCTAGTTTTTCTCTGTTTTCAGATACTAGTCATTGCCTTCCCTTCTTTTCTTTTATGGCCAGGAGGGAAGCATCCCTGTGAGGGCCCAAGGCGTGGGGTTGTAATGTGCTCCTGCTTTCTATGCACTGCTAGAATGCTGAATAATCTTTATGAACATGAATTAATGGTCTTGTCAGCAGCAGCAATATTTACAGAGCACACTGTGACATTAGAAGAAGAAATGGAAAGTGGGACGTGTCAGCTCTGAGCAAGCAGTGGGACACCCTGAGGACTGGGAAGCTGGTGGGAACCACTCTCCCTCTTCTGGGCCCTGACCAGCTTCCACTCTCAGGCCTGTGGGATAGCCTGCTGGACTCTGGGCTCTGTGGAGAGCGGGAAGGAAAGACATTGCAGTACCATGCTGATCCAGCAGACACTTTTCTAAACCGCACGAGAAGAAACCAAAGGCCCCAGGGAGACCCAGCACCTGGGAAGCAGATGGGTCCTCCTAGAGGCAGACTCAGCAGCCTCTTTGTCCTTTCTGGGCATTTCCTGTGAGTGGAAGTGGCGTTGGCTCAGATGCTGGCTCCTTGAAGCTTCTCTGAGCTTGCTTTGAAGGCCCCAGATTGGACTTAGCATACACAAGAGCTGGGAAAGAGCTACTTTGCAAGGTGGTGAGCTCCCCATCACTGGGGGCTAGGTCCTACTGGGAAGCCTCTGGGCTGTACCTGGAGTCATCGCCTTCCTTGGACAGCCACACATTGGTCATGCCCTGGTACCAGCCTGGTCTAAGAGCTGGGGATGCAGGGGTAGACGAGTCTCTACGCTCAGTCATGGAAGGGAAAGAAAATCAACAAGGAAAAAGTGATTTAACAAGATAAGTACCCTAAAAAATGAAAGAGGCTGCTGTGGCAGAGGCTGTGGGGCAGGGGAGGGTCTTGATAGGTGGGTGGGCAGGGAGCCGAGACCTGCTTGCTGCAAAGGGGTGACCCCGGGAAGACCGGGAGCAAATGCACTCCTTGTAGAGAGTCAGCTACTGCACAGGCCTGAGCTGGCACCTCTGACCATGATTTCCAAACTCTGGCATCCAATGATGACAAGACCTTGAGATGACCTCTGGATATCAGTAACATTAGGTTAGCTTTGGGGGCAAGGGGGCTAGTCAGCTCTCCTGAAGGTCGTTTCTCTGAGCTGGGGTGTGGGTGGAAATGTCCTCACCAGCCTTCGGAGGTGGAGGAAGCCTGATCTCGCATCCTGTCTTATGGGGGGAGGGGAGGGTGAGCACGTTCTTCTCCAAATCCAGAGGAGGTATGGCCTCATTTGGGGACCTAAAGTCTGGAAGGAAACTCTGCAGTGGAATCTCAGTCTGTGACTGGCTGGGCTGTGGGCTGTGGGAGTGAAGCTTCGGCCACTGATTGTAGAAAGGCCAAGACAGAGCATGGGAAGAAGCCTAACACTGTGGGTGAGTTAGGCAGCCCGCCCCCAGCAGCTCCCGCCCACCTCTCACCTCCCTCACCACTCCCGGTTGTCACTGCCAGTTCTCACACTGGTCAGATACTGGGTTCTTATTTGAGATACTCTGACAAGTCTTAAAATAACCACCAAAGAAAAAAGGTGAGTTTCTCCCATGGGCATTGGCAGGAAGGCCATAGCAGTCCACTGTGTCTCCCTCATTCCCGCAGTATGAACAGAGTTTCCAGATGGGTCGCCTAAAAACTACTCTAGGACCTCCTGGAGACCCTGCATGTGACCACGCTGGCAGAACGTGCCAGAGAAAAACAACAAGGTGGAATATTTTTAAAGACTTTAAAAGGATGGAGAACGGATGGAATTTAACAATTTTGTCCGGAGGAAGACTGCTAATTCAGTAGCTGACACAGATAATGTTTGGAATCACAGGAGTCAAATCAGATCCCTTTAAGTTCACATTCATGATAAGTACACCCAGAAATGGAGGCCATAGTACAATGCCCAGGACTTTAAAACTTTTAAAACATAGGTTGGGTTTGAGCCAACAGAAACGACTTCCTCTCACTAGGAACCAGCAGCCCTCTCTACAGGAAGGAGAGACATGAGAATTCCTCAGTCACATGACCATCTTCAGGGCCCCAGTCAGGAATCCACTGGCTCTGGGAACCCATCTGCATCTACCTGTGGACAGATTGCAAGGTCATGGGCCTACACCGACTCACAAGGTGCTTTCCTCCTGATTGAGGATCAGGACAGAAACCAGGCATTTAACGAGGCTAGGGCTACCCCTTGGCTGCTGAGCTGGAATGGTGATAGTAGAGACACCACTTCTGTAGAGCCCAGGATGTCATCCAAGGGTGCCTTATTAGTTTTCTATTACTGTGTAACTAAGTGTCACAAAACTAGTAGCTCAAAACACAAATGTATCCCCTCACATTTTTCATGGGTCAGGAATCTGGGCACTTCTTAGCTGGGTCTTCTGGTCAGGATCTCACAGGCTGTAATTGAGGCTCTGGTTGGGCAATTGTGATCTCCTCTGGGACTTGCGCTCTTCAAGCTAATTCAATTTGCTGCTAGAATTCAGCTCCCTGAAGTTATAGAACTGAGGTCCCCATTTTCTTGCTAGTTATTAGCCAGGATCACTCTCAGCAGCCAAGGATAACCTTAGTTCCCTGTCCTATGGGCCTTATAGTCAGCTCACAATATGGATTGGATGCTTACCTTCTTCCAGCCCAGCAGGGATCTCGCCAAACTCTGTCTCTGACCTCTAGACCCAGACTTTTTTTTTTTTAAAGATTTTATTTATTTATTTATTTATTTGACAGAGAGAGAAAGCAGGAGAGGAAGAGGGGGAAGCAGACACCACCCTGAGCAGGGAGCCGGGTGCAGGACTCAATCCCAGGACCTTGAGGTCATGACTTGAGCTAAAGGCAGATGCTTCACCGACTGAGCCACCCAGGTACCCTAGATTCAGAATTAAAGGGCTCATGTGATTAGGTCAAGCTCGCTAAGATACTTTCCTATTTGCTAAGTCAACTGATTAATAACCTTAATCGCATCTTCAATTGTGGCAACCACAATTCTACTGTCTGCTTCTCTAAGTTTGACTACTTTAGATGCCATATATTAGTGAGATCATACAGTATTTGCTGGAAGGGAAGTGGGAAAATGTTGGTCCAAGGGTACATAGTTTCAGTTATAGAAGGTAATAAGTGTTGTGGATATAACACATGTGGATGTATAGTGATATGACCACAGTTAATAATACTGTATTATATACTTGAAATTTGCAAAGAGGGTAGATCATAAGTGTTCTCACCACATTTACATACAAAGAAGGCATCTGGGTACCTGGTATGGGCAAGGCTCTTCTACGCCATGGACTTCAGTTTCCCCACATGTAAAATGTAGATTGTCTCTAGAAGCACTAGCATTTCTAAAGCTACACTATCCCATGTGGTGAGCTTCCGGAACTTTCTCTGGCTCTTGGTGGATTTGATTGTTTACATGCTTTGTATACATATACTGTATTAGTCAGCATTCTCCAGAGAAACAGAACCAATAGGATGGTTCTATCTGTCTTTCTCTCTTTCTAAGGAATATATCCATTAATATACATGTATGTATACACACACATATATAGATATGTATATGCATACACATGTGCATACATATGCACACATATAAGAAATATATCTATGTGTACTATATATAAGGAATATATCTATGTATACTATGTATAAGGAATATATATATAATATACAATATACTATATATATACACATATATATGTTTATGTATCTGTGTATATATGTATATATATAATACATGGAATTGGCTCACAGTTTTGGAGATTGAGAAGTCCATATCCAGGAAAGCCAGTGGTTCTAAGTCTGAAGGCAGAATGTCGCAGATGGAAGACAGGCAGAGAGCAAGAATTGTTTCTCACTCAGCCTTTTGAGCTTTTCAGACCTTCAGTGATTGGGTGAGGCCCACCCACAGTGGGGAGGGCAACCTGCTTGCTCAATTAATTAAAATGTTAATCTTACTCAGAAATGCCCTCACAGACCCGCCCAGAATAATGTTTGGTCAAATATCTGGGCATTCTGTGACCCAGTCAAATTGACACATTAAATTTAACCGTCACACATAGTTTTTGTATATTTGGATAAATAAAAAGCACAGCTTTCTAAGACTAAAAATAAGAACATTCACTCAGTCACATTCAAGGGGGCTGCACTTGACAGGAGGGTCACCCCTGATGGGGTGACCACCAGAGGGTCACCCTTTCGGCCACCCTTCACCCTTTCCTCAAGACCTTTCCTCTATTCTCTTGAATTACAAAGTTCCTGAGGTCTTCGATCTGAAACAGTCCCTCCCCAATGAAGCAATCAGACCGTGATCCCAAACTGTAACACACTGTAGCTTTAACTGTTCAGCCAGAGTGTCTGATTCAGCACATTTTAATCAATTTTATTTGCTAAGATCAGGGAGATGTCATCTGTAATAATCCCAGCTGACCTCCCAAAGTCAGGCTGATAAAAATATTAATGTCAGCTTCTTGCAGCCTGGCAGAGAGCAACACCCAGCTTGACAAGCAAACAAATGGCTCAGAGCTGTCTGTGGGAGGCTGATGAACCTGTATTAATGAATAGCTTCATCAGTGAAAGCTGCCCTCTGGGCAGAGCTGCCACAGGCTGGAGTCTCGCCAGAGGCTCGGCGAGCTGCCGGTCTGGTTAGCTCCTCTTGCCCATCTACGAGGCTGAGGTGCGTCAATTACTTGTGTCCGCAGGATGATTCACCCTCCCTGAACAGTTGCTCCAAGTTTGGTGTTAAGATCACCCAACCTTGCTTTTAACGTCTGTTCTCCCTGCCAAGGTGTCTTCCTCTTATGGTCTGTCAGGTATTCCCAGCTGTGACATCAGAGGCACTGGCCCCTCGGAGCGCAACAAGCAATTCCAAATAGGGATGAAGGTTTATTTCTAGGGGTCAGAGCCTCATGATCCCTCACCTAGTTCAGCCCAGGAGCGTGTTTATGTGGTCACGTAGCTTGGCACATGCAGCTTCTTAAAAGACAATTGCCAGGTGGGGCTTGTACAACTCACGATTCAAGCAGTTCAGCATCTGCTATCTAACTCACATCCCTCTATGAATATTTATGTTTTTCATCTGGCCACTGCAGGCTCTGAGTTTGTTGCTCCTGATTTAACTGGAGCCATGGTAGAGAGAGGCAGGTGTTAACATGTTAACATCACTGATGCTTGTCACTTGCCCAGAGCTGTGCGGGGACAGCTGCCCTGGACTCTGGATTCCTGTCAGCCTCTGGACTCCTGCTCCAGTGCTCACTGCCTTACCCCTCCCAATTCCATCTCTGCCTTTTGTCTTAAGAGATGACACCGGCCTGGCTTCTGTTGGGAATGAGGAAGCCCTGTTAATTCCATTCAAGGGGGCCAGCAAACCCAACTAGCCTCTCTTCTTCCCAAAGACAGGAAAACTCTTTGCCTTGCTCAAAAGAGAAATGTGGTCTGAAAAGAGAAGAATCGTTTGGGGAAGTTAACAGTTCATGCAATGGCTCTGACTTCATGCTGGCCACAGAGGGGGTGTGCAGTGACCTAATGAGCATGTCACATGGGAGGCATCCTCCTCCCTACAAGGGTGAAGCGCTTTCGACAGAGCAACCGCATCCTCAAAGCCCCTGGAGCCCATCTGTATGGCCACAGCCATGAGTTTTATGCACGCAGTGCCCTAGGTGCAGCCCATTCGTGCAGTTTGAATACTAACTGGGGACTTCAGAACTGCAGACATGGCCAGGGGCTGCTATTTGCTAAGCAACAAAAATGTAAAGCGTACGGAGGTGGACACCTGCATTGGCAGGGTTTGGGTTTGTCTGCTTAACAAAATTAGCAAGCAGAATGAAACCTTCATCATTCTCCTCAGCCAGAAGCTTGCCCTAGAAGGCCGTTCAGCAGAGTAGAGCATGCTGTGTGGGACTTTCTGTAACTGCGAGCCATGGAGGGATTGGATGGTCTGGATGGAGAATTCTCAGACCTAGGATTGAGGGTCAAAGGAAAGGCGTGGAGAGAAAGAAATGGTATTTTCTCATGTGGCCTGGAGCTTTGGGGAGGGCAGGACGGAGAAGAAATAACAAGGTCAGAGGAAGAGGCAAAAAGGAGACAGGAAAGGGGAAATTAAGTGAGAGTTATGTGCTAAGGCTTATCATTTCCAAAAGTGACCCAAAGGACACCTAGAAAGTGGTGCACCTGCCCTACCTGAGGTCCAAAGGGTCACTCCTCCACCTTGACAGCAGTAGTCCTGCCCGTGTGGCACCTCTGGGGGGCACCATGGGAGGCGGGGGGAGGGGGTGTCAGGAGCTCAGTAAGATCTAGGACAAGTCACTGTCTCTGCTTCTATTTCCTCTCTGTATCTCAAGGCTGACAACAACAGCATGTACGTCCTGGAAGAGTCAATGAGGTGGTGGATGCCACGTGCTTCGCATGGGACTGGCTCATGGTTACAAGCACAATAAGTTCTGGCTTTTACTAATGCCTTCTGTCAGATGGGAGATAAAGCCTTGTGTCCCTGGAGGCCTCCACTCTTGCTGGGAGGCAGCTCCCTCAGGCACCTGGTATTCCCACTGCTCCCTCCTGAGCAGCTGCCACCAAGCTCAGGCTGCTTTCCCACCTCCACTTGCAAAGCGCACCCTCCCCCGCCAACACACACTGGTCTCAACAGCAAGGCAGAAGAGCTGGGGTGGAAAGGAAGAGAGCTTTCTCTCCTAAAGCACAAGCCAACTGTGCCCTGGCCCCCACATGCCTGGTCGTGCTGGTATAAGAGACCAGAGATATTTGATTCCTTCCCCAAGTCGAGCCTGCTTTGCACCTGCACCAGCTGCTAGCAAGGTGATTAACACTTCTTGCTCAGCAACATAACTCCCTGATCTATCGATTTGTGTTTTCCTTGAAGTGAGAAGGGGAGCCTGGATAAAGGTCAAAGGACCTGCTGCCTAGAGGTGCTCTGGGAGGAACACTGAATTCTAGGCCTCCCTGCCTTTTTCTAAATGGTGACACATAGGAACCACAGGGTTTTCGGGCATGAAGGGGGATAAGGCTGTGTGCCAGAGGCAACCACTGTGAACTTTGGAGTCTTAATGCCGTGTGAGACCCAAGGACATTTTCATAACTCTGCAGAGTGAGTGGATGACAGGAAATATCAAATTAATGTCTGAGGCTGACTTTCCCATCAGCAACACAGTACAGGCAGGGCCTGTCAGGGTCAGGTTTAAGTTGACTTGGAGAAAATTAAGATTTGTTGTATTTATTGTGTGCTGGTGGCTGCGAGCTATGGTGTATACCTGCTACACATCCAACCACTCCTCTCTCTGCAGCTCCTTCAGTTCAGCATGGAAGGGACAAAGCTTGCCTAGCTGGTCTCCACACACCCTCTTTCTCAACTCCAGCCCACTCTTTGTGTGACGGCCACACTGGAACTTCAGAATGCACATCTGATCATGCCTCTCCCTCCCACAGAGGTTCCTGTTGCTCTCCTGGCTTATGGATCCACCACTGATGGCCCTGTGGGACCCTCCTCCCCACCCAACTCCTGCACCCTCACCTCCTCTGCTCCTGCTCCAGGAGCCACGGCTGTCATTATCATTGTCCTTGTCATCACCACCACCATCATCATCACTGTCATCATCATCAGCAACACCATGATCATTATCACCATCATCACCATTGTTGTCCTTGTCATCATCATCATCATCCTTGTCATTGTCACCATCACCATCATCATCAAATCATTGTCATCATCATTGTCATCGTCTTCATCACCATGTTACATGCACTAACTTGCCATCATCATCATTGTTGTCATCATCATCAACATTGTCGTCATTGTCATTGTCACCATCATTATTGTCTTGTCAGCAGCAGTAGCATCACCAACACCTACTGAGCTCTCACCATGTGCCAGGCACTCTTCGACATATTTACCACCTTGCCTTGGTCCCCACCCCTTTGGATAGTTTCCGTTGCCATCCTCATTGTGCTGATGAGGACACTGAGGCACAGCAAAGTTAGGTGACTTGCTAGGAGTTACCTAGCCAGGAGCTGCAATCCTGGTCCCACCCCATCTCTTCTGTCTTAGTAAGTGGCACTACCAGACACCCAGTCCTTAGGCTGGAAATGCAGGAAACTCATCCCTGATCCATTGCTTTATTTCACTCCTCACCCACTCCAACAACAGGCCTTGTAGATATCACCCTCAAAGTGCCTCAGATCCACCTTCCTTCCTATGCACTGCCTGCCACAGTGGCCCAAGCACCAATCTCCTCTCCCTGGAATGACTCCTAAAGCTTCATCATTGGCTTGTCTGCTCTGACCCATGCCCGCATGCAGTTTGTCTGCCTCATTCCTTCCTTTCTCCCTTCCTTACTCTTGTTGCCTTCCTCGCCTCCTTCCTCCCTCCAACCCCTTCTTTTCCTTTCTTTCTAATTTGAAAATGTATATTTTATTACTAGGAGATGACTATCATTGAAAAAGTAGTTTTGGTATAGTTCTCAAGTCAGAGGAGGCACATTACACTGCCCAGGGCAACACAGGGAGGCATGAGAGTCCATAAAGAGACAGAGTGAGTGAGGGAAAAGTGTGCAAGAGCCTTCACCATGGATTCCATGGGAAAAAAAAAAAAACCAACAGGTGAGGCAGGGTAAGCAGGGTTTATGTGCAAAGGTGTTTCTGAATGAGATTAGTATTTGAATTGGTAGACTGAGTAAAGCAGAGCAGGTGGGACTCATCCAGTCCATCAAGGACCAGGATAGAACAAAAAGACAGAGGAATGTAAAATGTGTCCTCTCTGATGGATTACTTTAGGTGGGACATCAGTCTTGTTTTGTCCTTGGAAGGGAAGTTACACCACCAGCTCTCCTGGGTCTCCAGCTTATAGGTGGCAGACTGTGGGACTTCTCAGCCTCCATAATTATGTAAGCCAATTCCTTGTAATACATATGTACACACACATCTAGATGTAGATGTATCAAAGATAGATATCCTATTGCTTCTGTTTCTCTGGAGAACTCTAATACAATATGTTTAATTTATCACTGACTATTTTTAAAAATCTCTTTCCTAAAAAGAAGCTAGAACTAAAACAAGGAAGAAGGGATGGCATGTTTCATAAAGAATTAAAGCATGTTAGTGTCTTAACGTGTTCAAGAAGAGGGATATACAAAATATCTACAGAAAATAATTTTCATATGTATTTATTTAAAATAAATATTTAGGAGTAGACACACACTTTGTTGTTTTTAATGAAAAATGGGATCACAATGAATCATGGAAAACTACATCAAAAACTATTGATGTACCGTATGGTGACTAACATAACATAATAAAAATATTTATTAAAAAAAAAGAAAGAATGGGATCGTAGAAAACTTACTATTCTTCAATTCACTTTTTCCCATGGCACATGTTGGTGTCTGTTATTCTATTGCATTGTTCCAACATGGATATTCTGGAGCTTACACAATAATCCATTGTTGAAGAATAGGTGAGGGCTTTCCAATTTTTACCATATTAAGTCATGCTTTAAAGAATGTCTTTCCACATGTGTTTTGCACATTTTGGAGACACAGATTTGAGTCACTTTCACAGTGAGATTTACTTGTGGAGGAACAACACATGGTAGATGAGTGTAACTGGCCATCAGCAATGGAATATCCTCAGGGATTCAGCATTTTCTGCTTTCGGCAAAATATACATTCCAATTGGGGAAATTTCTTGTCTTAGTGGTGCACCTAAATTTGGATACTCCTGAATGCATAGGTTTTCTGTGGCAATGGTCAGAAACGATAGCCAGGCAACTGTATACGGTCCATAGAGAAATTCTGTTTAGCTCATTCAGTTTAAACTTTTTAAAAATTATTTGCCTGCACATAAAATTCAACAGATTCCACATAGAAATCTAGACTGCCATCTTCCGTTGGAAGACTCTCCTTCCCAGCAGCGCTGTAGCCCTGGCATTCCTTGAGAGCCAAGGGCTACCAGGCAAAACTGACAGCAGCTGCCCCTGGAGAAGGACCTCATGCTCCTTATGCTTCAACCCATTTCTTACCACTCAGGCCAGTAAGCATCTGAGTGTGCCAAAATCTTGTGGTCTAATGTATTCATAACCATTTTTATTTGAGTGTTTCTGAGCCTAGTCTCTGGAAATAGCTACCATAAACAGTGGATGAGATCTGCCAGTCTCTGTCTCTCTGTCTCTCTGTCTCTCTGTCTCTCTGTCTCTCTTCTTCAGGCGGAAGCTCACCATATGCAAGGTCTCTATAGATCTTTCCCATGCCAGCATGGAGAAGCTGATTGTTCATGTCCACTGGCCCACTTACAACTCTATGGTGACTGAGGCTCTCACATTTTCCCTGAACTGGAAAGAGACACCGCTTTTCCAAAAATCACAGGCTCCCTTTGGAGGTGGGGTTAATATTAATTATTATTAAATAATGATCTGAATAGATAATATATCACCTGGCTGGAAAATCAAAAATCATAATTGGTATTTAGAGAACTTTATTTCTCCTGTCCTTTTTATCATTTATCCAAGTTCTACTCCCACCACAAATAAATGAACAGTTACTTGTTTTTTTTTCTGTATCCTTACAGATATTTTTAATGCATATGCAAAAGCAATGTACACTCTTTCCTCCATCATTAATTCAAGTGATAGCATGTTTCACTCATTTTCACATGAGCTTAAAATATATGCATTAGAACATTTTCCAGGTGGCCACAGAGAGGACTCTCTCATTTCTCATATCGTTAATGAACATTCCACTGCATGGATGTTTGCAATTTATTCAACCTGACCCTAACTGATAAACTTTTAGGTTGTTTCCAGTTGTTTGCTATTATAAACATTACTGCAAAAATCTTGAACATATGGACTAATCTAGACATCTCATCAACTATCAACTCTTCCACAGAATCTAAACCAGCACAAATTCCCCAACCTTGTATAATAAATAAACCTCATCTCTTCTATTGATCATCTGCTTCTCCTCATTCACAGAAATACCACCACAGAATATCTAGACACTTGGGGTTTAAACAATGTGGAGACCCATTGCCTTTTATGCTCTCCAATGACATTCACAGATTAAAGAAAGAAAAATGATTTAATCCATATCTCTCCCTATGGCAGTGTTATAAAATGTGGGTCTGGGAGAGCATGGCAAATTAGATGATTTTTTATGTTAGTTGTCCTTTGAATTATTAGCAGTATTAATATAGTACAATATGCACATAATTAGCAAGCATTCCAAATTCATTATATATACTTATTCTTGTTCTTTTTAATTACCCAGCTCTCTAGTTGGAGGTAGTATGGTGATTCAAATGATGGCTTAAATGTGTCAAATGGTGACAAAATGCACTAACCTCCCAGAATAGGGAGAAGAAAAGTCTAGAAAAAGATTTTTAATCCTATTAAATGCATGAAAGTTTCTCAATGTATTATTCATGTTATAACCATGGCACAAACAAAGCATGATTTATTGAGTATTTTAATACAGGCTGTTAATGCTATGCAATAAAGTGTATTTTAATATTTAATATGATCTGTGAATTTTGAACTTTTTTCAAGAAAGATCTTGTGTTTTTAAACTAAATTAAATATAGTAGGTGACAAATGAATCACTCTGGAGGCAGGTTTGGCCTGTTGGAAACGGCCAGAATTCAGAAGCCGGTTTTGGTTTTGGTTTGCAGACTGCTATGAAGTAGAGGGCCACATGGCTGTTACTTTGAGACAAGAGCTAATTATGGCAGGTCATCTGCTTATACAGAGTAGACATTTGTGAGATCAGGTCATGGCCTTGATTCCTTGATGGTTACTGTGACTGACCTCGATAGTGAAGGAGGTTGCTAGCATGAATTCCTTGTTCTTTTGGTAATAGTACCAAACAGTACCTTTTCCTTTGAGGAAATTAAATGTCTCCCATTGAAAAGAACTTAGTGGGAATACAGGTACCCCCCTCTCCTCTGGAAGTGAGTGTATGACTCATATTAGGGGTCCTCTCAAATGGAGGGCCCTGTATAAGTCCAGTTAAGTTTGATATTGCTTTGGTAACAAGCAACTCCAAATTCTCCGTGGCTAAATTAACAATTTTTTTCTTCTTTCTCATGTCACATTGTCATCCCAGGTCAAAAGTGAGTCTTTGCTAATTGTGGTCCCTCAGTCCAGGTTGATGCAGGCTGCATTTAGATACCTGGTCTTATGATGACAAAGTCAATAAAAACAAAAACTCTACAGGGTCTTGTCTCAGCATAAATGTTCCAGGCTGGCACATGTCATTTCTGCTCTAAATTCTTTGGCCAGACAGAGCAACACATGGACATAGCCAACACAAAAGGTCAAGATGTATAATGCTATTACAGTTAGCCAAGAGAAGAGAAGGGTGGTATTGGTCAATAACACTGATGACTGCCACACTTCCTCTCTGCATAATCACTTGTGAGCAGCAGGATGAAAAGAATACTTCTCTTTAGAATCCATTTATCCCATAGAGATGCCTGGACCAACCTTCAGAGCAGCCCCTGCTACTGAAACTTCCTCATGCCGTCCTTATCTCCAGACACTTGTATTCCTCCATATCCCTCCAGTGAGTCACCTTATACCTGAATAAGCCTAAGTCAGCTTCTGTTTCTCACAACAAAGAACCCCAAGATATCCAGTGCTAAGTACACTGTGACACCAGCCAGCCACTTTGTTAACATAGTCCTGTGACAACAGCAGCCAGGGCACTAACCTGAACAAGGGCACACTGGGAACAAAGGGATTTGCCTTCAGGACAGTCATTAAAATCTATCCAAACCACCAAGGTCTGTCTCCCACAATTGCTGAGGAAATATCTTGTAGAGACAGGAAATTCCTTGTACAGAGTTGCTATGGTAATTTTAGAATATTCGAGCCAAAAGTCACCTCAGAAGTGATCTTGCCTATTCCCTGCTGGTGGGTGAAGAGGGAAGACACAAGTCACATTATAATTTAGTAGCTGAATCCCTAACTCACATCCTTGCTGGGTGTACTAAGAGGAAAGCAAGAAACCAATAAAGTAACATACCTGAGCATACCTGGGCTGCCTCTGACTTGAGCTGGTCCTTCTTTGGTTCTTGCTTTCCCCAGAGAAGACCCCATGTGTAGCCAAGAAGCTCAGCACATCCCTGAATCTCCCAAGGACTGGTTTCTCTTTGTCAGAATCCAATGAAAAGATTTAAGAAAATCACAAACTTTCCCCGAAGGTCAGGAACATGGCAGGGATGTCCACTATCACAACTGCTATTCAACATTGTACTAGAAGTCCTAGCCTCAGTAATCAGACAACAAAAAGAAATGAAAGGCATTCAAATTGGCAAAGAAGATGTCAAACTCTCACTCTTTGCAGATTATATGATACTTTATGTGGAAAACCCAAAAGACTCCACTCCAGAACTCACACAGGAATTCAGTAAAGTGTCAGAATATAAAGTCAATGCACAGAAATCAGTTACATTTCTATAAACCAACAGCAAGACAGAAGAAAGAGAAAATAAGGAGTCAATCCCATTTACAATTGCCCAAAACCATAAAATACCTAGGAATAAACCTAACCAAAGAGGCAAGGAATCTGTACTCAGAAAACTATAAAGTACTTATGAAAGAAATTGAGGAAGACACAGAGAAATGGAAAAACATTCCATGTTCATGGATTGGAAGAACAAATACTGTGAAAATGTCTATGCTACCTAAGGCAATCTAAGCGTTTCATGCAATCCCTATCAAAATACCACCAATTCTTTTTTCAAAGAAATGGAACAAGTAATCCTAAAATGTATATGGAACCAGAAAAGACCCCGAATAGCCAGAGGAATGTTGAAAAAGAAAGTCATAGTTGGTGGCATCACAATTCCAGACTTTGAGCTCTGTTACAAACCTGTCATCCTCAAGACAGTATGGTACTGGCACAAAAACAGACACATAGATCAATGGAACAAAACAGAGAGCCCAGAAATAGACCCTCAACTCTATGGTCAACTAATCCTTGACAAAGCAGGAAAGAATGTCGAATGGAAAAAAGACAGTCTCTTCAACAAATGGTGTTGGGAAAATTGGACAGCCACATGCAGAAAACTGAAACTGAACCATTTCCTTAAACCACACACAAAAAATAGACTCAAAATGGAAGAAAGACCTCAATGTGAGACAGGAATCTACCAAAATCCTTGACAAGAATACAGGCAGCAACCTCTTTGACTTCAGCTACAGGAACTTCTTCCTAGAAACATCACCAAAGGCAATGGAAGCAAGCACAAAAATGAACTCTTGGGACTTCATCAAGATCAAAAGCTTTTGCACAGCAAAGGAAACAGTTAACAAAACCAAAAGACAACTGACAGAATGGGAGAAGATATTCGCAAGTGACATATCAGATAAAGGACTAGTATCCAAAATCTACAAAGAACTTATCAAACTCAACACCCAAAGAACAAATAATCCAATCAAGAAATGGGCAGAGGACATGAACAGACATTTCTGCAAAGAACACATCAAGATGGCCAACAGACACATGAAAAAGTGTTCCACATCACTCAGCATCCGGGAAATACAAATCAAAACCACAATGAGATACCACCTCGCACCAGTCAGAATGGCTAAAATTAACAAGTCAGGGAATGACAGATGTTGGCGAGGATGTGGAGAAGGGGGACCCTCCTACACTGTTGATGGGAATGCGAGCTGGTGCAGCCACTCTTTAAAACAGTGTGGTGGTTCCTCAAAAAGTTGAAAATAGAGCTACCCTATGACCCAGCAATCGCATGACTGGGAATTTACCCTAAAGATACAAATGTAGTGATCCAAATGAAGGGGCACATGGACCCCAATGTTTATAGCAACAATGTCCACAATAGCCAAACTATGGAAAGAGCCTAAATGTCCATCAACTGATGAATGGATAAAGAAGAGGCGATAGATATATACAATGGAATACTATGCAGCCATCAAAAGAAATGAAATCCTGCCATTTGCAACAACATGGATGGATCTAGAGGGTATTATGCTGAGTGAAATAAGCCAATCAGAGAAAGACTGTTATCATATGATCTCCCTGATAGGAGGAATTTGAGAGGCTAGGTGTGGGGTTTGGGGGGTAGGGAAGCAAAAAATGAAACAAGATGGGATCGGGAGGGAGACAAACCATAAGAGACTCTTAATCTTACAAAACAAACTGAGGGTTGCTGGAGGGAGGGGGTGTGGAGAGGGTGGTTTGGTTATGTACATCGGGGAGGGTATGTGATATGGTGAGTGCTGTGAAGTGTGTAAGTCTGACGATTCACAGACCTGTACCCCTGGGGCAAATAATACATTATATATTAATAAAAATAATTTAAAAATAAGGCCCCAAAAAAGAGAAAAAAATGAAAATCACTAACTATTATTCATCAGCTTTAGAAACAGGAGATCAAACACTTGGCAGCTAAACTTCCCTTTATCTCAAATTTTACAACTTAGCCCCAAGTTGCAAAAGGAATTTTAGCCCGCGCATTCTAAAGTTTGCATATATATCAAAAACATAACTCAAATTTCAGGAAGGAAAACTAATTCACATACACATATGCACAAGTTTCTACACACAGGTTAGTCTTGAATATAAACTAACAATGATAAATACAGATTTTTCTCTGTATCTTCTAAGACTGGAACAGCAAGAATTTTTACTAAAAATTAATTACCATATTGGGACACCTGGGTGACTCAGCTGGTTAAGCACACAACTCTTGGTTTCGGCTCAGGTTGTGATCTCGGGGTCCTGGGATCAAGCCCCATGTCAGGCTTCGCACCCAGTGAGGAGTCTACTTCTCATCTCCCGCTCCCTCTGTTCTTCTCCCTGCTCATGTACTCTCTTTCTCTAAAACAATTAATAAATCTTTAAAAATATTAGTTATCATATTAAAACTTTGGACTGCTTTTGATAATGTAAACCCCTTCCTCAGGAAGTCATGACCCATGCAGATCATGACATCTTTTGGGTTTCCTCTCAAACTGATACAATTTTGTATCCTTTATTTTCTGTTATTTGAATTAAGGAGACACTTGTTGTTGTTGTTGTTTTAATTTGAGAAATGTTGTTTTAATTTGAGATATCAATTATGCTTTTTAAAACTTTATTCTTTGAGGACCTCTGTACCACTTAACTTGCAAAGTAAATATCCCGTATGTGCTTGGGAATATGCCAACTTCCAAACAGTGAAGTGACATAGCCCGAAAGTAGAGAAGGTAAGAATGGAAAGACTTTAAGTTAAAAAAACAAATTAAAACAAAACTACTTTATGGACACCATCAAGAGAGTGAAAAGACAACCCATGGGTGGAGAAAATATTTGCAAATTATAACCAATAAGAAACTTGTACCCAAAATATATAAACAACACTTACAACTTGACAATGAAAGGACAAACAACCCAATTTAAAAGATTTGAATAGATATTTCTCCAAAGATATATAAATGGCCATAAGAAGCACATGAAAAGATGCTCAATGTCATTAGTCATTAGCAAAGTGCAAATCAATACCACAATGTGATTTCACTTCGCACCCACTAGGATGGCTAAAATAAAAAAGACAGGCAGGAACAAAGTGAGGGTGGGAGGAAATTAGAGCCCTCGCACTGCCAGCGAGAATGTGAAATGGTACAGACACTTTGGAAAACAGCTTGGCAGACCCTCAGAAAGTTAAAAGTTAAAAAGAACCTCAAAAAATTAAAACAGTTTAGCAGATCCTCTAGGTAAGCATACAGTTCCTCAAAGAGAGGGTCCGCATGACTCGGCAGTTCTGCCCCTTGGTGTGTGCCAAAGAGACTTAACGACACGCATCTATAAAAAAGCCTGTACAGGGAGGTTCATAAGAACATTACTCCTAGGGGCTCCTGGGTGGCTCAGTGGGTTAAGCCGCTGCCTTCGGCTCAGGTCATGATCTCAGGGTCCTGGGATCGAGTCCCGCATCGGGTTCTCTGCTCCGCGGGGAGCCTGCTTCCTCCTCTCTCTCTCTCTGCCTGCCTCTATGCCTACTTGTGATCTCTCTGTGTCAAATGAATAAATAAAATCTTTAAAAAAAAAAAAAAAAAGAACATTACTCCTAATAGCCAAAAAGTGTGAATAATTCAAATGACCATTAACTGAGGAATGGATAGCAGCGTATTGTATATCCACACTATATATTTGCCATAAAAAGGAATAAAGCATGGATGAACCTTGAAAACATCCTTCTAAGTTAGAGAAAGCAGACAAAAAAGGCTACACATTATATGATGCCATCTATATGAATGTCCAGAATAGGCAAATGTAGAGAGACAGAAAGGGAACAGAGAGAGATGATTGCTAATAAGTATGGTGTTTCTTTCGGGGTGATTAAATGTTCTGGAATTAGTGGTGGTGATGGCACTAACTTGTGATTATAGCAAAAACCACTCAACCTACACTTTAGTTGAGTGAATTTGGAGTAGGCAAATTACACCTCAACAAATCTATTATTTTAAAAATATTTACTTTAGAAAGAAGAGGCAGAAGGGAAGGGGAACAAAAGAAAAGGAGTCCAGAGGAAAGAAGGAAGGAAGGAGACAGGCAGGGAGGGAACGAAGTAGGGAGGGAAGCAGGGATAAAGAAGCAATGCTCCTGCTTGAATTTCAAATGGAAATGTTGACTCCAGAATATTCCAATTGTTCTTGCAGAGTCGGATCCTGATACTTCGGCCCACACCCTACAAGGTCAGTTTTCTATGTGAAAAGATGGTCTGGAGATAACCACTGCGTCTCCTCAAGGTTCTAGAAGCTCTCCTCCACTCTCCTCCACTCACCCACGCTCTAGGCAAGACCTCCCCGCTTCTGGAGGAGTGTGACTAGTGGGGCAATGCAGCCGGTCCTCCCACTCCCTTCTGCACACTGCGCCCATCAGCCTCTGCTGGAGGACTGCACATCCTCTGCCCTCCCTTTTGCTTAATCAAATCGCCTCCTCCAGGAAGCCTTATTGCACTGATCTAACAGATACTTTAAAATCTAGTGTTTTTCCGAAGTGTACCCTTTAAGTATTCCTCAAAAGGGGGTTGTATGTAGGGTTTCCAGATAAAATATGGAATGTCCAGGGAAACCTGATTCCAGATAAACAATAATTTTTTTAGTATAAGTATGTTTATTTTCTGCAGGACGTCTCAGAGGCGTTAGTGGGCATTGCAAATTCCTGAGATGGGTTATGGTCTGTAACATTTCCTTAATGTATGGCACCACAGGTCGAAGGTGGCCAGATTAAGCAAGTAAATATACAAATTTGAATTTCAGATACATTATTTTTCAGTGTAAGAATGCCCCAAATAATGCTTGAGTTCTACTTGAGTTCTACTAAAATATTATTTTTTATTTATCTGAAATTCAAATTCCACTGGCTGTCTTGAATTTTATCTGGCAGCCCTACTTAGAGGGCTTACTGATTATACAGACCCCTGGTGTTCTGATAGGCCTGGGTTAGAGGCTGGGAAACTACATTTATAAGAAAGCCCCAGGTGGGTAAGCTTGGTAAGTCTAAGAGAACTGGAATAGAAGAGGAATGTGTGTATGGGGGTTATATACACACACACATGCTTGTACATAATGTGCACATATATATGAGGTGGGGGTAGTGATGTTTGGGGTGGGGAATTGCCCAGAAATCCAGAGCTTTGATCCACATCTTTCAACTATTTTAAAATTACCAAAACCTCAGGCTCCTTTTCCCTATGATTTATTCCATGTGGACTGGGGCACAACGCGTCTTTTAGGGGGCTGTTTGACAGTGCTTAACCGCTACCCACACTGTACACGCTCATAACAGAAAGGCAAGTCCCCATCTACCATTCCGTAGCTTAGAAATGCACAAGTTATACAACATCTGGAATCCACCCAAGGAAAAAAAAAATGCCAGCCTACAAATCTAGCCTGCTGGAGGCAGAAACCATGTGCTCAGAATCATTAAAATCACATTTCACTTTGCCACAATGCAGCTCCATCCCCCTGCCAATGGCCAGCTTCTCCAGCCTGGAGAGATTTGCTTTCGTGGTACTGCACGAAGGGGCCGCACACCTTCTGGTTAGTACCTGTCCAGGTTTAATACTTAATTACTGTCCTCAGATTGCCTCTCAACACTCATGACCAGCACTCAGCAGTTCCAGCCAAGGTGATGGGATTTAAGATTAGGACAAAAGAGAAGTCACTTTTGTTTTCAAGGGCTGGTCTCCCTGGAACAGGATCATTGCAGGATTTGGGAAGCAGCTCTGACTTTCCACTGAAGCCTCCTGTAAGAATCAGACAAGGCAGTGAGCATTTATAAACACATTAAACTTCCTATTTGAGCAAGAGAGTCTCAGTATGTCTGGTCTTTGTTTTATACTTCGGATGAATTAACCTGTTCATCTCCAGAACCTAGGCTCAAAAGTCATGCTGACAAACATGCTCTTAAGCTACAGTAATCACAGGGGGGTGGGCAGGTTATCTATTCAGCACCCTTGGACTGTCTGGGGTTCCTTGGATGGACTGTCACATAAACATCTGTGAGCCAGTGAAAAATTTTTCTTAGTCATGATGATGGCCATTTGGGGTAAGCCAGGTGGGACTGTCTCCCCCGCTGTCTACTGAGTTGCTGGCATTCCAGGCAGGCAGGAAGCAAAAAACAGAGGAGAAGGCAGAGCACAGCTGAGGAGGAAGGGAGAGGGGGGTGGGAAGAAAGGAGAGAAAGATCATAGGGTGAGGAATGGCATAGTGAAGACGGAGGACAGGAGTGCCTGGGGCCTGGGGGCTCAAAGGTTAAGCGTCTACCTGCCTTTGGCTTGGGTCATGAGCCCAGGGTCCTGGGATGGAGCCCTGCATTGGGCACCCTGCTCGGCAGGAACTCCGCAACCCCTCTCCCTCTGCCCCTCCCTCCCTCATGCTTGCTCACTTTCTCTTTCTCAAATAAATAAATAAAATCTTAAAAAAAAAAAAAAAAAGAGCGAGGGCATCAGGCTAGCAATAACAGATAAGTGAAATTTAGAGTCATTATCAACTTGCTGTGAATTCCAGATGGAGTTTCTGGAAGCTACAACTATATTTCTTGTTAGAAATTCATTCATGTAACAAATGTTCTATGGGACACCTACGATGGGTCAGACACTGTTCCAGGGGCAACAGCTTGCATTCCAATAAGGAGAGGCAAACAATAGGGAAACAAACAAATAAGACAATTTCAGAGCAGTGCTGGAAGGAAATAGCTTGGACACGTGATGGAGAATCAGGTTTTAGAGGGAAGCAGTGGTTCGGGAATGCCACTTTGAGGAGATGCTGTTGAGAAGAGGCCAGAATTCTGGGAAGGAGCCAGCCACACAAAGCAGAAAGGGAGGAGCCTGTGTAAAGCTCCCACCCCCACCCCACCACCTCAAACACACACACACACACACACACACACACACGTATGAACTGTCTGGCTGGCAGGAAGAACGGTAGAAGAGAGGCCAGCATGGCTGGAGGGTGATGAGCAAGAGGACAAGCGGCAGGGCTGGAGTCTGATCCTATGCAGACCTGTAGATGCTGGGAAAGAGTTTGGATTGCATTAACCCACATTTATTTGGGATAATCTGCAAAATCCACTTGTGATCAGGCAAAGGGTTGACTCCTCTTGATCGGAAAACATTGTTTGTACAATGTGTCCTAAGCCAGGATTTACTCTGGAATGGCTATCATGGAGCAAAGGCTCTACATGACCCCAACATGTGTCTCTCTGAGTTCTAACATCAGGAAAATATCATGCTTCCTCATGGAAGAGGGAAGGCATGTGTTATAGGAAATGAAATCCACACCTTTTGCTGCATACTTTGCAGCTTGCAAAAGGACTGACTAGCTGCCCTAGAAAGACCTCCCAGATAGGACAAAGGGTGTCCATCTCTACTGGGGTCACCATGATTGGACCAAATTTTGGTTCTCATCTCTGGGGTCTTCATGCTGGTGAAATCTATCGGCAATAAGGCACCAAGCTCTAAATGTTTGGTTCTCCTAAGAATAACACATAGGAGACTGATTGAGATCAGAATACTATTGTCTAGGGTCCAGAACAACCCAACCTACTCTAGGATGACTGGGAAACCATGTGGGAATGGGAAAGCTGCCAGATGGCCCAGAGCCAGCCTCACATGTTTTAGTCAGCTCCAAATGGGGGAGAAGCCGCTCTACAATGGAGGTCATCTCTCTGGTGGACATATCTTCTCTCTACTCCCAATAGGCTTAACAGACACCTGCAAATCCATGTCACCAAACCTCCACTTTTTGCTGTTAGGCACCACAAGTACCATCTCCTCCTGGGAAATATATTCTGATGGGGAAAATACTGAACGTGGAATCAAAAGGCTTGGGGCTGCCTTTGAACTTTACCTCATACTGGCTGTGTGATCTCAGACAAACCATTCACCCTCTCTGAGCCATATTGTCCTCAACTACAGATTGGGTCTAGCAATATCCCCTCAGGCCTGAGTGTAAAGGTTGGATTGAACATATTCACAGCACAAAATTCAGTGTCTGGCTCCACAAAGAGGACCTCAGTGACCTCAACGTCCTGCTTCAGTTTGGTGCCCATGTTGGAGAGAGCTGAGACCCCCCCCCCCTCCCCCACAGGCATGCTTGCTCTGGAGAGCTGCAGAGGAAACCAAGGGCAAGTAGAGGAAGTCTCTCTAATGTGAGGGCTCCAGCAAGGAATCCAATTGCCACGGGGATTTCTGGAGACCGGGCAAAGAGAAGTTTCACTGTTTCAAAAGGAAACAGGATGAGCGGACACAGAGCTGTTTCTCTGGTAGAATTTATGAGCCCAGCAGGCCCCTGGCTGAGACAGGCAACTCATTCTGGGGGAAATTAAGTGTCAAAGGCAGTGTTGTGGAATTCTTTGGGTACCCATTGGCAGAGTTTTACGGTCATTCTGGCTCTGGGCCTTAGTTTCCTTGTCAAAACATTGACTTTCCTGTGCAGCTCCTAACAAGGCAAGAACTGGGCAATACCAATGAGTAATGCATCTCTTAACACCTCTGCTTGAAAAGATGAGACACCTCAGACCCTGTTTCTACTGGAGCTTGGGGGCAGCAATATGACACTGAAATCATTTGCTCCGTGTCACACCAGGAGAACTTTATGGCTTTTCAGGCTGGCAAAAGACTTTCCCCAGATGAATCAAGCTTCCAGAGTTGAGATGTCTAACACCACACTCTAGATGAGAGAGGAGATATATGGGCAGATCCATCACACTAGCCACTTGCCCCTGCAGAAACAGGATCAGGAAAGTCAAGGATTTGTTAGCAAAGCTCTGCAGAATGGCTCTGAACCAACAGGCGGCCGGAAGACTGCAGCTCAGCACCGCAAGTAATTACTGAAGATAACTGTATACATAGCTATTGAGTAACTGTCCTCATTTGGGTTCCCCTGAGAGCAGACCCTAGACAAAGACATGGTTGCAGGTAGTTGATTTGGGAGGTGATCCCGGGCAATAGGAGTGAGCAAGTAGGAGGAGAGCCAGTAGAAGGGAGCACTAGTGAGACTGTGACCACTTGCGGGCAATGAGGACATAGCCCTGCTGAGACCTTCAGCAAAACTGGTGAGAAGAGATTTTGGAATTGTTCCTTTGAAGGGTGGGAGGTGGGACATGTATTCTCTACACCTGTCCCTGGGGGCAGAGGCTTATCCCTGAGTGTGTTAACCCTCCTGCACTTGGAGACTATGCCTGTGCATGCGCTGAGCACCGCCGTAGCTCCAGGTCAGAAAAGCAGAGGCTGCACAGGGCCTGCTAGGGGTGGGACTCCAGTGGTGTGCCTAGCACTGCCCAGCACAACTGTGTTGATGTCAGTGCAGGCCAGGAATGTGGCCCGGGGCACAAGAGTCATTTGCCAGTAGTACCTGCACCCATCACCATGCTAAGCACGACAGGAGGGCAGGAGACATAGAGAAAGCCATTGCACGGTTGCACCAACTTCTAGGAGAATTTAGGACAGATGGCGAGGAATCCAGTTCAGCAGCTCAAACTGTAATACTCAGTAACAAGAAGAGGACACTGATACTGAAACCAAATATTGACTGCAGTGGCTACAGCATGCTAAGAGAGAGGCCAAGCTCTTCCTAGGGGTAGGTGGCCTTTTAGTTTAGAAAAATGCTTCAGAGCATCTTTTTGTGTGTGTGAAAATATAGGCCTGAGGACACAATGGGAAGGAGAAAGAGAAGGAACTAAGGTCTCTTATAACTGGATTTTTTTGTCTTATTTGTTTGGAAAGGCCTTGGGGCCACAGGAAGAGAAGAGACAGGCTGGGGAGATAAAGAAAAGCAGTGAAATGGTTGCGGGGCGGGAGGGGGGTGGCCCAGGAAGGAAGACATGTCCTAGACATGTCCTGCAGTTCAGCTGTCAGGAACCATAGGGCTAGCGACGGCTAATGAAGCAGCCACTGTAAGCAGATGCCCATTCTGTGCGTGCTGACCTTCCTTTCTGTGTCCCTAAACCTTCAGTGGGAAACATCTCAGCCTCTTGTTACTAGTACTTTGGGGAGCAAAGACAGGTCATGTGTGGGTGGTGTAAGGTAGAGAGAAGACAACAGCCGTGGGAAAGAAACAAAATGGGAAACAAAGCTCATCAAGGACGAGTACCCAGGGATTGTCCCCTAAGACTTCTTGGAGAAGTTAGGAAGGCCACCAACATCTCACAGAATGTGAATGGTTTGAAATTAAAGAGAACTGTGACCCCATAGACCCAGAGAACATGGGACTGTCTCTGGGTTACAGCATGAATCAGTTCAGCATTCAGTTACCACTGCCAGACCCCAAGCTGGACAGTGATAATTAGAGGCGGTAAGGTATGGCGCTTGTCTTCAGGGTGCTCCAGTGTCCTAGGGTGTCACAGTTGTCAGCACGACCTGGCCAAGGGACAACCTGGATGGCAGGAGGAAGGCTCGATGAACTCCAATGTGGAAGTCATGAAGGACCGCAGGCACAGAGGGTGGCATTAGGACCCTAACTTGAATAAGGAGGAAAAAGGAAAGGTTAAAGGAAGAAATTAGTGAAAGAAAGAATGCCTTCGGGGGTGAAACTCCTTTATGGAGGGTTCCCTAGGTCACCAATGACACCCAGGTGTCTCCCAAGGTGGGCCTTTCTGAATCAGCCAGAGACCCGGGGTCCTCAAGAAGAGATTAAGGAGAGGCCTGTTCATGAGGTAGGAGGGGTATGTTAAAGGGAACCACGAGGCATGTGGGATCACACACTAGGCCAGCAACCACATGTATCACTACTTGCACTGCTGCAGAAGGGGCCTCGGGAAGGAACTGTGGTTTTCCATAGAGGACCTCAGCCTGGAAGCAAGAAAGCAAAGGGAACAAACACTCAACCTCCCTTAGCCCCTCTAGGGCTGCCATTGACCAAACCCAGCTGGGTGCCAGAGGTCAAGAGAACTCAGTTGGTGCTGTTCTACAGACCTAGACTGTGGCTGGAGAAAAGAAAAAAAGAATGACAGCAGGGCATTAAAGTCACTTCCTGAATGCCTAAAGACTGATGAGGTCCACAAAGGCCAGAATGTGTGAGAATTCCACTGAAACCAGGCTGAAGTTTGCTTCAGCACTTTTGCATTAAAAAAGGGATCTGCTAAGAACACCTTACAGTGTATTTTTTTTTAAAAAAAGAACATGTTACAGTGTAACAAAGACAGCAGGATAAGGGTTTGCCCACTCACAGGGCAAGCTCAGAACTTGGTGCTGCAGGCCCCTGGGGCCAATTTCATTCAGCAGACCATCCTGGTTCCCTGGACGGGGCCTGTCGGGGCTCGGGAGCCCTGCACAGACATTACAGAGCTCTAGGCCACCCCAGAATGGCTGCAGCTTCCAGGCAACTCCCACCGAAGCCCAGCACTCCAAACTGAATAAAGAGGAAGGTTTGCGGAAGCAGCAACCAGAGCGGGTTAGGCTCCGGCTTCCAACAGCCCACTGGGGACAGTGATCAGAAGGGCAGACATCCACCGTCTTAACTGCTGGTTCCTACTCAGGGTTTTACTTGAGCCCGGGATCTGGTGCGACCTCGGGTGGGTAGTGCAGTGAGGCGGGCAAGAGGGTCCCCTGCGGGGGTGTGTTGGCAAAAAGGGAACCCGTGCGCCTCTCTTCAGCTCGCCAGCCTGGAGACCTGGCTACACGCACCCGCAGGCGGACCGTGGCCCGTGCCGCCCGCTACTTCCAATGAACTGTTACCAAAACGTTTGGAGGAAACCATAGATGAGGCATAATGACTGTGTTTCTTCTTTAAGTGATAGGTAAGGGCAGTAACAATGACGGAGCAGCCAAGCTGGTATTTCCCAACCGGTAGTAATCACAGCCCCCCGCGGACTGAGGCATGGCCATCCCCAAGACGGACAGCCAGCAGCACTGGCTCTGCTCGGATCTGTGACGGGGAGAACGGGGTGTGAAAGGTGTCTGGCTGCTGATCGATGAGAAGGGCCTGGAAGAAACGCAGCCGCGTGCACACCAGGGCCGTGAAAGAGGAGAGCGCAGTACCTTGTGTTTCCGGAGCCTTCCTCTGCTGCTCCCCGGAGATCCCGCAAGGGGCAGGCAGGGAAGAGCCCTGGAGGCGTCTCCGCCTGTGTGCGGGGGCGCCCGCCCCTTCTCGTCATGGAAGCCACAGACATGAAGCCAGAAAAAGTGGCTTCATTCGAGCAGGAACGCGTGCCCGCGGGTTGTGGGAAAGGAGACTCGGCGTCCGCGTCCTCTTGATGCGGCTCTGCCCGGCGCCAGCGGCCTCTAGGCACTGCTGGAGCTAAAGCGAAGGCAGGGGGTTTCAGTGCCTCTGTGATAGGAGGCACTTATCTCCCCTGTCCTTAGCCAAAAGTAGCCACAGGTGCGACCTCGGGTGGGTAGTGCAGTGAGGCGGGCAAGTGTCTCTCTCTCAGATGAATAAATAAAATTTAAAAGCGCTGCCCTGCTTCCGCATCTCCCATCTCGGCTTCCACTGCTCTAGTCTGGGCTGATCCCTACGACCCACAGCACCACACCCTCCTCATTCCCGAAGCAGCGGTGTCCGGCCGATTACCCGTGTGACCCAACCTCCAGGTAAGTCCCATACAGCCACCCCTTAACCTAGGCTGCCTCACTTCCAGGTGCTTCCTTGTGTTCTGCTGCTGCTCTGTGAGCTCCTCTGCCCCCAGCCCCCACTCGGGGCTGGTGTTTCATCAGGGCAGGGCCGGCCAGTGGTGGTCTTTCTGCTGGCTCTCCCCCGAAGTGATCTTATCAGTCCTGCAGCTTTAAATGCATCCATATGTTCACATGGTTAGACAAAGATCCTGGTTGAGATGTCTTTCCTGAGACCCATCTACACGTTTCTACTCAGCTGTTAACTCGATACCACATAGGGACTTTGCATAAGGGACTCAAATCTCCCACATCTTAGTCAAGGGTGCCTCATGATTTGAAGCAGAAATTGAGGAGTGACGCATCCTTGATAGCTCCCTTTTGCTCAGCCCCAAATAGAAACCATCCATATGTCCTGTCAATTCAACCTCGAAGTAGATCAAAATAGATCCTGAATCCACGAACCTTGTCCTGTCCCTACTGCTGCTCTGGCCACCATCCCAGCTTGGCCTGCATACGTAGCCTCCCAGGGCCCTGTCTGCATCTACGCTTTCCTTTTGCCCAGTCTGTTCCCAGAAGCCCCCAGGTTTCTCTTTAAAATGCAAACCAGAGGGGCACCTAGGTGGCTCAGTTGGTTAAGTGTCTGCCTTCAGCTTAGGTCATGATCCTGGGATCCTGGAATTGAGCCCTGCATCAGGCTCCCTGTTCAGCAGAGAATCTGTTTCTCCGACTCCCTCTGCCCCTACCTCTGCTCATACTCTCTCTGTCTCTCTCTCAGATGAATAAATAAAATTTAAAATGCAAACCAGAGCACATCACTCCCTGCTTAAATCCCCACACCAGCTTCTCACTGTTTCACACTCTGCAAGAGTCAAGCCCAGGCCCCTCACTACTGCCTGCGTGGCCCATGTGACCTGGGCCCCTCCACTCTCCCCACCTGCACAGAGGCAGAGGGTCCTGACTTGTCTTGGGACACACCAGTCCCCTTTCCACCTGGTGTCTTCGTCACACTCAGTGCTCTATCTTTGGGCATAGCTGACTCCTTTTTGTTGTGTGAATCTCAGCTGTCAGCTTCTCGGTGACACACCAAGGCATCAAGGAGAATCACCGTGTCTTTCCACAGCCTGCAGAATACACCGTCCCAGTGACATTCACGCTCTGCCCAGAGATGCATCCTCTCGTCACGTGGTGTCCTCACAGCCGCCCACCTCCTCTCCCAAGCAGCGAGGTGGGTTGCCAGCCCCTGGGGACCTCTCTGACATGAAAAGAGACTCTATGACTGCCCTTGAATAACCTACCTGCCAAGCCACATAACTTCCTTGTGCCCTGATTCCTCCCAGGACGCTGCTGGCCTGTGTTTGAACCTAAATGCTTGCTCCTTGTGCTACGAATTATTTCTGTATCAGGACAGCAAGACCTGGTTGTCCACTGACTGGAAAGGCCTGGATTTGGAAATCGAGGTGAAAAATCAATTTCACCTTTTACTCCACACTCATTTTGGTGACCTGAGGAGAAACACTGTGTTGGGTGAAACACCTTGTTTGTAGTAGTGTGACAACCTTTGGCGCTTAAGGCATCATGAGTATATAAATCAAGTGTTCACTCAGAAAGGCTCCTGTGGCCATTCCCAGGATGTCCCAGGTTCCTCACCCACACCTGGGGACAGGAGGCAGGGCCTCAGGAACACTGCCCGCCTGTGGCCAGCACCACCCACAGACTCCACACCAATGCCCTGGTGGGAAGACTTAGGAGAAAATGAGGAGAGAATAGGAGAGAATGTTTCCACTTGCAACAACGTGGATGCACCTAGAGGATGTAATGCTAAGTGAACTAAGTCAGAAAAACAAATACCGTATGATTTCACTCTTGTGTGGCATTTAAGAAACAACGGAAGAAAGAGAGACACAAACAAAAACCAGACTCTTAACTACAGAGAACAAATTGGTGGTTACCAGAGGGGAGGTGGAGAGGAAGGTGAGCGAAACAGGTCCTAGGCATGAGCAGTGCACCTATGATGAGCTCTGAGAAGTGTGCAGAACTGTTGGATCTGTATATTGTGCACCGGAAACTAATATACCACGGCATTACACTTCAGTTCTAAAAAGTACATTATACTTCAATTTAAAAAGAAGAAGCTGACAATTTCCTGGGAGCTCAGGCTTGCCCCCTGAGATGAGCCAGTCAGGGGCTACAACCCTTACCCTAGACAGCCTCAGACCAGCAAGCATTTCCAGGACTCAGCCCCCTAGGGACTGAGTATCTCCTGCATCTCCAAAGGCCAACTGGGGGCCCCAGGGCAAGCGATCTCAGAGCTGAACCTGGACTACCCCTCTCTTCCTTCCTATGCAGGGCCAAGCAGAGAGTGCAGGCAAATGGCCAGCCCGAGTCTGGAGCGCAGGGCACTGGGGTGCCCTGTGGGTCTAGCCCTTGACAAGGGTGATGCCTGCCAGCTTGCCACCTTCCCGCCCTCTGGAAACAGCACTGGTTTTCCTTTGGGAGCCTCCCCTCCCTATCTTGGGTTGTGGTGACTTGTCCCATTACCCTATCCCCAATCCTTCCCCTGGGGTGGGCCCATGTTCCAAGTCAGACCATGAGAGCTATTCATTTCTTGGCCACCAACACTCAGAGGATAGGTACATGTTCAGGCAGAACAGAAATTATCTCTGAATTGAAATCCTTGGCAAGTGCCTGTTAAGGCTGGAGCTGCCAGCATTCACCACATGGAAAGACCCCACAGTCTTTGTTGGCATGGGAAGCCAACAGAGAGGAGAGAAGAGCCAAGATGGAAAAAGGCATGTCCTAACCCCAGGATTAGAGTCCCCGGTGCCAGCCATGCCTGGCAGTATGTTAGCGACATGTTACAAATACGTTGCTCTCTTCTGCTGGGCTTACCCTCTTACCTCGAGTGCTTCCCCTTATGCAAAGTGAAGCCAACCTCACATGGAGCCAGACGGGGCACCATGAGCTGGGCCGATGGGGAATCCCGCTGTAAGGCTTTGGATCTGGCACCAAGAAAGACCCACAAGAGTGAGGCCTAGGCAGAATGAGCAGGAGCTCGAGGCAGAAGCAACTGCTGTCTCCCTGACTGGGGCCACAGGTGTGGGTCCAGAGCCTTGGCACCCTTCTAGGGCTGTGATGGCCTCATGTTAATGGCACTAAGGTTGCTCTGGCCACTCCCATCCCCCTCCTCTGGCCTCTGAGTGCAAGAACTGGCTGGGACAGCGAGTCTTCACGTGCCTGAGCACCCCCAAGAAGTGACACAGGCAGAACTGTTCTCTGTCCTCCAAGACAATCTCCCACATCCTCTCTGAACCCCGCACTCACATTCTGACTTTTATCCCTCTGCTCACCCCAGACCCTTGTCCTAAAATGCCCTACATTCTCTTTCTACCTATGCGCAGGGCCCCATCCCTCAAAGCCGGAGTGCCCTCTCCTCTAGGAAGCCTGCCCTGACCAGCACAGCCCATACAGGGTCCTTATGATCTGAGCCACTGGGTCACTAAAATGATCACCTGAAAGGACACAGTCCACATTGGATTAAATTCTGCCCTAAGCTGGCATAGGCTAGCTGCTGTCTCCCCAGAGCAAGTGACCTTGTCTAGATAGTCAGGAACAGAGGTAATTTGTATATAAAGAGGGGATGTTCTGACCATTCCAGGAGAAGAGTTTAGGTGGCCTAGAATACTACACATCACGTCCTGGTGGCTGGACTAAGGGAGGAAGGGCAGAGAGAAAAGAACACATCCTCTGGAGCCAGAGAGACCTGGGTTTGAATCCTGGCTCTGCCAGGAGCTACTTATGTGACCTCAGTGGGGGTCTTGTGACATCTCTGAGCCCAGGTTTTCAACTGTGACATGAGGGTAATAGGGATTTTACCATAGGCTGAAATGAGATAGCATGGACTGAAAGTGGTCGATGCTGGATAAATGTTGGGAGACAGGATAGCATAGTTGTTAAAAGAATAATGACAGCACCTAATCATCACTGAGTCCCTTCCATGTACCTGGCATGGGGTTAAATGTCTTATTCTGTAGCTCCACTTAATCCTTACTGCAACCATATAAAGTAACCCATTCCATTTATCTCCAGTAATGTGGGACCTAGGGCTGAGAGTCATGCCCAAATTCAAACTCACGATGATGGCAGAGCCGATTCGGACTCTGAGCCAGCACCCCACCTCCCTTTGTGGCCCAGGGTAACTGCAGGCCCAGCCCTGTAGTGATTGGTAGTTAAGAGCCTTGGGCTGGACTTCTAGGTCCAGATCTAAGCTCTGACACTCACTAGTAAGTTCCTTAATCTCTCTGCACCTCAGATGTTTTCATTGTCCACCTATAAACTGGAGATAGTAATACTTTATTTCATTGAATTTAAGATGCTTTCTGTTTTAAGATGCAATATTGTTTATATACCACTAACAAAGAAAAAGTGTCCAACCTAGAGTACCTGATGGGAGTCCCCCTACATAAAACCAGAACGTCTTCTGTATATAGAGATTCATTTGTTTGTTTGTTTACTGAATTGGCTCACGTGGTTACAGAGGCTGAGAAGATCTGGGATCTGCTATCTGCAAGCTGGAGACCCAGGAAAGCTAGGAATGCGATTCGGTCTGAGCCCAAAGGCTTGAGAATGGAGACCAAGTAGTGTAAGTCCCATTGTGAGTCTGAACACCCAAGAACTAGAGAACCAATGTCTGAGGGCAGATGGATGTCCCAGCTTTAGCAGAGAAAGTGACTTTGCCCTTCTTCTGCCTTTCTCTTGTATGCAATCCATTAATGGACTAGATCATGCCCGTCGCCCTGGTCATCTGCTTGATCTACTGATTCAAATACTGATCTCTTCCTGAGACATCCTCACAGACATGCCCAGAAACAACGTTCCAGCAGCTATCTGGATACTTCTTAACCCAGTCAAGCTGACACAAAATTAACCCTCCTACTCTCCATGTGTGAGAAATAAACCACCCCACTGAAAAAGTGGCAAGGAAACAGCTTTTCTCAACCTTGGTACCAGATAAAAGGAGGAAAAAATTCTCTCCTGAGAGTTTGGGCCACAAGCTTGCCTTCAGGCAGGTTGAAACCTGAATTCCCACGGCCCAGTGCAGGCCAAAAGATCTGAAGCGGAGAGCTTCCCTTAGAACTCGGGGTGGGGGATGGTAGCCGCTCCGTGCAATGGAAGAAGCAAACGGAGATTCATTCTCTTGGTCAATCCAGGCCATCGGCGAAATGTAAGGTGCTGGGAGCTGTTGAAAACCAGCCCAATACTTTCAGAAATGTTCAAAGCTGGAAAGAATATGTGCTGTTTACTCATTGAAATGGCAAAGTTTGGGACTCCAGTATAGCTCAGTCGGTTAAGCATCTGTCTTCGGCTCAGGTCGTGATGCCAGGATCCTGGGAATCAAGTCCCATATTAGGCTTCTCGCTCAGCAGGGAGTCTGCTTCTTTCTCTGCTTGCTGTTCCCTTGCTTGTGCTCTCTCTCTCCCTAACCAATAAATAAATAAAATCTTAAAAATAATGGCAGAATTTAGCCATAAAATAATGCTAACTGTCATTAACAAAGTACCCCCAAGTCTCAGGGGATTAACACAATAGACGTTTATGTCTTGCTCAGGTAAAGCTCAAGACAAGAGTTCTGAATGGTGGGCACTCGCCTCCAGTGCTGAGTCAGGGGGATAGGCTCTGTTCATCTTCAAGAAGGGGAGAGAGACGGAAGAAAAGGCCCAGGTGACATCTGTCACTTCCACCCACCATGCACTGAGCAGAGTTCAGTCTTATGGTCACACTTAACTACAGGGGCCTGGGGAATGTGAGCTAGCCATGTGCCTGAGGGGAAATCATCCGTCTCGCCTCATGGGACCATTGAATACTTCTAGAAAAGAGTTGTTAGCAGCAGCAGATCAGAATGGTGCCTGACACCATATAGGGTCTCGGTCAATGGCTGCTTTGGATTTGATTAATAATAAGAACAACTTTGATTTATCAAAGCAATGCATTTTTAAAGGCAGTCCTCACTTAACAAAGAAGTCCGTCCCCCACCCCCGGTGTTCCCCAGCGACTTGCCACAGTGGATTTCAAATAGAGATTTGAATTTCAAAAATCAGGATCTGTCTGTAGGAGTGCACAGATGGCAGGAGGCTAATATTCGTATTCATAAATACCACTTCCTTGAGAACCAGTCATTCCCCAGTTCTGTTTCCATAGAAAAGCCTGGTGCTCACGAGTGTGCATTTTAGAATTCGTGTCAGCCTGGGTTTGAGTCCCAGCTCTGCCATTTACTCGCTCTGGGACGCTGAGCTCCCCTTGGCCTTGTACACGAGGCAGGGGTTTCTGTAACTGCGACCTGGACCCAGCATCACTGCTTCTGGGGTCGTTGAGAGACTTGTCACAGCTGAGTGACGTGCACGGCACAGCATGGGGCACATGGAGGGTCTCAGCAAGGGTAGCTGTTGTTTTTCTTGGTGTCATTGTCCCTCATGACCTGGATACTGTTTCTTTACGCCCCCTGTTAGCAGCCATGGGGTGGGCTGTGCGCTCCCCAAAGTCCACCTTATACCCTGAGTCACTAAGCAAATGCTTCAGGACCTCGATGGCTACAGTGTTCTTATTTGGACATCCAGCCAACCCGTGGTCTGAACACTAAAATTTCCATTTTTAACAACTCCATTAATAGATGTATCTTAAGAAATAACTGAAAGAGTTATAGGAGGTTTCGTGTAAAGCCTTACATCGGTCCCAGTTCCCAACATCGGCTGAGGCCAGGCGGTGGCCACATCCGTCCGCCTTCTCTTTCTTAATGTCCAGCCGAGGCCCACAGACATGAGCAAATGCCTCAGATTTATAACCAAATGTAAAATGCAGCTCCATCCTCTCTGGATGCAAAACCCACAGCTTAATAGTTGGACAACCGCACTTTCCAACAGCATCAAGAACGACTTCTGAGAACTGAAATTTCAATGTTTAGTTATGGCTCCTTAAAACGTTTCAGCCACAGCTCCTGGGACAGGAGCCAGAAACACTGCCCTGCAGAGCCCAGGAGGGAAGGATCACTGACGGTAGCTTCCTGCCATGTGCTGGCACTGACGGGGGAAGGACCCAGTACCCCAGTCTTCCCCTGTCCCAGCCCGAGCTCCGGGCTGTGAGAGAGACAAGGCAATGTCAGCGGTGCAGAGAGCGGCCTGCCCTTGCTCTCCATTCCAGCTGCATGGCTCCTCGCGTTCCAGGCCTGAACTACCTTGTTTTCACGCCTCCGGACCCAGAGAACTGCCCCTCCTTCACTCTCAGGGCCGGGTTTGGTGGGGAGCTGCTGCTACCCCTAACTGCAGACCTCGGATGAAGCTGCTCATCATACACACCCCGCTTAGATGATTGGTCAGGGATGGGCACAGGATCCAACCAGAGTCACCCAGGTCTAGTCCGGGGACCTGGCTAGAACAGCCAGGAGAGAGAGAACCTGGTCCTGTTAGTCGGTGGGGGGACTGCCTCTGTGGCAGCCATCTCTCCTCCCTGTCCGGGGAAGTGACTAAGAATGGCTCCCAGAGAGGTGGAGAGAGAGAGAGAGAGACAGACCTAGTCTGCATCATATTAATTGAGTCCTTTATCCAGATGACCCTGGGGCTTCATGATCTTTCCAGATAAGTGACCTGATATTCCCAGATGCTTTTTCTGCCTCTTGGATGCCTGTCTGATCCGGCTCATGGACTGTTTGCTGAGTACATTGGCTCTTGCACCTTTAACACTTTTGAACCCTCAACCTATCCAAATCCTAGCCCTTCTCTCTACTCATGCCACCAAAACCAAGTGGAGAGCTTGCATTGAGAGCCTGGTATTATATGAGATCTGAGTGATACAGAGTTCCTATTGCCTCTGCTTTGAAGGGACCAACACACTAACTAAAAGGAGACATAAGCAGCACACTGAAGACCCTTGTAATTCAGACTGGGGGTCAGGGAAGGCTTCCTGGAAGAGGTGACACTGATCTACAATTAAGGATACATGGGAGTTGTGTAGGAAGGACAGGGGGGCAGAGGCACATAAGTGAGCACGATCCCACAGAGTCCCTCTCCTGGGTGTGAGCACCTGGCCCAGATAGCTCGCTCCTGCAGGCCTTCCTGCCTGATTTCCTCCAAGTTTCCTAGAGTCTGCCTTGTCGTCTCAGCTGTTTTCTCCTAGTGTTCTGAGATTGTGTGCAATGTGACAAACTCGAGAGATGGACAGGCAGCCACAGGCACAGGAGACACCCCAGCTGGCCACCTCTCCTGCACTCTGTAAATACCGGCCCAGGGACTCCACGCCTCCCCAGGCCATATCAAGACCTTCGGCTTTCTTCCTTTCTTTCAATTTCAGAAATCCAAAATGCACCAGGATAATGGCAAAACCACTGCATGCCTGCATCTACGATTAACAAAAGGAAACGTGCTCTCGAGTTTGTTAACATTAATTTTTTGTGAAAGAAATAGAATTTTACAGTCAGTTTTCATTCAAGTGCCTTCCCCTACCCCACAACCATTCTTATATTTTTATGACCGTATCTTGGCGAAGAGAGTGGGAGCTACCTAGTCCTAATTTTAAAGGCATGGATGGATGGATGGGTAGGTAGGTAGGTAGATACGTAGATAGATGGGTAAATAGAGATAGATACACAACAAATATGGTGCCTTGTGAGTCTTTTAATTTACATAAATGCGATCACAACTTACTCCTGCACTTGCTTCTCTGTCGGCATCAGTTTTTCAAAGTGGATTCATGCTGCCATAACTGCTCTATAGTAGTCCTATACTCAAATATACCACAAATCGGGAGTCTCCACTCCTTTTCAGAGCTACTGTTTGGTTCTTCTTTTCCACCATTCCAAACAGTGCCACGGGGAATGCCCTGGTGCAGGTGTATGGGACATGTTCTGGGACAGAGAATGGAAAGCAAATGGCTGGGTCATGGTGGATCAAGTTTTCAGTTTTGTCAGGAGCTGCCAAGAGTGACAGAAAGGGGCTGTGCCCTCTTTCCACCTGCCAGCTGTGTATGAGCTTTTCTGCTTCTCCACTTCTCCGCACTTGGGATGAGTCAGACTTTCTGCGTTTTGCCCATCGGATGGCTATGGAACAGTATACAGCGTTTTCATTTGACTCTGTATTCCTCTGACAAGTAATGCGGCTAAGGAGTTTTCATTTATCTCTGGCTGTTGGTGGTTTCTTTTTGCCAGGACTCCTGGTCTTAACCTTTCTCCACTTTTCTGTTGGGTTCTCTGTGTTTTGCCAGAAAAATCCACGTGCAGGACTTCTTGATGTGTACTGGGCACCACTTGGTCATTAGCATAGCAATTGTTTTCTGCTCTGGCCACAAATTTGGTGCCCAAGGGATTGTGTGTATGTGTGCATGTGCACATCTGTGGGTGCGTATGTGCACATCTGTGGGTGTGCATGTGCATCTGCGTACATCTGTATGTGCATGTGCATATCTTTGTGTGCACATCTGTGTGTGTGCATGTGCACATCTGTGTGTGTGCATCTGCGCACATCTGTGTGCATCTGCGCACATCTGTGTGCACATATGTGTGTGCATGTGCATGTGCCGCAGCAGTAGTTAATAACGGTAGTTGTCATAGGACAATCTTTTCCTTTATGAGCTGTGCTTTTTATGCCTCGTCTAAAAGGTCTTTCTCTATTATCTTCACAAGTTTATAAAGTTCTACTTTTTACCTTTGGATCTCCATCTGAAATTTGTTTATGGAATGAGATAAGAGTGTAAATTAATTTCCATCCTGAGGCACCTTCCTGTGACTCTTGATCTCAGGTTTGTGAGTTCAAGCCCCATGTTGGAGGTAGAGATATAAACAAACAAACAAGCAAATAAATTTCCTTCCTGTAGGAAAGCTTATGTCCAAGCACCATTGACTGAAAAGTCCTTCTTTTCTTCTGATCTATCACACCGCCCTCATCATAGGCAATTTCCTGTAAATGCTTATGTCTGTTTCTAGGGCAGGGAGTGGCACACTTTTTCTATAAAGGGTCAAATGGTGAATATGTTAGGCTTTGCTGGTCATCTGGTCTCCATCGCAGAGACTCAGCTCTGCCACTGCCGAGTGACGATACAGAAGTGAACGGGCAGGGTTGCTCACCTGTTCCACTAATACGGCTATCTTTGAAGCAATGCCTCCCTTGGAACATTTATCCTAACTTCGTAATGTGTCTTGGTATCTAATGGAAAAAAGTACCACCCTTCCTCTTTGTTTTTAGAATTATCATGGATATTCTTGGCCTTTAATACTTCTAAGTAAAAACTAAATCTTGTACTGGAATTTTTTTTTTTTTAACTGAAACTGCACTGAATTTCTAGGTTAATTGAGGGGCTCCATCTTTACGATATGTGTTTGTGCATCCAAGGAACATGTGCTTGGTGCATGCTGGGGACACACGGTATACTCTCACCCGCCATGTCCAATTCATGTGGTGTCACCACCTTCCTCATCACCTGAGCCAGAAAGCTCAGTTTTATCCTCCACCTTTCCCTCTACTTCCACCTAACCAGCCAAACACAGGATCACCTTTTCTCTTCTTTCCAGCATCCGCTCTGCCTTGCTCTTAGAAACCTGTCTCGTGGGGCGCCTGGGTGGCTCAGTGGGTTAAAGCCTCTGCCTTCGGCTCAGGTCATGATCCCAGGGTCCTGGGATCGAGCCCCACATCAGGCTCTCTGCTCAGTGGGGAGCCTGCTTTCCTTCCTCTCTCTCTGCCTGCCTCTCTGCCTACTTGTGATCTCTCTCTCTGTCAAATAATAAATAAAATCTTTAAAAAAAAAAAAAAAAAAGAAAGAAACCTGTCTCGTTTCTGACTTCAGGGAATTCCTCCTCCAGACTGTCCATTTCATCCCCACTGTGCCCCACAGACCACTCTATTGTCACTCACATGCCCTTTGCCAGGACAAAGTTCACCACGCTCAGCACAGCCCATGACACCTTCTTCATCTGCTTCCTCTTTAACTTCCATACCTCTCCACCACCTCCCCATGATACCCGATGCTCCAGCCATGCAAACACCAGCAGCCCCGCGCACGCTCTTTCTCACTCCTCAGTGTTGTGCCCACCTGAAACCACTCCATCTCTACCCAGACAATTTCTACTCAAGAGCCAGCTCAGGCATCACCATCTTTATGAACCTGTCCCCAACCTCACACCAGCCCTATGCTCTGCTGTTCCGGGAGCTGACCTTGTTGCTAATCGCATCGCACCAGGAGAGAGTAGGATCCTCGAGGGCAAGCGTCCTGATTTGTTCACAGCAGAACCCACAGCATGTCCCCTGGGACCTGAGTAGGCATTGCTAGCACTGGCTGCATAAATGAATGAAAGAACGCATGTAGTCAGAACACAGCCAGACTGAGAGGCAGGTGTCCTCATCTCGGTGCAAACACATCAGCCGTTTCCCCAGGGACGAGGCTGAGGGAGGGAAGAGCTCCACTGTCTCTGCCACCCGCTGACCTCTTCCTCCTGCCCCCCCCTTTTTTTTAATTTTTAATTTTTTCAGCGTAACAGTATTCATTATTTTTGCACCACACCCAGTGCTCCGTGCAATCCGTGCCCTCTCCAATACCCACCACCTGGTTCCCCCCACCTCCCACCCCCCCGCCCCTTCAGGAGCTGACGGGGCTGGAGAAGCAGTCGCCTGTGGCAGGAGGAGGCAGGCATAAAAATGCAAATGCGGGTGCTTTCCTCCTACACTTTTACTGTGCTCTTCTCTCCCTCTCAGACAGATAAAAAGGGAAATGTGCAGGTGAGGACAGAGCCCCTCTGGGTAAGAAAGCAATAGCATAGTGACAAATGTCGTGTGGGTTTAAGTCAAGTGCCCCATGGTTACAAACCCTCCAGGGAAATAAGGCTGACGAATGCACGGCCCCTATCCCTGCGCCCTTTTCCTTTGAAATAACTTTGGCCCTGAGAAGGGAGGAAGAAGGAAATAACTCAAAGATTTTAAAAGTAAAGTTTCTGTCTGCAAACCACAAATGGGCTGAATTTTTATAGGCTCGTTTGGAAGGACATGGAAAATCCGGTCGTCGAAAGAGCCTCTGGCCCAGGCAGCCGCCGGAGGAATGGGAAGGAGCACCAGGAGGGAAGGAAGTCTAAGCAACTCCGCTGACCCTCTCCCATTCCGGAGTGGAGCCTCCTCTGCCCTGCCCTTCCCTTGTCCTGGGGGCTGCGAAACGGGGAAGGGTCCTGTCACAGGGCTACGGCTGCTGGCAGCCCAGTCTGGGCCCGAGTCTGTGGAGGGAGCTGAGGCATGACTGGGAGATCCTGTCCGCCCAGTGTGCTCATCAGGGCCTCTCTCTCCACTGACCTCTCACCGCACGCCGGGCACTGTTCCAGCCCTCTGCACGTGCTTTTTCCTTTGACCTTCATAGGAACTCCGTGAGGGAGGCCCTGACATGTCCCCATTTTACAGATGAGGAAACTGAGGCAGGGAAGTTAAGGTATATTAAAAAACAAGACAAAAGGCCCCCAAATGGAGTGGCTTTTGCTAAGCCCCACGTCACCAAATCAAGACTTAATTTCAGTCCCAGTTCTCCCAGAAATGGAATCCTAACCCGAGTATCAGGGATAGCTTGATCAGCACTAGTTAGTTAGCCATCTGCCAGGTGGACTCTGCCACCCCTTTTAGGGAGCTCACCATGCAATAACCAACTCCCTTTTTTGTCTTGTTCCCACCCCCTTCTGCCTATAAAAGTTTTTCATTTTCTACCGCTCCTTGGAGCTCCTTTCTATCTGCTAAACTGAAGACTGCCTGCTTCGAGTCAATATTGGCTCAAATACAATCTTAAACATTTTAAAACGTCTCAGTTTATCTTTTCACCGGTAGCCCAACTTCAAAGTGGAGGATTTGAACACAGGCATTCGGTCTCCAGGGCCCATCACAGTAGCTGCCGAGGTCTCCCCGCCCCCTCCCACCACCTCACTGCCTTCGCTCACCAGACCTTGCATCAGTCCCCTGCTGGGACTGCTGTGAGGTGCGGAGGGGCTGCTCACAGCTCACAGCTACCCCTTTCCAGGGATCGCCCCTTGCCCAGAGATGCCTAGGAGATCACGGGCCACCCTCCAGGGTGACTCGCAGTCAGAGATAGTAGGCAAGGAAAGCCCAGCTCCCTTACCTCGAGGGGCAGAGAACTCTGCAGTATGACCACACTTCGGAGCTCCCTGTGAGATCAGCTGACTTGAGCGTGGCCATTCCCTGGTCCTAGCCGGCTCCCCTCACTCTCCCACAGGTCTCTTCTGAGAGCTGTCCTTCAGTAAAACCCCTACACAACCCCTGGACTCTGCTTCCGGGGAAGCCGACATGCTCCGTGTAAATAGTCCCTCATCTTCACAGCAAAGTGGTGAGCACGGCACCCGGAGCACAGCGACTGTGCAGCAGAATTCATGCGAATGGTGAGAGACGCTTTTCCCTCTTCATTCTGCCATGGATCAGCAGTGTAGGCCTCACGCAGCTCCTCTCAGATCACCTGCACGCAGGGACACGAGAGCCACACTTGTGCCCAGGGCCTTCTCTGTTGTCCCTCCAGTAAGGACAGGGAAGTTAGAAAGGAGCGACAGGAAGGAAAAGAAGAGGTCGAGGATATTACTTTTCTTCCTTCAAGTCGAGGATATTACTTTTCTTCCTACAAGTTCTTCGGGATTACTAGATAGGTGTGCGCTTCTGAGCCACAAGTCTTTAATGGTTCTCTCCTCACGCCCCCAGATGAGGGACCCTAGTGGGGGGTCTTTCCCTTATTGCCATCCCAGCCTGCAGGTGAGGGCTTGCAGCAGGCAGGGAACTGGCGGCCGAACGGTGAAACATCACGCTGACGGGGGCTTCAAAACGGAATGCCTGAGACCCTGCTGGTCTCTGCTTTTTGATCAAGTCCACGCACGGAAATGAGAGAGAGGAAAGACTCAAACCCACCCCTCCTCGTTGCCCTGCAGTACATCCCAGTGACTCTCACTTACTGGCAAAGTCAGTAAAATTTCTCACATTGCTCCTGCAGGTCTGATCATGGATGTCCTCCTCTGACCACTGCAGGCAAGAACAGGGCTCCATAATTTGGCCAGCATTTGCATAAGAACCATTTCCAGTAGGGTATATTGTAAGATTCTTATTGCAGGGATGTAGTAAAGGGACAAGAAAAGCTGTTTTTAAGGGAAATGAATAGTCTTTAGCAAAGGAATGTGAAGGGCTCTGGTCATACCTCTGCCCAAGTCTAGTGCCATTGCTGCACTGTCTGCATGACCTCCTGGGAACAGAGCTGTTCTCCTAGACTAGCACATGGCCAAGGGTCATAAGGCATCTGGGGTCTCCTTCCACCATCCACAGAGAACTGAAAGCCCAACATCAGTGACTCATCGCTTTGTAAGAGAAACTTTGGAGAGGCTTCATCTGTGTATCACAGACTGGGAGTCAGAAGACCTGTTGGATGGCTGAGTTAAGCCCCAAGTATGGGATGGTCTTGGGTGATGTCGCCCTCGTACTAGGCTCTTTAGGGTGTGGCATCTATAGAGAAAACTAGCACCGGGACAGTTTTGGTTGGATCTGAAATAAATCCACCTGGTTATGGCTTTCACAGAAGAAAAAGGGTGGGGAGAACCTATTAGCAAATACAACTGAAAAATCTAGGCGTATATTCTGGCACAGCAGAGATACAGCAGCTCAAACGATGTCATGGGGCTCCATCCAACTCCATCTCTCGGCAGTGTCCTTCCCCTGTGGATTTCCTCCACGGTGGAATCTTCTGACCTGGTGGAGAGTTGTGTAGTTCATATCTCCCCTAGAAACTCTCCCCTTCCAGACCTTTGCACTTCCAGATGCACATAGCTTGCACTGACCCCATTTGACCTACATAACTACCTGAGGATGACCCTCACACCCTGCATCCAGGGCAATTTGGCAGCTGGTGGCTAGACTGGGGTCAAGGCGCAGAGAGGGGTGTTAAAGAAAAAATTATTCATGATGCTTGTCGAAGCATTTACTTTATTCAGGACCATAGCAATAGGTATAAGGATCACTGCAATGAGGCTCTGCAGTTGAAGAGAGAGATTGGGCTCAACTCCAAATACAACAAGGAAAAGTGGGAATTTATAGCCAAGGAGCAGTCAAGGGGTCAGTGGATGGAAAATTGCTAAGAGGATCATCAGGGGTGGGGTGGTTAAACCAACCCAGGATTTTTCTGAAGGCAGGCCAGAGGGATCAGACATCACTTGGGGGAAGCTGGAGGCCCAGGAACCTGATTAAATATCAAGGATGGAAGATTCTGGTTAAACCAACTAAGCAGGATTCTTTTTAAAATTGGACAATACAAAGATGACCATGAAAACCCCAAAATCAGAGCTTAGTTGAGAGTTTGGAGGACCCCAAGTAGAATTTGGTCAAGGAAAGAGGGTCAGCCCCTCCCAAGCATCTTCACTGAGTGTCGGGGTGGCGTGACTCCCCAGGAAAGTCATCAAACCAAGGAGGAAAGGGTGCTGAGCAGGCAGGAAGGTGAGATGCCTGTTGGGCACACTGGGCAAGCTGCTTCAGAAGACAAACAAAGAGGCATAAATGGAATCCTGACCAGCTCCACCAACTTCCTTTTGGCCCCAGGATAGCCTTGTTCCAAAGCCATGCCTGATTTTTCTGAAATCATCCACCACCTCAACTGCCAAGGCACATGCTACCTTGATGGTAGAAATGATGGGTTGAATAACCTTATGTCAGTTGACATATGTAGAAGGACATCTTACTTTCAATTCAGTTGGATTTTTCCTAATTCAGAAACTATGTCTGTTGTGCCACTATGTTCAGGCACTGGGCAGAGGACACAGGGGTGGCTTTTGGAAGATGCAGTCACGAAGTCCTAAGGTTGAGTGTTGACCTCAGGAGCCCAGAACCCAGGAGGAGAATGGAAGCCAGAAACAAAAGGGCATAGCTATAGGAGGCATGGGCCATTCCCGTGGGCTGAGACATAGGCAGGAAGGGCACAGTTGAGATACAACTGTTACTGGAAAGGTGAGGCTCTCTTGAAGGCTCTAGATGCCCAAATGGGGAGCCTGGACTTGAACCTGTAGACACAGGAAGGCTTGAAGGTTGTGGAGTGAGAGAAGGGCTTGATTGGAACTTTGTGTTAGGAACATGACTTTGATACTGACTTGCAGAAGGGGTGGCGTGGAGCCAGGGAAGTATTTTGTGGAATGGGAGGAGCAGTAGGAGAAAGAATTGGGAAGCAAAAAGAGCTGTCCGGAAGCTGTTGCCATGTGCAGGAAAAAATAAGGTCTGTTTTAGAGCATTTGGGGTGGGAGTGGAAGGAAGTGGAAATAAACATGTTAGTAAGGCCTCAGCATTCCAGAAACGCTTTCATATCCATCCTTATCCCCAGTGATGCAAAAGCCCTGAGAAGGAAGCAGAATGAAGAGGAGAAATTCCATTTTACAGACAAAAAGTTGAGACCAAGGGGGCAAGAACAAGGGACAGAACTGGGACGCTCAGGGATATCTTGCTTCCCTCACCCTGTAGCCTCCTGCAGGTGGCCCCTAAACCTGAGAGATCTCTGCTGTTCCCACATTAGGAAGCGCAGGGAGCCCATTTCAACCCTCTGAAGAGCCGTGGGATAAAGCCATCTGTGCTGCTAATACTAATATAAAGTATTGATTATCTCACTGCAGGAGTCCTGAGACAACCGTCCCTGGGCTGCTGAGGCTGGCAGCAGCAGCTACTAAATTGTGTTTATGGGAAGCTTTTTACCTGAAGGGGTCATAATTCACTCTTGATCAATAACCAATCAATCCACCTGCTTTGCACATTGCAAATCCTTCAGATCCGTCCACAGAGAGGAAAGAGAGAGGAAGACAATCTGTTTATTAAGAAGAGACGACGGAATAACAGGCTAATGCAACCACTTAGGCTGGTGATTACGTTAAGTTTTGATTTTTTTTTTTTTCAATTTCAGTGAAATATTTTGAGTGATATGCTCAATCAAAATTAAAAAAAAAAAAAAGATAATGGTTTGAAATGATCTGGTCAGAAGAGGATCGGGTATTCACTGAGCACCTACTCTGTGTCCTACACTGTACAGAGTCCCCTCGTTTACCCTCACAGCCCTGCAAAGGAGGGATCATCGTTCCCTTTCCAGGAGAAACCCGCAGCACAGGGAGGTTAAGTCGCTTCCTCGACGTTGGTGGGGAAGCTGAAAATTAAAAGCACTGTCTTCCAGTAAGAAATAAGTGGAGTTCAAAGGCAGCTGGGCTTGGAGAATCTGAGTCCCATTCCGGGTGGCGGGATGAGGCTAGTTGTGGCAGGAACAGCAGTGGCAGAACAGGCTGGCCTGGGCTCCTGCTGCCTGTGGTTTTCTACCCCACTGTTTGCTGATAGAGTTTCTGTCCTTGTTTTGGAGTCTGACCCCCCAGAATGAATTCGATAGTCAGTCATCTAGAGCCACCGTCAATTTCCTCACTTCCCTGCTCACCAAACCCAGGGGCCTCCCAGGGCCCAGAGGATAAGGTCATTGAGTACCCCCAGCTGCTTTGCCAATCTCCAGGAACACCCCTGCGTGGAATGGCAGGAATTAGCCTGATGGACTCCCCAGCAAACCCTGCCTGGCCTGTAAGTCTGAGTCATCCCTACATATTCTCTCCTGTTCCCTGCCAATGACCCAGCTCCCCAGCTGCCCAGAGCAACTCACTTGGGCAGTGTCTCCTGGGCACTTCACTCCAGGATTCGCCCTTCTCTGAGCTCCAGCTGCTGCTCTTGGGACGCTGCCCGGGAGGGTGGCATGGACAAGGCTGCATCCTGGGCTCGGTGGAAGAGGGATCAGCCTCTCTGAGGGTCTCAGAGCAGACCTGAAGAGGCCTCTCTCTCAAGTGATGGGTCCTCTCGCGGACCAGGCAGAGGCGGGGCATTCCCCAGAGGTGGCTTCACCCCCATCCTCAGTCACGGGCACAACTTCAGTCCTCAGAGACAGGATGAAGAGTTAAAGATGGAACCTGGGTCTTTTCAAAGCTGGGAGTTTCACTCACTGTGGTGAAGACTTGATCTCAGCCAACAAGCCACCTGGAAGCCCGAGTTCTAACAGACCTTGAAAGGCCACAGGGATTAAAGCGTGCCAGGGCTCTGGACCTTTCTGTTTTGAAATTAGAAGAAGGAAAATAGTTTTCCATCAACAACTCACTCTCTTACTTTTTTACTGATTTGGTGAAAATTAGTTTTTCCCTACTGTTTCATAAGCAGCTGTCCTGATTCTGAAAACAGCGGCTAGCAGTGACCGATCAGACTTCCCAGAGAACGTCCAGACTTGGATTTCTCTCTAAATAAGCAATTGCATGTGGCATTGATCATCAAGAAGTCCCACAGCATTGCTCAATTAGCAAGCAGTTAAAGGTGACATACTGTATTTAAATAATCTCCCTCAGAGCGGCAGATGTCTGCAGTAAACATAGGGAAATTACTCCCAGAGAGCAGCCAAGGCCAGCAGAGCAGCCCTGGAGGCAGAGCGAAGCTGGTGGGTCTCCAGGCTCCCCCTCCACCACCCCCACCCTACCACATCGGCTAGGGAGGGTTGCCCGCTCCTGGCCCCTAGGAAAGCCCGGTTTGTCCCAAATAATCTCCGCATTGGAGAGATGCCTTCTGAGGCCAGGGCTGTGGTGTAGACAGAGTTGCTTGTCCAGTGGCCTTTGTCTCTGGTCTGTGCCCACTTTCCTGTGACAGCAGCAGTGTAGCTGTGAGGAGATACTGTGGACATTTTTCTGGTTAATTAACTAAATACACACCTATAGCCTCAGAGCCGGTAGGTCTCTGGATGAAAAGTGCTAATTTTCCTGCATTTATGTGTCCAAACTCCTTTCCTTCCCAGCTCTTACTCTGTCTCATCCTCTAAGTCGAGGAAATGCGTGGGTCCACTGAAAGGCTCAGAATGACAGGGACACGGAACCACTAATTTAGATAAATGACGGAGTTCCTAGCTCTCGGCTCAGTGCCTTGCCAGAGCCTAAGGAACTCCAGGGAGGCCGAGGGAGGGGCGCCCCACTCTTCCCTGTGCCGCACAAATTAAGTGTATTTGTCGGTTGCATGCTCCCCAGAGCCTGGTTAACGTCTGCGTGTTGAGAGGCTGCATCTGGCAGGAGGAACCTGAGGGGCCGGATGTTTCCACTGTGAGAAACAGCAGTGGTCATCATGTTCATGCCTTCCTCCCACATCCGGTCCCCTCTCCCCGTTCTGCTCCTCGCCCCATGAGGCCAACCCTTCCGGCTGGCCTGACTACCCCACAAAGTCCCGGGAAGGGCCGGAGACACAAGACCGTGGTCCCCAAAACCACCTACAGGTGCCCCACTAGCATGTGTCACAGAAGCACGGGGAGCCCTGGGGCACTAACCTTAAAACCAAGTGGTGCAGAAAGGGAGACCCAGGTCCTGGGAAGTAAGAGGAACCCCCGAATGGGCTGGAAGGAAGATTCTAGATTGGGAAGAAGATCACTGAACTGTGGAAGGGGAACCGTGCCCACCTTTCTCTCTACCTCTGCCTTCAGTGCCAAAGAGGCACCACCTGCAACACGGCCATCAGCACCTTTGAAAGTTTTCTCTCTCTTTTTAAAATAAAGTTAATAATCTTTATTACTTTGTTAAGAATTTCTTTTTTACCCCAGCTTTATGGGCATATAGTAGACATAGAGCACTCAGTACGTGTAAGGTATACAACGAGTTGATTTGATACATTCACATATTGCAAAATGATGACTACCTTAGCATTAGCTAATACTTCCAACCTATCATATTACTCCTTGTTTTCTCTTTTTGTGTGTGTGTGTGTTTTTTGTTGTTGTTGTTGTTGTTGTTGTTATTTTTTGTGGTGAGAACATTTAAGATCTACTCTCCTTAGCAACTTTCAAGGACGCAGTATTATCGGTCAATCACCATGCTGTGCACTAGATCCCCGGAACGTATTCATCTTATAACTGGATGTTCATACCCTTTGATCAACATCTCCCCATCTCCCCCACCTCCCAGCCCCTGGTAACCCCGGTCTTACTATCTGTTTTTATAAGTTTGGCTTTTTTTAGATTTTGCATCTAAGTGATGTCATAGCATATTTGTCTTAGTCTGTCGGACTTGTCTCGCTTACTGTGCTGCCGTCAAGGCCCATCCACATTGTCACAATTGGCAGGTTCGCCTTCTTTCTCCTGCCTGAACAGGAGGCTAGACTGGGGTCAAGACGCAGAGCTGTGTACCACATCTTTATCTGTTCATCCTCTAACCGACACCTGGGTTGTTTCCCTATCTTGGCAATTGTGAAAAAGGCTGCAAGGTGGCTTTCCTCTCAATTTCTCTCCCCGTCAACGGTGACTTCCTTCCTATCTGGGTAAGGGAGGCCCAAGCCCAGTCCCTCACGAGAAGCAGATGTTGAAAAATGCCCAGTGCAAGAGCCCAGGTGCCTCCCCCAGGTTAGGAATTACACATGAAGGAGGTCTTTGTCCCGTTCTAAAGAAACAGAAAGTGCCAAGGGAGAGGCCGGAGATATTTTTAAGGGAAACTTTAAATGCATTTAAATCTACACATTCCTCAGAGTCTGAGAAACATCTAGATGTTTAGAAGATCACCTAGAATTTACCCAGCAACATTTTGAACTTTGCCGTTAATCTAAAAACAGAGAAAAGACCGTCCAAGTTGCCATATAAGAGGCCCTTGTGCGACCCATTCTTTGTGGGGTCACTGCAAATCCTAGCCTGGGTGCAGCTGCCCAGAGTTGCCTCCAGCCTGAAGTGACAGGGAGGAAAGCCATAAATCCAGCCACAGGTATCCAGGGGAAGCCTGGGCCTGGGGAGGGCCTCCAGGGTGCGGCTGCCAGGTCAGGAAGGAGTGTGACACACAGGAATTTGTGTTTCTGGTACTTACAGAAAACAGCTAAAGAGGGCATGTGAGGCCTGATTCAGCAGCCTACACCGAGGGACTCATGAAGCCCAGAGAACGAGGTCCCTGGGAAGCAAATACTGGAGGCACAGTGATTTCCATGAATGGGCTACGAGACACCTCAGCTTTCCCTGGGAGGGTGGTGAGCTGGCAGGAAGGGCTTGGCCCCACGAAGGGGAAACCACTCCTGCACCAAGGATCTGGATAGAGACGCCCCAAAAGGCTAACTGACTTCACGAGGCAGGTTAAGATCCTAGTTCTGCTGTTAACTTCATGTGTGACCCTGCTAAGAACCTCAAGTCTATTCTCCCATGAAGGCAGCATCATAGCACCCGACCTTCTTTTCAGGGAGATACATGGGCTTTTCCCTACTCTTAGACCACCTCTGCACCCTGATATCCCAAAACCAAGTGTTCTGTCATATGACTGTTACAACCTTGAATGTCTAGTCAGAGTGTCTGGCCTCTGCATGGAGAGCTCAGTGGAGGTCCCCAGGCAGATTTCCCCAGTCCGCAGCTGTGCCCCAGATTGACCTCACCTCTGGGATAGGACAGACCTGGGCCTTTCCTTGAATTCTTATAATCATTACAGAGCTCCTTTGCTGAGGACTTCTATGAACCAGACATTGTTCTAAGTGCTCTATACCTGGCAGCTCACAGCCCTCCAAATGTCTCTGGTGGTAGGAGAAAGCTAAAGCAGAGGCCGGAGAATCTGCCCCGGGGCATACAGCCAGCTCCTGCACAGCCCCTCCAACCCTGTAGTTTATCATCTAACAAGGTCTGTGAAGTGGTGGTTTTACTCCCATTTCACAGATGAGGAAACTGAGCCCTGGAAAGGGCAGATCACTGGCCTAAAGAGGCACACCACCCAAGCCGGAGGCAGAGGCAGGCTCGCCCACCACCTGAGGCGTCACATGCGCCCTAATCCCAGCCACTCCACAACACGGCCCTGGAGGTTAAGGCCTGGAACAGAAACCAAGCCACTCACTCCTCCAACCCTCGGGTCATGCCGAGCTTCTACTTAGTTCGCATTCTTTACCTGACATACCCAACCGAAGCCAAGTGTCTAAATTGTTGGTTCTGCTACAGCTGGCTGGATAGTTACTTTTCTGCTGTGCCCTGAGAACAAGTGGACTAAGTTAGAGCTGTCTTTCACTGTTTGACCAAGACCAACCCTTTGGCTTTTGGTGGCACTCCTTCTGCTTCTGACCAAAGCCTCTTCAATCATCACAAAGAGAATGTTTTCTCTCCAGAGAGCCATCATTCCAGAATACACAACAGAGTCAGCCAAGTGGCGCTCCCCACCCCCAGTCAGTTTCCCCAGAAAGAAACTTTCTTCTGTCTCGGACCTTGGGGCAGACTTGGGGCAACCTAGTAACATGATTGCTAAGACACATCAGGTGCTTGTCAGGTGGCCGGCCCTGTGCCCTGCTTTAGCTCATGTCACCTCCTATTATCTCTACGAACCCTGGAAGGAAGGAAGGCATGATTGTTTTCAGCTTATGGATGAAAAACTGAAAGACAGAGAAGTTCAGTCATATGCCTTGGGCACGGCAAAGGAAGAAGACATACACCTGCAGGCTCCAAACCACGCATCCAGCAAGTCAACGAGGCATGTTTTAAATACTGATTACATGCAGAGCGAATGTCAGAGAGCCCCCATCTCTAAGGATTCAACAGCTTAAGGGAGGAGACAACACATACACAAAATCATAATAAGAGGCAGGGGTTTCTAAGAGACCTCATTTCCTTGATTTCCCCAAAGAATGATCCAGATAAGCCCCTGGTGTCACTTCTGAGGTGCCCATCGAGGTGCCCACCACCAGCAGGCCTTGTCCCTTCTGTTCAGACCAACATCTGTGTCTTGAGCTCTAGTCCCAACATTTACCCAGGAGACAGAGCTGGACTCCCACTTGACATGAGTCTCCTTCCCAGAGAAAGCTGCAGTCGATTGAAGCAGTCTATTTATAGACACATACGATCCACGGCACTTTACGTGTGATGCGAACTTACTTCAGGACACGAAGTGACCCTTCTTTCACTCAATGCAGATGCATTTCCCTCTGATGCATTTCAAGATTCAGCTTTATGAAAAAGTGCTTGGTTTGGTTTGGGGTGCAGGCAGCACAAGCAGGCGGCTCTCCTCTGAACCCACCCACAGGGCCAGAAGCACAAGACTTCCATTCTGGCTCCTTGAAACCATGTCCACACACAATGAGACAGCAAGACAAACAAGAATGGAATGAAATAGTTCCCCTGTGGTTGACCATGTCCAACACCCATAACCTTCAGTTATAGATTAAATGTTTGTGCCCACCCCCAAATCCATATCTTAAGATCCTAATCCCTAATGGGATGGTATTAAGAAGTGGGGCCTTGGGGAGGCCCTGCCTTTGTGAAGGGGTAGGCGCCTTTATTAAAGAGACCCCAGAGAGCTCTCTTGCCCCTTCTGACATGTGAGGACATAGGGAAGACAGCCATGTATGAACCAGGGAGCATGTCTTCATAGAAGCTGACCCTGCTGGCACCTGACCTTGAACTTCCAGCCTCCAGAGCATGAGAAGTAAATTTCTCTTGTTTATGAGTCACATTTTCATAACAACCTGAATGGACTAAGACACCTTCCATCAGAAATTTCCAGGTACCTGGGTGGCTCAGTCCATTAAGCATCTTCCTTCAGGTCAGGTCATGATCCCGGAGTCCTGGGATGGAACCCCACATCAGGCTCCCTGCTTAGCAGGGAGTCTACCTCTCCCTTTGCTAATCTCTCCCCCTGCTTGTGTGCTCTCTCTCTCTTTCTCTCTGTCTTGCTCTTGCTCTCTGTCTCTCTCTCTCTCTCTCTGGCAAGTAAATAAATAAATAAATCTTAGAAAAAAAAAAAAAAAAAGAAAGAAAGGAATTTCCAAGTAATGATAACGCAACATTTGTGATAGGGCTTTTTTCCCACGTGGGTCCAAAGACAACAACTTTGTCTCCCCTCCCTGTCCAACTCATATGACTAGATACCACAGGGACGTCTCAGGTTCCCAGGACTCCACGTTGCACCAGCTACCCCCAAACCATGCTCATTTCACCTCCACTTTACAGCTGTATCACCTGGGCCATTGCACAGAAGATCAAGGAGTCATTTTGGGGCCTTCTTGGAGAGCAGTCCCAACCACACCTCTATGCTGCAAGAAACTGAGAGCTAGGGGATCATGACAATGTCTGTGTGAGGTTTTCAGCTCCCCACAACGTACCCATACACACACACACAACCGCAGACTCGCTGTGCTCCCTTTATTGTAAAGATGATTTCCCTGAAGTATTTGTAAGCTGGAGAGATTGCCTACAAGCTGGTGAAAGATTGCTCACTGCAGGAGATCCAATTTATTGGCAGAAATCCAGCAACCCCACGTATTGGTAACTAGCTTGGTAATGAGTCTCTTCCATGTAAATGGGCTCATTATTATCAATTTTTGTCAGCTCTTGAGTGAGTCTTGATCTGCTTCCCCACTTGGGCTCTGGGGCCAGTGCGGGGTGAATAAGAGCATCCAGCCCCACTCCTCCCCACACCAGGTGCTGCAGACCTCATGCTTTGTAGGAGGGGGGCGGGGAGGGGAGAGTGGGGGGTGACAGACTGTATCATTAGAGCTTTGAATTTAACATTCAGAACAGAGATGTTAAGGAGACTTGCAATGAGGTGTTGTAAAAACAGAGTTTGATTGAAAGAGCTGGCACGTAATGCAAATGAACACTTTGTCCCATGATTCATTGCTATCAGGAGAACTAAATTTGTGCAGCCCAGAGGAGAGATGACTAATGGGAGGCATAATAATTATCGATTTATACCTGCAAAGAATTAATCAGGAGGCCCGGAGGAGACAGTGCTCTGCGGCCACTACAGGTGTGAGTGCTGGGGAGCAGGCAGTGCAGGGAGGAGCCTGGAAATTAGGCTAAATGGCAGGAATGGCTGTAATAACACTAAGGTCTATTAGGCAGAGACATCACCTCCACCACGGGATGCCATGGAATTATCACCCCCAGAAACCCGCACAAAGCAACTTGGGGAATGGATGACAATTTTTGCAAAGATTAGTGGATTTGATGGTGCATCTGGAATGCTCTGGGGCTCAATTTCCATACCCTGGGGCTCCTTCTCAGGCAGCCCTTTGAGAAGCCTCCTTTGCTTTATTTAGATAAAACTTCAAGCCTCCACTCACCCCGAATCACCTATCTTAGAGCACTGACTCCAGAAAAATCCCTGTGTCCAACACAACGTGGATGCAGAGAGAGAATTTCATCCTTACATTAAGCATGTGTTTATTGAACACCTACTATGTGCCAGGTGGTGAGTAGGGCAATGTCCCTGCTATCAGAGCTTGCATTCTAAGCCAGGAGACAGAAGGGTGACACCAGGGGCAGGCAAACCCTCGTAAGAGATGCTGGCATGGCCAGGCTTTACATGATGCTCAAGGAGAACCAAAACGCAGTGACCAGTTCCAGTCCAGGTTTTGCAGAGTAGGCCCTGAATATGTCAATTGCCTTTCCTATAAGAGATCACAACTGCTCAGAGGTCATTTGAGAATTCTGACTTCCTGAGTAAAGTTTGAAGATACCAGTCAACTCCTTCTTGTGCACTACACACGGGCGACAGACAAGCCCATGGTTTGAGTCACTCAGTAAGATTTTCAATTAATTGCCAATATTTAAGAAATTGGAAGATGTCACGTGAATTCAGATTTCCAATGTCTTTCCAGAAGTCTGGTCCTCACACAGAACCTGCATCTCTACACGCCAGCGGTCACCTGTGGCTGAACGGTGACAGCCCCTTTAGGTCTCCAGTTTGCCACAGTCCCCGCTGCTCCCTCCTGATCACAGACACCCTGTTTCAATTCTCATTTTCCCAACCCAGCCTCAGTGGGAATTTGATTTTCTCCTCCTAGGCTAAATGAACGAAACTATGAGGTAGCTGGCCTGCACTAGCTTATGTTCTAGCAGAAATGCTTCCAACCAGTTATAATTCAGTGTCTTAATTTGATTAATATCTTTGCAATAATCAGTCACCTAAAATGTATTTCTCTTTTCTGCACAGCAGCAATCAAATATGCAATTTCAGAAACCCCTTCCTCTCTACCACAGCTTCTGAGCACTCTCTCCCACTTACTGACAGCCCGAAGTCAGCAGTCTAGACGATATCTTCTGTTCTCTCCAGTTTCCAGGAGAAGCACGTCACTTACCCCATTTCTTCCTTTGCTTTGGCCACCAGGAGGCTGACTTCACACAGGAGTGCTACGCAGCAGTTAATAATTCAGCTCAAGGCTTGGTTGCCTCTCTACCGCTCCATCCCCTGATTGATTTTTGACCTGTATTTCTAACGAGTGAGTTTTATTACAGCAGTCATGGAATGTAGGAACATGCCAGAATAAGAGAAGCTGGGGGTGGTCCTTGCCCCAGAGATGGGAAGCAGTTAGAGGCAGACACAGGCAAAATGTATGCAGTTGGCAAACGTGTGGCGAGGCAGCGGGGAAGCACAACACAGTAGGTATAACGGACAAAAGCACGTGGGATATTATTCACCCAGCGGACAGACATGGTGAGGTCCATGGGGCGTGTGCTACAGTGGGTGCCGGAAGACACGGGGAGGGATCAGGCCAGGTTTCCATTTCCAGGAGTACAGCGGCAGAAACACAGACTTGACAAAGAAAGTCTGACCCTGCTGCCGGGCTGCACTGGGACCATCAGATTTGTCAGATTTCAGCACAGTTACCGTGGAGGACACTCTGGGCTCGCCAGCCTCCCGGCCCAGGATGGACTGTGGCTTCTCAAAGCCATGAAGGGCCACGCAGCTGCACCTGCCCGCCACCCCACCCCCTGCCCGGAGGTGCAGGGCAGCCCCCTCCCTGAGAGCAGCCTCAGTCACCGAGGGGCAGAGCCTCACCCTCCTGGTCTTCCCAGAGGACGATCCTGTGTGTCTTCTCAGACGGGCCCAGAAAGTTGAGCCCTAGGTGCCCAGTGGCCAGCTGCTCCTTCACACATGCTTACTGACTCTTCTTTCTTTCCCCGGCTCTCTTCCCCCACACCCTAGGATTACGTCCAAAACAAACTACTTGCACTCAAGTCGTTGCTCCAGGATCTGCTTTTTAGGGAGCCCAAGCCCAGACAGTGCCTCAGAGTATGCCTGACACTCGGTTCTGAGCTAAAGGGTGGGGAGAATCTTCAGGGACCTGAAGACACTGGAATTGGGCCAGGCTTCAGTGCACAAAGAGGGTGGCACAGGACAGATGCTTCCTAGAGGAAAGCACAGCCTGAGATGTAGGGAGAAGGTACGGGGCTGCTGAAGGGAAGAGCGTGCAATGAATTCATGGGCTACAGGATGAATGGTGCGAAATGGGATTGGAAGAACTGAATGGGGCTGCATCACCAGTGGGTGTGAACACCTCAATGGGGAATGCAAGCTTCATTTTGGACATGTAGATGTGACATAGTTTGGACAAGGCAGCTGTGGAGGCAAGAAAGGATCTGATGAAGGTGAGAACAGAGGTTGTCTGGGGAAGGCAGGCTCAGCTGGGTTGCCACCAGTGAAATGTGCCTTCTCCCCCTGTGATTAGAGGATGCCGTGGATGGTCCTGTGTGTGGCAAAGTTCCAAAAGAGAACTCCCTGGAAGGCAGGCATGGCTCCAGCTCACAGATCAAGAACAGGACCGGAAGTGGGAAGAACTACTGTCCCCAGCAGGGCAGGGGAGCCAGCTGAAATTCCCAGGTGGGCCGGTGATAGCTGAACAGGCCCCAGAGGGCATGTCCTACCACCCTCCAACCAGATGGGACCTTAGTGGAGTTCCACCTGCCTCTGGTGGGAGCAGAGCTAGCCTCCTTATCTGAAGGTGGTTGAAGGTCCAGGAGGCCAGACTATACAACCCAACAGACGGTTTAAGAGTTAAACAAGTAACAGAACCATAGAAATAACTCAACTTGTTTGCCCTCATGACATCAGATAACCATTAAACCTTGTTCTTTCCAGCTACAGCGACCCACATTTTGGAGCAGCCTGAGTGAGTATGTGGCCATAGTGGGAACAAGGATGGAAACACGGGCTTGGGTCTGGTCGGAGCTCAGCTTTTCCGACTCTACTCAAGGCCCCCAACCCCCACCTCTTCTCCCAGGGAAGCCCTAGTTCTGGAAGAACTAGGATTAACTTTAGGAACTTCAGATTCCATCTTCCCATCAGCCCATTTCTGAGTTGCTTTCTCTTCTTCAGTAATATATTTCTCAGTTACTGTGGCCTTTTAAAAAGTGTCTTCTACAGGACACAGATTTCACAGGTCGTTAATAGATGGCCTTTTAAAATAATGTTTCAAATTCAGACAACTTTGGGAAATGACGTGTTGAGCAAAATTAGACGGACTTCTTTACTACAGCTCATCCCAGCTTTCAATGTGGTCAGAATAAGCTACATAATTTGTGGGGCCCAGTGCAAAATGAAAACACGGGGCTCCTGGTTCAAAAACTCATGAGAATTGCAAGACAATCACAGAGACTCACAGCAAGCACAGGACCTTTCTGAGTGGGAGCTGGGTGCAGACTGTGCATAATTGTGCACAGGTCAGCGTGGCTCTCCAAGAGAAGGAAAGAGGCCCAAAGGGCACGATGCGTCCTGAGGAATTCAACCTACAATTCCAGCCCCACAGAGCACGCTTAGGGAAACCCCACATCAAGCTGACATCTCACCTTCCCCTTGTCTGATATGGGGGGACATTAATAGTTTATGACGAATCCCATGGACAACTGCACACAGAAGGAGAAGACAGCCCTACACCTGCTAGGCTGTTATTTTTTTAACTGTCAGCTCAGTCCAATTTTTATATTTTTTAAAAAGTTGTGTCCATTAGTAATTTCTACTTATTTCTTATTTTATTCCATCCTTTTAAATAAAACCCAACATCCTGAACTACCAAAACAAATTTCTAGCAATAATAGCAGGCAATTTGCAATGAAAGATGAATATAACAAAAATAGTCCACCTCGACCAGGGATGGTGCATAATTTTGCACTTAGGATGCCGGTGCTGTTAAAGCGCTCTCGGCCCCCTGCTTTATGCTGTTTCCCCAGGTGGCCCCTTGACACTGCTTGAGGCCTGGCTTCTCTGATCGCCTCTCCTGGGTTATTTATGGCTGAGGAGGGTGGGAGTAGGGAATCAGGAGCCCAACACTCAGCTCTGTGAATGGCTTAGAATTGGGCTGGAAAGTGAGGAGAGTGATTGTCCCATTAACCCCACTTTCTTCCAGGGCCAGTCACCTCTGCTGCTCTGACTCACGGTCATCTCTGGGCTCCCACTCTGTCAGCCTTCTGGCCTCGGAGGTGGTCTGTTCACCCGAGCCCTCCATCCCTCCTGCCTCCGCCCTCTGCTGTGAGGCTGCACTGGCTGAAGGCAGCGGCCTCCTCCTGCACATAGTCATCGGCCAGCTCTGAGCGGGCCGAGTGTGGCTTTAGGCCAGCCGGCATCTCCCTGCACCCCTGGACACGCTTCAGCGCTGACTGAGTGCATATGGCTGTACTTTCGTTGAAGGCCACCCAAATGCCAGGGCTCCCTGGATAATTTTCATATGATGTTCACAGCTCCAGTCCTTCAGAAGCTCAACTTTGGTTGGAGGAGAGGGACTGGTTCCCAAAGAGCCAGATGACAAAGTGACCGCCATGCAAATTTGTCCACAGCACACCCCTGCTGAAGCCTGTCCGATGGACCCCTGCCATCCATTGTTGAAGTCGTCTACTCCTCAAACGGTCCTCTCTAGGCCCTTCAGGATCTGACCTGTCTTCCAGGCTTGCCATCACCTACTCCTTCATGCCAGTCTCACACATTCGGCTACGCCTGCCCACACTCCATAGCTATTCCACACACCCAGGCTTTGGTTAAGGCTGCTCTGCCACCGTGATGCTCTTCCCCTCACTGCCTCTCTGGAGGACCCCTCTCATCCCTCCAGGCTCACCTCAAGCATTAGTTCCTCTAGGAAGCTTTCCACAATCCACACCTCCCAGCCGGGAGAGACTGGCCACCTCCTGCCATCTTTGTACCTTCCCTGGCCCAGCAGAGGTTTCCAATACAGCCTCAACCAGCATCTCCTTGTCAGGAATCTGTCTCTCACCAGGCTGCAGGCAACCTGAGGGCAGGGCCCAGCACATAGTAGCTACTCAGTAAATAGCCATTCAGTGAGTCTCTGAATCAGTAGCATAGACTCAAGCCCTTGAAGAGTTCTAAGCCTTGGTCCCTAGGGGCTCTAAACCTTGGTCCCTAGGGGCTGGAGCCCACTCCTAAGGATGGGATTGGTGACTTCAGCCCTCTTCCTCCACATGCCCCTGCCCTCTCAGTACTGTCCCTTTCCTTCACAATGGGAATCACAGAGTCAACAACAGTGTGTAAGAAGGCAGAGAAGAGAAAAAGGAAATTGCAATCTTAAGGGTGACAGCCCTGAAATGTTGAGTTTGAAAACTGCCTGGGGATTCAACTTCACATCCTTGGCAAAGTAAATGCAAATACATATTCAAATTCAATGTAAACTCACTGGCGAGTTTCCTCCCTCATTACTGGTGCCTGGTGAGACTGGCCGTCCTCGGGTGCCGGGGCCTGTCCTGCTCTGCTCAGCTCCCTCCATGGTGCCCATCCAAGAGCTGAGCTCCAGACAGTAAGAGTTCCACAAGAACAGCTCCCTGAGGAGAAGTCCCAAGAGAAATCCTTCTGGAGACATTGCCTGGTGTGAAATCTTCTAGGGATGATCTCCATGGGTGCAAGGCTTCCTACAGGAAGGAGATGGGCCCAGTATGAGCTCCAGGAGGGGAGCGGGGATTTGGGAGAGCGGAGAGGGGTAACTCATTACAGTGAGGACTCAGTCGTCATTGCATGGAGAAGACCCTGCGGGGCTCCTCATTTCAGAGGCAGAAGCTCAAAAGGATGAGAAAACCAGGCTGTCTCTGTTCAAGGGGAGGGATTGGAGGCACAGAAAGTTCAGGTTTACTTAGAGGACTGATCCTGAGATCTCTGGGGATCTTGAAGGGAAAGGAACACCTCTGAAGCTAGAAGTAAATCTTCCCCTTGGCTATAGTCACAGGAATAGATGACATTACTCTAGGTGGTCCTTCCTGTCCTGGAGCCCCATGTTCTAGAGCCACAGACCTTGTGTTTGGGCAGAGAGGCAAAGCTGAGAAGGAAGCCATGAATGCCAGCAGCCTGGCAGGCATAGTGTTCTTTTCTGCTGACTCAGCATAGCAAGGCCTCTCGGCTGGACTCAAAATAGAGTCCAGCTACTAGCAAAATGGCTCAGTTAGAAGGCAAATGCATGGCTCATTTCTGTGGCTTCCACTCCAGTGGGTGGTTCAAAGCTAGCTTGTATCAGCACCTGAGACAGCTCCTTCCTTGGGTTGAAGAAGAAAGCAAGAGAAGAAGCTAATTGCAAGATGCGCCTGGGACACCAGAGTCAGACACCAGAGTCAGAGCCTGCAAGCTGGACCACAGTGGTCTTCCTCGATTAAGGGAAGATCCCTAAGCTCTAGCCAAAGTACCATAGCTGGAATATTCTTCACCCAACATTCTTAACAGTGCAAGCTAAACATGCTTGCCACCTACTGAGCACCAACTACACACCAGACATTCTGTATACATTACATTAACCATTGCCACAGCTTTACAAATTAGACATCATGGTTATTCTCATTTCACAAATGAGGAAACCAAAGTTCAGAGTGGTTAAGACCCCTTCCTCTGGTCACACAGCAAAGGAAAGAGGCAAAACAAACTTGTCCAAAGATTGTTCTTGAAGGAATGTGGGAAACCTCCCCATCCTCCTCTCTCTGACCTAACTCAAGTGCTGTTTTAATGTCCTCTTTAGAAAGTCATAGAAGAGGTGCCTCGGTGGTTCAGAGGGTTAAGCCTCTGCCTTTGGCTCGGGTCATGATCTCAGGGTCCTGGGATTGAGCCCTGCATCGGGCTCTCTGCCCAGCAGGGAGCCTGCCTCCCCCTCTCTCTCTGCCTGACCCTCTGCCTACTTGTGATGTCTGTCAAATAAACAAATAAAATCTTAAAAAAGAAGAAAGAAAGAAAGAAAGAAAGAAAGAAAGAAAGAAAGAAAGAAAGAAAGAAGCCATAGGAAACAAAGGTTTCCCACGCCAGCGGTGGGAGGAAGGTTTCACTGCAACCAGGCAGGGTGGCCATGGCCTTAAGAGGTGACTATAAGGACCCACTAAAGGTCAACATTCCTGGAAAGTTACACTTACAGAGCTGGCCATTTTTGTGTTCATGGAGTGAAGGGAAAGGAAGAACTGAACCTAACAAATTTGGTGCATTGTCAGAGCACATTATCAAGCTTATCTTGGCCCTCAAGTCCTTCCACAGAACATACCCACCTCCAAGTACCTGCCTACTTCACGGTTTACCCTTCTTTACCATGTATGGATCCTCCCTTCACACACCCTTCCTTGAGGTTACAAAATAATGCTCAGGGGTCTACAGTGTCCCAGCAAACCCAGCCCTTCTGGTAACAGTTGCTCTGCTGGAAACTCACCCTCCCTGTGCTCATCCCACATGCCTTGAGAAGTCTCTTTCCAGTTTGGATTCCAAAGCAGGTACATGGCCAAGCTTGATCAGTTCAGACCCTGCATTTCCCTGCCCAGGTCACTGATTCAGGATGGACAGATGGCCTGAGTGAGTCATCAGAGCTAACAGACTTGAGCCCACAGATGTCTGGAACCATTAGAAAAGAAAGTGAATTTCCCCTAAATGGTACAGAAGGATGCCACAGGGCACACCTGCCTGGAAATGAAAAGGAAAGTGGAACAGGAGAGAGCCCTAGTGACATTCTCTGAGAGCCATGATCTAGCTGTTCCCAAGCCACATACTCTGGGCTTTCCAGTTAACATGAACCAAAACAGTCTCCTTGCTTGAGCCAGTTCAAGTTCTCAAGCTGGCAAATGAAAGCAAAGCATTTTGACTGATTCCCCCTCCAGGTTTTTGCTTCTGCTATCTTGGTTACTATAAATTTATCTTTCTAGACTATATAAGTCCTATTATTCCATGGCATATATCCTAACCCCTCTCTTCTCTGACCAGACCTGCTACAGCTCTGGATACCAAAAGTCTGAGAATTCTGTTCCACAAGCCTGAGACCCAGAACTGGTCTTTTCCCACCCTGGCAACAGCACCCAGCCAAAGCTAGTCACAGCAGGTGCTCAAAGTGGCTTGAATGTGTTCCCCCAACCTCTACATGATCTCTCTCTCTCTCTCTCAACTAAAGTAGCATATGAAGGTCAGGAAATATGTGCTCAGCTTTCAGGAAATGACACTCCCTCCAGACTCACCTGATCTTGCCTTCACACCACAAGTATCCTCAGAAGATCTGCTGGAAGCCAGACATGTTACATAGGACCCCTAGCTTCACCCTCTTTGCCAGCAGAATGAAATGGCAATATCTGAAGACCCAGGGAGGAAGTCTCTATTCCAACACCCAAAACATATGTACTGAAAATAACTTATCTTCATCTGTAATGAACCATGATTACCCTGGGGTTTTGCCAGCTATTGGCATTGTCATTCTCTCTCTGTAGGAAGTACAGAGATTGTTGGGGAGGGAGAAAGGTGGGAAGGGTGAATGAGAGAAAATTAGAGAATGTATATGCCTGAAGATCTATCCACATTGCATTCAGAGTTGCCAATCCATGACAAATTATACCAATTTCCATTACAAAAGAATAGAATTGATTCTATTATAATAAAATACAGATACATTCTTTTTTGAATTCATTCAAGTTACAGAAAAATTTTAGGTAAATAACAGCAGAGGCGGTGGGGTTGCCATGAGCAAGAGAGAAGCTTGGATTCTCAGAATACACAAACAATTGTGATTACATTACTGGGTGACTTGGAGTGAGTAACTTAACCTCTCTGAACCTCAGTTTTTCATCTGTAAAGCAAGGATAGCAAAGTGCATCTGCTCCACTTACTACGAACCAACACAATGACCTAGGCTCTGAGCAGATAGAGGTGCTGGGAGATGATTTCAGAGCCTTGGCCTTGGGCCACTACTAGAAAAATTAGTCTCTCACTGTATAGAACTCTTATTGATGAGGTTTGGTGGCCTGTTTTGGATCTGTCCCAGAGGCCTGAAATTAATTAACTTCATCGAGTTTCTATTGCTTCTGAAATACCTTTAATCTATAGCACTATTTATGACAGAGGACGAAAGTTCAAATGCCTACAGGGCTAGGTGGTACCCCAGAAGAGTGAGGATACCAGGAATAAACAATAAGGAGGGATGAAGACTGTGAAAAATTGCAGAGTGCCTGTCCATGCCCCATCAGAGGGAGAAGTGGCCGCTGGGTACCAGTAGCAGGTGCCGTGTGGGACCGAGTCTTAATATTGACAGAAATTCTTATTTTTTTGTAAATACCAGGAATGTTGGTTTTTAGGTATGATTTTTTAAAATCTCTTATATTTCTTAGGTTGAAAACCAGTTTCTAAAACTTGTGAAACACTTTGTGAAAATCTTCAAACTGGGTTTCATCCACAGCGCACCAATCTCTGTCTGTAATACTGCCTTCTCCTTGCTTTGATTCTTTTTAAAAGTGTATATATAGGTCATACTGATTTTAAGCCCAAAATAGAAACAAATAACCCAACAAGTGCCCCCGATGTGAGCAGGGGAGGATGCTTTTCCAGTCACCCCACACCTGCATTGCTGCTAACCCGCATGGGAAAGGCAGTGGCATTCACCAATTTCCAGTCCAGTAACTATGGACGTGAGGCTCCTCCCACCTCCCCTCCTCAGGCAGCTCTCCTAGATGATCCAGCCCTTCCAGCAAAGGTCTTTAGAAAGGAAAAGGAATACTGCAATATAATTTACATGCTGTCCCGAGATAAAATTGGATGTTTCTGTCATTTCTTGTTTTCCTGAGTCTTACAAGTTCTGCAAATTAAATGTAGCATACACCATTGCTGCTGCTTGCTTTGTTCTGTGGCAAGAAAGCCAGAACTGATGGATCTCAATATGTCCCTGGGAACAAAAATTATTCCTCTCTAGGCCACATGCATTACTCGCCTCCAAGCCCCCCATGCACACACACACATTAGAATACCTAGCCATTGGAGTGCCTGGGTGGCTCAGTGTGTTAAGCCACTGCCTTTGGCTCAGGTCATGATCTCGGGTTCTGGGATCGAGTCCCACGTCGGGCTCTCTGCTCAGCAGGGAGCCTGCTTCCCTCTATCTCTCTCTACCTGCCTCTCCGTCTACTTGTGATCTCTCTCTGTCAAATAAATAAATAAAATCTTAAAAAAAAATAATACCTAGCCATCACTTTGGCTGCCACCACCAAATACCCCTCGGTGTTTATATTGTATGCTTAAAATTTTTGCCAAGAAGATAGATCTTAAGTGTTCTTATCACATAATAGTAACTAAGAAGGTAGGAGGAAAGTTTTGGAGGTGATGGATATGTCTATGGCATACAGTGTGGTGATGGTTTCACAGATCCAAACCCATTATTTGTATATATTAAATACGCATAGTTTTTTTGTCAGTCATACCTCCAATTACCTTAAAAAAAAAAAAAAACTCTTCATGTGAATGAGGCCCTTTAGTTTCAAGATTATTGAAATTAAAGCTTTACAGGATCTGTATGGACCCGTGGTGGCTAGAACCAGCTCTGGAGGGGAGGAACATCCCTTTAGAACTTATCTGGGTGTGTTCAGATCCAAGCATATGTTTGTCACCATGATAACAAGAGGGTTACATGCTACATTTCTAGATCTTTATTCTCTTTTACAAGTGTTAGTGAGAACAAGAGGTCATCTTGTGGGACAAAAGGAAAAACAGACCCTTGACACAAAGGCAAACACCTGGGGCACCTGGGTGGTTCAGTGGGTTAAGCCTCTGCCTTCAGCTCAGGTCATGATCTCAGGGTCCTGGGATGGAGCCCCACATCGGGCTCTCTGCTCAGCGGGGAGCTTGCTTCCTCCTCTCTCTGTCTGCCTCTCTGCCTACTTGTGATCTGTCTGTCAAATAAAAAAATAAAATCATTAAAAAAAAAAAAAAGGCAAACACCTGGGCACAGAGCTACTGAAGCTGATGGCTCTGAGGGCGGGTTCCTGGAGACAGCATCACACCTGTGCCTCTGCAGTGCCTGTGTCCTTGGCACCTGGCACAGCCCCCGAGCCCTCGTAGGCAGAGACCTACCTGACATGGGAGAAATGACTGGTTCATGGAGTTATTGCTGACAGCGCCATGTTCAGCTTACCTGTCTCTCTACAGATAATGATTTTAAGGTTGTGTTTGAACAAAAGAAGGAATTAACTAAATAAACTTCTATAAAATTAAAGTTCATGAGATAAGACTTTTCAGCTGTCAGGGCAAAATCAGGACATTTGCTGAGACACTGTGTGGTGAGGGTGTGGGACCCGGGCATCCTCACTCACTGTCAGTGGGGGGTGTCTTCTGCAGAGCGCCACAGTCCCAAGGCACTGCACTGATCCACCCGGTGTGACTGGCTTTGACCGATGAAATATAAAGGTGTCATTTCTGGACGGAAACTTCGAAACCATTGTGATTCAGCACATTTCCTTTTAGGGTCCCTCTGCTGTGGTGACCACAGTTGCTCCTGACTGTGGCTGTGCTGTCCCCCTGGACCTCAGCAAGAGGAACAGAATCCCCAGAGTCCATGAGGACCATGAAGCAGTAATGAGAAATGAACCTTTGTGATTTTAAACCACGGAAATGTCAGTTGTTGTTTTTTTTTAATTAATTTTTTTTTAAATTTCTTTTCAACGTAACAGTATTCATTGTTTTTGCACCACACCCAGTGCTCCATGCAATCCGTGCCCTCTCTAATACCCACCACCTGGTTCCCCCAATCTCCCACCCCCCCGCCCTTTCAAAACTCTCAGATTGATTTTCAGAGTCCATAGTCTCTCATGGTTCACCTCCCCTTCCAATTTCCCTCAACTCCCTTCTCCTCTCCATCTCCTCTTGTCCTCCATGCTATTTGTTATGCTCCACAAATAAGTGAAACCATATGATAGTTGACTCTCTCTGCTTGACTTATTTCACTCAGCATAATCTCTTCCAGTCCTGTCCATGTTGCTACAAAAGTTGGGTATTCATCCTTTCTGATGGAGGCATAATACTCCATAGTGTATATGGACCACATCTTACACAGCATAATCTAGCTTATCTGGACTCACAAGAAGATCTACCTGACACTATATATCAGAATTCAAAATATAAATGATTTCGAATCTTCCATTTTACTTGTATGACTTTTATTTGATTTCTTTCATACAACTCCAGTTTTACACGTGTGTGAAGTGATATATGTGCAACGATATTTATGGCTGTTTATACAGCTTTATTCGTGTTTATATAGCAACATTGGAAACAACGTAAGAATGTGTCAATAGCATTCTTAATATTCTTTAATGTTTAATAAATTATGGAATATCCATATTGAAGAAGAGTTGACAGCCATAGAAGGAAATAAGCCAGATTTTTATAAACTAGTAAGAAACACTTCCCAAGATGTATTGCAAAGTAGAAAAAGGGAAGACGCAGAACAGTGTGTGTAGTCTGTTGCTGTTGGTGGAAAGAATGCTCAAATGTCACAAATAACAGAGGATTTCGCTTATATGTGAAATCTTAAAAACAAAACAAAACAGAAAGCAAAGAACAAACAAACAAAAAGACTGAGCAAACTCATAAATATAAGAACCAACTGAAGGAGGCCTGAGGAGAGGGGGGTTAGCAGGAGGATGGGCAAATGGGTGAAGGAGAGTGGGAGGTACAGGCTTCCAGTTATGGGCTGAGTAAGTCAATAGGGATAAAAGGTGCAAAATAGGAAATGAAGTCAAATGTATTGTGATGGTGTTGTGTGGTGACAGACAGTAGCTACACTTGTAGTGAGCACAGTATAAGGTATAAACTGTTGAATCACTAGGTTGTACACCTGATACTAATGTAACACTGTGTGTCAACTGTACTTCAAGAGAAGTACAGTTCCCAAGCATATCTATGCCTATATGTTTGTTAATGCCTAGAATACTTCCGGAAGTGGACACAGGAGAAAAGCTCAGTAGTGGGGTCTCTCCGAGGAGGGGTAACAATGAGGCAGTGGGCATGGGAAGAATTCAGCCCACAGCACACCATGCACTCGTGAGTGAATTTCCTGTTAGACACAGGTAGTACTTCCTCTTTAAATATGTAGAACTCTGGGCACATTCTCTAAAAACTGACAGAAGTGATTGTAGAGCCTGTAGAGGCAAAGGCTTCGGAGGGTGCTAGAGATTGGAATAGAAGCAGGAGTTCTTTATGTGTACCTTCGAAAGAGTTTTACATTTTTAACCATTAGAATATATTACCTTTTTAAAATTTAACTAAAAAAAAATTTTTTTTAAAGAAACCCATCCTTCTATGTGGAAGTGGATTCATGTAGAAATCCTTGAGGACCCACTGCCATAGTCAGTCCTTCAGGAAATTCCCTGAGTCATTTCCCCATCTTTCAGTCAATGTTGAAGTGTGCCTCTTCCAGGAAGCCTGCCTCGTTTTCTCTAAAACATGAAGGATAAAGGGCTTCAGTGCGTGAGGCCTCCTGGCTGCTAGGCCCTGTGCTGTGGCACTTTTCCACTAATCTCTAATCCTCATACCCACCCTGGTTGTGTGTGAAGAGGCATGGGGGATACTGGTGTAAGAGGCGTTTTAGCAGAGAAAGGGGGAAAGCAGCGGCTAGACAGAGTTCGAAGGAAAAGATCTTTGCTCCCCAGGGAGTGGTGCCTGCAGAAAGGGCCTGGGGCATATCCAGCACATCAAGGAGTCCTCCATAGCGCCAGAGGCAGTGCTGGCCGAGGGGCCAGGAGAGGGCTATGTGGGGAGATGGAACAAGAGCCTTTAAAGTAGAAGAGATTGGAAATACCCACAGTTCCAGACGAGCAGGAGAGAGGGAGTTTTTTTGAGAGCTGGGTGAAAATGTAACTGGAGACTTTGAAATTTTTTGGAAAGATGGGAACAAAGTTTTCAGGTCCTCTTTGGGCGGTGCTTCTTCAAAATGAGATCTTCTCCCAGTCCTGAGCTGTCTGGATCCTTGCCTTACACTAGAACTTTGAGCCCATTGTATAGATGAGGAATTGGAGGCTCAGATGGTTCAGAAACTTGCCCAAGATCCTAAGCTTCTTTATAAAAGAAGCATAACTGTGTCCTAGCTCTGTGCGACTCCAAGCACATAACTTGTACTCTCCATGCTAGGTGTATCTCAGTCTTTGGGTGAAATCCCTCAACCAAACTTTATAGCCAAGCAGCACAGAATGGAGCTTCCTTTTTCTTGTGGATGTATCCAACTTCTATTTTACTATGCTTAATGACTGAGTGGAGAGATGGCTGAAAGGAAGGAAGGAGGGGTGGTTGGATAAATGGATTCATGAGTAGATGAAGTGACTTAAGTCTTGTGATTTGAAAACAGTCTATGAGCTAAAAGGGCTTCAGGCTATATTCTTTACCAGATGTATAGACAACATTTTTTATTGAGTACTGACCATAAACAGGGAGTACAGAGAAACAGACAAAATGCAATCCATCTCAGAGAGCCAGGTTTAGCAGTGCAGGAAAAGCAAGAATTTGAGTAACCATAATAAGCTGTAAAGTGAGAGATTCTTTAGTAAATTTCCAGACCCTAACATGTGGAGATTCAAAGAAATTAGGGGCAGGAAAGGATAGGTTCTGAGTGGATGCAGGGATTTTCACTTGAATCTCAAAGAATGGGCAGGATTGTGATCAAAGGGAAGGTCAGATGGTTGGGAGGAAGGGGTGAAAATTTCAGACAGGGAGAACAGCATGAGCAAGCACATGGAGGTAGGAATATTTAGGATACGTTTGGCCTGGCTGAAGTGACGTCATGTTTGTGGGTAGAGATATTAGAAGGTAGGACTGGAAGGATAATTAGGGGTGTGGAATCTGAGACTCCGATTTAAGATCCTGTTTAATGGGAAGGCATCAAAGATTCTGAAGGAGAGTAACTGACCTGGAACGCACATGCAGAAGAGTCTGAAAGTGAGGCAGCATGAGCAGTTCCAGCTGAGTCCTGGAATCAGACACTTAGGCTGGAGTGGCTCCTGCCCATCCCAGATGTGTGACCATTAGCTAGTCATTTGATCTTTCTGAGCCTCCATCTCCCTAACTCTAAGGTGGGAATAGTAATAATGCCTATCTCATAGAGTCATGAGGTTTAAATGAAATGGAGTGTATAGTGTTTAGCTCAGTCCCAGGCATATAGTAAATATTAAATAAATATCAGCATTCTGTTATCATCCCACCACCAGCACCAGCACAACCTCCACCACCACAACTAGGACCAGCACTACCTCCACCACCACCACCAGAACCACCTCCACCATCAGCACTAGCACCATCTCTACCACCAACACAAGCACTACCTCCACCAGCAACACCAGGACAAGCACCATCTCTACCACCAACACCAGCACCATCTCCACCACCAACACCAGCATCACCAGCACCACCACCACCGCCAACATCAAGACTCGCACCACCAGCAACAGCACCACCTCCACCACCAACACCAGCATCACCAGCACCAACACCAGCACCATCTCCACCACCAACACCAGCACCACCAGCACCAACACCAGAACAACCTCTACCAACAACACCAGGACCAGCACCACCTCCACTACCAGCAACAGCAGCAGCAGCAGCACTACCACCACCACCACCACAAACCATGAGCAGCAGCACCACCTCTACCACCAACACCAAGACCAGCATCACCACTACAAGCACAAGTACCACCTCCAGTACCAACAGCAGCAGCACCAGCAACAGCAGAAGCAACACCAGCACCTCCACTATCAGCATACCACCACCTCCACCATAAGTACCAGGACCACCAGCAGTAACACCAGTACCACCACTTCCACCACTAGCACCAGCACTAGTACCAGCACCACCACTGGTACCACCAGCAAAAACCAGCATCACCAGAGGCAACAGCAGCAACATCACTGCTACCACTGTTTTCTGAAAATCACCATCAACATCACACCATTCCCATTGTCATTGTCATCATCATCATCAATATTGTCACCTCACTCTAAGCATAAAGGTTTACATGGCTCACTCACCAACTTGGAAACACAGCCACTTATTCCAAACACATTTGTCAAGCATTATGGTGCTGGATGTCTTCTATTTGCCCCTCAGACTCACTCCCCATACTTTCCTTCTTGTTCTGGCAAAGCCATCCTGCAGGGGCAACATTAATAAACTGCCTTGCCCCTGTCCTCTGGCTGGGTTCCATTGAATGGGCAGTCCCTGCAGGAGAGTGGAGACAGGAGGGAAAGATCAGGTATTGTTATTTAGCTTTCCCCCTGCATGTCACCGTAGCCTGGCTGCATCCTTGGATGTGTCCCAGCAACTTCCAGGCGCTCTCTACACACTATCCTCCCTGCCTCATTTCCAGATATGGTGGCCTTCCCAGATACAGGCTCCTGCATTGTCCCTTGTGGTATCTCTATACCCTGCTGACACTTTGTGAACAGTCCTTATCACATTATCTTCCGATTGTTCTGATTTGAATGTTCTATCTGTATTCTGCTGAGCTCTGGTTGATAGAACCCTTATGTTTCCATCCCAGGGGTGTACCTAAGGTTACAAAGGTAAGAAAGACATAAACAGCCACCTCACCCCCTTAAAGCTGTCCTTATCTCATGGGGAAACAGAAATGCAACAAAAACTAAAACACAAGTTCCCAAATGCCGCAATAGAAGTAGGTGCTCTGAGTTGCAACAGCATGGAAGGAACAGCAGGGCTGAGTTTGACTGAAAGTCATGGCAGAAAGTGACACTCTGAGTCTTGGGGAGTGAATACAAATCCCCTGCAAGGACAAAGTGGGAGAAAAATGTCCCCCAGAAAACATCATTTTTTTAAATTTTTTTTTAATTTTTTATTTTTTATAAACATATATTTTTATCCCCAGGGGTACAAGTCTGTGAATCGCCAGGTTTACACACTTCACAGCGCTCACCAAAGCACATACCCTCCCCAATGTCCATAACCCCACCCCCCTTCTCCCAAACCCCTCCCCCCAGCAACCCTCAGTTTAGAAAACATCAGTTTTAAATGCATGAAAATACCAAAGTTTACAAAAGAAAGGTAAGTTGCTCAGAGCCTGGACCCATGTTGGATATGAGATTTGCAGGAAACAAGACTAAAGCAACTTAGGAATTTACCAGTGTCGAGTTGCTCACTTTTTTTTATTCTGTTAATCAAAAACATTTTTTTTAAGTTGCCATTTACTATCACTCACCACCAGAATATAATCTTGGAATAAAGGAAAGTCTTCTGCAACAAATAAATTTAGCTTTATGTATGTAAGCACTACCTGTCCTCATTTTTCTCATTTTGCAGTGGTCGCAGATCAGTGGATCCTTGGGCTGACATTGGAAACCACTGCTCTCATCTCCTCTTCTTATTCTACCCACAAAGAGGCCATGTCTTAAAAAGATAAATTCAATTTTAAAACATGATCAATTCTCTTAGTTTATTGTCAGTCATGTGACTGTTCCCCACAACCAGACCCCTGACCGGCTCCAAGTCCTGTCAGGCACTGGGGCTCAACCAACACTTGATCCTAATACTATGGGGAAAAAGCACCAAAGTTCCAGATTATTTTCTCTGTAAGTCATTTGATAATATTTTCTGCTTCTAATGACTGTTATGACAAGCAGCAAATTGCTAATTGCAGCCATCTAAGAATAGATACATTTGCAGGATTAATGACCAAAAAAGAGTATAGATTTAAGTAATAACACCAGTTGGCAGCCATTCATGCATTTATATTTGGTTGTATTTGTCTCTAGGGAGGGAAGAAGAGCGAAGGACGGCTGAGGTGGAGAAGGTCTGAGTAAATCAGTTTCTCTTCCTCATTTTTTATGTTAGATGTGATATGAGTCCTTTCATCTACCTAGATAACACAGGGGTGTACAGAGACCAAGCCTGACTCAAGGAACCACCATTGAGTTATATCTTACATGGCAGGCAGGTGCTAAATTCATCACAGAAGGTGAAAATTGCTGTAAAAATGACTTCTGATAACTTACAGTAGATGTTGGAATAAATTCTGTAAAACACCACAATTGTTAGTTTGTGTTCAGAAGTCACTTTGTATAAAAAATACAAAGATTCAAATGCAATGGTCACTCAGCTCGGTGAAGAACACATGCTGAGAGAGGCACAAGCAGAACTCTACTGATGGAAGGAGTGGAGAGTTGGATATTATCCATGCTTACACTGATGCCTGTCCACGCCAAGTGGGGTTGCAGGCAGAATTGCTCACTCTGTTTATGCTGCTGTCCTTCTCCACCTCTCTCTCTTCCCCAAATGAGTTATGTGCCCATCTGCAGCAACACTATTTGTTTACCCAATGCCAAAGAAGAGTCGATTGTTTTTTTCTTCTTCTCCAGAGAGAACTGCTTTGATGGGGGAGGCAACACAATGTGATTTGGGGCCAGAAAGACCCTTAATCTTCTTGCCTTCCCAGGGATGAGGCCTCAACCAAAAATGGCCTCAGGTCAGGAGAAGTCCAGCTGTTAGGCCTGCAGGACAATAGACTGCCTCACCACCCACCCATGCCAGCATAGTTGTAGAACCTGGGAGAAAAAAATCTATCCCATGTTCTTGAAAACTGAAACCTGTGATGTGGCTGCCTGTTTGAAAGTCATCACAAAGTTTTTTTTTTTTTTTCTTGAAATAAATTTATCTTTGAAGATTTGCCTGGTAGGGCAGGAGGACACTTCTTTAAGAGCCAGAAGACTCAGGTTCAAGCCCAGATCTGCTCAATGTCAATACTATAATCTTGGATAGCCTGTCTTGCTTGGAGCCACAGTATTTTGTTGACTTATTGCCTTAGGCAGGGAGCTTTCTCTTATATTACCCAACTCCAACCACTGTGAACTTTTCTGGAAGGTTCTCAGTAATTAGTAGAAGCTTAATTCCAGGCCCTTTTACCTAGAGTATGGTGTGAGCTTCAAGAATGCTTACAATAAAAGCACATAGAGATAGGAGGATAAACATCATGACCACATGGGGTCATTGCTGAGACTTTGGAACCCCAAAGATCCCTCAAAGGGACCAGACATTAAATCATTATAGAGTTTTCCAAAAGTGAGGTTTGTAAGTAGTGGTTTTACCTATCTACCTTACAAATAAGACCATGTGGAAAATTACACACTCATTCTCCCCTTCTATAGCCACTGCATGGACAAAGCCTATGACTTGGAGAACAACCCTTGAATCACTGTCCCTCCTCCAAGAAGCCTTTCTTCTTTCATTCAGCCTGGTCTCTGTTTTTTTGTAAAATTTTTAGACTATTTATATCCAAGTTTGCATGAACCAACTGTCATGACTGAGTCTCACTTCTCAGTGTGGACTTGTTTCACAGTGCCCACAAAGTCCCAGGCCCTGATTTAAGGGCTAAAAAGACAAAAACAAAAAGGTGCATCCTCCTCATCCCAGAATTACTGGCTTATTCACTGTGCCTTTGATATCCCAGGCAGGCCTCTGCCTTGAGGTCTTGACAAATCTTTCCAAAACACTCTCCTAGAGATATCTGCCTGGATCCTACCTCACCACTTTCATGTCCTCTTTGTCTAGTAAGATCAGCAAGCCTTATGAAATTTTAACTTGCCCTAGTCAAATATCTTGCTCTCCAGCTCAGTTCTGACCTTGAAAAATCACAGCACACTCTCCCAGTACAGCCTGGCAGTCATGGAAGAAAACAAAACAGAACTAAAGCTCTCTCATAAACTTCCAAAAAGCCGTCATGGTTTGGTCATTCTGATGGTTCCCTAAAAAATTTCACTTGAAAGGCTGACTGTATTTGACCTTACTTGAAACTTTTCTAGTGTAAAAATCCTTCTCCCTAGGGGATATTTGTGGAAAACAATATAGAGGCAAGTGTTTTAACTTTTCAGATGTCTGAGATGATGGATTAAATTTAGAGTAAACAATAGACTAACCAAAAAACTTTAAAAGACAAGCTCACAGGAACTTTGAAAAGTTCTGACATATTCCTAGAAACTAGAGAGCCACATACATATCCAGGACTGTACATATGTTCAGAAAGAAATTGAAGGTGTCCTAAGCTCTCACATCTGGTTGGCCTTGAGGCTCTGCACAAGCAGAAAGTGGAGGTTAAGGCAGAGTTGTCAATTGCGTGGCTTAGTATTCAAAGCATGCCTCAATATACATGCTCCTCAATGCAGACTGGGAGGTTTATTGGTTCCAGATGTTTAAGGAAATCTCTGTTTAATAACTGGCTGACCACTAAGCTGAGTAGAAATTTCAGTGGCCACAAATAACTAAGAATACATATTTTACAAAATTAGTTATAAACAAACAACAACTTCAACATTTAATAAGAACAAACCATGGGGAAAGAAGGAATCTGATTGACAGAGTAGTCTTATTAAATTATTTGCAATGCTGAGTTTTTAACAAGAACAACCAAAAAGTAAAAGATATGCAAAGAAAAAAGAAACCTGCCCATACTCAAGAAAAATGTAATAGAAACTGTCCCTGATGAATCCCAGAATTGCTGTCAAACTCAACGTCAATTGAACTTAAATCAGCTATATAAAATATTTTCAGGAGGGAAAAGAAATCATCTCTAAATAATCAAATGAAAACATGAGAATGATGGCTCACCAAATATTGAAAATCAATAAAGAGGTAGAATCATAAAATAATGAATGAACTATAAATTTTAAGAATACAATAACTAAAATGAAAAAACAGCAAATTTGAGCAGACAGAAGAAAGAATTAGCAAACTTGATCAGTGAAGAATATCCAGTCTGAGGAATGGAGGGAAAAAAAATTATGGTATCAGAGATTTGTGGAGCACTATCAAGAGTGCCAACATATGCATAATGGGAGTCCTAGAAGGAGAAGAGAAAGAATGGGACAAAATAAATATTTGAAGACATTATGACCAAAAACTTCCCAAATTTAATGAAAAACATTAATCCAAAGAGGTCGACAAATCCAAGTAGGTTAAACTTAAATAGATCCACACAGTGAAATGAAACTGTCAAAAGACAAAGACAAAGAGAGAATCTTGACAGTGGCAAAAGACGACTCATGACATACAAACGTTTCTCAATAAGATTAACTTCTGATTTCTCATACAAAACCATGAAGGTCAGAAGGCAGAGGGATGATATACTCAGAGTGTTTCTAAAAGAAAGACTGCCAACCAAGAATTCTATATTCGGAAATAATATCCTTTAAAATGAAGAGGAAATTAAGACATACCCCCTAACAACAATGTACCAACAAATTAGAGAAACTTGATGAAATGGAAAAATCTCTAGTCAGGTGCAAGCTACTAAAACTGACTCAAAAAGAAATAAGAAACCTAAGTAGACCTGTAAGAAGCAATGAGACTAAATTAACATGAATTTAACTAACATCACACCTTTAAAAACTCTTCCAAAAACAGAAGAGGAAGAAACATTTTCTATTTTATTCTCTGAGGTCAGTATTACTGTGATTGCAAAACCAGACCAAAAAAAAAAAAAAAAAAAAAAGAGAGAGAGAGAGAGAGACAGAGAAAAGAAAAAAGAAAAAAGAAACTACAGAAAAGATATTCCTTATGAATAGAGATACAGAATCCTCAACAGATTCAATCCTCAGATTGAATCCTCAATCCTCAAATACCAGTGGAAAAGATCCAATAGCACAAAGGTTGTGGGCTAAATTGTGACATAGGAATTCCTACCACTCATTTTCCTCTGTCAGAAACATCAGTTTGAAACACTATACATGCATAAAAATACCTTCATAACAGCCAAAGATTTAAGTGAGGGATTTCAGGATTGGAGTAAAGCACAGAAATAAGAAAAGGCACATTAAGGAGGGTAAGAAGAAAGCCTTGAAGACAGATATTACACCCAATGGCAACAGACTTTTCTTAAGTGCACAAAGAATATTCTTCAGGATAGATCATATGTTAAGTCAGAAAACAAGCCTTGAAAAATGTAAGAAGATTTAAATCATACCAAGTGCCTTTTCAACTAAAATGGTAAGAAACTAGAAATCAGTAACAGGAAAAAAAAACCTAAAAATTCATAAATGTGTAGAAATTAAATAGCACACTTCTGAACAACTAATGGGTTAAAGAGGAAATCAAAAGGAAAATAAAAAAGTATCTTGAAATGATGAAAATGGAAAGACAAAATACCAAAACTTATGGGATGCAGTAAAAGCAATTCTAGGAGGCAGGTTTGTAGCAATAAATGCCATAAAAAATTAAGAAAGAAGAAAGATGACAAGTAAACTACCTAACTTTATTTCTCAAGAAACTAGAATAAAGGAGAAAATTAAGCCCAAAGTTTGCAGAAGGAGAAAAATAGCAAAGATCATAACAGAAATAAATGAGGTGAAGACTAGAAAATATTAATAAAATAAGAGCTCTCGCTTTGAAAAGAGAGACAGCCTGAAACTTTAAACTATATTAAGGGAAAAAAAACAGATAAGATTCAAATAAATAAAGTCATAAATGAAAAAAGAGACATAACAACTGACACAACAGAAATACAAAGGATCATCAGAGACTACTATGCAACAAATTGGATAACCTAGAAGAAATAGATAAATTCTTAGACAGTCTCTTCAACAAATGATGCTGGGAAAATTGGACATGAAGAAGTGTGAAACTTGACCATATTTTACACCATACACAAAGATAAACTCAAAATGGATGAAAGACCCAAATGTGAGAAAGAAATCCATCAAAATCCTAGAGGAGAATACAGGTAGCAACAACCCCTTTGACCTCAGCTGCAGCAACTTCTTCCTAGACATGTCTCCAAAGGCAAAGGAAACAAAAGCAACAATGAACTATGAGGATTTTATCAAGATAAAAAGCTTTTGCACAGCAGAGGAAACAGTCAACAAAATCAAAAGATAACCTATGGAATGGTAGAAGATATTTGCAAATGTATTATGAGGGCTAGTGTCCAAAATCTATATTGAAATTGTCATGGACCCAATGTCACCAGAAGGGAGGAATGTGGAGGGATGGGGTAAGCAGGTGATGGATATTAAGGAGGGCACATGTGGTGATGAGCATTGGGTGTTATATTCTCTGTCTGTCAAATAAATAAATAAAATCTTTTTAAAAAATGTTTAAGTTTTTTAAGCAACTAATAAATCTTTGAACACTACATCAAAAACTAATGATGTACTACATGCTGGCTAAATGAACATAATAATAAAAAAAAACAGAAAAGAAATTATCATTAACAGCACCCCCAAAAATAATCCAGTCGAGAAATAGGCAGGTGACATGCCTAGACACTTCTCCAAAGAAGACATACAAATGGCCAACAGACCCATGAAAAAATGCTCAACATTACTCGGCATCAGGGAAATACAAACCAAAACCACAATGAGATACCACCTCACGGGGGTAAGAATGGTTAAAATGAACAACCCAGGAAACAACAGGTGGTGGTAAGGATGCAGAGAACGGAGAACCCTCTTAAACTGTTGGTGGGAATGCAAACTGGTATCGACACTCTAGTGAACAGCATGGAAATCCTCAAAAAGTTAAAAGTAGAGCTACCCGGGCGCCTGGGTGGCTCAGTGGGTTAAGCAGCTGCCTTCGGCTCAGGCCATGATCTCAGGGTCCTGGGATCGAGTCCCGCATCGGGCTCTCTGCTCAGCAGGGAGGCTGCTTCCTCCTCTCTCTCTGCCTGCCTCTCTGCCTACTTGTGATCTCCGTCTGTCAAATAAATAAATAAAATCTTTAAAAAAAAAAAATAGAGCTACCCTATGACCCAGCAATTGCACTCCTGGGTATTTATCCAAAGGACACAAGCATAGTGATTTGAAGGAACACATGCACCTTAATGTTTATAGCAGCAATGTCCACAACAGCCAAAATATGGAAAAAGCACAGATATCCATCAACAGATGAATGGATAAAAAAGATGTAAATACACACACACACACACACACACACACACACACACACACCCCACTGTGAATTACTCAGCCATCCAAAAGAATGAACTTTTACCATTTGCAACAATGTGGATGAACTAGAGGGTATTAAGCTAAGTGAAATAAGTCAGTGAAAGAGACAAATACATGATTTCACTTCTATGCAGAATTTAAGAAACAAAATGGATGAACATAGAAGAAGGGAGGGAAAAATAAGGTAAGACAAAATCGGAGAGGGGGACAAACCATAAGAGACTCTTAACTATAAGGAAAAAACTAAGGATTGCTGGAGGGGAGGTAAGTGAGAGGATGGGGTAACTGGGTGATAGGCATTAAAGAGGCCGCTTGATGTAGTAAGCACTGGTGTTATATGCAACTGATGAAACACTAAATTCTACCTCTTAAACTAATAATACACTATATGTTAAGTAATTGATTTAAATTTAAAAATAAAGGGGCACCTGGGTGGTTCAGTGGGTTAAACCTCTGCCTTCAGCTCAGGGTCCTAGGATAAAGTCCTGCATTGGGGTCTCTGCTTGGCAGGGAGCCTGCTTCCTCCTCTCTCTCTCTCTGCCTGCCTCTCTGCCTACTTGTGATCTCTCTCTGTCAAATAAATAAATAAAATCTTTAAAAATTTTAAAAATAAAAAAATAAATTCTTAGAAAAATACAACTTACCAAGACTGAATCATAAAGAAACAGAATATCAAATCCGACTGATAATAAGTTAAGTTAGTAATCAAAAGCTTCCCAATACAGAAGAGCTCAGGACCAGATGGTTTCACTGGTGAGTTCTACCAAACATTTAAAGAAGAATTAACACCAATCCTTCTCAAATTCTTCCAAAAATTGAGGAAGCGGGAACACTTCCAATTCATTTTAAGAGGCCAGCATTACCCTGATGCCAAAATGAGATAAGAACACTGAAAGAACAAAATTTACAGGCCAATATCCTTGATGAAAAATTGCATTCTAGATGCAAAAATTGTCAACAGAATATTAGCATATTAAATTGAACAGCACATTAAAAGGCTCCTACACCATGATCAAGTGGGATTTATCCCTGGGTTATAAGGATGGTTCAATGTATGCCAATCAGTACATGTGATGAATCACATTAATGAGAATAAAATGAAGAATGAAGAATTAAATTCTTTTTTTTAAATTTTTTAAATTTATTTTCAGCATAACTGTATTCTTTGTTTTTGTACCACACCCAGTGCTCCATGCAATCCGTGCCCTCTATAATACCCACCACCTGGTACCCCGACCTCCGACCCCCCGCCCCTTCAAAACCCTCAGATTGTTTTTCAGAGTCCATAGTCTTAAATTCATGTGATCATCTCAATAGATATTTTTAAAACATTTGACAAAATTAAACATTCTATCATGATAAAAATTCTATTTTTAAAAAAAGATTTTATTTATATTTGTCAGAGAGACAGAGAGAAAGCACAAGCAGGGAGAACAGTAGGCAAAGGGTTGTCTACTCAGGCTCCCCGCTACAGCAAGAAGCCCAATGTGGGCCTTGATTTCTTGATTTCAGTGGTGAAAAGATGAGAACTTCCTACTAAGATTGGGAACAAGACAGGGTGTCCATTCTCACCACTCTTATTCAACATAGAATTGGAAATCCTAGTCAGAGAAATTACGGGGGAAAAAATATATATACACACACACACACACAAGATCTTATATACAGAAAACCCTAAAGATTCCATTAAAAAAAAAAAAAGACTGTTGAGCTAATCAACAAAGTCAGTAAAGTTGGAGGATACAAAATCAACATGCAAAATTCAGTTAAATTTCTATATACTAATAATCATCTGAAAAAGAAAAAAAGCAATCCCATTTACAATAACATCAAAATAATAAATTACTTAACCAACGAGGTGAAAAAGATGTACACTAAAAATTACAAGACACTGATAAAAGAAATTGAAGATGACACAAATAAATGGAAAGATACCCTGTTCATTAATTGGAAGAATTTATATTGTTAACATGTCCATGCTACCCAAAGCCATCTTTGTACATTCCGTGTACTCCCTATCAAAATTCCAATGGTTTTTTCTCATGGGAAGAGAATAAGCAATCCTAAAATTTGTATGCAGCCACAAAGGAGCCCAAATATCCAAAGTAATCACGAGAATGAAGAAAAACTTAGGAGTCATCACAGTTCCTCATTTCAAACTATATTTCAGAGCAATAGGAGTTAAAACAGTATGGTAGTGGCTTAGAAACAGACACATAGACCGATGCATCAGAACCGTGGCCCCCAAATAAGTCCTTGCATATACAGTCAGCTAATATTTGATAATGGAGCCAAGAATACTCAATGTGGAAAGGATAGTCTCTTAAATGTTTATCAGGAAAACTGGATATTCACATATAAAAGAATGAAATTGGACCCTTACTTTAATTCACTCACAAAAATTAAGTTGAGGGGCACCTGGGGGGTTCAGTCGGTAAAGCTACTGTCCTCAGCTCATGTCATGACCCCAGGATCCTAGGATCAAGCCCCATATAAGGCTCCCTACTCAGCTGGGAGGCTGCTTCTCCTTGTCCCTTTGTCGCTGTCCCTGCTTGTACTCTCTGGCTCTCTCTATCTATGTGTCAAATAAATAAATAAAATCTTTAAAAAAAATTGAAATGGATTAAAGATTTAAATTTAAGACCTGAAACCATAAAACCCTTGGAAGAAAGCAGGAAAAGGCTCTCTGAATGTTGTTGGTGATGCTTTGTTGTTGTTTGTTTGTTTGTTTTTGATATGTCACCAAAAACACTAGAAACAAATAAAAACATTAACAAGTTAGACTACATCAAACTAAAAAGTTTCTGCACATAAAAGAAACAACAAAATGAAAAGATAACATATGAAATGGGAGAAAATAATTATAAATCATTCATATAACTTATCGATTGTTATTTTGCCAAATATATGTGGAGCTCATACAATTACAGGGGATTAAAAAAAAAAACAATTGAATTCGAATAAGTGGAGGAACTGAACAGATATTTTTTCCCCAGAAAAGATATATAAATGGGCAACAGGTACATGAAAAGATGCTCGATACAGCTAATAATCATGGAAAAGCAAATGAAAATCTCAAGGTGAAAACCTCATGCATCACACCTGTTGGAATGACTGTAATTAAAAAGGCAAGAGGTAACGTATTGGCAAAGATGGGAAGAAAAGGGAGCCCCTGAGAACTGTTGTTAGGACCATAAATTGGTGCAGCCATATGGAAAACTCTGTGAAGTTTGCTTTGAAAATTAAAAATAGAACTACCATATGATTCAGTAATCCCCCTTTGGGGTATATATCCAAAGGAAACAAAATCACTCTTTCAAAGAGAGATCTATACTTCATGTTCACCACAGCATCATTTCAATAGCCCAAGTGTCCACTGACTGATGAATGGATAAAGACATTGGGAGATATACATACAACGAAAGCCATAAAATAGGGGGGAAATCTTGCCACTTGTGACAACATGGATGGTCTTACAGTATTATATATTTAAAATTGCTAAGAGTTCATACTTCACACACACACACACACACACACACACACACACGGCAGTTATGTGAGGTAATGGAGGAGCAGTTAACTAACCTTACTGTAGTAATCACTCCACAATATAAATGAGTATCAGAGGATCATGGTGTACACCTTAAGCTTATATGTGTTACATATGTCAATAATATCTCAATAAAACTGAAGGGGAATCTGATAGCACACAAAAAGGATTATATACCACAGACGAGTGGGATTTTTGTCAGGATTGTAAATTCGGTGCAATATAGGAAAATCTATCAATATAATACAAAATATGAATAGAATAAAGGGGGAAACTGCATGTTCATCCCAACAGAGACAGAAAAAGCATTTGACAAAATTCAACACCCTTTCATGATAAAAAATACTCAACAAATAGTAAAAGAAGGAAACTTCCTAAACCTGATAAAGGGCATAATCCTAAGGAACACACACACACACACACACACATTAGAGTTAAATTAATTTAGCAAGGTTTCAATATACAAGATGATATGCAAAAATCAGTTGTATCTTTATACTATTGCAATATACAATCCAAAAATGAAATTTGGAAAATAATTCAATTTATAATAGCATCAAAAAGAATAAAATGTTCAGGAAAAATTTAATGAAAAAAAGATAGGAGACTTGCACACTGAAAATTACAAAACATTGGTGAGATAAATTAAAAAAGACCTAAATGAATAGAAGGACACACAGGGTTCAGAGATTGGAAGATTTAAAACTGTTAAACTAGTACTCCCCCAAACTGATCTATAGAATCAAGGCAATCATATCAAAGTTCCAACTTCATTTTCCTCCCCCATCCCCAGAAATTGGCAAGTTGGTCTAAAATTCATATGGAAAGACAAGGGACCCAAAATAGTAAAACATTCTAAAAAAAGAACAAACTTGGAGTATAGTAGCACCACCCCCCATATCTGCGGTTTTGTTTTCTGCAATTTTAGTTACCACAGTCAACCAGAGTCCAGAAGCAGGTGAACCCTATTCTGACATAACATCAGAAGGCCTATAGTAGCCTCACTACACCACAGTGCCCATATCATTTCTCTCACTTCTCATGACATAGACATTTTATCATCTCACATCATTATAAAAAGAACTAATGCAGTACAATAAGATATTATGAGAGAGAGAGGGAGAAAGAGAGACCACACTCACATAACTTTTGTTGGAATATATTGTTAAAGTTATTTTATTTTCTTATTGGTTATTATTGTTAGCCTCTTACTGTACTTAATTTATAAGTTAATCTTCATCATATATATATATATATATATATTTTTTTTTTTTTTAAGAAAAAACGTAGTATATATAGGGTTTGGTACTATCCATGATTTCAGGCATCCACTGGGATCTTGGAATATGTCCCCCATAGATAAGGGGGGACTGCTGTGCTCATACTTTCCAATTTCAAAACTTATTACAAAGTTACATTAACCAAGATAAAGGAGAGTTAGAGAGGAGAAGGGAGTTGGGGGAAATTGGAAGGGGAGGTGAACCATGAGAGACTATGGACTCTGAAAAACAATCTGAGGGGTTTGAAGCGGCGGGGGGTGGGAGGTTGGGGGAACCAGGTGGTGGGTATTAGAGAGGGCACGGATTGCATGGAGCACTGGGTGTGGTGCAAAAACAATGAATACTGTTATGCTGAAAATAAATAAATAAATAAGTAAATAAATGTGATCCAGGGATAAAAATAGACATAAAAGCAGATAAAAAGAATTGAGAGTCTAAGAATAAACCCACACGTCTCCGGTTAATTGATTTTCAACAAGGGCATGGAGATTATTCAAAGAATTGTCAAAGAATTGTCCTTTCAAAAATGTTGCTTAGAAAATTAGATACCAAAATGCAGAAGAATGAATTTGAATCCTAACTCATACCAGATACAAAAATTAGTTCAAACCCTTTAGTAACAGCTAAAACTATGGAATTCTTAGAAGGGAACTTAGTTCCCAAGATTTACTTCCTTGGATCTGGCAATAGTTTCTTAGATATGGTACCTGAGACACATGCAGGCAAAGAAAAAAAACTTTTTTTTTTCTGCATCAAATGAGGATACTATGAAGAAAGTAAAAAAAACAACACATAGGATGGGAGAAAATGTTTGCAAATCATATATCTGATCAGGGTTTATCCAGAATATATAAAGAACTTTTACAACTCAATAATAAAAAGACAAATAACCCAATTTAAAAGACGGGCGGTCAAAGGATTTGAATAGATATTTCACCAAAGAAGATATGTAGATGGTTAATAAATACATGAAAGTATAATACATAAAATAATAAAAAATTTTAAAAAGATAAAATATAAATAAAAGATTAAAAATATAAATAAAAGATAATACATAAAAAGATTAATAAATACATGAAAAGATGTCAGCATCATTAGTCACAAGGGAAATAAGTCAAAATCAAAATGAGATACCACTTCACATCTACTACGATGGCAATACATAGATACATAAATACATAAGAATTGAGAATAGCCAAGTATCAGAAAGGATGCAGAGAAATTGGAATTCTCATACATTTCTAATGGTAATGGAAATGGTATAGTCACTTTGGAAAAGTTTGGCAGTTCCTCCAAATGTTAAACATTGCATTGTCATGAACCAGCAATTCCACTCCTAGAGATTTACCCAAAACTGTTTACACAAAATTTTGTACATGAAGTTCCCATTAGTTATTATTCATAACCATCAAAAGTGGAACTGTCCAAATGTGCAACAACTAATGAGTAGATACACACAGTGGTATGTCCATACAATAGAACATTATTGAACCATAAAAAGAAATAAAGCAATGATATTCTACAATATGCAGAAAGTTTGAAAACATTATGCTAAGTAAAGGAAGACAGATACAAAAGATGAATATTGTATGATTCCACTTAGCCAGAATAGACAAATCCATAGAGATGGAAAGTAAATTTATGGTTGCTAAAGTTTGGGGGTAGAAGGGAATGGGAAATGCCTACGAAAGGGTATAGCCTTTCTTTGGGATGTGATGAAAGCGTTCTGTAATTAAGTAGTGGTGATGGTTATACAACCTCGCGGTTGTACTAAAAACCACTGAATTCAACTCTTTAAAATGCCAGATTTTATCGTATGTGTTTACGTCTCAATAAAAACTTAACAAAAACTTTCATTATCCTCTGACATGTAAGATTATTATTTATTGATGTATACTTATAAAACATTATGCAATGTTTGATTATTTTTTATGTGTCTTATTAACTGTAGTTACCCCTAGAATTTAACTTTGACGATGGTAGAGATTTTTATGTGTTTTTAATTCAGTATTATTTCTGTAACAGCTTTCATGGTGCCTGGAGTAGAGTGAGCACTAATGAGATATTGAATGAATATATGAATGAAAGGAGGAAAGGGCCACCTTAAATCTGAGAACATCTATAACGGAAAGCTGAGTAGTCAGAGGGTCACAGGACAAACTCTGTAGTGGGAGAACTCCTCCCTATCTTTACTTTCCTCTGGTAAGACGGAGCAAATCCCCTAAGCCTCCAGGGTCCTTGCTCAGATAGAACTTGTCAGGTGCACAAACATTGCAGGCTGGTGTGTGTAGAGACCAGGAAACAGGAAACAATAGCGCTGGTTCTTGAAATATAGAACAGCAATTCAAATACTAAATTGGGTACTCTGTGTAAATAAATTCTTTCCATCGATTCTGGTTTTATTTTACCTTGCATTATAAGAGGCAAGGATTGTGTTTGTTTTGTTCATAGAAGCTTATCCACTGTCTTTGACCTTTATAAAACCAAAAGGTTGATGTTGATGAGGAACATTTTGCTTTCTATGCTTGCTTATACTAGGGAGTCACACACTCAAACAGACACAGGGGCCAGTTCTGGATGACTAGTAGGGTGTAGTGGAGGTTTGGTAAACCAGATAGCTCATGTGACCTGGTTTGACGGACAGTGTTTTCTTTCATAGGGATCAAGGTCTCCTAGGACTACCAGGTTGTCAGACTCTGTCTCTCCCCCTACCTCCAGCCACCATCTTCTTTCTATCTTTCTCGCCTCCCCTTTGTCTATAAGATAAGACAAATGTCTGAATTTTCTGTGTGAAATATAATGATTTTCATACACTGGTAATGATCCAATTTGCTTTTTAAGCATCCTCATTGAGATACAACTTTAATTCCACATCACTCATACATACAAGACAGAGCCATGAAACCATGACAATCTAATCATCATCCCAAAAAGAAAACTTGCAAGTTTTAGCAGTACCCCTCATTCCTGTCCCTCCCACACCATCCTAGACCACCACTAATCCATTTTCTCTCTGAGATTTGCCTACTCTGGACATTTCACGTAAATGGGATCATGCAGTCCATGGGCTTTGGTGATGGGTTTCCTGCACTCAGCATAGTGTTTTCAAGGTGTATTTATGTGGTAGAACAGGGCCATACTTCATTCCTTCTTTGCTTTTTTTCCTATCGATTCATCCTCCCTCGTATGGCTATAGCACCCTTTGTTTACCCATTGCCTGTTGATTGACATTGAAGAAAGCATGCCATGAGCTGGGCTCAGCCCTGTGGCCATTTATCACCTCTTCCCAGACTGTTATAACAGCTTCCTGGCTGGTGTCTTCCTCCTGTTGTATCTTCCTGCCCATTGCTGACAGGGGACCTGGATGCGACCAGACAGGCAGTCCAGGTTGGAACCTTTGAGACAACTTTTCTAAAACAAGGACCTGAGCATGTTTGTGACTCCTCGATCCCACCCCAGTGCTGAAACTGCCCTCCTCCCTTGTGTTTAGGATAAAGTCCCAGTCCCTGTGCCCTGCACACAGTCCCCTTCAAGACTTGACCCCATCGCCCTCCATAGCCTTGTCTGGTCACAAACCCAGCACTCCAACCCACCACAACTGCTGAGCATCCCATCCTGCCATTCTTCTGACCACACTGTGCCATGCAGTAAAGCAACTCCTTCCATTGCCTCCACTGGGTCATTGATCCTTCACTGAACAGTAAACTCTTTCCGGCCAAGGGTTGTTCCTTCTTCATTAGTGTCTCCATCCTCAAGGCTCAAGACACAGTCAGTATGTGATAAATACGTGATCATGGACTGGGCTCAGGCTGTTCCTCCCTCTAAAATGCCCTTTTCTGCTTGCGTAGGGACTAACTTTGGAATCCCCCTCTATTTACTGCTTTGAAATGAAGCTTTTTAAAGTAAGAATGTATCTGAGCCATGCATCCAAATGTCAGATTTCAAAATACGTTGTGAGCTAAAGAGCCCAAGTCATAAACTTCAAAGCTAGAGCTTATAATGGGAATTCTGACTGACAGCCCCTTAATTGCAGCCTTTAAATACACACAGTCACTCATGGGAGCCCAGCTTTTAAAAAAGGACTCCTGCTTAACTGGTTGAAAATGTGAACAGTGGGGTACAATTCCTTAAGCTGCAAGGAGCCACAGATCAGAGAGAATGCAAGAGAAACTCTAAAGAACCCTCTAGCATGAATTTTATCCTTAGCCGATGCTATCAAAACTGAGGTAGGTGGGAAAGCTCGGACAAGGACAAACAAATATTGTTTGTGCTCCTAACTGGCACATACAGTTTAAGTGCCGATGTTTGGAGTGGTTTGAAAAGAAGGATATCAGAGAAATAATGTTTTTTTTTTAAAGATTTTCCTTTATTTATTCAACAGACAGGGATCACAAGTAGGCAGAGAGGCAGGCAGAGAGAGGGGGAGGCAGGCTCCCTGCTGTGCAGAGAGCCCAATGCGGGGCTCCATCCCAGGACCCTGAGATCATGACCTGAGCCGAAGGCAGAGGCTTAACCCACTGAGCCACCCAGGCGCCCCAATAATGGGTTTTTTTGCCCAAGGGCAGGGTACACACTCTGGTGAGTGGGTGGTGATTGAAAACAGGGTGACCAGAAACAGGGAAGTCCACTGATCCCAGACTCCAGTGACCCTGACATTGACAGAGACCACAGGAGGCACTGATGGCCCATATACCTCAAGTCCACATCAAAGCTGGTCCTTCTTCCCTCTGCCTCTAGCAGCAGGTTGCACTGTCTTAGCTGGTGATGTAAGCACAGGCTGTTCTCCTCTACCAAACCCTAGACAGCAGTACTGTATTTTGTAGCTGTACACAGGTAGCTGCACACCATATTGAGACCTGAGACCCTGTCTCTTTATTCTCACACTGTGCTCAGCCAACAAACATGTCAGGTTGTTGCTTTTGATACCATAGCCCCAGTTCAGGTGGAAAGAGTCATCCTGAGAGGTCTTTGGTCATGAATTGAGCAGGAAATTGAGGACAAAACCGCCAAAACAACCATTTCAGTGTGGATTTACATCCTAATGTTGCCAGTTAAAGGCTATGTGGTTTTGACCTTGGGGTAGACTTGCCAAGTAAAACACAGAACACCAGGTTAAATTTGAGTTTCAGATAAACAACAAGTAAATTTACAGGACATGCTTATAGTAAAAATTTATCTAAACTATATATTATTTCGTTTACCTGAAATTCAGGTTTGTCTGGGCATCCTTGACTGGCACATTTCATCTGGCAAGTGGCTCCTCGCCCTGAGCCTTTTCCCCCACTTGTTTCTACATGTGGCGATACCCATTTCAAATGTTGACTAAGATCATAGCCTAAACCAAGACTATGCCAGGCCAGTAATAGATTCTTACTCTGCTGACTGTTTGGGATTATGATCATAAGAAATGGATATCCACCGACTTTTCTCTTTCCTCACTACCTTGGTCTGCCTTTCAGCTATTTCGAAGTGTTAAACTTTTCCTAAAGGCCAATGTTTGTTTCCTTGTGATGGACCATTTCATTTCTCACCAGGGAAAGCACAAGAAACCTCAGGAGATGTGTCAAAAAGGAAGGTGGGTTGCCCTTTCGGTCTGAGGCTAATCTGATGGTGCTGGTCTTGCCCACACAACTGTCCTTTTCGGCGGCTGTCAAGCGGTGTCCCTTATTTCTCTCTCTGGGCCAGAAGATCTGACTACAGCATGCCTGGTGTATTTCTGATTGAAACGCCCTGAAGGTACGCTGGGGAGGGACATATAGTCAACTAAGGAGATCCACTCAGAAGCAGAAATACACACCGAGGTCCTTCCATCACCCACAAACTTTCCCCGGAGGGTTCTACTCACCACACTGGGAAATAAACCTTCCAGAACCGCTCTGGCTGCATCTGTATGCCATTCTCCTGCATCCGCCATAACGTCTAACTGCATATGTGTGTCCATAATCTTTTATTATGTCATAATGCATTTTAGTATGTGGATGGTTACTATCTTTTAGAGGCACCCATTTAGATTTATGAAGCAAAAGAGAAAAGTTTTTTTTTAATGTAATCTAATTAATCTGAGTGCATTTGTATGCCTATTAAAATTCACCTGTCCGGGATTTTCCATTTATCATTATTACGGTGGAACAGCCATATTGAGAAAGGGGCTGCCTCTTCATTGAATACAAAATGATGATTTATTATCCAAAGTGCTTTTAGTTATGGTCTAGATCTAATGGACAGTTCGGTGTGGCAAATCCTCCATGCATACTGTAAAATTAGACATGTCTTTTTATGTAGACCATATTCCAGCGATGCTTTGGGGGCCTTGGCTCATGGACTGAGGTCGCAACGGCCCTACAGAGGTCCCAGCAGGGGAAGGGAGCCTGACCTTTAGATAGGTGGGCAGTTCCCTCTCTGATTGCAGTGGCCCTGGACAGCAGCCTACTCCCTCCCCGAAGTTTGGCATGGGGAAGGTGCTGTCTTAGAGATGTTGACGCCCCTTGGTTTGTGCCCCTGCTCAGGGAGGAAGATGCCATGAGCACAAGCAATAGACACTTACCCTGAGACCCTCTTCGTGTAAAGGCTATGGAATAACTTTTTGATTCAACCCAGACCTACGGACAGAATTGCCCATCTGCGGGTCCACATCCTCCCAACCACAGACTCTGCATCTGGGAAACAGGACTCTAACACTGGATTGAGCAAACCTAGCAAGACAAGCCCAGAATGGGAGTCACTGGGAACCTGGGGAGATCTCAGGGATAAGATCACCTGCAAAGCACTCCAGAGCGCCAACCCCCTTCCCCAGTCAAAAAACAGAGCCGGTTCAGGGTGTCTCATGAATTGGCCCAGAGCTGCTCACCTGCCCAGCAACTCTGGTGGAGTAGAGATCCTTCTTGGGGATGGTGGCCCCTCACCACCTTTCTCTGTCTGCTTTCATACTCTGAGCAGCTGCAGGGCTCCATCCTCAGAAACCACAGTCCTGAGGCATTTAAGTGATGTTCCCCACACCACACCCACTAAGTTCCTTGTGGCTGAGCTTCTGTGCAAGTCAGGGCTTCCTCTTACCCCCAGACTACTAGATCATGAGGAGGTTAGGAAAGGAGGGGCATCCTAGCTTTAATCATGAACCCCAAGTTCATCTCCCGAAGTAAGCTCAGTCCACTACCACTTTCACCCTTGGTCCTGACTACTTTGCCAGCAGGCAGGTTTCCCGAGGGGCCAGGGTGCCGACAATCCTTATTGGTGTCTGAGATAAAATGAGGTTTGAATGGAGAGGAGTTTAAGCAATAAAAGAACTGTAACGAACACAGACCATCAGAGTGAGGAAGAGAACATTGTTCCCTTTTCAAAGCTCCTTCAGACCTTGTATTTGCATCAAGAAGAAAGTCTTAGGTGCTAATGTTACTTTGGCGGTTTTCTAGCACAAGGGTGGTCAGGTGAGGGAGGAGAGAGAGAGAGAGAGAAGAGGAAGCAGAGAGGGGGAAGGGGAGAGTGAGACAAGAGAGAGACAGAGAAAGGAGAGGGGGAGGGAGAGAAGGGAGATGGGGGAGGGAGGAGAGAGAAAGAGATGGAGAAAGGAGTGGAGAGAGAGAGGAGAATGGAAAGGGGAAGAGAGAGATGCAGAGAGGAAGGGGGGGGAGAGAGAAAATACTAAGTCTATTTAAAGAAATATATTAAGTAAATAATTGTGTCAGTGGTACACAGACATGATACATCTTAAAAGTGCCCAGTGACTGGAGTTTGGGAGACCTCCGTCGAGGGCTCAGCCAGGGTCTCCATGTCTGCAGTAGTAGCCATCGTGCGCATGAGAACCGTGCCCGCCAAAGGGGCTAGTGCGGGGAGAGACGTCTGGGCCGGGACACTCAGGGAAGCCCTTCCGAAGGAAGTGCCTCTAGGACTTCATCCACTGGGCCACTCTGAAGGGTAAACCACATGTTGCTTGTGACCACTGAGAGGTGCCCCACATAGAGCCCAGGAGGTGCTGAACATCCCCCCAAAGACTTCAACAAGCAAAGGGATAGATAGCAGCCTAAGGGGGCGATGTCAAATCCTGGGACAGGGCGAGCAGTGATATTTCGGTGGTCCTGGGTGGGAAGTGTGGGGGAAAGGGTGTTTTGTCTTCTAGGACTATGGATTGCCTTGTCTATTCCTGTCTGGCCTCTCCAAACTCTAGGATCCTGGAGCTGAGAGGGAAGGTGGCTGGGGAAGCAGAACGTGAATGTGGAAAGCGTTTCAAAGACGTAAACCTAAGCAGAGAGGAGGGGTTCGGGAAGAAGAAGCGAAGTTGGAAGGGTATCCATGGCAAGAGCCCTCCATCCCACCAGGGGCAATTATTTGGGTAAAGTCTAGATCTGGTTTATCTTAGAATTCATTGAGTCACTGAAACATCTAACATAGTACCTAGCAAATAGTATGCACTTAATAAATGTTTATAAAACCTTTACTTTCACACAATGTTTAACATTGACTCAAACTGGCTCTTTCACCTTTGGAGAACTAATAAGGTAAAGATTTCACTAAATTCAATCCTTCAGTTTTTTTTTTTAAGCTCTATTTTCCAAAAGTCAGTGTTTTGGCAAAGGGCAGACCTGAAGTTGAGAAGAAAGATTTATGAACTTAGGAATCAGGTTCTTCACACATGTGACAACAGAGGTTCATCACTCATCAGCTAGAGTTAGATTCCAGATCTGCGTCTTTTCGTTTCTTTCTTTCTTTCTTTCTTTCTTTCTTTCTTTCTTTCTTTCTTTCTTTCTTTCTTTCTTTCTTTCTTTTTAAGATTTATTTATTTGACAGACAGAGATCACAAGTAGGCAGAGAGGCAGGCAGAGAGAGAGAGGGAAGCAGGCTCCTCGCTGAGCAGAGAGCCCGACATGGGGCTCGATCCCAGGACCCTGGAATCATGACCTGAGCAGAAGGCAGAGGCTTTAACCCACTGAGCCACCCAGGCGCCCTCCAGATCTGCATCTTAAAGGGTTGACTGATCCTGAATCCCTGACATAAAATCCAAAACATGTCTGAGGAAACTCAGTACTTTTGCAGTTGCTGATAGGCATGAAAGACTGAATCAAGGCAGTGCTTCTCACTAATGCTCAAAGAATTGTATATGACAATTGAGTTTTAAGCAATTAGTTTTCCTACTCTCTAGCATGGAGCATGGGGCCCAACAGTAAACATTCGTGGTCTTAAATGGAGCAGAGACACAGGGTAGTGCATCCATCTACATGCTTTGCTAACCCTCACCAAGAACTCAAGACCACGATGATCCCTTCAGACACCACTCTGTCAAAGCGCAGGACCTGCAGGGGCCCTGGGGCCCCTGCTGAGCCACCTTCCCATGGACCTGAGTTGGCAACCGACCCTCCACCTTCCCCATCCTACCTCCAAACTCAGAAATGCCAGTGGGATGGATGCAAACTTTGCCAAGGGAAGGTCTTGGGAAAGTCAAATGCCATCATTATTAATTCCCTGCTGTTTGCCTGGGATGGAAGCCACTGGTGCCCGGAGGGAGGAGGCTCGACTCAAATAAATAAACACACGTCCTTTGGGCAGATGTCAGGCCCGCTCTGGCTGTTCACTGATGGCCCCTGGCTGTGGCGGCAGGCGCAGCACAGGGGGACGAGGCGGCACTGGCAGCCTTGGTTTTCCGCTTCATCACAACAAGCAGGCTAGAACCTTGGCCATGTTGAAAACCCATCCCTTTGAACCGACACAGACAGCTTAATGAAGCAATATTTATGGAGCGGATGCCACTGGGGAGACGGTTGCTCCTTTTCTCCATCTTCTATTTTTAATATTTGATCTGGCAAACGTATTATTAAAGGAATATTTCAAATCTGATTACTCTTCTGTTTGACTGTGTGTGTTATTCATGCACTCCGGGTGCCAGGGGAAATTACGCCGACCAGTGTGGGAGCTTTATTATGTCATTCTTTCTAACAGCCCTTTGCTCAGAGTATCGTTCCCGTTCACGGGCAAGGCTGTGGGTCTCCAGCTCATCCCAGGCACGTCACCTTAATTACAGCACCCCCCACCTCGTCCCCCGTTCCTCCTGGTCTCACTTTAGGACATTTGGGGCTCTTTCTGGGCTTCAGAAGCTCCCGTTGTGAGAAGTGGTCTCTCAGGATACCTGTCAAGTTGTTTGATTGTGGTGGTTTTGTTTAATTGCTGAGTTGTTTTGTTTTCTGTTTTGCTGACTTCAGCTCTCTTAAGGCACGGACAGAAGAGGGCGGACACTGAGTGTGTCCCAGGGTGGTCTCTCCTTGGATATGAGCCCTTGGTCCAGCCATGAGCTCACTTTCCCTGAGCCTGCAGCTCTCTTGTCTCTCAACTCTTCCCTGCAAGGGGTTAGTGCCACCTTGAATGTCTTTAACCACCCGAGAGATCTACGCCTGCCTCTGGTTGGGCTGCCAGCCCTATTTCCAACTTGGCCTTTAATGGGGAACTGGAAGGAGCCCTTGAGCCCTAAGCTAGGGGACAGCATTCACACTGAAACAAAGCATGGCCTTAATATGGCACCAGGATCAAAGACAACAGGCTATGTCTCCAAAGGCAGATGGGCACAGAAGCAAGACCGTAGGCTTCCACTGAGGATGTGTCCCAGATATAAGACCTTCTGGGCCTCACAAACCCCAGTGATTTTTGCCAATTATTTACTTTTCCTGTAAGATAAGGGTCAGATAGTAAATATTTTGGTATTTGCAAGCCATTCGGTCACTATCACAAACACTGCCATTGTGGCACCAAAGCAGCCATATTTTCTGCCAATTAATGAGCATAGGCTGTGTTCTAATAAAACTTTATGTACAAAACCCAGCATTGGGCCAGACCTGGTCCACAGGCCATAGCATTCAGACTGCTGCTTTAGGCTTTTCCTTGAATTAGGCATATTTAAAGAAAAAAACAAACAAACAAACCCTCAAAGACTTTAGCTTCATCTTAGGCAGTACTCATAAATAGAGCTTTGCTTTGTGATAGGTATCCTAGTACATTAAAAATATTTCACTGTCAAAATTTTTAAAGTTCTTTCATGTTCCATGTGATATCCCTCAGGGACATGCCAAATCAGAAGACCGCCAGGTGAGCATGAAAACTCCCAGTGGCCCGAGGCAAACCACCTCTGCCAGGTGAGGCAAAAAATGAGGCCCAAAGAAGCAAACCACACAGCCACTCAGTCCCGGGGGCTCTCCAGCCCCAGAGCTGTTCCCGCACGCTCTAACCACGGAGGGCTCCTTTCTCCTGGCATCAGGAGTCCTAACCTGACTTTCCCGCGGTGACAGCCTCGTCCACCTGCCTTTACTGGGTGGAGGCCCCACTCAGAGGCAGGCTCCGGCTGCCTTCAGAGCCCACATTCTAACAGGAACTGTGTGTGATAAACAAGTGAGCAAGTAAATAAAAATGTTATTTTAGATGGTCATAAATGCAATCAGGGAAAGTAGGCAGGGAAAGGGAAGAGAAACACGGGGCTATTTTAGGCAAGGTGGTCAGGGAGGGCTTCCTGAGGAGGTGATGCTGGGGAGAGACGGGGGGCTGGGAAAGGACAGGCTATGACATCCAGACGGGGCAGGGAGCAGATGGGACAGGGTCTTCTGTGCCCTGGACACAAGAAGAAGCCAGGGCAGCAGGAGGGCAGTGAGTGCGGAGGAAGGTGGCTGGAGCGGAGATCAGGGATCCCTCTAGGCCTCGCAGGTCCTGTAGGTGAAGTCGGAGGTGGCGCCTGCAGGCCAGGGCCCGCACGAAGCCTCCGTCCATCCACACTTCTCCCACCTTGGCTCCTCGAACTGTGGGCCCACAGCTCCCAACGCTCCCCTTCTTGCCCGTTTGCTCAGATACTGCTTTCCAGTCCTCCGAATGGAAGTAAAATACACCAAACACAGGGGCCCACATGGACAGCTAGATAAATTCCCCAGCTGACAGCAGCAGACGGGGCCCACCTAATGAAATCCTCAGTAAGGATTAGGTTGACGATTCTTTTGCAGAAGAGTCTAACTTGGGTGGCCTAGCTGCCACCCAGGTGCGCTTTCCCAGACTCTCAGCACCCCGGACACTTGTGATTTCCCAACAGCTGCCTTTATACAAAAATTAAATGCAAAGCGGACAGTTCGCCAAAACAGATGTTCTTGGAAATCCGATTAATTCCGGAGAGTGTGCAAAGGCTCAGAAGCTGGCTTCTTTAGCACGTTGGCAAGCCGAGCTGCTTTAGGTTCCCTTGGTGGGTTTGGACGCGGCTTTACTGCATTTTCTCTCATTCACCCAGCTCTCCCACCACAAGCCAGATGCTGCGGAGACGAACACCAACACAGTACAGCCTTAAAAGTGTCACAGGCTACTTCAAACAGGCCTCAATCTCCTGCAAACAGTTATTTACTCTGCAATGGCACCTGATAGTTCAACAAAGAGCAGGGCCCATCTAGAGCCAGACTCTCTGGGAAGAGTCTGGGAAAGGCCCACATGGAGAGGAAAAAGCGGTCCCATATAGAGAGGGAAAGCAGGGAGGACTTGCATCATTCTAAGCATGCAGTTTTGAACCTCCCGAAGTCCCTTCCTTCTCTGAACACTTGTTTCCCATATAGAAAGTGGGGGTGCCAGTAGGGCCTCTTGAGGACCCAGCAGGTGATGGAAGTCCCATTGACTTTGGAGAACATCCAGACAAAGATGAGTGCCGTCATCTTGACCTCTACCATGGTCCACATCCATTCCCACTGGCCTGTCACCTTGCTCTGATCCTCCCCAAGGTCCAGGAAGGGGACCCCAAGGAGGACTTCCTCGTCACAGGGCTCCAGGAAAGCACAGTGTTGGGAGGGAAAAGAAAGCTACAGTTTGACCCTTTTGCTGGTGGGACTCCTGAGTCTAACTACAGCACAGGGACCAGTTCCCAGGGGGGACTGTCTGCCCTTTGGCCCTTCCTCTCTGGCCCAAATATGAATATCCTTCTACTGCCCCTAAACCTATTCATCTCTGGTTATGGATGGTCCTGAGGGTCCCCCACCTTCTGCCTTTCCCAAACCACATGCCATCTTCTCTTGTTCCTTTCTGCCCCCTCCTTCTCAGCACGACTTGTGTCTAGGCTGGCAGCAGCAGGCACAGGGTCTGTCATTGTGAAGGTGGTACTCAAAGCAGATAGCACTCCCCAAGCCCAAGGGTTCAGCTCTGATCTGCTGGTTCTGCCCCCCTCCATGAGAGAAGATGGTTCTCACCTAGAGACACACTGAGTACCCACTTCTTTCTGAAAGAGACAAATAAGTCAGAGGAGGTTGCCTAAAGCCATCCCATCCAGGACCCCAGCTCAGGTAGGAAGGAACAAGGTCAGGACTCAGGCCTATGAGAACTCTGGGCAGAGGAGAGACCCCTGTGTGTTTATTGATGGAAATTAATGTTGATCAACATGGCTAATGTGTTTATGGTAGAGAGTTAAGGAGATTTTTTTCTGTGAACAATCCATGTGTCATACTACTTGTCCAGTGCTCTGAAGGCCACCCCAGCTGGGGACCACAACAGGGTATACAAGGATTTAGTTCAGGACATTGAGAGGACCGACCAGGCAGAGCCAGGGGCTGTAGACACATCGGGACCCTCCGTCCCTCTTTGAGCTCTCTCATGCTTCCCGAGAAGGAAGACCCCCACGGTCCCTACTACAGGATAGCCCTGGGCCATAGCAGTGGGACTGAGCTGCTTCCCGCAGGAATACCATCTGCCCCCCCCCCAGCCTACCTCCCCAGCCCACCCCACAAGTACTGTCTATCCCCAGGATGCTCCTCCCCCACAGCCTGGGAAATGAGCTCACTAGGTGTTAGTTGTTGGGACATCTGCACTAATGCAGGAGGAAAGAAGGCCTAGCGGGAAGGCTGCCTGGGTTCAGATCCAGCATTGGCACTTAAAGGCCTTGCAGCAAGAATTAGGGATTAGCATTTAAGGTGTTGGGCAGATCAGCCAAGATCCTCACACGGGACTGTGTCTGTGTCTGGGCCGCTCCTTGTTGGTGAACTCTTTGAGAGCCCTAGCCCTGACCTCTGTTCACAGCACTGAGCAGTGTCCCCCTTACACCTGACATAGGGCCTACACACCTAACATCTGTCATAGTGAACTAATGCAACATGATTCATGTGGCCTGAGTTTACCTCACCCCACGACTGACCGTGACTTTTTCCTTGTCCGGCTCCTTCCCAACCTGCAAGTAACTCAGTGTCACACACCTCCTCAGGGTGTCCTCCCTGGGCCATCAATCTAAAGCAGCCATCCCCACCCTCTCTCTCTCTGTACCTTCCTCTAGTTTTATTGTCCTAATAACAGCACTTCCCATAATGGCCATGTGTGTGTGTTCTTGTTTCCCACTGGCATGAAACTCTAGGTGGCCTCAACCCTTGGAGCTGCAGGAAGTCAGCCCTGTAACGCATGCACGAGGTTCTGGTCTCTGAAACCAGAGTTTGAGAGCATGGGGTTACTCATGGGAAAGACAGTTGGTGTGCTGAATCTCATTGTTTGAGCATGCCGAGCTCAGCACCTGGGCTCTCAGCTTCCAAACTGGCCATGACAATGGCTGTGAGGATCCTTAGAAGCCCCTACAGAAAGCAGGAGCTTCTCAGAACTGAGGAGAGCCGAGGAGCCCCATCGAGGCTGTAGCTGATGAGCCTCCCCTCAGTTCAGGTCCCATGGGAACCTCTCCACCCGTGGCTCCATGTACGTCATCCTTCAGGGTGGGCTGGGACAGGTGGCAGTAACCGGCATCCCCAGCCTCTTCAGGGCTTAGCACAACAGAAGTTACTCCTCTTTTCTTGTGTGCTCCCCTGGCCACCAGAAGGACTCCGGTCCTGGTTGCACTCAGGGGCTCAGGCTGATGGGCTCTCCAGCTCAACACGTGATTCCACGATGGTGGAGGCAGAATGTGACAAATCTCCACTCAGAGATGACACACATCACTTCCTCCACAGCTTGCCGTGAGCCAGGTTGGGTCCCATGCTGTGCCACCTCCCCCGCCACCCATAGGAGCTGGTGGTGCAATACCGTGGTGCCCAGGGCAGAAAGCTGGGCATACTCGATTGCTATCTGTGATAGGAGAGGGACCCCCCCACCCCGAGAGGAAGGACCTCAGCCAGGATTCTGAACTGCCAAATGGGAGGGGCGGACCCTCAACACTGGTGGTTTGAACTCGGGCTCTTTGCTCTTCCCTGCACAATACAATCCCCTGGGTGCTGCATGGCTGAGGAAATGGGTCTTTCTCCTCCACTCTCTATCTCCAGACATCGAGGGACTCTGAACATGTAGCTTACTTCTTCCTTTGTTTGTGAGACTGGGCCTTCATCCCTGTCTATTCTCTACCTCAATGTCACCATTGGGTGCTGGGACTTTACACACAAAAAATGAGACCCACTTACCTGGATGGCATCCAGGAAAACTCCTTTGGCTATCTGTGCTGGGAGGCACCCTGTTTCCCACTGAACAGGTGAGAGAAGGGAGCCTGCTGACAGCCTAGGTGAGGTTCCCAGGGAAGGTCCAAGCAGATCTGTGTCCCACCAACGGTGGTGTGTGGTGTCAGGCTCCAGGAGGTTGGGGGTAGACATATGGTTGAAAGCTTTTGACTGTGACAAGTAAACAACTCTTTATAATCATCATTTCACCACAGAAAGGGCTACATAAGACCAGAGAGTAGAAAAGGTGTCATCTCAGAACAAAAGAAAATCATTTCAATTGAAGAAATAGAGCTTTATGGAAAAATTGCTTGTGTCTGTTTTTCTCAATTTCACCACACATCTGGGCAAACGTTGGTGCAGACGGCTGCTGCTGTTGAGAACCCAAGAGCAGCATTTTCCACAGACTTTCAGGGGCAGGAGGCCCGTGGCCATGGACCAAGAGGCTCTCTCCAGAAAGGATGAAGCCATGAGTGACAGCCTAACTGAGTTAGCTGTAATAACAGAGTTGAAGTTTCCGGACTCCGATGCCACAGTAATGTCACTGTCCCAGCCACCCAAAGCTCGGTTGGCTGTGGAACTAATATGATGGGTGTTCTTCCTTCTCTGCAACCTCACACTTTCCTTCCCTGCCCCCTGTATGATCAGCGTCTCCCAGCTTCCTGGAATCTCTGAACCGGAGACACCAATGGACCCCCGGATGAGCAGTGTTTGGAGTTTCCTTTGAAGAATTTCCATGAGCATCTTCTCTTTGTTTAGCTGCTCTTGATTAAAAGGTCATAAAGAATTGATTTGCCAAAGACTTAATAACCAGGCACGGTGGACACATGTGTAATTTAATGACATTTCCAGACCCATCTTTCATAGCGATAGTGGTCCCAGGGCTGCTGCGTCAGTGACAGAGTGGAGACAAATGAGCCCTTTTAGCACCGTGCTAATTGCTTCCAAGCCCAGCCTTGTGGGGTCTTGAGCTAGTCCTGCAGGGGAAGTAGCCATGACTCCTCAGGCAGAGAAAGGAACCAGGAGGATTCAGAGCTGGTTACCAGGAAGTGGAGGGGAAGGCAGGGTTGGCCTCTTCCAGATTTGGCCAGGTTTCCATTCAATGACAGCACTTACTGAAGATCCCTGAATTAATCAAGGTATTTTGGTGGTAAATGACAGAAGCCCAGCTGAACTGGCTCAAATAAAAAAGGGAACATATTGGTTTATGAACATGAGAAGAGGTTCATCTCAGCTTCGGGTAAGCTAGGTCCAGATGCCTGATGATAATGTCAGGAATCTGTCTTTCTCAATTTGTGACTTCCCTTAGTGGACATCATTCTCAGGAAGGCTTGCCCTGGTGGAAGCTGCAGGGTGGTTGCCAGTCCCCAGCTCATAGCCTCCAGATGAGCATCTCTAGGTGTAGAGAAATTCCTACCACGGGCTCCAGAAAAAGTTGGCTTGGTGTGGCTCGGGGGCCCATCCTTGGTGTAATTAACACACAGTAGGTTCTGAGGACGTGCACACAAATAGGACATGCCACCTTCCCTCTGGGAGCTCCCAGCCTTGCAGGAAAGACTCAGTAGTAACAGTCATGGTGGGTAACCCGTGTACAATGCTGTCCCCTGTGGGATGCTGAGGAGCCAATTATGGCACAAAGCCTCTACAATAAAATTAAAATTTTATTTCAAGTGCAACATCATTCAAGTTTCTAACCTAAATCTCTTGATCCAGAGGACTGATTAAAAGTTCAGGGTCCTGCAGTCTGTCAGCTCTGCATTTGAATCCCGACTCTGCCATTTACGCACTCTAAGAACCTGGGAAGTGAGTTTACTTCTCTGATCCTCCGTACAACAGAGATAATCATATATCCCTAACAAGGTCGTTTGGAGGATTAAGTGAGATGAGGCAGCTAATTCAGTGCCAGCATATAAGGAGAGCTGAAAACTGTGTTTGTCACTGCTTCTATTCACTGGCAACAGTGGGACTGGAGTTATGGGGGTTTGAGTCTTCTCTCCGTTTGGGGGGGGGGGTGTTGAGTCTTCTTCCGCAGCAGTAGAAGAGAAGGAAAGATTAAAGCAGTGGCGGCTTTGCTGGGTCCCACCTAGTGAGGCTAGCTGGGTGCCCAGCCCCGCAGTGCTCCAGAGCTACCCCTGCATGGTCCACACCCCGCGGATGCCTAGTCACTTCACAGTTCTCAGTGCATTGCTGGGAATACCCTTCAAGGCAGGAAACGAGCTCCTGCCACAGTAAACAAGTCTGTAATCATCCCCAGTTGGATGATCTGCTGCTTCCCCAAAGACCCCAAGTTTGGCACCCCCTAGGCCAGGCGCAGGGCAAGGTCTGGGGAATGAGACCCCCACCCCCAGCCAGCACGAAGCATGAGATACTCAGGAAACATTCCTATGATCACAGCGCCATGCATGTCGCCGGCTCCTTGATTAACACCAGGCTTAGCTAACAGTATTTCACTGCCATTTGCACAGCACATCTGTGTGTGTTCTAGTCCAATAAACAGGCATGGTTTGTTTCTAAGCCAGTATTTCTTTTGTATTTACTACTTTTTTTTTTTTTTCTGGTAGAAAATCAGCTCTTATGTTTGTTTTATATCAACTGACTTTTTTCTACTGATTTTCACCCTCCCATCCCCATCTCTTCCCCTCTATGAGTGTTTGTCATGCATCCTCTTTCTGGACGGAGAAAGCCATCCTGACATCCAGGCCCACTGCGGTTTCCAGCCCGGATCCCCACCTGCTCTGTTGAGAACAGGCCTTTCTTTTTCCTTATCTTTGCCAGGACTGGGTCCTGGCAGACATCTCATTGGAAAGGCAGCACTCTGGGCATCCATGCCCTGAAACTCACTATGTGACCTTGAGGGCACCCTTCTTTCCCTGGGCCTACTCCCCTTGTTTGGTGAATGAAGGTACTGATTCAGAGCACCTCCAGGTTCTCAAAAGTCTGATCCCCTCCCCCACCCATACGGTTGTGCCATCGCTCCATGACAATGGGCCCAGCCAAGGGCAGAGGTTTCTCCTCCTAACCTGCCTCCAGCTCATCACAGATAGGCCCCCACCCAGCATCTCAGCCCAGGCCTGGCCTTTCCAGCACATGGCCTTTCTGGAACCCTCAATCCCGTGCTGCTCCCTGCTGGGGAAACGCTCTCTCTGGCATCTTGTCACTGTCCCACCTTAGGTGGTCTGTGTGGGTGGGCTGTCCTTTGCTGCCCAAGGCTCCCACTGGGCCTCAGGGCCTCTTTGTTCCAGACAGGAGAGAGAAAACGAGAAGGAATAACAGTGACGATGGATGAGGGCAGAACTGAAAGACTTTTTTTCCCCTTTTTACATGTGTATTGTGGTTTTTAAATCCATCCACAAATTCTTTGACTTCCTCCCTTCAAAAAATAAAACCTAACCTCACACCCTTACTTAATGACTCACTTCTAATGAATAGAATGTGGTGGAAATACTCCGGCACAATTTGCAAGGTCTGGTCATAAAAAGGATGGTTTCCACTTAGATCTCTCTGTCTCTGCCTCTGTCCCTCTCTCTCTCTCATCATTTGCTCTGTGGGAAGCCAGCCTCCAGCCTCCAGATCAGGAGGACACTGAAGCAAGACTGTGGGGAACCAAGACCTCCCATTAACTCCCAGCACTAACCAGTCCTGTAAGGAAGCCACCTTGGAAGCCTTCCAATGACAGCAACTGCATGAGTGACCCTGGGCCAGAGCCACCTGATCAAGCCACGCTGAATTCTTGACACACAGAAGCTCTGAGGATAATAAATGTTAGGTGTTGGTGCTGTAATTTTTTTAATTGAAGTATAGTTAACAGTGTTATGTAGTTTCGGGTGTACAACATAGTGATTCTCACATACAATAGCCATTGTTCATCAAAGTAAGTGTGTTCTTAATCCCCTCACCTATGTCACCCAATCCCCCCACCCCCGTAACCACCAGTCTGTTCTCTATATTTAAGAGTCCGTATTTTTGTTTTTTTGTTTCCTTTGTTCATTTGTTTTATTTCTTACATTCCACATATGAGTGAAATCATGTGGTATTTGTCTTTCTCTGACTGATTTATTTTGTTTGGTATTATACTCTTGGCTGCATTCATGTCATTGCAAGTGGGAAGATTTCATTTTTTATGACTGAATAATATTCCTATATATATATGTATATATATATATACATATATATATATCTCACATATTCTCTAGCCATTCATCAGCCAATGATGCTCAGGCTGCTCCCATAATTTGATTATTGTAAATAATGCTGCAATAAACATTGGGGTGCACACATCTTTTCAAAGCAGGGTTTTGTTTCCTTTGGGTAAATACCCAACATGGAATTACTGGTTCATATGGCAATTCTACTTTTAATTTTTTGAGGAACCTCCACACTGTTTTCCACAGTGACTAAACCAGTTTGCATTCCCACCAATAGTACATGAGGGTTCCTTTCCTCCACATCCTCATCAACACTTTTATTGCGTATATTATTTTATTTTAGCCATTCCGAAAGGGGTGAAGTGATATCTCATTGTGGTTTTAATTTGCAATTCTCTAATGATTAGTGATGGTGAGCATCTTTTCATGTGTCTGTTGGCCATCTGTACGTCATCTTGGGAAAAATGTCTATTCAAGGTCCTTTGCCCATTTTTAATCTGATTATTTGTGGGTTTACTGGTGTTAAGTTGGAGAAGTTCTTTATTTTGGATATTACCCCCTTATCAGAGACATCATTTGCAAATATCTTCTCCCATTCCATAAGTTGCTTTTTTTGTTGTTGTTGATGGTTTCCTGTGCTGTGCAAAAGCTTTTCCTTTTGGTGAGTTCTCATAGTTTAATTTTGCTTTTTGTTTCCCTGAAAAGACATCTATAGAAAAAGGTTTCTACAGCCAATGTCAAAGAAATTACTGCCTATGTTTTTTTCTAAGAGTTCCATGGTTTCAGGTCTCACATTTAGGTCTTTAATCCATTTTGAGTTTATTTTTGTGTATAGTGTAAGGAAGTGGTCCAGTTTCATTCTTTTGCACATAGTTGTCCAGTTTCTTAACATCATTTGTTGAAGACTTTTTCCCATTGCATATTCTTGGCTCCTTTGTCATAGATTAACTAGCCATATAAGTATGGGTTTATTTCTGGGCTCACTGTTCTATAGCATTGATCTATTTTCCTGCCAGCACCATACTGTTTTTATTACTACAGCTCTGTCATATGTCTTAAAACCTGGGGTTGTGGATGCCTCCTGCTTTATTCTTCTTTTTCAGGATGGCTTCGGCTATTGGCGTCTTGTAGTTCCATACACATTTTAGGATCATTTGCTCTATATCTATGAAATAGTATTTTGGTAGGGATTGCATTATATCCATAGATTGCTTTGCAAAGTTGGACATTTTAGCAATATCGGTTCTTCTAATCCATGAGCCTGGAATATCTTTCAATTTGTTTATGTCATGTTTGATTTTTTATATCATTGTTTTATAGTTTTCAGAGTATGAGCATTTGAATTCCTTGGTTAAATTTATCATTTGGTGTTTTATTATTTTTGGTGCAATTCTAATAGGATGGTTCTTTTAATTTCTCTTTCTGCTACTTCATTATTAGTATATAGAAATGCAACAAGATGTGTGTATATTAATTTTATGTCCTGTGACTTTAGTGAATTCATTTATCAGTACTAGTAGTTGTTTGGTGGCATCTTTAGGGTTTTTTACATATAGTATCACATCATCTGCAAATAGTAGAAGTTTTACTTCTTCCTTATGTGTTTTTAGGGTACTTTGTTACACAGCACTAGATCACCAGCACAAACTGAATCCTCCGTGCAGTTAAGTTCATATCATTCACCTCTTTGTTTGCACAGAGAAAATAGGAGAGCACTTCTGTTTGTGGCAAAGTTGACTTTAGTAGGATTCTGAGCACATGAGGCTTAACTGTGTTGCTGCCCTGTGACTTCATGTTTTCCCAGTGCAGTGATCCAGTTTTGGTCCACATGACCCAAGTGCATTCATGCATTGATAGCCTTTAGCTAAGTGGGCCTGGTGGGGCCTTGGGAACCACCACTGTATAGACCTATCCAAGACTCAGGGTTACTACCCAGTTTGTGAGGACCGTGACACACCCCAGGATGCCCCTGTCACCAGACCCACAAATATCCACATTGAGACATCCCCAGGCAAGTGAATTTCCCTCCAGGTTGGGGCCAGCGACCAAGCTGTGGCCTATGCTCTGAGAACCACAGCAAGTTTATGCTGGCAGCTGGAGGTTATCTCTAGTGCAGGCTGCTGGCTTCCCCAGGACATGTCTGGGCCAAGGTGTGTGAGGCTGCGTCATTCCCTCCTGACACAGGCTCTGGATGCCAAGATCTCGGTGAGAGTGAGAGGGATCACATTTGTGCTGAACCTAGGCCTCTAGCCAAGTGTGCTGGAGGCGGCCCAGACTCTCGTCCCCACAGACAATGACACATCCATCATCTAAGCACTCAGCATGGGGCCCAGCACTGCCAGGGATGCCTGCCAGCTCTCGATGTGCCCTTACGGGCCTCCCATTATAAGGGACAGACATTCAGGTCAATCCACTTTAGCAAACATTGTCTGACCAGCTAATGCATGTTGGGCACAGGAGTAGTGGCTAGAGAAAAGAGAAGTTAATGTGGCTCCTGCCTTCCAAAGCCCCACTATCCAGTGAGTGGAGAAATACAGGAAAACCAGGAAAAATACAGATAAGAACTGAACTGAGGAGCCGGCAGCCTTTGCCTCTTTGGAACACCCAATAACTAGGAATATTAGAAGACGTTCTCTGAAAGGTTTTACCCTTGGCTTGGCTCTGAAGAGATCGTGAGGAAAGGCTTTAAATGAGGGTCAATGGCTGATGTTGCCAGGGAGCTGTGGGAGGGCAGGGTGTGCTCAGGGTGTGTGGACATCTCTCTATCATGGCAGTAAGCTATGTAGGTCAGTTCACGGCACAATAATGCTGTGTGACAAAGACTGGCCAATCAGCAGTGGCCAACAACATGGGTTTGTTGACTGCTCACAGGTTTGCAAGTTGACTGAAGCATCCCTACTGTAGCCTTTGGACAAGTTCTACTCACATATCTCTCATTCCAGGACACAGGCTAAAGTAGGAACAGCTGCTTGAGGCATATTCTTCTCAAGGTGCAAAACAGGAGTGCAAAAGGCCAAGCCAAAACACACAACCACATTTAAATCTTCTGGCCAGATGTGACTCATCTTACATTTGTTCACATTCCTCTGGTTATAGCAAGTCACATTGCTGAGAATAAAGTCAGTGGGACTCTGCCCAGGAGGAGCCATGGCAAGGATGCGGTGGGGAGGGAAAATTGTGAACAAATAATATAATCTTCTTAACAGAGGCTGGCCAAGAGGAATAGGAGATGAGACTGGAAACACAGACTAAAACTTCATATGGGAGAGGCTAGCTGGTTGTTTGCCAAACCATTTCTCTTTCCTTCTTGTGCCAAAAGTAGACTAAACTTCCCAGGTTCCTTCTTAGTTACTGTCTGAATTCTGGCCAACAGAGTGTGGTAGAAGTAAGGGGATTGCTCCCCAGGCACAGCCCATTCACATCTCCCACGTAACCCTCCACTCTTTCTGCATCTGCTGGGCAGTATACAGATTCCAGCCAAGGAACAAGAGGCCCAAAGTGATGGCAGAGCCACAATGTGGAAGGAGCCTGGGTCCCCAAGTCACTGCTTGGAGGACAGTGCCCTGGAGAGCCAACTGACCAGGGATTCCCCTATTAGTTCATTTCAGTAGTTCTAAGTAAACTTTTATGTTAAGCCACAGAGATTTGTACAGTAATTAATCTACTGTTATCCCCTGTCACAGAGGTCCTTACTATGTGGCTAAGTGGATACACTTAGAACTAGAATCAGAGAGTCCTGGATTGAAATGTCAGCCCCAGCACATTATAGTGGGGTGACCTTTAATAAATTGCTTTATTTCTCTAGGCTTTAATTTCTCATCTTTAAATGGGGATTCATAGTTCCTACCTCAAAAGATATATCACTGGCAGACTGTCCCTGAACCACGTTGGTGTCCTGCTCATCTTGGCACGGTTGCCCCATCAGCCCAGAAATTTATAAGAGGCTTTTAGGAAGTTGCAAGCCAGCTACATAGCATGTCAAGGGTTAACTCTTCCTGGCGGCTGTCTTCAATCAGATCCAGGGATGCAGGGGAACCAGATGCATTCCCTGGGGCTGGGAGCTGGGAAGATCCAGGCTGGAGGAAAGGCAAGATCCCTTGCTTTGTTAGAAATCCTCCCCCCACCCCCCCCCCACACATTTACTAGAGACCTTACAGGAATGGGGGATGGTCCTCTCTTCTCAGCCTCTGCCTGTCCTTGATCACCCCTGAGCCCCTAAACCTGCAAAGGACACTTTGAACCTAAGATGCTGAGGCTCACTGCCAGCCTAGTGGACAGGGATTCCTAAAGAAAGACACACAGAGGAGGCTGGAAGGGCCCCAGAGACAAACACCAGGGCAAAGAAGGGTCAGCAGTCTTGAGTCTGCATGGCCAGGTGTTTCTATGATTTTATTATTGTTGGTTTTTCTTTTTTTTTTTTTTTCCTGAAAGATACAGAGGAAGAACACAAACGTTACAGATTCTCAAGCCCCAGCTCTGCCATGCCCTTGCTGTGTGATGTTCAATGAGTCACTTATCTTTCTGTGCCTCAGTTTCCTCCTTTCCTTTTCCTTACTGGGCCTCTTGTAGCCCATAGAGTATCCCTGGGGCCTGGAAAGAGCTATGCGGGGGCTGCTGAATGGACGGCACAACAGAAGGGAACGAGATGGGGGAGAAGACCAGAAGTGGGAGAGAAGCATGGGGATTTAAATAGGGAGAGAGAGAGACACAGGGAGGCCACGTGGGGGACAGATGGGCACGTGAACAGGAACAGACAAGCAGGGAAAGAATAGCCCGCATCCGCAAGAAAACTAGAGAAAGAGTCTCAGTGAGACAGCAGGAGGGAGACCAAACCCACAGAAACCCCTGGAGAATGGAGTGCAGACACAGTGTCCCCGATCTAATCACAAAGTGCCAGTTCTCCGGGTGGCTTCTTGGGTCCCAGTTAAGTGTCACACTCCTGAGCAGAGCAGTTCCTGGTGCTCAGGACCGTGTGGCCTGAGTGCACAGAAAAACAAACAGGTCCCAACAGGTTTCCTACACCCATGGGGCAGCCCGGTTCCCAGAAAGCCTGGGACAGGTTCAGGAGAAATCAGAAACCTTATTCAAATGTCAATTCCCAAATGCAGCCCCGCTGACAACTTCACTGTCAAGTCCCAGCCTAATGCGATGTCAAACGGCAGTGTCATGCACCCTCTGAGAACAGTTTGTAAGCAAGGCACCAGCATCTCCTTAACCGTAAGGGCACTCCCGGGCTCAGCGGCCGCAGCGTTAGCGTGCTTCGAGCTGTCAGAGGTAATGTCACTAATCTGTGTCGAAGAGGGAAGAGGCAGGGATGAACAAATGTTATCTCCCGCCAGAAGGCCTTCCCTGGCCCCAGAGCTGGCGGAGAAGCTGACTCGCAGGCCTCGTCCCTGGGGTCTGGGTCTGCCTGGTGGGCGTGGGCAAGCGCCGCACCTGGGTGGGGAAGGAGGGTGTGCAGAGGCACTGCGGTGATGTGGAGAACACCTCGGCCAAGGAACGCGGCAGTGCTTGGTGAGAATGCGAGAAAATGACTCGTCTGCATCCGTGGGATGTGTTGGTGGCACGACGGAGCCTAAACCCCAAGACTTCTGCCAGCCCTCCATTTTCCTGCCACACCGCGCTCTCACTCTTGACTATATCTTATAAATGATGTAATCAGGTGCGCCTACGGCCAGAGAGAAAGCTGTTTTCTCATTCACGAGATGGGGCTGTTACGAGGACAATAGGGGATCGTGGATTCCTGCGACACCCGCGGTTCAGCGACTGACACACCGTCCGCACGCGGTGAATGCTTGCTGTTGTTGTAGCTGCTATTATTAATAATTGCTATTATTACGTACTATTAATAACAGTCATAATAAATGGAGCTGTGTGACATACTCCTCCATGCAGACTGAGGTCCCCAGAACCCAGACCTGCTCCTACTTCTGTGTCTGACCCCAGAGGCAACTAGAAAACGCACTCAGGATTCTTCCTCTCCAGCACCCCCCCCCCCCCCACCAGCTTGCAGCCACTGAAGGGACCAAAGCAAACGTTTCCAGAAGACCTACTCCGTGCCTGACCTGACGCTGGGGCTTCCCACCTGGCATCTGAAATCCAGCTACATAGTCATCAGAATCCTCATTTCACAGATGAGACACAGAGCCTGAGAAGGGTACCAGGGGGAGAGGCTGGAGGCCGACATGGGTCCGGAAACCCAGGACCAGAAGCGCCCCCCTACCTCCACAAACGGCTTTTCAGACAGTGTATTAGTTGCCATAACTAAGACTTTCTGCAGTGTCAGGCCTCCCACATGAGGGAGAGAGGAGCCCCACAGGGCAAGCATTCCTGTACAGGTTAGGGATAGATTTGACTGGGGGCAAACAGGAAATTAGCAAGGGTGAGGGCAGCTGTGCTTAGCCTCTTGGGAGCACGCACAGGCAGACTCAAACAGAAACACACAAGGGTGTGAGCACAGACTTGGGCGGACCAGCATGTGCACACAGACACAGTCATGGGCACACAGACACTTGTCCCCACACAGACACAGGCACCCACAAGGGCACACAGAGGTATGAGCACAGATGCATGGATGCATAAGCACACAAGACACACACAGGGATACACACACAATCATGCATGGGTATACATACACATGACACATAAAAACAAGCATACACACCTGTGTGCATGGACACACACACACACACACCCCTGAGTCATCTGAGCCCCAGGATAAAAGCTCTGGGACCCTGCAGACGTCCTCCTTGGAGGGTCCATGGTGAAACTTACCCAGAAAGGACTGGCATGTCTCCCTCCTCCCTCCTGACCCCCGTGGACAGGGACAGGCTGCTCCCTGCAGTCCCCAAGCCTCCTTGGTTCCAGCAGCTGCAGTTTTGGGAGGCTCTTGTGGATCTACCTTGGGTGCTCAGCTAGCACAGCTTGTGGACTTGGCCTCAGGGCCTCAGGAACAGCCGTGGGTAGGCGATCCCTTGGGTCTACAGCACCCTGTCTGCTTGGCTTTTCTTCCTGCCTGTGACTTGGAATTTCCTATCTCAGGATTTCTCAGACAAGCTCACGCGCCTCCAGCCACGGAGATGCAGGAAACAGGTGAATGCCCATGGGAGTTGTGCTTCCGAGCTCACACAGAGGAGGCACCAACCTAGGGATGAGCCAGCTGCAGCTGAAGCAGGTGAGGGAGAGAAGGAAATGCCCTTACCCAGCCAGGGCATGGGGAGGTCCCTCTGGCTGAGAGGCCCAGGGTGTCTCTGTCCGGTTGGGACAGAGAAGGGCTCAGAGTCCCTAAGTCCAGCCCTTCCTCCTCTCTCCTCCCCAGGGATGGAGGAGCAGGCCTGCAGTGGCCCGCTGGTTAGCAGATGGGGAAGCAAGGGCATAAAATGTACCCCTTTGACCCTCATGACTCCTGTCTTCCTGCACCCCAAGTTCTGACCACTGAAATAGCAATCACGAATTTCACTAGGGGTGTATCAGCATGTTACCCTAAGGCTGCCCAAAAGGCTGAACCCTGGCTGTGTCTGCCCCTCACCTACATGCTGGCACCAGGGTGGGTCCTGCCTGGCTGAGACCTGGCGTTCTTCTAGGCCAGCTGATTTCCCAGGAATGAGGAAGGGGCAGAAATAATGTCAAACCACTGGAAAGTTGCAAAGCGTACTGCAAGTAGAGGCATTTGTCCTCTCTTCCCTCCAAAGGAGCTGGAGCTGTGTGAAGGCAGAGAGCCAGCTGTCAGCACCTGCCTCCTTCCTCAAGCCCAGGAACCGGAGCCCACCTACCCCGGATGTGCCAACTGTGCATTCATTCAACAAGCCTGTGGAGCATCCGGGTCCTGGGCAGCCTCGTGCCGAGATGGGAGGCCCGTATCTGTCTCAGGGAGGTACACCTTGCAGAGGGAGAGATAAGTCACCATCCCACTCCACAGACACCCTGACAGTCACACGAATTAAAAGAAACTTGAACAAGAGTGCAATTAATTCTAGAGATTAAATCTGAAATGGTAGAATTGGAGGCATCGTGAGGAAGATATTCCTGAATCTAAATATGCGTTTAAACACCTCTCCCCATCCATGTCCTTTTGGCAGAGTGCTGCCTACTCCCTTTGCCAGGGGGAGAAGAGGTTTCCTGACATACTCCAGTCCCTGCACTGGGGCCTGGGGGCCAGACCCTTCCTCAGGACAGCAGGAGCTCCTGTCTGCATGGTCTAGAGTATTCTGGCCAGCCTTGTGCTTCCTGCAGAGCTAGGGGCGAGCTGACTTCAGGCCCAGCACAGCTGGGGGTAGCTTCAGCCATTCTCCCCACCTCCCACCACCACCCCGCACGCTCATCTGGAGACCCTGGGCAGCTAGGCCTGGTTCCAAACCTGCTGCAACCACATTTCCCCTGTGAGCGGGAATCCTTAGCTACCGTGCTGCTACTACCCAGCCCCGCAGGGCCCAGGATGTGGTCATGAAGAACCTGTGCAGGCATCAGCCTTCCTCAGCACCTGCCTGGGGCCCTCTCCCTTCGGCAGAGTATCCTGGGAAGCTCCTGCAGCCCAAGGAGGACAAGCAGGGAGGACCAGCGAGGGCCAGGCTGGGGGTAGGGGGGTGGTAGGGGAGAGGAGGCCTGGCAGCTCCCTGCAGACGGGAGGCTCTCCCCTGGGATGGTGTCCTGCCAGCCCCAGCCATTACTCAAGTTCAGCAGGCTCCCATGTTGATGATGTTGGATGAGTCTGAGTCCATTTAAGGATATTTAATTTCACGCCTCTTTCCCTGACAGGCATAGGGAGGTCTACCCCTGGCTGCTGGCCCCTGACGGACTGCAGCTGTGTATATGTCCCAGGCAGAGCCTAGGGCTGCTCACTGGACGTGGCAGTTTTCCCAGGGAAAGATGACTCTCCCAGAAAAGAAGGAGATGGAGGACCTACAGGAACCTGGGACGGGTCCGTGGGTCTGGTCTCTTAATTAACAGTGTTTGCTGAGCATCTATGACAGGCCAAACACTGTGTGAGGCTCTGGGTATGCAACCATTAACAAGACAGCTGTACTCGGAAACCTTGCGCCATGAGGTTTCCAGGACCGTCCAGGTGTGAGGAACAAGGGCATGGGAGAGGGAGGGCAGGGGGAATGGAGAAGAAACAGGCAGCTTCCAGAGGCCCAGGCCTCACTCCCAAGCCCCAGAGCTCTATCTACCCACACTCACACTCCAGGGCTGCTGGTCCCAGCTCTCGGCCCCTGGGCAGCAGAAAGAGAACTCCTTCTCCGAGAGGACCTCTCAAGGTTTGCATCCAGAAAGGGCTAGGTGTCTCGTCTCCCCAGATGGCAGGATTGATGCAGTGTGGATCCATGCACCACCGGGCAAGCTGCTGGGGAGGTAAAGCCCCGGTGAGCCCACGGGACTCCAACCCTGCTGCCCAACAGAGTCCCGTCATGCAACACCAGAATCCGCACCCTCTCAGGACAGGTTGCTGTGGTCCTTTCCCCCTTGTTATTTAGGAAAAGACAAAGAAAAGAGATGGGTAAGAAAGAGGAAGGGGATAGGAAAGAGGAAAAGTTGGTGAGAAAGTGGGGCAAGAGAGGGACAGGTATGCTGCAGGTGTGCGTAGACTCGCATTTGTGGGTCTGCTGTTCTTTGGAGACGACAGAGATCCCCTCAGTATTGGGAGATATTAGTATTGGCTTGCCCTCCTCCAGTTCCCGGGGCTGTGGCTGTTTCCCAAGCTGGTCCCGAGGGGCTGAGCCCCTGGTGTGTCTTCCTGGAAGGGCTCTTCCTGGAAGACACTGGGACACGCAATTCCTGTCCCCACAGACAGAGGGCCTGGCATCTGCTTGGCAGGTCTAATTGAAAATGCATCTGCAATTACTGTTCTGCTCTGGTTTGTTTTTAAGGATTGCTTTTTCTCATCTGTTGCTCTCCAGGCCTAAGGTACCCCTTCTTTAACCGCATCAGAGCCCACCAGTCAGAGCAACGAAATGACTGGCATGACGCTGGCCAAGAGCGATATGATTTATGCCTTGGAAATTTGCAGGCCCTGGCAGTGCGAGGCCTGCTGTAACAGATGCTCTCTTGGGGAAGACTGCTTGCAGAAACCAGGTGCCTTCTCTTCCCACAAAAGATACCAGGTTTCTAGAACCCTTGCAAAATGTGAGCAGCACGGAGGGGCTAGTGGAAGCCAAATGCTGTGGCTGCTGGGAATGGCCAAGAAGACAACGGTGCATTTGTGCCCCGCTAGAGGACAGCCTCCCAGGGTCCCAGAGCACGAACCCATCAGGAGAAGGGCCTCTCTCTCTGCCCCAGAGCTCAGGCTTCTTCACAGTACCAGTCTGTCAAGTGGTGCATGCCTCCCTGAGCATTCTGTGAGCTTCCTGACAAAAGCCTGGTGGGGAGGGTTTGGACACAAACAGGTTATGTGGGAGGTAATCCCGGAAAGCGCTCACATGGGCAGGGGGCGGTGGCGAGGGAAGGGCCCCGGCCACAGCCGTCTCAAAACAAGCATGCTGCTGCTGAGGATATTGGAGAGATGTTCAGAACAAGCTTTCATCTGACCCCTGAGGCTGAGCAGGCTGGAAGGCACGTGGCCCATCCTTGGCTCCTGGGGCCCTGACTCACCAGGACCACTGGGCTAAGCCCACTGCCGCTCAGGCGAGGCCCTCAGGAAAGAGGACCAGCGGTGGGCATGGGAACGGTGGGTGTTGAGCAGGTGTGGACGTGAGACTGGGGTCTGCTGCATGCTGCATGTTTGGCCTGGAGTTTAGATGAATCAGACACAGTCTCCACCTGGCAGCGGGATGGGGGACAGAAACGCGGCCTGAGAGAGCCCCCCACAGCCTCACCACAGGGGCTGCATGACTTCACAGAGCCGTCCTTGGAGGCCAACCTGGCCTCTGGACCCCGGGGTGAGCAGAAATTTATGCCCACCAGTTGGACCCCTGTCACCCGTAGGAGACGATCCCAGTAAACCACAGCAGAAACGGAGTCCACACGCGTCTTCTTCCCACACAGCAAACCCCGTCTCCCGAGAGGATGGAAAGTGGGAGGAGGGATGTGTTTCTCACACTGGGAGGCAGAAACAGGAGGCAGGGTACTGCTCTTTCCGAGTCCCGTGGGTGATTCCTATACCTCACAGCACGGAGCCCTGGGCGGCGGGAACAGGAGCAGCTTCCCATCTCCTACAGCTGGCGCCTCTCTGCTGGCCTTGCACGGGCTCCCCACGCAGAAGCCCCATGCCCACGGGAGCCCAGGACGGAGGCAGCAGAGGAGCAGAGGGGAGCGGAGACCGGTGTCAAGCTGGAGTTCTGCCTTGTCCCCTGGGGACAGGGGCCACCCTGACCCTCTCTGTGTGCTTGTCCTTAGGGCCACCTGCCTCCTCACGATGTGTGCAGTGCTGCGCAAAGCTCAGAGAAGGAGCCTTCCAAGCCCGCGGCCAGGCCGGGTGGGAACAGACTCTCTTTCCATTACCCCTCCCCACTGTCCTGCAAGATAAAATAGATGAAATCAAGAATGGTAAGATGGAGTGTCTCAGGGCTGTGTGGCGTGAATGCGGATCCTGCTGGCAGGCTGCCTCGTCTCGCAAAGTGACTCAGCGCTTCTGAGTTTCTAAAGACACTTTCCTCCAGACCAGCCGGCTTGCCAGCCCTGCCTTCCTCCTCCTCCCACAGATCGCCAGGAGCGTGACACAGATCGCCGGGAGCCTTGCCTCACCTGCAAGCCCAGGTGGGGGTGGTATATCCAGAACAGCCAGGACCCTGCTTCCCTCTGGCATCCTACTGTCCCAGCTCAGGGAGACGAGGCGCCAAGAACTGCCTGACCCTGAACCTGAGCCTCTCTTGTTCCCTCATCAGGGAGGGCCTTGAGCAGGGGTGCCCGTTCTTGGGGGTCCCCTTGGACGGCTCTCCCTTCCTCCCACTGTGATCACTCCTGGCTCCAGAGAGCTCCAGAGGAGACCTCCTCAGAGTGTCCTGTCCTACCCCATCAGGAAGCTCATCGCATCTCTCAAGCTGGAAGGTAGTCTTTCTCTCCCTCTGCTCATGTTGGGATGGACTGAGCAGGTCCCCAGCCTCCGAGCGGGTGCTGCTCTCGACCCAGTTCCGGGTGTCTCGGTTCCCAGAGGGACCTTCCGTGGGAATGGGAATGGCAGGAACAGTGGCCCATCAGTGTGGGCTTCCTGTGTGCCAGGCACTGTGCTAGGGAAGGATTTTGCTTATTTTCTTTTAAAGACTTCATTTACTTATTTGAGAGAGAGAGAGAGAGAGAGAGCACACGAGGGGGATGAGGGGCAGAGGGTGAAGCAGACTCCCTACTAAGCAGAGACCCCAATGCAGGGCTGTGTCCCCAGATTCCAGGATCATGATCTGAGCCACCTAGGTGCCCCAGGATTTCGTTTATAACATGCTTATCCAGCACTGCCGGGTCATAGGTTTGTTATACATCTTGGCCAATGCCTGGTGGTGGGTTAGTACAGACCCAGAATGCAGAACAGATCTCTAACTGCCCATCCGGGCCCTAAGCACTGCGCTGCTCCCTCTGTTCCACTCCTGCTGGACACCTGCTCCCTCCCCAGGGCCCTCAGCATGGGGGCTCAGAAGGGACTGGCCAAGTGGCCCATACAGCCTCCTCTCCCCTGCTCCTTCCACCCCTTCACGGGGCCCTTTCTGAGCAGTTGCCAGGCACCCATTCATTCAACCCAACCCTCTCGGCTTGTCAGCTTGCCGGCTCTGAGACTCAGGCCCTCTGTGGTGTGTAGGAGCGCAGCAGCCCCATCCAGGGCCAGTGAGTAAGTGGCAACGTTGCCTCTCCCTCCACACCCACGGGCCCCAGGAGCAGCTGGGCAGCGAAGCATCCCCACGTGCACTATAGGCCCTGTGGGGCCCCAGGTCCCCATGGCCTCCAGAACACGAGAGCTGCCCTGGGAGGGAGGATATGGGCCTGGGAGCCTTCCAGCTGTCCTCGGCAAGGCAGCGAGACTCCTGCAGCCCCAGGCAGCCTCCTGGGATCTGTTTTTCTCCATGTGTGGCTGGTCCCTCGGCTAGCAAGACTCCAAGAGAGCTCAGCCAGTCTTGGCCCATCAACGGCAGTGTGTCATCTGGTCTCAGTATCTTGTATCTTTGAAGGGCCATGTAAATAGAACAGCCCTGTCTGCCACCATGTTACGAGACGGCCTGATGGATCTCAGTAGATGGGAGAATGTGTCTGCAGGGCTCTCGCTCGAGGGGCCTGGGCACTCTGTGACCTCCCAGGGCCAGCCCTGAGGCCCTCGAAGTCACCTCTGAGAGGGACAGGGGCCTCCTCTGCAGAGCCTGAAGCTGAAGAGAGTCCCCCATCCTGCAGGGACCCCAGGGGAGGGAGTGCCCTCCACAACCTGCGCGGTTCTACGCTGGCGGCCTCGGTGGCAGGGACAGGCGCATCCTGCAGTCACAGGCTGCCCCTCTCTGAGCACAGGAAGAAGCCAGCCTGACTCTTGGCTTGAGCCCCTTTCAGCCCAAGGAAGGGGGCAGGCCCAACAACTCCAAGACCCCCTGGCCTCTGGCCTTAGCTTGCTGACTACATGCCTTGTGGGCCCACAGCAGTCTGCATGCGCTGAGGGGAGCTGGCATGACTTTAGCCACCACGCCCAAGTTACTCCTTGTGGGGGGAATTGTCTGGCTATGCTGCCCTTCTCTGTGCAAGAAAATCGAGGCAGGTGCTGCAGCCCACCCTGAGTCAGGCTAGCCCCAACCCTGCTGGAAAAGCCAGGAAGACAGAGAGGGCCACAGGGATGGGAGGATTTGGACGGGCAGGAGGGGGGAGGTTCCAGGTGGAGACATGGGGTGAGCAGTGAGCAAAGGGCTGGAAGCAGAAATGCACTAGGTGGTTGGAGGTTTGTCTGCAATGGAGGTAAAGGAGCCCCAGGGAGCAAGATGGGAACGGGAGGGAGGTTCAAGGGGAGAGGGCTTTGATGCTAGGCTGGAAGGTAAAGGAAGGCTTTAGAGAGATGATCAGCCTTAAATGGTCTGAAACTTCCCCTGGAGAAGAGCAGAGAGACAGAAAGACAAGGCGAGGGGGATAAGGGGAGGCAGAAGAGAGAGCCCAGGAAGAGAGACCGGAGCAAGCTCTGGTTCAGACCTAGGTGCCCTGGGAGTCCTCCAGACCCTGGCCCATGGCTCGCACCCTCCCCTGAGCCTATGGTGTGTTCTACATGCCATAACTGTCTGAGGTTAGCCAACCAGACACTCCTTCTCCTAATCTTGGGAGTACAGGGGTTCCTGCCTGGGGGGAGCTGGGCCAGGAGGTCACTGAGTGGCTCTCTGCTACATGACTTCGGGTCCTAGATGTCCCGAATTGTACCAGGACACAGGCCCTTCCAGCCAGAGCCTCCAGAGGCCTGCAACATCCCAGAGCTGGGTTCAGGCCAGCTGCGAGGGGCCCCCGGCTCTGCACAGTGAGGCTCCCGTATGAGCCCTGCCTGGGTCTAATCCTGCCGCACTCCATCAAGGGGTGGGAGGGAAAGGTCAGATTTGACAATGGGACCATCTGCTTTATCACATTCTAACTATTTGGATACTCCTCTGTAAACCATCTTCAATAAATTCCTGGATTACACGCCAGAAACAGAAAACTGGACTCACAACCATGGGCATAAATGCCTAATTAAGCTCATTCTTTGAACCAAACCGTATTTGCGTGCATCTGTCGGCCCTCCTTCATCTCAGGCGCTGCGGGGCGCTGGGACGGTGTTGGCCCGAGTGGGGGAGGGAGACAGCTCAGCCTGGCAGGCAGCCCCCCCGCCTCCCCCAAACGCTTCCCTGTCTCAGATCTGACTTGGCTCAACAGTTCGGTCTTATAGCCACCAAGCTCATCCAGGCCTTTCTCCTCGGCTTGCAGACACCACCTGCCCCAGTCCTAAGGGCCCTGGGCAGCCACTGCCTCTCGCTCTGCCTCCTCTGGTGCAGCAACTGCCAACCCTAACCCTAATCCGATGGCAGGTCCTGCCTAGGCTGGGAAGGTTCTTGTAGCTGAGGCCTGTGCCCATTTCCTTTATTCCGGGCCAGAGAAGGAAGCCTTCCCCTTTCCCAGCACCTTCCTCAAAGCTGCTTGCAGCAGCTAGGTCATGCCAGAGCTCTGAGGAGAGGGGACACTGGGAGCCAGGAGACTGTGCGCGCTGTCTCTGATCTCCCCCTCTGTTGCCAACTTGCTGGGTGACAGCTTTATCTCCCAGAGCCTGAGTTTCCCCATTTATACCCAGAGGGCTGGGTTCAAGGCTCTCTGTGTCACATGCAGCTCTGTCTTCAGGGACCAGGAGCATCTGCCAAACTGTCCACAGAGTGGCTAATTATGAAATGAGATTTGGGGGTGTGACTTGGCCTAAGGTGACCAACTGGTGGCCCTCTCTGGGCCTCAGCTGACCTGACAAGTCACCCAGGGAGGCCTATACAAAACACAAAGGTGATTCCATCACCTCTGCCCCACAGTTGTCCCCCAGGCCACAAATGACCAAATCTCCAAGAGCCGGCCCCCACGGTGCTATGTTGCCACTCTTCCCAGCTCTCCCAGCCCCTGATACAATCACCCCACAGACTGTTAGAGCCCCTGTGGGCCATGCTGTTCCTCCCCTAGCCTCATATTCCCCATTTTCTGGAAACGCTGGTGCCTCCCCTCACTGCTTAGGTCTGTGCTGGGGCGTCAGCACCTCTGGACCCTCCCTTGCCTCCGTGTATCCCCTCCCAACCCAGCACCCCGTTCCATGGAGCTGGTGTCTTGTCTGTCTCCCCAGCTAGCCCCTGGGCTCCTCCACATCAGGGACCACAGCCATCCTCCTGACCACTGTGTCCCCAGCACCCAGTCTAGGCCTGACTTGGGCTGAGTGTTCGGCTCACATCTCTAGAATAAAGAGTGAGTGTGAATGAATGAGCCCTGGAACCATGGGACCCACAAATCTCAACCTATCCTACAACTAGACCCCAGGGAAAGCCCAGCCTCCCTGCTCTGGGCCTCCCGTTCCCCGAGGCAGTGCCCATGGTCCCCTGAGGCCCCCAGGAGGCACCTCCCCAGGGAAGAGTCAGCCCTAGCTCCCTGCTGCTTCCTTCACTTTGCTTCTGTCTTGCAAACGTGTTCAAATGTTGAAATTCTGTTTGGGGAACAATTGGCCCAACATATGGTTGAATCACATTTTGTCTTCGGATGAAAAAATACACAGAAAACTTGGAAGATGATGACAGACTAGCTTTACCGTGTTTCTTTTTTCTTTAGTTTAATGGGGTTTTGTATAACATAAGCACATCACTGGTGAGAGGCTCTCAGCAACTGCCCCATCCCCTCATCATACTCAGGGGGAAACTGAGGCTCAAAGAACAGAGGAGGCCAGCCCGAGTTTCCTTGATGTGAAACCCAAGTCCCTGGCAGTTGCTTCTTCCTTCTCAACAGCCTCAAGAGGCTTGGAACCGACTCTCCTGAGTCCATTTTGGGTCCCTGTAGATTCTGATGTCTTCAGATTCTGTTGGTACTAGGTTTCACATCCTAGGGGACAGAAGAGCGGGGAACAGGTGTGGGGCCCTCTCCAGAAGCCCACCCCTATAGCTCTGTCAGGAATAACGGGGCAGGCCAGGCTCCCACCTCACTGCCCTGTGATGTCCAGAACCCATAGCCACCCACCCTCTCAGCCCAAAAGGATCCAGGAGGCCTCTGTCAGGGAGACACTGAAAACCCGTTGGGAAGCGGAGACACTCCTCAGGCCATGCCGTATGCTGTATGAGAGCCCACTCCCTGCTGTCCCTTCTCTGTAAATCCGCTTCCCTGAGGTGGGTTTCAAAAGCCCAAGCAGCACTGTTCTGGCCCCGGAAGGCCGCACTGGGGCAGAGTCTGACTTGTTCTGATAGATCTGTTTGGGGCCATGTGTTCAGTGCAAGTCGCATGCCTAGTACAAGATCAGGTTCCGTGAGTCGGAGCCGGGAAAGCACGAGGGCCCACTGTACCCTGAAGCCTGGGCCTGCTCTTTCTTGGGCTGCAGAGGCCGCACACATGGCTGGGCTGGCCTTAGAGCCTCTGCCCCGGACGCAGCGGCAGCGCGCCCTCCGTGCTCCCACAACGTGCCTCCTGACCTCTCTTGGCCAGCACGGGGCTGTGCCACACGGCTTCTTCGCTGTGCATTATACTGTTTTGCTCACATTAATCCCTACAGGTGTTGCTGGTGCTGGTGTTGCCCTCACTTTGTGAATGACAGCTCAGAGCCTGGGAGAAGGAAGGAGACACGTCCAAGGTTGCTGAGCCATAAGAGGGCAGGGCCAGGACTTCACGCACCTGCAGAGCCCCACTCTCTCCGTAGCATAAGCTCAGGAGCTGGGCTGTGCTCCGTCCCAAGGGGGCAGGTTCCTGCAGACACCTGTGGGGTCTTGGGCTAACAGAAGGTCGTTCTTTCCTTTTTGTTCTGTGGGTGGTGGTGTCCCTGGGTGCTGAGCCCCCTGCCATGCTTCACCAGGGTGGGGTGGGACTAAAGTTGACCCTCCAAGCACCACCCCTCTCTGAGGAGACCATGTGGAGATCCCTGAGCCCCCATTTCGAAGGTCCGGCTGTGTGAGACCGAGGAGATGGCTGCAGGTGGCGACCAGCACAAAACAGGAGACAAGACCAGGGGGAGAGGAAACAGGCCAGGAGAGCATGAGTGCCCATTGTAACCTGAGGCCCAGGCCTCTCCTTCTCTGGCTGCAGAGGCCCCGCACACGGCTGGGCTGGGGGCCTGACCAATGGGCCTTCTGCGGACACCAAAGCCGGGACACACTTTGCCCAGAAGCCCCGCCATAGACAGAGCTGGCTGAACCTGCCCATGACAGAACATGGCCCCGACAACTTGACCAGCTGGGGGACCATGCCTCATTAGTTTCTAATTAAGAGAAAATACATGTCTGACCTTCCTTCCTGAGTTGCTCCCTGCGGCAGGGCCTGGCCAGTGGTGGGTAAGAGCGTCCAGATGCTCACAGGCCTGCTGCCACAGGACAGCGCCTCCAGGCTAAAGGGCAGGGAGGGGGGTCTGTGCTGAGGGCCAGAAAGCGGTGCAGGACCTCGTGGATGAGCAGCACCATGTGGGAGTGAGTGGGAGTGAGGCCGTTCCGCCGCTATAAGGTGATGATTGGTCCATCCAGTCAATGTTTGTGGCAGCCAATCCCGTGGGGTCCCCAGAAAGCCAAGACACAGCTCTGACTGTGGGAGCTCAGAGGGAAGGGCAGCACAGTCCATGCATGGGCCCTGGGGCATGCAGAACAAAAGGCTTCCCAGAAGAAGGGAGTCTGACATCTGGGTCTTAAACGACGAGTAGGAGTTTGCCTTCAAGGGCTGGGTGAGGAGCTATATTCTAGAATCAACGACCTTGTACAGAGTCACAAAACTCAGAACCCTTCTCACCCAGGTGTCTCTGATTTTAAAGTAGCCACCCTTAGACTCTGGTTTTGCTTCTCTGTGAGTGAGGTTCTTTGAATGCCATGCCAAGGCTTGTAGAAGGACCAGGGATGGGAGGCGTGTTCAGATGTGGGAAAGCTCTGCCAAGAGTATATTGGGGAGATTCGGGAAACATTTCTGAGAGAGAACCCACAAAATTCAGTTCAATCTGATCATTTTGGTATCGGGCAAGTCACCCTACACTTCTAAACCTGAGTTTCCTCTTTCATGTAAAATGGATCACAGGGTTATCGGCTGTCTCGCTGCCCTCCCCACCTTCCAGCTTCAGGGGGAGCAGAAGGACCTCTGAGGCCAACTGTCTGGCTTGGGGAGACAAGCACCCCATACCAGCTGTGTGCCATTGGACAAGTCACCTATGTCCCAAAGCCGGAGGTCTGTCATCCAGAAGATGAGGTCACCTCCTGAGCTGTTGGGAGGACAGGGTGACAAGGTCCCTGTGGATAGCACAGCTTGGGATCTGGCAGAGTGTGAACACTCAGTGAGGGCCGCAGCTTACAAAGAAGAACACACACCCCATGAAAACCCATGGCACCTGTAAGGATAGAAAGGAGCATCTAAAAGGCAGATCTCTGGTGTTAGAAAGAGGATTTAGAAGTTGGAATAGGACATACTTACTGTATTACTAAGATATTATACAGATTTATAACATTTAATAATTTAAAATATTATTTACAAAGTCATACAACATAAGTATTTATTATAGAAAAGCTCTGATCCCAAACATCTGGGGTTTGGAGCTTCCAGATACCAGGGAACACCTGGGGACACCACGGTGTTCCCTCCTCTTCAGAAGGACCATCCTGGGTGCTCTCTGCAGCTGACACCTTCAGAAGGTCGCAGTGTTGAAAAGCTTCTGCCTCGCTTTCTTTGGACACTGTCCCCAGTCCAGAAAAAGCACAAAGAACAAATGGCTGTTGTGGGCTCACCATGGGCCAGGCCCTGGGCTGAGCTCTCTGTGTGGTCCTTAGCGTCTGATCTTTCCGTACCCTCGGGGGAAGGGAGCTCATGGCCCCACCTCAGTGTTCAGGGTCTGGGCATCGTGGTCCCTTCCTGGTGTGTCATTTATCATCTGCCAGGAAAGGCAAGGAGTACAGTGGACTCCATCCCCAGGTCCTCCAGGAACCCAGGGAGCATCTGCCTTCCCACCCGCAGGCTCTGGGGCGTGAGAGGAAACACCGGGTCCGCGCTCTCAGAAAGAATTTCGCAGTCTTGGCTCTTAGGAACAGAAGCGAGTAGGCAGGTGGCCTCCGCCTGAGGGTGAGCAGGGTTTAGAAGAATGCGGAGGCCACAGCAAAGGTCTGGGGCTTGCAGAGGCATCGGGAGGACCCGGCAGTCCACACTCAGGCACCGGAGAGGACTGACCTTGAATGTCAAACTGATGATGGACATGATCCGTGGAAGGTTAGAAACAGGGTGTGACAAGAAAAGAGCTAAAGAATGAGGAAAATTCGTGCGGCCATGGTGCAGTCAGAAAATTATTAGGTAGTCCAGGAAAGGAAGAGGGAAAGAGATGTCTAAACTCAATCCTTGCCCTCTGAAGTAAAAGATATCTTCTGGGGCCACTGAGTTAAAGGAGGCTAAGGTCCATCTCCTGGCCACTTGGAACTCCGGGAAAGCTCTGGGAGCTGCAAAGCCTGTGGTTGAGCCACCCCGTCTTTCATCCTGCAAGCCAAGGCATCTCTCCCCAAGTCCCAAGTTGTGTGGCCGTGGCCACGGTGGCCATCTCCGTGAGGAACAGTGAGCAGAAGGGCTTGCAAAGACACGCACTGCAGGCGTGTGGGTGTGCACTGCTGCACAAGTATGCACACTCGTGCAGGTGCTTCGTGGTGGTGTGCGTCGTCTGCTCTCAGTTGAGACAACAAAGAGACATGGTGAAATGCAGCCAACAGATGGGAGCCCACCGAAATGTCATCCAGAAGAAATAACCCACATCAGAGAAACCAAAACCCTGGTCTAGCCAAATCCCTGCCTCCTGTCTCCCTCCTCAGAGGAAAAAGTCCTATGGAGGGCCCTGGAACTTGGGCAATCCACAATGAGTCATTTATTCAGGACCACCACACCGTCGTGCATGTTAAGGACAAAAAGGAAAAATGCTTTCGGTTTTGGAAACGGGGTTGCAGTCACAGATGGTGCCTGAACACGCGTAAATTCGGCTGCTGCGTGAACAGATGGAAACTTGAAGGAAAAAAAAGAAAAAACACATACACAACTTTAGCATTCATCGGCCAGACCTCTGCCAGGCTGGAGAAGGGAGTGGGGGAGGGGTCTGTCACTTGACTGGGAGGGTCCTGGTCTTCCAATCAGTGGGATGGGGTAAGAAACTGTGGCCTTTAACAGTCAGGCTAAGGGTAAGGGCCTCCTGACTCTGCTGTTTACTTGCTGGGGGAGCGTGGGATTATTGCTGAACGTCTCTGAGCCCCAGCTCCTCATCTGAACAAGGGGATAATGAGGACGACCTCCCAGGACTGCTGTGGGAATTGAAGCAAGTCATGTGCACAGAGCACACCTCTGCTCTGAGACAGAGTGAGGGCCCCGGGAAATGGTAGTGCCTCCCAGCAGGTGTGGCAGAACTTACCTGCCAGGTAAAATCCCAGGTAGCCTTGGAGGGCAGCCGAAACACCGAGAAAGTCCCCGTGGCTGGCTCTCTAGGGAGGCTGGGGAGAGGGAGAGGAGATGGAAGCTCCTCACACCAACATACCCTTTCGAGAAGACTCTCAGGCTCTGGACAAGCTCTCCGTGAATCAGGGTCTGCAAAGACTATGCCGTGCATGGGCAGGCTCGGTAAGACCTTGAAGGAGGACAGTTCAAATGGAAGGTTCTGTGTCTACTGCCCGAAGATTCTCATTCAGGAAACAAGTCAGGCCTGAGTTCTGCCCCCCAGCAGGAGTCCCCTTATGGTGGATTGATTGCCAAGGCAGCCACATTTCCTCATCCTTCCCTGCCTGCAGGCGCCTGGTCCTGTGACCCACCAAGAGGTCAAGTTTCCTGGTCCAGCCTGCCCTTGTGACTTTGGCCAAAAGCTTGCTGGGGAAGTGACAGAGTGTCCGTCGAGGCCAAAGTCCCACTCTCTTCTGCTCCACTGTCTTCTCTTGAAGAACAACCCTGGGCTGACTGGCTGGAGGAGACTCATGGTGCACAGCCAAGTCGCTGTGGTTTAGACAAGGGCCCAGATACAGAAGATGGTCAATAAAGTCAATAAAGTCCCCTCGCTAACCTGCGAGTGACTAGAGAGAGCAGAGTGAGCCCTGGCAAGCCCAGCTCAGGTCAGCAGAACCCTCTGGCTAGCCCACAGGGTGAGGGCAAACATCTATGCTTAGAATCACATGCCAGAGATGTCTAGGGGGCTCAGTATCCAGCGGTTTTGTGCTAACAGTCACAGCCCTGCCCCTTTCAGCGACTTCATACTTCAAACCCACCTCCCTGCTCTGCAGAGAGTAGGGCAAGAGGGAGGAAAGGTTCTCAGTACAAATCCAGAACCGAGATTCAAAATTCAGAAACTCACTTCGGAGGCGAGGAGTTTCCTGTCCCACAGACCACGCTGCAGCAAAGGGTCACATCCCCAAGCACTGGAAAGCCCCTTCGCTGGCACAGCTGGTTTCCCTGGTGAACGGTGGAAGTGCTGACCAGCCTCAGTACAAGGTCAGCGGAGAGCTCCTGGGCCTTGGCTGCTGGCCCAGCACCACAGAGAGAATGGCCCCAGCCCATGAGATACCCACAGGCAAAAGGAAGCCTGAGCTCCAGTCGGGGCTGGAGACCTCCAAGCTGGTACCAGCAGAGTCCACCTCCCACATCCTGCTGATGCTCTCCAGGGAGATCGTTCCATCCCCTGGCCCCACGTGGCCTTTGTGGTGGTCCACGCACTGGGCACTTCTAGCTCGGCGACTCAGCAAGACCCCAGCCGACGTTAAAGAAACACTCAGTGACACTCATTAAAGATGGTGAAACAGACTTTATTCAGGACCACTGCAGTGGGGTCTTGGGGGGAGGGAGAGATCAGGCTGGATTCCAAATACGACTCAGGTTGGGTGGGAGCAAACAGACAAGGAGCAGGTCAGGGGACAGGCAGTCAGTCACTAAGAGGAAACATCGGGGCGGGGAAGAGTCCAGCTGACCCTACCCAACAGGATTCTTGAGGAAGACACGCCCATGTGATGAGACATCACTTGGGGGGTGGAGGGGTAGTGGGGACCTCATCAGATCTCAAGGGTGGAGCCTTCTTGCTAAAACTGTTTTTTTGGTTTTTTTTTTATTTTATTTTTTTTAATTTTTAAACCTGGGTTTTATAAGGAGATGAGCAGGTAGGGCCTGGGAGAAGTTTCAGAAGCCTAATGTTTGGCCAAGCAAACAATCTTTGCGGCCATGGCCCTTCAGGGTGGTTGAGGCAGGGAGCACAGGTGGGCTCTGTGAACCCCTAATCCTGGACAGATTCTCCAGGCCAGGCCTTCGGGTCCATCTGAGGCCTGAACTCATCAGGGCTGTGGTCCCAGGGGAGAGAGTCCCAAGACAAAAAGAAGAGGTTATCTCTGCCTCCCACTCCACTTGGCTTTCAAAACTGCCCATTGGTTTGTCTTATCTGAAAACATTTCCTGAAGAATCTTTTTCTTTTTAAAGATTTTTACTTCTTTATTTATTTGCGAGGGCATGCATGAGAGAGCATGAGCAGGGGGAGGCACAGAGAGATAAGGAGAAGTAGACATCCCGCTGAGCAGGGAGCCCGACATGGGGCTCGTTCCCAGGACCCCAGGATCATGACCTGAGCTGAAGGCAGACGCTTATGTGACTGAGCCTTTTCTGAAGCTCCCCTTTCCTGAAGAATCTTACCTTTGTTTTCATTTATTGTGAGTGTTACTTTCCTTTTGCTGTAGTCAACTTATATACCTCTGCAATTTATGGAGAGTTTCTATCTTTAGAACCACCCGTAGAAGGTGCCTTCTCAGGGGCAGTTACCTCTGTCAGGGATGCCTCTCCCCTAGTTTTCCATCCAGCAAACTCCTCCTCATCCTTCAGACCTGCCTCCAACACCTCTTCCATGAAGCCTTCCACGGTTTCCCTGGGCAGAGCTAATGACCCTGTCTTCTAGGCTTTCTGAAATGTGGGCTATGTGTCTCCACAGGTGTTGACCATAGGTCAGTAAACTATGGCTCACAGGCCAAAACTAGCTTGTCCCTCATTTGGTAAATACAGTTTAGTTAGAAAACCCCATGCCCATTTGTTTTCATACTATCTATGGCTGCTTTCCTGCTCCCCCAGGGGCAGAGACAATACAGCCCACGAAGCCAAAATATTTCCTATCTGGTCCTTTACAGAAAAAGTTTGCTGGCCCCTGCCCCAGACTATGAGCATCTCAAGAGCTAGGACACGGACAGGGGCTGCTTGCCCTTGTCCTGAGGCCGTGACCTAGAGCCTGGCCTGCAGAAGTCACTCAGTGCAAGTCTGGGGAATCAGTGAGTAAATGAGTGAATGACACGCAAATGGAGAGCTTATGAACAGATCCCAAACAAAGTTACATTTGTAGTGTTCTGAATGGTTCTCTAGACCAGGTTCCCAGAGGGCCCAGTGGAACTTTCTGCAGACCCCACAGTTCGACAAATGCTACCAAGAAGAAAGAGTTGCAGGTTTTGAGAAGTATGGGCAACCGTGATGCGCTGGATATTGTCCTGCCCTGTCTCTCAGTCGTTGTAGGAGCAACCAGCCACGGACAGGAGTGGCTGCCCGCTCCTGCCTCCAAGGGCCTCTGCGTCTCGTGTTTTCTGTTCCCGAGCCCTCTGCTTCTGTGCCCTGCAGTGCCCAGGTAAACTCTCAGCCTTTCTGGGGTATGCCCACCCTTAGAAGCGCAAAGGGGTTACCACCCCCTGGTAACTCCTGATGAAGGGGGGATGTGAGCCCACAGATAAACTCTTCCCTCCTCTTGTGTCTCAGGGGGGCAATTGGGATGCATGGTGCTCTACACCCGGCTTCAGACAGTCCCCAGGAGAAGAGTGCCAGTTGTGCGTGGTGGTTATACTTTTCTCAGTGGGCCACTCCTGCTCCGTAGGAGCACGTCGCCAAAATAACGTGATGAGTGATAACACTTGCAGACAAGACAACAGCCTCGGCCCCGGGGGGATCAGCCCCGTCCTTGCTGCGGTGGGACTGATGATCTCCTCCTTCAGTGCTGGGAAAGCCTCGTGAAGTCCCCCAGGAGACACAGGGTACATCCTTTTCCTGAGGTCGCAACTATAAAACACCACTTACTCCGTGGCTTCAAACAACAGAAATTTATTCTCTCACAGGTTTGAAGGGCACACTGAGGGGCTTTCAGGACCATTCTCCATCAGCAGAGGCCGATGCCCTCGAACTTGGCTTCAGTGTCCCTTGAGGGACTTCATTTGTCAGCAGGTAATGAGTCTGCTCGTGAACTTTCTCAGATCTCCCCAGCTGGACCGTAACACCCCAGGCTCTCGGCCGGGGCCTTCCAGAGCTCTGAAACCTCCATGTCAAGGCCAAGAACTTGGAGTAAACCACTTCCGACGAGCAGGGACCCAACCTGCACGTGAGTCCTCCTCTTCCTCACACCCTCCCCAACCCTGCATTTCCTTTGCAGCCTTTCCCAAATTTTCTGGTCTCCAAGGGGAGGACTCTCACCCCAACAGGTGGAGGGCCCTGAGACTCCCCTCCGGGTTTACTTGGGGGAAAGGGGGGTGTCTCGTCCTGCCCTGATTCTCCTCCTCCAACTATTGTCACCAGGGCAGTGTCTCATATACGGTCGGAGCTTCACACAGACTTGCTGAATCACCAGAATGTGGCCTGCTGGCCATGCTCAGGAAGAAGCTCTGCATCAGAGAAAATGAGGCATTTTTGTTTGATTGGATCTCTACTCCCGGCTCAGCCTGCAAACAATGAACATTGAATGTCTTGTCTCACATTGCGTTAAAAGGTAGATAAACCCCTGTAAGCTTTCATTTGGTGTTTGGGTTCTAATCGCCTTTCATCTTTCTTTCTCTCCTGCACGTTTGTTCTGGGGCAGGCAGGAGAAGGCCAGATGGGACGTGGGCACCTGCCGTCTCTGGCAGAGCCTGCAGCGTGGGCCATGGAGCACTCCACACAGGGCAGAGCAGCGGGGTCTGCTGAGGCCTCCTGGGCTCAGGCTTGGGCTGGATCCTGGCTTGTGGGACATGTCAGGACCTGAATTCAGTGCTCTCTGGTTCTCCCAAGCGGACACGTGGTGAGCGGCTTCTCCTCATTGCCAAAGGAGGCCCACATTCGCTGGTAAGAGACAGGAAGCCAGGCTCCAACTTCCCCTGCTGTGGCATTTCTATCCTGCCCTGGTGAGCAGCAGAGTGGCTGCCAAAACCAGCCTGGAGTCCTCTTACCAGCACAGGACCCTCTCTGATGTCAGCCAGACTTGGGGGAAGGGGGCTTAAGCCACCATGGAGGGGAGATACATGGGCTGCAGAGTCAGAACACCTGCTTTCTGAACCCCACTCGGTTGTCGTTAGCTGTGTGACCTCTGCCCAGCCTTCCCCCCACCTGGCCTTCACCCCTGCCCTCACCCCCCAAGATGGAAGCACAGCAGGATGGGGTTTGTGGCCTCACAGTCACTTCCCTGCCAGAAGAGGCTGATTCCTGGAAATGACCCCGTAGTCCCTCAAGCCCATCCCTTCCCCAGGAGAGCTAGTCCAAAGCTGGGGATAACCAGGCTCCCCCTCCCGTGGTGCGGCAGGCAGGGGTGTGCAACCATGGCCAAGTGTGCCCAAGACTGGCACATGGCTCCTCCGTGTGCTCGTACACTCATAATACACAACCCACATGCACATCTGGGGAGGCAAATACCATTTTATCAGTGCTCCGCTGCCTCCTGGGTCTGGAAGTTACCTGCCACTCCAAACAAGGGACTCACAAGGGTCTTCTCATCAGCATGTCTAGAAGTCCTGTGACCTAAGCCCGACCAATCAGACTCCTTCCCTGAGACTTCTTCCACTGGAATTAGGGAACACAGGCCAGCCGTCCCTTTGAGCTTATGACCAGAAGTTCTCAGAGGCCGTGTGTGCCAGGACAGGGGAGCCACCAGGCCTGAAGGAGGAGGGGGACGGGAGCAGCCCCCAGGTCTTGCACCTGAGGTGTTCACATTGGCCTCTGCCGCTGGTAGGGGACTCAGGGTACTCCGTGACCCCTGCTGCCAGAAAGCATGGGAGGGAGAGGCCTGGGGCCAGAGAGCTGGGCGCCGTCTCCATGGGAAACCTCAGACAAGGTTTTCCCGCCCAGGCACAGTTTCCCATGGCTAGGATGGTCATTTTGTCCTGGGTGGGCCCCGGGTGCCTTCCAAACACAGCAGAGCGGAGTTCTCAATGCATGGTCCCGGAGCCAGCGCTCCCCAGACTCCCCCACTTCCCCGCTACGTGGCCACGAGTGAGAAGATGGACTCTCTGAACCTCGCGTCCTCCCTGTAAACGCCCCCCTGTGGGGGCTGGAGGGCCAAGCTTGGTCTCTACACAGGCCGACAGCCCAGCCGGGGAGGCTGTCATTGCCCTGGGTCCTCCACACCCCCATCCCAACTCCCAAGTCCTGTCGGGGGCTGGCAGTTCCCATGGTCTGGGGCCTCCTCTTCCCCAGACAGAGCCAAGACTCTGAGCTCATGCCTTCTCCTTCCAACAGAAATACTACAACTTTCTCCCCGCTCTGACAGTCCCACCAACACGCGTGAGCACACGCATGCACAGTGCTGTCACACACACGCGCACATGCCCACCTGCTCACACACGTAAATGTTCACATGTACCCGTATGCCCTCTTGCTTGCACACGCACTCATGTGTGCCCGTGCGTGTTTGTGCATGTTTGCACACTCGTATGCACATGTGCTTGCACATAGGCTCACATACCCACACACAGGTTCTCACACGCGCGTGCATGTTTTCACAACACACACACAGACTCAACACAGGCACATACCCACATACATGCTGTCACACGCGGTACCACACGACCACACGTGTAGAGAGACACAGACGTGCACTCACGCTCACACGCCTGCAGGCAAACACACATAGGCTCAAATACACTCCTCACCCCCTTACTCGTCTCTGCTCAGAGCACACGAGCTGTCTTTTCGGCCCAGTAAATCCACTTTTACGTCCCCAGATGGAGGGGGCGGACACGGTCCCAGTGACACCTTAGATGTGCAGCCGCAGCCCTGGAGCTGTTTTTATGGCTGAGTTATAAACCCCTGTGGCAGAGGCTGGTGCTGGACATGCAGTCAAGCTCAGCAAGGAGGGGCAAGGGGGGCCATGATGGAGGTGATAGGGCGCGGCAGCGTGAGGGCTTGGGGCCCTGGCCAGCCCCGTAACTCAGACCCCCTCCTCCCCGCACTGGGGAATTAGGACTCTCGGCCATGTGCTTTTCTATGCCTCCCATAAAAACCACTGCTTAGTCTTCCAGTATCTCTCAAACTGAGGGCATTTCCATCTGAAAACATACAGTTCTGGCTCTCTGCTTGGGCTCTCCCAAAACGCACAAGGACCCACAGACGTGGCTTTTTCCATCACAAGGCCTATTGCCCTCGTCCCCCTGCCTTTATTACTTTAACCACTTTTTACACAACATGACACTTGTGGTGCTTCCAGCTGACTCCAGGAGGGCTGGATTTGCTCAGAAGATGGAAGCAGGAAGCCCCTCTCCCCACTTCTGAATGGAGGTAGGGGTTCCCTGGTCCCCAGAAACTTCAGATTTCATGGCAGGAATGAGCTGTCGGAGCAAGAAAAGTGAGGCTGTGGCTGCCACGCCTGTCCTCAGAGGTGGGTTCTGGAGAGGGCAGGGCTCTCCTGGAGGCCCCTCCCTGAGGTGGGATCCAGGGCCTCCAAGGCCCAGAGAGGAAACAATATGAATCGTGAAGGCCTGGCAAGGCACAGCTGCAGAGCTGCTCTGTTGGGTGAAGCATTACCCTCTCAACTCTACCTTTTTATTTATTTTTTTCTTTTTTTAGGATTTATTATTTGAGAGAGAGAGAGGGCAAGGGGAAAGAAGAGAGAATCTCCAGCAGACTCCTCTCACTGAGCAAGAAGCCTGACGCAGGGCTAGATCCCTCGACCTTGAGATCATGACCTGAGCTGAACTCAAGAGTCGGGCACTCAGCTGACTGACCCCCTCCACTTGTTAAGGTCCCAGGGGAAAGCAGAGATGCATTCCTGGCATTTTGCTGGGGCTGAGCAGAGCTGCAGCTGAAATCAGGGTGAGTGGGGGGATCCCCAGGCAATGTGAGAGCAGGACATTGAAAGGCCACCGGCTCAGATGGCACTGGCCACAGCTCAGCCTCCTGGGCCAGCATGGGTCAACCCCAGTCTCTCTTCCTGGAGAGATGAAGAAACTGAGGCCTGCGGGGCTGGCCAGACAAGGCCAGAGCTGGCCACCACAGTGAGAGGCCCTGCCCCAGGCCTTGTCAGCAGCCAGTTTCCAGGGGGACCCACCATCCACAGAGCTGCAGGGTTAGGAAGGCACTTCTGTAGGAGGACGTTCAGACTGGCCCTCAGGCCCTGCTGCTGACCTGCCCACCACTGGCCCTATGATCTTCTAGACCAGGGGTCACAGACAAGCAGTGCTGATCCAGATCTAGCCCATGAAGGAGTGGTCTTTGTCCCGTGTCTTGCATTTTTCATTATTAGAATTAGTTTCCAACTTTTTAAGATTGTGTTCTCTCTCTCTTTTTCTTTCTCTGTCTCTCTCTCTCTCTCACACACACACACACACACACACACACACACATACTCACTGCCCCTAGGTTGTGACTTTTTGTGGTGCGGAAGAGCCCATATCATGGTTTCCTGCATGATTCTAAGCTCCAGGAGCAGAGGCCTCATGGACCTCACCCCCTTGCCCTAAGAGACCTGCCACAAGGCTCCCCAGTGCTTACAGGCACCCCAGCCTCATGACCTCACAGCTGGAGAAGAGGCCAGCTGGTCTGGGGATATTCTGAATTGACACAGTGCCCAGCTCCTCACAGCCATCCCTGGAGACCACCTGCAGCTTAGAGACCCTACTCTTCTGCCCAGGAGGCCACAGCCCAGCCAAGGAGAGGCAGGCCATGGGGCGATGGTCATGGAGCAATCTCTGTTCCTTCGTCCCTTCCCTGTCTCTCCTGAATTGGCACTCCACACCCCACATTTTCCCTAAGGATGTGTATGTGCACAACACACCAGAGGGAGCATGCACTCACACACCTTGCACTTTCTGCACCTTCCCCTGACCCAGTCCCCTGCCTGGAGCCCCTTCCACCACATCTCCCAAAGGATTCCCTGCAGCCTCTCTCCCAGGTGGCCCACAAGGCTTCTCTGCTCTCTCCTCCTCTGCTAACAAGATGGAGGCTCTGTGGGATGGAAGCTTTGTTTTCTCAGTTCATCTCCAGACAGCATACAATGCAGACACTTTGATGACCCCCATTGCCCAGGGCCTCCAAGGTAGGCACACCTGGACCAAACTCACATGGACGGCAGGTGACCGGGTCAGGTTTGACCTCCGCCCCGAGGGCAAGCTCCCCATAGGTGCTCCACAAAGCCTCCTCCTGGCGGGTGTGCCTGCCCTTCCCTCCAGACTCCTGTCTCTGCACACCGGCTTACTCTAGCTCCACTGAGGGGATGTGGCCATGATCATCACCAGCAGGACGCTCCGAGCCCTTCTGCGGCCAAGACCTTGCCCAGGTGCTAGCCCTGTGTCATCAGCCTTGGGTCTCACCATTGTCTGAGGACTGAGCCATCACCATCCCACTTGGCCCAGCTGGGAGGAAAGGGCGTGGCCGGACGGTCTGATGAGCAGGCACACCTGGGAAGCCCCTACCCAAGACAACCCCCTGACCTGCACAGTCTTTCTTCTGTGCTAAGTGTCACTGTCTTCCCCTCCTTCACTGGTGCTGGGCCTTAGGAACGGGGGAGCCCCTGCTATGCTATGGTGGTGGGAGCACCAAAAGCTGAGATGGGAACCAAGGACTTTGGCTAGACCCCCAAGTCAAGACTCTGTGGCCAGCACCCTAACCCAGGCAAGGCATCAGGTCCTGGGGTGGGCACGGAGGCTGTGCCGGAGGAGGGCTGGGCCATGCCAGGCACAAGGGTTGAGGCGTCCCATGCAGCCATCTCAGAATCCCAGTGGGCTCCTAACTGTTCCTCCTAAGGTTTCGTGGGAAGCAGGCTGTCAGGGAGCTGGCAGGTGCCAGGGACTCTGCCATGATTCAGAGCCAGGAGTTATATAGCAAGGACAGGGAGGGGCCTCCTCTCTGGCTTCTCTCGTAGCTCCACACACCTGGGAAGCCCAGACCCAGAGGAACCCACAGCTCTGGGCAGGGCCTCCCAGCTCCTGTCTAGCCAGGGTCTTCTCCCGGTCTGCCTGTCCCCCAAACACCCTCCATGTGACCCGTGACCATTTAACAGAGCAGAGCAAGGAGTCGCTGCTCTGCATAGAATCCTCCACTCCATGTGCCCTGGGGGAATCGCAGCCCTCTGGTGCTGCCCACAGGTTAGCCAGGCCCCTCCACCCACTCTCTGCAGAGTCTCAGTAGCTGTCCCCCACTCCGGAGACCCCAACCTATTCATTCCCTCTGCTGTGTCCCCTAAAGAAATGCTGCTTTAAAGCTTAGGGAGACTCTCCTCCCTGTGTCAAGAAGATTCCCAGGGCCTGAACTGCTATCAGGTATTGCTGTTCAGACTCCAGGGGAATGTGGCCCAAAGAGAAACCCCTGCCTTCCCTAAGCCTCCCTCACCACCTGAGCTCCAGCCACACAGACCTCCACGGAGCTCCTCTCCAGAAGGGCCAGAAATCACAGAGCCTGGGCACCCCCATGCCCCACCTCTGTGTACCCCTCCCCCATTCCCAGTAGTCCCCCCTCTTTTTCACCCTCTTCTCAGTATTTCTCAGCTGAGGGCAAATCTGCCCCAGGGCATACTTGGCAATGTGTGGAGACATTCTTATTCAACAGAACTGGGTGGGGAAGTGTTACTGGCATTTAGGGGGTAAAGGCCAGGAATGCTGCTAGATATCCCACCATGCACAGGATGTCATCAGAGCAAAGAATGATCTAGCCCAAAGTGCCAGGAGTGCTGAGATTGAGAAACCCTGACCTCAGTCACGTTCTCCAGCATTGCCTTGCGTATGGGGCAGCCTGCTGCCTGCCTGCACATGGCCTGGCCTCCACCGGCTCCCTGCCACAGCAGGCGGGCAGATGCTGAGAACTGGACTCACAGGGCAGGACCAGACTCACAGGGCAGGACCGGACTCACGGGGCAGGACCGGACTCACGGGGCAGGACCGGACTCAGAGGGCAGGACCAGACTCACAGGGCAGGACCGGACTCAGTGGGCAGGACTGGACTCACAGGGCAGGTCCAGACTCACAGGGCAGGACCGGACTCACAGGGCAGGACCGGACTCACAGGGCAGGACCGGACTCCCGGGGCAGGACCGGACTCAGAGGGCAGGACCGGACTCAGAGGGCAGGACCAGACTCACAGGGCAGGACCGGACTCAGTGGGCAGGACTGGACTCACAGGGCAGGACCGGACTCACAGGGCAGGACCGGACTCACAGGGCAGGACAGGACTCACAGGGCAGACTTCGCAGAGGGCAGGGCCGGGATTGCCTCTGAAGGAAGAGAGGGCCTGCTGCAGCCATGAGGCAGTGCAGTGGGACAGGCCTGGGAGCCGGCAAAGAGCCTGAAGGCCGGACCAGGGGCTTCTGGATATTTAGAGAGGGTCCTGCTGAGGGAGTGAGGCTTTCAGGAACTATTGTCAAAGGCTCTGGCCCTATGGCCCTTCCCTTCCCCGGGGGGTAGGAGGAGGCCTGTGGGAGAAACACGGGCCATTTTACCCGCCCAGGCTGTAACTCCATCTGGGCAGACCAGCAGAGCTGCCAGCAACAGCCCCTTCCATTCCCAGGCCATAATTTGCCTCCCTGCCCCCCACTCCCAGAAAGACCCTAGCCCACCCTCCCCAGATGCTGCCTCTGGGAAGAGTCCAAGAATGAAGGGAGGCCCTCATCTGGGAGACTTAGCTGGAGATCAAGGCCCATCACTGCCTCTGACCATGAGGAAGGGGGTGGAAGTCAGGGGATCCTTCCCACATCTCACCCACCCTGGCATAAGCCTGGCCCAAGCTTCCCACTCTCTCAGGTGCCCAGGCGGGGAGGAGAGGAGCAACCTCAGCCAGCAGTGTCAAGCGGGCAGGGCCTGAGACTTGACCAACTCTGGGTGCACAGTTCAGCGACCACCCCATCCTGGGTTTGGGAGCATGGTGGCTCAGCTGGAGCTTCAGTGCCACAAGGCCACTCAGGGATCACCAGCTCAGTCAGGGGGGTCTCCAGGGCATGCCATCCTGCTTTTATGAGTTAGCTGATGAATTCAACAACTAATCGGTAGACATCTACCACATGCTGCAGCTGGACAGAGGACAAACTTCCAAAGCCACTGCTTGTTCCAAAGCAGGATAGAGAGAAAAAGCGAGCAAATGAATACACAGTGGTCCGTGGAAAGGGCTTGGGTGGGGGTATTTTCAGTTTCGGCTGTGGGGATCAGGAAGAGCCCCTTGGAGACATGCTACATGAGCAGATGTGCAAATGTTCAGGAGTCCGTCCCAGGAAGCTTTGGGGATGGACAATGCCAGCGACAGAAACAGCATGTGCAAAGGCCCTGAGGCATAAACAAGCACAGAGCACTGAGGAGAGGCTCTGCTGGGATTTCGAGTGCCCTTGCTCCGGTCAGCCCACAAACACTGTGCACATAGTGCTCAGTGACCATGTGGCCTTCCTGCTCTTTCACAGTGGCCTTTCTTCCCTGGCACAGAGAGGAAGGACAGAGCAAAGGGCGGCTGGCCCCAGGGCCCTGGAAGGAGACATTCCACCAATCAGGAATGGTGGATAGAGCAGAAGAGCAGCCCAGAGAGAGAGAGCTGGATGCTGGCACAGCCTCCTTTCAGGCGTGGGCCCTGGGCAGCTGCCCTCCTGCTGTCCGAGTCTGCTCCTTCTGTCCTTTAAATCGTCGTGCAAAGGCTCAGCTACCCGGAGAGCCTTCCTGGCACGAGAGACTATGTGCTGGAAGGGAGGGGAGAAAGGGAAGGAAGGAGAGACAGAGGAGCATCGTCTCTGACCCACATTTTGCAGCTTAACTGAGGGAGTACTGGCACCTACTATGGGCAAGGCTCTTTGCTAGGCCTTTTGGACTAAGGGTGGACACAGGGATGACCAGACTAGAAGAAGAGAAATTGAGTCTTCATGGGTCAGAGACATTTCCCAAAAGAGCTATCACTTATTGTTGTTGTTTTATGCAGCTTTTCTATTGCAGACACTGTTCTAAGTACATGACGCATGTTAACTTAGCCAGCCTTACAACAACGCTAGGGGGGCTACTATTATGCCCATTTTACAGATAAGAAAACAGAAGCACAGAGAAGGTAAGTGACTGGTTCAAGATCAACAACTAGTGAGTGGTGGGATCGGATTTGGACCCAGGCATTCTGGTTCCAGAGCCTATTCTCCTACCTTCCAGGCCCTGCTGCCTCTTGGAAAATGGCCTTTGAGCTTGGTTGGATTTTGACAGGTGGAAGCAGAGTTCGCCAGACAGAAAGACAACCCAGAGGGAGAAGCCAACTCAGGGGTGGGGTCTGAGATGGGAAAGCCCATACAAGGTTGCATCTGAGGGAGAGGCAGAGGCTGGACTCTCGTGCACAGGCTGTTAGCTCAGAGGCTCTCTGGGGTCAAGCCTGCTCACATCTTCCCCCACAGACCCCAGCTTCCCCCCTCCCTGGTTTACCAGGGACTCCTGTCCCCCAGGACCAGCCACAGCAATGACACCTGCTGAGTGCCCTGCTGAGTTCCTCCCGAACCCTCCAGCTCCTTAGCCCTCAGACAACCCAGGTGGGTTGCTATTGTGATGCCCATTTTAAAGATGGGGAAACTGAGGCTCAGCCAAACCAAGAACCCTGCCCTATCACACAGGATGCAGAGCCTGGAGCTCACGAGAACTTCTAGAGCCTCCCTTGGAGACCGTCTCTGTTCTGCCTCCTGCTCCTTCCCCTCCCTGCCCAGAATGCCTTTGCTAGCACACACCGCCCTGGCGCCACTCACGGCCTTAATAGCTCCAGCCTGCAGAAACAGAGCAAACTGATGGCCATGTGCATCACTTTTATAACGTTCATAAGAGAGCCATAATTAATTTCCCAAATGCACACAAGGCTCAGGGGATAGACTGGGTGCTATTCACAGATTGCAGGATCCTGTGACGGTTTTAGGCAAACGAGGAAAGAGTATTATTTGCTTCTCTAACAGTTGCCTGGTGCATTTTGGTCTTGATGATGGCATTTCCAAAGCAGTTTCAGAAACAGATTATAGAAGTAGCATTTTTAATCTTTAGCAAAAACCCAAGATGTCAGGAAAATTGTAATGTCTGGCGTTTTTGTTTTGTGTTTTGTGTTTCTTTTTTTAGGACTATGTTTTCTAGAGTTGGGGCAAAACGTGGCACACAATAAAGCAACAATGGCATTTACTATGTAAACAGCTACATTATCTCCAATCACTTAGACTGGGGCTGCCTGCTCCTCCCACCCCAACCTCAAGAGAGCAAGAAAGGGAGTCAAGGGGGCAGAAGCATGAGACCCACCACCCACCAGGAGGATCTGGGACTAGGGGAGAAGCCCCTACCCTGCCCCCGGTCTGAGATTCCACTGTGAAGAGATGGATTTCTCAAGTGATGCCGCTACCCCCAAGGACAGGGGTCCCTTTAGTGCGAAACGGACTGGAACCTAATGAAGAAGGTGGGTGGGATACCAATAAGAAATAAATATTTGGTCTTAGTCCCAGGTTGGTGGCACACAGCTCCTAAAACTTTTGGGATCTTCTGAATGATGTGCGTGTCTTTTGTATGCTAAGGAGATGACTGGTGGTGGGGAGAGTGGGGAGGGGGCGGCCTTTGGGGCTTCAGGATGGGGGCTGGTCAAGAAAAACCAAGCATGATTAGAGAGTTGGAATTTCAGCCCCTTCAACCCCCATACCTCCCAAGCAGGGAGGGGGCTAGAAATTAAGTCAATCGCCAATGGCCAGTGATTTACTCAATCATGTCTGTGTAATGCAACCTCTACTAGGGGAAAAAAAAAACAAAACCCTAAACCAAGGAGTTCAGAGAGTTTCCTAGTTGGTGAAAGCACCACGTTCTGGCAGGGTGACATGCTCCCAGCAGACAGATGTGCCGGGCGCACCCACCTCCCATCTTGTCCTCTGTATCTCTTCCAGTTAGCAGTTCCTGGGGTGCATCCTTTCTAATAAACCATGGACAGAAAGTAAAACACCTCTTGAGTTCTGTGAGCTAGTCAAGCAAATGTTCAAACCCCAGAAATCCAACTAATTCACAGCCAGGTCAGAAGTGTGGGTGGTCCTGGACTTGTGATTGGCATCTGAAGGGAGCACAGCCTCTTGGGATTGAGTCCCTATCCTGCCGGGTCTAGGTGTCTATGCTAGTGTGAGACCTGAATGGGATTGTAGGACACTTAATTAGCATCTGGAGAGATGGAGGGCTGGCCGGTGTGGGAGCAAAAATACCCCCACGCATTTGCCGTCAGAGGGCTGGTTGTTAAAACAGTGCACAGAAGAAATCCAGAACATACCCGGACAAGACTCACAGGGGACATGGTGGCAGCCTCAGAAGGAGGAAGGGCAGGCAAGGTGGCAGAGGCTCCATGGCATTAGGAGGACAGGTGTGGTGCTCAGGGAGGACAGACAGAGGGAGAAGGGGCTGTGAGAGGTCAGTGGCCAGCCCCCTAATCTCCCCACGCATCACACCCCGCTTAGCCCATGCCAACCTCTGTGTGCTCACTGGAGCATGCTGGGCTGGTGCCTAGAGCAGAGCAGGGCAGAAGGGTCCTGAATCGAGTGAGCCCAGGACCAGCCCTCAACCAGGAGCACCCAGAAGCTTCTGGACGAATAGCCAGCTTCACCACCCTTCCATCGGGATAATTTGGAAGCATGTCCCACGGCATCTTCCAGAGAGCTGCCCAGAGACGCAGAGCCCCATTTACCCCAGCAGTAACCTACTCACCGTCCTCTTTCCCTTCACTGCCTCACTTCTCTTCCTTACTTCCTTACTTCCTGGATCCACTCCCAAGCCAGCTCTGTGCGGAGACGCTCATCGCTGGGTCGGCTTCTGGGAAAACCCAGCAGGACCGACCTAGCCTCTCCCCATGGCCCATCACAACTGCGGCTGGGGGTGTAGTGCTCTGATTTGCCAGACTTGGGCCACATGCCCGTCCTAGACCCAGATGGGGCACAGGGTTTAGACCCACCTGAAACATAGGGGCTGAGGGTAGGAGAGGGGAGTTCCCAGGTGAACGCAGGGTATGTCCCCAGAAGAGAGAATGCAGGTGTGAGCAGGAAAGGCAGCTATCTGCCGTGGCCTGCAATGAGAGGGCAGGGTACACACGCATCACAGAGCATTCCAGAGGGACTCTGGAAGCGGAACAAGGTCCCATGGTGCAGGGCACAGGAAGGAGTTAGCGGACAGTGACTGCCACCATCAGAAGTTACTCTGCCCTAGGGCTGGAGGGGGCGAGGCCACAGGAACTCTGCGTCACTATGCTGCAGAGCCACAGGGCCCCACCCAAGCCTCCGTCCTCGTACAGAGGTCACTTGTGGGAGGCTGTCCACCCCCTCCTCTGACTCATGTGTTTCTGTATCCCCGGCTGGAAGGAAGGAGCCACTGGGGAATGAGCTCCCCGAGAGCCGAGGCGTGGGACTTACACACGGCAAGCTCTCAGAGATGCTGCTGTTTATGTAACTGGGCCCGGCCTGCTGCCAGGAGCCCTGGGAGGCCTTTCCCAAAGCTTGTGCCTCAGAGCTCCCAGGTCTGCAGAATGTTCCTGCACATGCCCAGGGTGGGTGGAAGGCGCGGTGCAATTCTGCCATCTTGAAACCGTGGGGAAAGGGAGGATTATGTGAAATTGGATGGGTGTCTACCTCAGGACTTCTCAGGGCCTCCTCTGTGTGGGGTGCATAGGACTCTGCGGGGAGAGGCATCACATGCAGTCTTTCCCAAACTACACGACCTCAGAACACTTCTCAGAGCATAAGATGTCTCATCCGGTAATGTGTCAGGACCAGGTTTCAAGGAAACCCTTTTCGAGAAAGTGCTGACCCAGCAAGGCCCCCTGTCATTCCCCAGACCCCTAGCCCTAGAACGTATTCCAGACAATCCGCCACACAGCCCCAGCCCTGGCTGCTCCCCACACTGACCTGTCACCTCCCATCCCCAAATCTGACATCAAGTACAAAGTAGGCGAAGCCAGCAGAGTCAAAGGCAAGGCTAAGCCACTCCAACTGCGTAGACACAGCAGACTCCGTGGCTATGGGTGTGTTGTGTGTCCTCAGACTTCCCCCATTACTGCGTGTCAATAATGAAAAGACTTGTGTGCCTGAGCGCTGAGTCCCTGTAACCCCGGATGCCCGATACCGTCCGCAGGTGTCGACAGCACACGTCTCGTGTCATTCCCGGATGAGACATCTTATTACAGAAATTGCAGCGGAATCCTAATTGCTTCCTTTCCAATGATAAGACTCGTTGTAAGGCATCTTTTTTTTTTCTTTCTTTCTTTTTGCTGTGCAGCTCACTGTTTCCTGCCTCACCTCATCTCTGACAAGACGTTATCCACATGTAGTCTTTCTTCCAGGAGCGTGCTGGGCTTTACGGGCTCTACAGAAGGTACGTTTCTGGAAAATTAAGTGCCAGGGATGCCTAGTTGTCCTAGCAGTGCTACCTGAAATGGCCTGGAACCATTGCCCCGACACCCCCCGAGACGCCGCTAAAAACACTGTATATCCTCGTGGCGTTTTCAGGAGAACAAGACTATACACAGACTCGCCCTCGAGGCAGGGCTCTTTGCACACATCCTCTTGGCAGGGTTTACCCATCCCACCTGGGCTCCCACATTTGTCGTTCAGGACGAGAGGCTGCTTTGCCTCCTGTGAGTCAGAGACAAAAAAGCCCAAGTTTGGTCCCTTCAGAAGGCAAGAGCGGGCCATCCCCTGCCTCGCAAGTAAGAAGAGGATTTACTAGCCCACGGCCATGCCGACCGCCTGCCCCCTTTGCTTCCACTTCTCAGAGGCTTCGCCCAATGTGCAAAACTCTTCTGCATCCGGTCTTGAATGGTGTCCTCGTCACTGTCCTGCGTGGGGGACAGGGCAAGCTCGTTACTTCTCCGGTATAGGGGAGAGAACCTTGACTCTAGGACGAGCGGCCTATGGTTCCAGGACATCAGAGTGTTAGCGGCAGGATGAGAACCAGGCTCGTCTCAGGGTGCCCGGGCAGTGCTCTACACCTTCCTCCAGTATCTTGGCAGAAAAATCAAGCTGGGCTCTGAGAAGGTTGAGCTGCAGTCCGGCCTGTGGGAACTCTGCTTCTTCCAGCGGGGAGGGGGCCCGGCGGCTCCGAGGCAGCCACGCCCTGCTCCTGGGCCACCCGGGGTGCTCTCGGCCCTCTGCTCTCTTGTTCCTTGCGGACAGTTCAAGTACATTCTCCCTCTCTCTCTCCCCCAGCAACAGTGTCATTGCCTATTCCCCAACTTTCCCATCAGACTGCCTCTCTCGTCGTCTCCCAGCCTCTGCTTGGGAGCGGAGTGGAGACCAGCCTAACCTGGTCTAGCCTTTGGGCATCTGGATGGCTGGCGCCAAGTAGCTGAAGCCCCTTGCCAAGGAGGGACCTAGGTACCGTGCCGGATGCCTCTTCCTGGCCAGCCCAATGCCACTTCCAAAAAGCTCCTGTGATACCCCGACAGGAGCGGCAGATGTTTCCCTTTCTGCCCCACATGCCCCTCAGCTGCCCACTGCCCTCTCTGTTATGGGGGCTTCTGCGGGGGCAGGTTCTGTGTCCCCCGCCTCTCACGGTGCTGGGCACAAGAGGGGAGCACCCTTGCTGGGTGAAAGCTGCAGGACACTGAGTGGGTTTGTTTTCCCCGCATCCCTCTCCCTGAAGAGGAAAGATATCCCATGGGGACAGCCAGATACCTCCCGGTGAGAGCTGAGAAAGAAGCAGCCAAGGGCAGGATCAAATGTCTGAAAGCCCAAGCCTTCAAGGATCCGGGGTGGCGCCAGGGACACATCTCTTCCCTTTTCCCTGGTCCTGTAGCGTGTCCAGCGGAGGAGAGTGGCTGAGCATCTGCACAGGGGTCGCAGGCCCGCACGCCTTTACAGCCTATCTGATAACCGCTTCACACCAGGAGTGCCTCCACGTACACAGACACTGACTTTGACCGTCACCAAGACCTACTGTCTCGCTTTAATCCACCCAGAGCACGGCTGAGTTCCGCATCTTAACTCTCAGACTGAGCACAGAAAAAAGAATGTGAACTACCTCATTAATATTTTTTTGTGTTGATTATATGATGAAGTGCTAACATCTTGACAATTCTGAGTTAAAGAAAATATATTATGAAAATTAATATCTCCTCTTTCTTTTGACTTTTTTTTTTTTAACATAGCTACCAGAAAATTTCAAATCCCACATTAGCAGTATATTTCTATCGGTCAGCACTGCTGCTGCCAGACTGAGCTTGAATATGGGAAGAAATGACTCTAAAGCCCTTGGCAAAGGCAGACAATGTGTTTTCTGTGGGTCACACTGAGGAGTTTGGTCTTTATGTAGACATAAGGCACCACAGGTCCTGAGGATACATCTGTCAAGAAGAAAGACATGGCTCCCCCCTGGTGTGGCTTAAGTTCTAGAAGGGAAGACAGACCACGGACAACTAAGTAAATGAGCAAGACAATGTTAGATAAAGAATAAACCTGAATGATATGGAGTAGAGTGACTGGAGAGCCCTTTAGGAGGAATGGTCAGGGAGGGCTTCTCGAAGGAGGTGGCATTTAAGTTGGGACTAAATGAAGACATGGAGTTGATGAAGCAAATGCTGGGCAGAAGGAGCAACAAACTTCAGTGCCCAGCAGGAGCAGGGGTAAACCATGGGCATTTGGGAGCCAGAGCTGACTGACCAGAAGGAAACAAGAGTAAGATTCCCTGGACCTCACACAGGGGTCTCGTGTCTCAAAAAGAGTGGCCCTCCAGGGACAGTGGGTGATAATTTCTGTGGCCTGAAAATCAGGGTCTCTGGGCGGTTGTAATTTTTCCTCCATTTATTGGTTGCGGCTTTAGACAAACCTTTCTTCTTGCTGAGTTCTCATCTCTGAAATGGAGGAGGGAAGCCTGCAAGGCTGCCTCACGGGAGTTCAGTAGGACCCAATAAAGCAATAGTTGTGGATGCTTCCCTCACTCCACACCACTGAAGGGCCTTCCTCTATGGTCTGGAAACAAGCATGACGGCAATGATGATCCATGGTGAGAGTGTGAACAAGTCTTCCAGCAACAACACACATAACCTGAGTTTGCATAGAACTGTGGGGTGGGGAGGGCATCTGGAAGAAGTGGCTTTTGATCTGTGCCTACAGTCAAGCAGAATGGAGGGAGATAAGATGACCAGAGGAGAGGAGGGCATGGCACCTACCAGGGTTTGGAGGTAGGGAAGGACAAACAGGTATGGAAGACAGAGCACATGCCAGAGACTAGCCTCAGCAAAACACCAAGCGGACAAATGCTACTTACCCAAACACTGTGTTTGCGAGGAAACCACCAATGTCTCCGGGGCAGACCTTCCCCCATTACCCAAGATGGCCCCAGACTGGTCCCAATGCCCCTCCAAGACTGTGCCTACAGCTTGTCGGTAAGAACAGACAGCACCAAACATGTAGATAAGAAATGTATAATGAATAAACATTATTTAAAGGGACTGCATAATGCCATGAATTTTTCAGTGGCAAAAACAGCCGAGAACTTATTAAAAAATGCATGAATTTCACATTTGATTATAAGTCAAGAGCAACCAAAAAGAGAGAGGGAGAGAGTTCAGTGTTGTGGGGGGTGTGGGGGGTGGCAAAAGACACCAGCAGCCTTGCAGACTAGAATTAATGAGGTTGTTCCTAACGGGGAAGGAGTGACATGGTGATTAGTTAATTACTATTCAGCCGCCTGTAATTAATGCACAACTGAAATTGGTGTACAATGAATTAAACTACCACATAAAGCTGCTACCCAAATTGAGCCGAGGACCTTGATTACTGATTGAGGAGGTCTATTACCACGGCGGCAGCATTGTGATTTCAACAGTGTCTCCCTCCGACAGCTTGTTGCACGACTAACAGGAGAGTTGAGCTGAAGAAACCTGCCGCCTGGGGCTGGGTGTGATTCTGATGCTCACACGCAGGGTAGGGGCTCCCCACACTGGGCGGGGCTCTGGCTGTGCCCCAACATCCAGCCCATGGTGAGCCCAAAGAAGGTGCTAGGGAAGGGGTGTTGAGGACTGGATGGCGGGAAGGAAAGAGGAATAAGAGGGGAACAGGGATGCAGCTACCAAGGAAGAAAAGAATCTGTTCTCTGCTCTCCGGGAGCATCTTTATTATCCCAGGCCCCAAGGCATCCTTACCCCTTTCTGAGGGCACTGCACCCAGGCTGAGGGCTATTGCGTTCTCTACACAGCAGCCACAGGGATCTTTCATAAAGTCAACTCAAACTGTGTCTCCCCTGCTTAAAACCCCTACTGTGGATTTCTACCGTAGTGAGAATAAAATGTACTTTCCCTAATGTGGCTTACGAGACCTCCATTACCTCCCCACCTCATTCCTCCCCTCCTCCACATTCACATGGTCCAGCCCTCCTGATCTCTCTACACCACAGAATCTCCAAGCTTAAGTCGACCCCAGAACATTTACACATGCCATTCTATCTGCTTGGAACTTTCTTCCCAGGCTTTTCCTAGAGATGAGGTCTCAGCGGAAATCTCATCTTCCCAGAAAGACTTGTTCTAACTTCTTCATGTAAATTAGCCATTATTCTCTGTCACATGAACCCTGATTATTTCCTTCATGGTATACCCTAGGATCTGAATTATTTTCTTTAGGTATGCTGTCCCTTATTGATGCTGTTTCCCCATTAGATCACAGCCTCTGAAAAGGCAGAAGGTGTCTGTACTCCCATGTACGCCCATGGTCCCAAGACTAGTGTCCAGCAAGGAAAAGCAACAGGGAGACCCACCACAAAGGCCTCATGGAGGCCCCCTACAAATGATGGGTCTCATGGTACAGGAGACAGCAGAGGTAACTCAGAAATTCCTTCTAGCAGAAGTCCTGGGACTGCCCATTATCCCCTCATTATGTGCTATCCCCACATCTGGTGCCCCTGAAGAAGTGGGCCGACACAGTACAGCTAGAGGGACCCCGCAGAAAGACGTGACTATGGGAGTCAGAGACCAGCTGAAGCATTCAGTCCACACAGAAGCCTTCACTAACCAGACAGTCTCCTCTGGAGCCCACCCCCCACCATGCCCAGAGCTCCACAGGGCCTTCCTCTTCATAGACAGGGCCCTGGGAGAGTACAGCCTGTCTACCCATGGCATCTCATGATGACCTAAGCCAAATGCCCTGGAGACTGTGAGGTCCCTGGGGACAGAAATCACATGCTCCTCTCTGTGCCCCGGTGAGCGTGGCCCACCACTGACACCCCCAAACACACTATTGTGCCAGTCAGGGCCCTGTGGTTATAAGCAACAAGGCCTGATTCAAGCTGGTTTAATTGACAAAAGGGAGGAGTTACTGACTCACTGACAGAAAAAGTCCAAGAGAGGCTTCAGGCATTGCTGTATCCAGGGCTCAGAGATCAGGACACTATCCCTCCTCTTCTGTCAGCTTTGCCTTCCTCCTGGGAGACTTAGCTCTCAACTGGGATCTCCCTAGGAAGTTTTTCTGTTTTGTTTTGTTTGTTTGTTTTTTAAGATTTTATTTATTAATTTGACAGAGGGAGAGAGCACAAAAGCAGGGGGAGTGGCAGGCAGAGGGAGAGGGAGAAGCAGGGTCCCTGTTGAGCAGGGAGCCCAATGCTGGGCTCAATCCCAGGACACTGAGATCATGACCTGAACCGAAGACAGACGCGTAAGTGACTGAGCCACCAAGGCGTCCCTAAGCAGAGGTTCTTAACAACCATTTTTTTTTTATTTTTTTTTTAATTTTTTTTATTTCCAGCATAACAGTATTCATTATTTTTGCACCACACCCCGTGCTCCATGCAATCCGTGCCCTCTATAATACCCACCACCTGGTACCCCAACCTCCCACCCCCCGTCCCTTCAAAACCCTCAGATTGTTTTTCAGAGTCCATAGTCTCTCATGGTTCACCTCCCCTTCCAATTTCCCCCAACTCCCTTCTCCACTCTAAGTCCCCATGTCCTCCATGCTATTTGTTAACAACCATTTTTATATTAGTCTGGTGAAGCCTATGGGCTCTTTCTGAGAATAATATTTTTAAATTTCTAACATATATATAATTAAAATAAATGGATAAATAAAATATATAAATACATAAAGTAAAAATGTAAAATTTACTTCATAAAATAATACGTATATGCTTAAAATAAAAACACGGGAAATGCAGTTATGCTGCAATACAGTTCTACACATTCACCTAAGTCAAGAACCCCTGCCCTGCGGGTGGTCTCCAGGGGCTCCCCACCCACATTCCCCACAGCAGTACCCATGAAAGCTCGGGACTGGTTCGTGCTGGGACCGCCTACGCCACCTGACCACCAATCACAGGCCAGGGTGCTGACTGGCCAGGCCTTGGTCATGTCCTATATGGAGATGGGGGGGTGGTTAGACCAGGTTCAAGCTCCCCTGAAACATAGTGATTGGGAAGTAGGGAGGGACGAGTGACCCCAAAGGGGAAGCGGGCAGAAACAACAGAGCTCACAAGTGACAAGCCCAACTCCAGCACGCGAAACACAGGAGGCAGCTGCTTTTACATCTCCGTTTCCCCACCAAACGGTGATGACTCTGGACAGTCACTTAACCTTTCTGAGCCTCATTTTCTCCCTCTCTAAAATGGGGGGACTCACCAGCTCACAAGGAGCAGAGACTAAGAATGAAGCTCAATATGGACACAAAGTATTGAGTAAGTGCTCAGCTAACATTCGCTTCTCCCCGTTAAGTGTTTGCTGAGCACACACATTGTGAACGCATCCTCGACAGGACACACAGATACTTTCTGCCCAGTCCAGCTCTGGGGTCAGCCTCTAACCAGCTGCAAGCCAGCCCCCTGTGGCTCTGCAGTGGGTTAAGTCTTTGGGAAGGAGTAAAGAGCCTCAGGTCAGGTACTGTTGAGGTCAGGGAGCCCCGGGCCGGCGAGGAAGTTCATGGGGGCTGCTCAGAGGGCAGCGACTGTGGGTTCAGACCAGACCAAATGTCACCTTGCCCCAGTCCCAGGCCAGCGGGTTACAGGGTGTCTTTCTCCCTGTGGGTCCCACATCAGGAGGCATAACTACTTCCCAGAGCCCTGACCCTTCCCTCAACCACAAAGGAAGAGAAGAATAAGCTACTCCCCAGTCTAATGCCACATAGGGAAGTCTGAGAACATTAGCTCAGCCCCCAAATTGGTGTTCAGGCAAGATCCCATGGAAGAGGAACAGACAACAGCTGAACCTTCCTTCTACTCAGGCTCTGGCATGATAGGAGACAAGCCGTGGCTCCCTGCCCCATCAGCTTTAAAGGAAAACAACTGCTAACTCCAAGCAGAAATTTCATGAGGCCTTGGAGGAGTCTCCATGACTCTGTTGGCCTCAATTCTCCCATCTGTACAATGAGGACAAGAATCCCCACTTCCTGGCATTGTCCTGAAATCACGGGAATGAATGAGGATGCAACTCTCCCACCAAGTGCTCTAGTAGTTCACATCTACAATGGAACCATGCCGGGGAGGATAGGATCTTGGGGCTTGGCCCATGGGTCCTGAGGAAACCCCCCTGGGGAGTGTGCTCTGCCAGCACTGCAAGGCCCTGTTTCTCTCTGCCCCCTCTGGCGCTCTGCACTTGCTTCCAGCTCCGACTCCCTGGGTGATGGCCAAAACCCATTTCAGACCAAACTTGCAAGATTTCCCGAGAAGGAGAAAATTAGATTTGTTCTCGGTCTGACTTGTCCTCCTGCTCCTTCCAAAGGTTCTCAAGCTGGCTCTGATGCCCCACTGAAGGGCTGATTCAGTCCCCACTGGTTCCTTCCACTGAGCAGCAGCTCAGGCTCCTGTTCAGGCCCCCAGATGATCGAAGGGGGAGGCTAGGGAAGAACCTTCCTTTCTGACTCTGGAGGGGACCTATAGGTTATGCTCTTGCAGAACACAGGATGCCTCAGCCTGTGAGGTACTGAGAGGTGTTCCCTTCTGGGATTGGGAACAGCACCCTGGCTCCAGCCCTGTCACTAAACACTCGTATGACCTTGGCCTGTCACCTCCTTGGGTCTCAGTGTCTTTGTCTAAAGATGGGTCCACTTATTCTCATCCTGACTGCCCCTCATGGGAGGTTCAGTAAACTGAGGTCAGACACAGGGCACAGTGGGTGTCACCTCAGGATGAGTCCTGGCTCTGTGGGGCACAGACTGTTTGCAGATGCCTGGCCACCCAGAAGTGAAGGGCCATGGACTGGAAGGCTCAGAAGCCTGGCCAAAGGCTTTCCCCTGCCTGTTGCCTACTGGAGGGAAAGGAGAGCGAGCCCAGAGGACCACGCTGAACTTGCATGGCCCGCAGGGGAGGAGGAATGAACGCCGGGGCCTTGGCCCCCACTCTGAATAGCGTGTCCAGGGGCCTGAAGCCTGTCAGACTGTGGCCAGTCACCAGCTGAGAGAAGCTTCCATGTGGAAGCTCCCAGTTTATTGGAGGTCTCAGGAGAGGAGGTCCCAGGACCTGGTCACACTGCCAGACTAATAGCCAGCACTGAGGATGTGAGAGGCTCCTAGGAGTTCTGCCTGGGGAATGAGGAGGGGACCATCTTCATGGCCCCGGGATCTCGGACAAGAACTCCAGGGGCTCACGATGGGGTTGGGGACAGGGAGAGACCAGAAGACCATGTCTTTGATTACAATTTTGGTTTTTCATTTTTTTTAAAGTATAACATACATCCAGTAAAGTATCTGAAAGGTCCAACTCAGTTAATTTTTAACTTATATGCATGTGTAACATTTCCAGCATGCGGAGTTCCCACCCTGTCTCCTGTCCCTGACCCCCCTACCAAGGTGACCACATCTATCAATGTCAGTGTTTGAGCTTTGTGTAAATGGCTTTGTGTGTATGTCCAGCATAATGTTTTTGAGACACCTGTGGTAATATAGGTATCGGTAGCTGTTTTCTGTTTTATTTCTGAGCAATATTTCATCATGGGGTTGTACTCACTTTGGTTATCCATTCACCTGTTAGTAAGCATCTGGGTGGTTTTCCAGTTTGGGACTATTATGAGTAAAACTTCTATGAACATTCTTGTTTCTATCTTTTGGTGCACAGAAGTCATTCATTTTTTTGGATATATACCCAGGAGTGCGAATGTTGGGTCAGAAGGTATGCACACATTCAGTTTTAAGAGAAAATGCTAACAGTTTTCCAAATGAACGTATCATTTTATGTTTCCACTCATAGTGCTGAGAGTTCCAGTTGCTCCACATTCTCGCCAGATCTTGGCGATGTCCGTCTTTTCCATTTTGGCCATTCTGGTGGGCGTGAAAGAGATCTCACTGTAGGTTTGCTTTGCATTTCTCTGATGCCCGATGATGCTGAGCGTGTTTTTTAGGTACTTGCTGGCCATTTGTGTATCTTCTTTGGTGAAGTGCCTGTCCAGATCTTTCACTCATCTCTTTCTTTTTTTTTTTTAATTAATTTATTTGTTTATTTTCAGCATAACAGTATTCATTGTTTTTTGTACCACACCCAGTGCTCCATGCAATCCGTGCCCTCCCTAATACCAACCACCTGGTTCCCCCAACCTCCGACCCCCCGCCCCTTCAAGACCCTCAGGTTGTTTTTGAGAGTCCATAGTCTCTCATGGTTCACCTCCCCTTCCAATTTCCCTCAACTCCCTTCTCCTCTCTATCTCCCCACGTCCTCCATGCTATTTGTTATGCTCCAAAAATAGGTGAAACCATATGATAATTGACTCTCTCTGCTTGACTTATTTCACTCAGCATAATCTCTTCCAGTCCCGTCCATGTTGCTTCAAAAGTTGGGTATTCATCCTTTTTGATGGAGGCATCATACTCCATCGTGTATATGGACCACTCATCTCCTTCTTGAATTGTCTTTCCTTTCCTAGATTTGTAGGTATTTATATATTCTGGGTGGCAAGTCCTTTGTCACATAGATGTAATAGGAGTATCTCCTCCCACCCAAGGAGTTTGTTGAAATGGCTGATTCCTTGGCTGCCCCCCTAAAGATTCTGGTGAAGAGGGCTTTGAACCAAGGCCTCCCCCGGGATCTGCTGCCTTGCTCACATTTTACTGTGAGAACCACACTGAAGTGCAGGGTGGGAAGGCAAGGCCCAGGATGAATCCCCATGCTGAACAAGTCTGCAAACTTGTGGAAGCTGGTTGGGGCTCCTAGCAGTCCCTGCCCCATCCCTGCCCCCAGCTCCACTCTGTGCTGGGGGACGGAGGAAGAAAAGAGGCTTCTCCAGGCAGCGGAAGGTCCCAGGGTCTGCACACAGTTTAGAGAGTCGACAGATGTGGACTGAAGGCCTCTGGCTCTGTCACTCTTCAACCTCCTTATGTCTCGGTGTCCTCATCCGTGAAATGGGGATAGTAACGGTGTTTACCTCAAGGGTCACTGAAAGAGCTAAATGAGATAATGCACAGGAAGTGCTTAAGCCTAGCGCACAGCAGTACTCAATAGATGGTAGACAGCTTTACTTATTAAATGAAATGTGGCCTTTCGGCTTTAAATGGCTACCATCTGTCTCCATAAGGGCTCAGCTTTTCCTTCCAGGAGGCCTCTGTCCAGTTCACTCACATCGGTCCTGGAGTTGCACGCAGACGTTTAGGAAGGCCTGGACCAGGCAGAGGACAAGCCCCGGATACCCAGCCCTGGAGCCCAGCCCTGCTGCTCAGGGCTTATTGATAGAGGACGCCAAGAAGGGATGTGGCTCTGGCCTCACGATGGTGCTCCCAGATGCCAGGCCACCCTTCTCCCAGAGGAACATTTCTGTCTCATCCCTCCCCGAGGGTGTCTTTGCCCTCATTCGTTGTGAGTCTGTTTTGCTGATTGACTGCAGCTACCTGCTGGCAGCAATTTCAGCCAGAAACTTTACCCAATAGAATAAAACAGCCGTCACCTCAAGAAGGTAGCAGTAGAGTAAATGCCTGTGTGCCCTTTAGATTTCAGGAGCTCCTCAATTACTCTGCCAGCCCTAGAGAGGCAGCTGCCCGAGGACTGGGAACGTGTCAGAAAATCTTGCCTTGGCCTCTCCGTGCATGGCATGGGGTTCTGGAACAGTCTGGCAGCCGGGCTTGTATGTCATTAGTAGCATTCAGTCTGTTTGTGGAATGAATGCATTAACTAACCTCAGATCCTCTCATTCATTCAGTTTCAATTAAAAAAGCATTATGGAGCAACTCCTGCTTTCACTAAATGTGTGTGACCAGACCTGAAGAGTTTGTTTTGCAAATCACAGACTCACCCCACGATGGGATAGGATGGGGGTATGACTTGGCAGAGCTGTTGACCTACTTGAGGGACATTTCTTCTTGGGAATCCCATGGACTTAGAATCCATAGCCACAGTGAGAAGTTTTCCTATTTGTCTAATCTCTACCCAGCCTGCTTTCGCCTAACTAGACTCATTTCCTGAATCTGTACTTTGAACCTGACAGTCTGGTACATTCCTCAGTCTGAGGTTCCACCTCCACCAATGGCACCTTCTCCCTCAGACTCAGGAAATGGACTCGTCTCAGGAGCAACTAAGCTGGGGAAGAAGGAGCCACAAGGACCCAGGCTTGGCCCAGGAGGGAAGATGGACAGACCATCCCCACAGTTCCTCACTGTGCAAAGGGACCTAGAGATAGGCAGGAAGACCTTCTCAGAAGCCTCCTTCTGGTTTTCCCCTGTGGTCAATGGGTTGCAGATGGACTCGAGTCTCTAAGGATCTGGTCTTCCCTGGGCATCTAAGGATGGATTCCAGAGTCCCAAGGAGGACTGGACAGTCTCCTCAGCAGACACACTGGCCCCGTCCTTTATAATCCTCTTAATACCCAGGCTCTCCAAACAAAAACCTGCTATGTAGTGTCAGTGGCCAGACAGGGCAACATGGAGACATGCATCATCTCTTGATCCAGAGGTACAATATATCTCATGGCAGAATCCCTCCAGTCCTGTAGGTGTCAGAGTCAAGCCCCAGGTAAGCTGGCTTATTAGACACTGTCAGAACTCCCCGCTATGGAGGACTGACCAGTGGCTGGCCATTTCATCTCCCAGCCTGCTTCTCCAAATTCAGAAGCCCTTTGCCTGTCATGCTTGCCCACAGACCACCCCTGGGCAAATCTGCCCGACCCAAGAACTTTTAAGGCCCACCATGTCTGTTTCCCGTATGATCTTCAAAATGATTTGGCCATTGCCGCACACAGTCACGGACAAGAGGCCTTGCATGGTATGAGCACGCAGCCACTGGTTAATGATCTGCCAACGCTTACCAACACATGCCTCCTTTAAGCATCTTATAATGTCAACTAATAAGAAAAAATGGCATCCACAAGGAAAGAAAGCAGTCAGCCTTCCAGAGGCGTGCTTGCTCAGAGAGGGGCTGCTCTCTGACAGTGGGAAGGAAATTGGCCAAACCAATGGAGACTCCCCAAGGTGCAGTTTTAAGAGTGAATCTCTCCCCACAAGTCCTCAGCAAAAAGAAGGCAGGCTCCAAAGAGAGACGATGCCCCCTCCCAGGCAAACAAAAGGAAAGATGTGATAGTCACCCCAGGATACAAAAACCTCACAGGAGCCAGCGAGTGAACGCCATGACAACAACCACTGGTGTTTATTGGAAATTTTCTCTCTGTTGGACTCAGGCTCAGAAGTTCACATTTATCTTCTCAGTTAATCCTTGAAATGACACCAGGAGACCCTCTTTATTATTGCTTTCATTTTACGGTGAAGATTAGGAGTGAGAGAGGTTAAGGAACTTGCACAAATTCACAGAGCTAGTAAGTGGCAGAATTAGGCTTTATGCGCAGGCCTATCTAATTTTAAATACATTCATCCCACTGTCTATTCCATGCCTCTGCAGCATGCCTGCTATGTTAGGACTGGCCCCAAAGTGGTTAAGGCTTAGCCCAGAGCTTCCCATGCAGGCCTGGGACAAGACATTCATCTGCAAAGCTATTTTTGGACAAGCCCCAAAGGCTCCCACCTGGACCTTGAGTGAAGCTGAGACCGCCGGGAGGTCTCTAGTCCCTGGGGAGACCCTGGGACTATCCTGACCTCCTGAGGCGTGAGTACCTGGGCGTCAGCAAAAGCACCATCTTTGCCACCTGGCCAGAGGGGAAGTTTCCGTGTAGCCGAGGAATCGTCTTTCCTGTCTTTAATTGATGACAATGATCACACTTCAGTTAACCTCAAAACCCGCTTTGGCTTCACACTCTGTTTCAGAAGCCAAAGATGGAATTGCTTTTCCAGTCCCCCCCTGAAGCCAACCCGCCTGCACACAGGCCCTACAGCCCTCCTACCACTCTTGCTCCCAACAGAGTTCTGGGGGTCCCTGATTTCTAGCTGTGACCCAACACTGCCCTGGCCAGCCCCAGAGCCTACCCCCCTCCAAGACAGGCCAGGTCCTAGGCTGAGGATCCTCTCATAGTCAAGCTGTCTGCTCAGGACAGTCAGAAACGCTACTGACCAAGAGATCAGTGACTAGGAGGCAAGGACTGGCCTGGCAGCACCTAACTGTATGACTTCGGGTTATTCTCACGTCATTGCTGAACTTGGTTTACTTCTGTAAAAGAAGGGGTGCTTGCAACCTACCCCCACCCCAGGTAATAATGTAAGGTAAGCACTCACTTGCCAGAGAGTGGCGGGGAAGGATCTCCCTGCTGTGGGCGAGAAGTCCCACCCCTGTGCCGGGCGCTCCATCAGCAGCAGCTTCAGGTAAACCTTCACAAGTCTCACTTGAGAAATTGTGTATACAAATCCCATTATTAGTGATGTAGCCCCCTCTAATTTCACTCTGAGCGCTCTCTGTGGTACCTTAGTCAATATTTGCTGAAAATCAAATACGGACCTTGTTATGATTCAGTGCAAACACTGTGCTAAACTCCTCCAAAGCATGACCCAGGCTCAAGAGAGAGAACATTAAATTACTTTGCACAATAGCCCATGGGATGAAAGGCATCTCCTGACCCCTCTTCCAATTTAGGGGACCCAGGCTTTGCCCAGGCATTCTCACTGACTCAAGGACTCCACTATCCCAATGGTGCATCATCATCAACGTGCCTGAAAATACGAGGCATGGAGCCTGGCACATTCTCGGTATTCGGTGAGAAAAGGAGGGAAAGAAAGGATTGACAGTAGGGTGGCAGGAAGGCCAGACCCAGAGTCGCAGAGTCTGGAGCTGGTCTTGCCCTGCCACCCCTGTCTGCATTCTCCGGCTTACCCTCCGAGTCTCTAATTTCTCACCTGGAAAATAAAGTGAAGATTATATACAGGAAGGATTAAACGAAAAAATCTTGGTAAAGGGCATAGCACAGCGCCTGACACATAGTAGACTCTCAAAAGCTACTGTAATACATCAGCCACCTCATGATAATAACAAAGCCACATGTCCAAAAGCACAATTCAGATATATGTACTTGGAGACGTCAACTATTTAAAAATGTAGACCTAGGAAAAGGCAGGCCGGGACTCCACTTAGGACAGGGTTGTAAATTCCAGTTTGGAGCCTGCCCTGCTTCAAACCACATGCCATTATAATAGGTAGAATATAATTCAAAAAATTGTGAAACACAAAGCTGTCTTCAAAAACAAGATAAGCATCACAATGAAGAGCGATGAATTAAACACACAAAGGGGAAGTCAACTGCCACACACAAACACAGAACTCCAGGGTAAGAAGCCCTAGAGGGCACCCTGCAGGGGTCATGGGGACTGAGACCAGCCCCCAGGAGGCCGGAGCCACTGCTTGATCCAGCAGACCAGAGCTAACTTACAAAGGGTGGCTAGGAAAGAGTGTGACCGCCACTGTCAGGTGAGGGGGTGCACTAGAGGACTGACAAGTCTAGAATCTGAGATCAGTGGAGGAAGTCTCAGTGGTAAGACCTGTAGAAACCTTGAGGTGCTGCTAAGTGTTATTGGTGCATTGAAGAGGAAAATGACAGAATCTCGTCAGCCTATTAACGACCAACTTCAGGTATGGCATGATGCACAGAAGGCCTCTGTGATGGTGCTGGACCAGATCACCCCTCCTACACTCGGAGGAACAGACCAGGCTTCAGAGGAGCCCTAGGATCAACCCGCAAAAGCAACTAAACTTCAGAAGGACCGACACCTCCTATGCCCAAGTCAAGGCCTTGAGAGAAAAGAACTGCAGTCCTGAGAGTTGTGATGGTGACATGTGAGTGCAGGCTTGAGAGCATGGAACCCCCAGATTCCCCAAACCCCCTCTGTCTTCAGAAGTGGCCCCCTATCCCTTTCTAGAAGACAGCAGACCTCCTTGCCCAAAATATATTCAGAGGCCCCCATGGTGACAAATCCCTTGCAAGGTATCTCCTTCCCGCCTCAAGATCTGCCCCCACCTCCCCTCCTGACCACTAGGAGGATGGCCAGGGTCAAGCCTCAGAAGGGCCCAATTGGGGAAATTCTGTCCTTCTCAGAGAAGAGAAGGATTGTTCACCAGGAGAGTGAAGGACCTGACCGATATGAACCCACAGGAACCTGGAAAGTTTGCCTGAAAGTAGATCTTGCGGGTGTCAAACCAAGGGTAGGTGGGAAAGGGGCACAGAATATAGGGCTGTAAAGAGATTTAACACTTTGTCAGGTTCTGGGAGCCATTCCTAATAACTTCTGGAGTGGCTCCTAGAGTCTTAGAAAAAATGTCTCACCTAAAATAATATATGAAAATATGAGATCAGCCTCATTAGAGTGTTAAATAAGGGATTCAGATCTCTTGATCTCAGTGTAGCTGGCACGTTAGAATAGATCTATTATATAAGATCCAAGTTCTTACCATATGACTATGTTGCTAGAGGGACACCATAGGAAGTGTCTTAACTAAGAAGCAGGGAAGGAGCTGGGGAGGGGGTGGTGGGGTGGGTATAGGCATCATTGAGAAGCTCAGAGGTTGCTATCTGCTATAAGCTGTGTGGACAATAGATCGTGTTGTAGTTGGCTCCCTAGGGTCACTAAGGACAGAGGATTCTAAAACAGCAGAGGACATGCGGCAGCACTCAATCATCAGGAGCAAGGTAGAAAGCAAGTTCAGAATGGCAACCAGGGGGCTTTGACCTACAGGGATGTGTGGTGATTCCTAGCAGACCGTGGCATGTCTAGAGCAAGATATATGGGTTGTTGGCAACGCTATTGATTGAGAAAGGATAAAAATGAGCAAAAACTAGAGATAAACCTCAGCAGTGGTGGTCACAGTGTTGTGTCACTTCTCAGACCCAGAGCCCAACAACTGAAGAAAGACCCCGCAATGCTACTAGATGCATAAACCACGTCCATTACTCTAGTTCTGAGTAACAGTGCATTGGGGAAAGCAGAAATCCTCCATCTCTAGTATTGGACAGAGCAACTGACCTGACGTCAATACTTGGGGACTCAAAGCACAATCATTCCCCACCCCTCATTACAGTAAAAGTGCATAGGTACAAAGAATGAATGGAATCTTTCCCCCAGTGTGTACCATTTCCCCCGTTCCTGAATACATAATCAGGATGGACACACTTAGCAATGAGCATGGTAGGAAAGGCCAGATGCCAGGCCCTGAAATTGCCCCTGACCATTTGACCCCATCAATCAAAATCAATACAACATCCCAGCAGTAAAGGCAGAAATTAGTGCTATTTTCAAAGACTTAAAGAATGTAGCAGCAGGGACCCTGTTATGTCTCTTATGTCCCATTTCATTCACAAGTCTGGAACCTGCAAAATCCATAGTGAATCACGGTGGATAATGGTGAACCACCTCAGACTTAACAGAACTTTGCCTCAGTCACAGCTCCTAGGGCAGATATGGTGGCCTACAACAGAACGAGAGCCTCTGCTACTTCCAAAGCAGCTAGGGATCCAGCAATTTTTTTTAATCCCTATCAGGAAAAAGAACCAGAAGCAGTTTTCATTCACACAGGATGGACAATAAAACATCCTTGTCGTCTTTCCCTAGAGCTATGTTTACTCTCCTGTTCTCTGTCACAATGTAGCCCAAGGTGACCTTGAACAACTGGACATTTCGCAGAACATCACACTAGTCCACAATTGTCTTGCAGAAGTTGGAGGATAAACTGCAAAAATCCCAGGGCCTCTCATATTGGCCCAGTGGACTCAGGAACATTTGTGAACAGTATACCTCCAACCACCCAGAAAAAGCATGGTGTTTGTGTTCTGAAGAAGTATGCATTACACTCAGAATACTTCTCTGACTCATCTAACAAGCAACTGTGAGTAAGGTCCAGAGTAAGAAAGCTCTGCCATGGTCCAGAATACAGTGCAAGCAGATCCAATGCTTGGGTCATATGATTCAGCAGACCCAGTGGTGCTGGCAATATCTGTGGTAAACAAAGGTGCAGTGTGGCGTCTCCCCTGTAGGAGGGTTATAGCACAGAGTTCATGATTTTGGAGTAAACCATGCTCCAAAATATTTTTTTATTCAAAAATCAGCTCCTATAATGTGAACATCATGTAGAGACTGGGCTTCTAACCATGGTGCGTCAAGTGAGCTGCAACCAGAGCAGTCCATATCAAGCTGAGGGCTCTCTGAAGTGACAAGTGGCCGTACTGTTAGCAATGCATCATTTTATGGGAGTTATACGTCCAAGATCAGGCACAAGCAGGTCCAGAAACACAAGGAAGCTATAAAAACAAAAGACCCAGACCCTCATGTCATCAATCTATGTCGTGCCAATTCACAGCTATGGTTTTACTGGGGGGTGGGAAGTGGTCTCTACAACAAGCCAACAAAGGAGGAGAAAGCCTGGATCTGGCTCACGGTTTGGGTCTCCTCAGCATGGTGATGCAGATGAAAGTCTACTTCCATGTACAAGTTAACATAGGGGCAGCCCTGTGAGCCCAAGCAGACCCTCTGGTCATCCACTTTACATAGAGGAATGGCCAGAGGTAAGGATGTACATAGATTCCAGGGCAGTTGAATTGTTTGGCTGATTGTCAGGGTCAAGAAAGAGAAAGATTTAAAAGCTGGGAACAAAGACATCTTCTATCACATATCAATGCCCACAGGGAGCACCCCGTGTGTGTGGGGGGGGGTCTTTTAAAAACCAGGTGGACAGGTGCTCTCAACCAGCAGGTGTCAACTAGCATCATCAACAACCACAATACCTTCACCACAATACACATTAGGCCCCTCAGCAGAAGCCTCCCACACAGTGTCATCCTCAAGGACACCAGCAAAACACCAGGGGCAAATTAATTATATCCAACTTCTTCCTCCCTGGAAAGAACAGTGACTCACCCTGTGAGGCATTAATATACACTTCTGTTAGGTTTGCCTTCCGTGCCCATAGCATCAGCATCCAAAGCAAACAGTGCATGATTTATTGTTGCTGAATTCCACACACATTGCCTTACATCAGGGACCCAGGTGATGAGAAAGGAGGTCAGACATACACAAGGCTCATCGGGTCTGCCACATATCATATCACCCCAAAGCTGCCAGTCTGTGGCACTAGCTTGGAGAGGATACCCTGCAGGGTTGACATATAGTCCTCAAGATGCAGAATATACCTTAAACTGAAGGCCATTATATGGTGTTCTCTTTTCAATAAATGTAATATATTGATCTAAGAAGTAAGAGGTTGAAGAGGGGATGGTCTTGTTATACATCATTCCCAATGACCTCCTCTGTTCCGCCTGGTCCCCTGAAGGAGAGGATTTGCCAGGAGATACAGTAGAGTCTTAAAACTTAAAAGTAAATCTGTCACCTAGTTATCTGGGGCTCCCCGTATCAGTAGACCAGCAGGAAAAGAAAGGAATTGTCACACTGGCAGGATTACTAGAGAAGAGAGGGTTGATGATACATGATAGAAAAAGGAAAATCATGTTTGGGACAGAACAGGACCTGATGGGCATCTCCTGGGGCTGATGTATGATCATTATGAATGGTAATTATAGCAATCACAGCCTGAGAGGACAGAGTTCAGACCCCTCAGGGAATGACGGTCAGGCCCACCCACCAGGTAAGCCACCTAGACCATCAGAGGAATCCAAAATAGGTGGTTGAGGAGGGATCCACTGAGTATAAGTTATGGCCTCAGAACCAACTGGAGCAGTAAAGGTTGTAGCTTATCCGACTTACCCTCTTTGCCTAAGTTATATTGCCCCAGAAATTGTAAGCCATCACTCACCCAAAGAACTATGATGGGACAGAGTGAAACTGTGAGACATAAAAGGTGGGATAATGCAGTACTCCACCCCAATTCCTTTGGCTCTCTTTGGGCACCCTTCACCCATCTCTTGGACCCAAGTCTGGGTAGCTCTGAAACATAACTTCTACTCCAGAACTCCCTGAGAGACCAGGCTAAAGCCACTCTCCAAGGTCCTGAGCCTGAGCCCACCCTCCTCCACCCTCCCTCACTCCCAGCCTCTTAGTTACTGCCTTCACAAACAATTCTCACATCGGTCCTCATCTCAGAGGCTGTTTCCACAGACATGACCAAGAAGGTATCTCTGTCTTTTCTTTCTCTTCTCCTAGAAAAAAGAAAATTCTTTCTGAAGAGAATTAGGGGATTGTTGGAGCAAATACCAGGACAGATACTCTGATGTGAGGGAAGGCTCCAGGATAATCCATTGGATGCAGAAATGTCCCAAAGCCCTAAGGTATCTCCTACAGGAATGTCAATGTTCCTATATAGATGTAGTAAGCCCCAGAACATTTAACAACACCTCCAAAAGGGTTGCAAAGCCCAGATCTTCCTACAAAGCCTGCATACCACCCCGAGGTGATCTCATGCCCCCCTTCCCATACCATCCCTTCAGGTAGTGAATAGAAAGCAGGTATGCAGCCACCACCTGCAGCTGAGAGGGAAAGACTCATGGGACTCGAGTACAGTGATCATAGCAGAGAAGATGCCCAGGCAGATGCTATGTGTGAGCAAGACAAAATGCCTCAGTGTGAAAGCCAAGTGAGCACAAAACAGAGAAAAGGGAGGTGGGAACACACACACAATAGAGACAAGACAACAGGATAACTAGACAGACCAGACAAACGCATCCTCCAGCACCAGAAGATAAAAGCCCACCACTGCTTAAAAGTAGAGAAGAATTTAATAGAAATAGCAATTTAATAAAATTAAAATTCAAAGATGAGATGATAAAACTACAGAAATGAGCTGGAAAAAGAGATTGAAAACCTTAAAAAACAAATTAGATCCCAAAAGACATCACTATAGAGGAAAACATGGGACACTGTTGATTATCTGATTATTGACACAGAGGAAAAACTTAGGACAATAAACGTGAATGTGAGAGAAGGAAAGAAAGGAAGGAACAAAGGAAGAAGGGAGGGAGGAAAAAGGAAGGAAGAAAGGAAGAAAGTGGGGGAGGGAGAAAGAAAGAGAGGGAGGAAGAGGAAGGGAGGAAGGAAGGAAAACCCAGGGAGATCAAAACCATTACAGAGACAGACACTGATTTAAAAAAAAAAAAGATTATTTTAGAAACAGTGGGTGATCCTAAGAAGAAGATCCAACAAATGAAACAAATTATATATTCGAAGATATAATACAAGAAATTTTCCCTGTATTGAAAAAAAAATGGAAACTGCCAAAAAATAAAACAAAACAAACACAAAAAGAGCACAATGTCTTTCAGGAGAATTTGATACAGAAATCTCACACAAAGATACATCCCATCCTAATTAAGTTAGTAAAATCCAAAATTAAGAGAGAAACTTCACACATCTGAGCAGAAAGAGCAAAATCATACACACTAGGAAAATCAGGCCAGAATCTGGCTTCTCTGCAGTAACATTCAACCAGAAGAAAAGGTGCTCACATCTCAGCGTTCCAAGGGAAAGAAAAAGTGAGCCAAAAATAAAACACCCAGCCAAAGTCATCCCCGCATAAAGGCAAGAAGCCCCCATTTCAAGACATTAAATACTTCAAGAAATATAGAACACGTGGACACTTTTTTTGAAAAAAGAATAAAAAAAAAAACTATTCACGATTACATCCAACCCATTAACAGATCAATAGTAATAACAGAAATAATAAAGATAAACTCAGGAATTTTGACATAAGGTAAAAGAACTGGGGATGGGCAGGGAATTTATCTAAATATAGAACAAATACTAAGCAACCAAGAGAATGAGGATTATAGAACACAGTACATTCACCTGGGTAAGGAAAAAGTCATAACCTAATTAAAAGGTAATGCCTAGCAGATGAGAGGGAAGCTGATAAGGGTCTCATTTTTTAAAAAAGGGAGTCAAGGGGCACCTGTGTGGCGCAGCTGGCTAAGCCTCTGCCTTCAGCTCGAATCATGATCCTAGGTTCTTGGGGAGCCTGCTCCTCTCCCTGTCTCTGTTCCTAGCCTCCCCACTGCCTCCCTCTCCTGCTCTTGTGCTTGCTCTCTCTCTTTCTAATAAATAAATAAAGTCTTTAAAAAGTTAAAACAAAACAAAACAGAAGGGAGTCCATTGAGTAACTCAAAACTCTGAAACAAACTTGGAACATACTTTTTGAAAAATAGTGACTATGAACTCCTGATCCTTCTCAAAATCTTTTTTTTATTTGTAGGATACCTTCTAGGAATTAATTTTGTTTACTTTAAAAAACATTTAATGTTAACAATTCCCTTAATTTCACTTCAGTTACTTTTTTCCCAAGTTCTAGGGAAGTTAAAAATAATACCTTATATTTTGAAAGAACATCTAGAGATGGTCATAGTTTTATAAAAGTAAAAGTAAGTCACTGCATCCATATTGCCTTTGGTCATATACTTGCATAGATAACTGTCTAGAATGATGTTTTGTCAGGGTAGAGGGATTTTTTTTGTAACTAGGACAAATTTTTTTTAACATTCTTCATTGTACATTTCTTCTTGTTTAAAGTCTTTATAATAAGCATATTTCATTTTTATAAAAGTAGTAGATTGATTTCCTGGAAGTACATCTGCCAAGGTAAGTGATTAATTTCTGGTGGTGGGAATACTGATGATTTATTTGTCTTGTATTTTGTCAACTTTAACCAATTTGAACTTTAAAAATATGTTTAAGAAAAAATAAGGATAATCACTTAGAAATAGATATTAAATCTATAATTTCCAAGTTAACAGAAGAAAAGGATAAAAGCTTTAGTAATCAAATGTAAAATAGAAAGGGAATTGCAGAGAAGCAAAGAATAACCATGACAAAGAAAACATAAAATAAGATAGTAAAAATAAGTCCAAACAGATAATTTCAATAGCTGTAATAAATATAAACAGATTTAAGTTACTCATTAGATGACTACCCGACTACAGTTTTCTTAGTCTAGTGATATGGTGCTTCGTACAAAAGATACACTAATATAAATAACACAGAAAAGCCAAAAATAGAGGAATGAAAAAGAAAATTCCTGGCAAAACAACAAAACAAGAATACCAATTTTAGTAGCAGATAAAATCAAACAAGGCAAAAGCCCTTCGTAGAGATAAAAAACAATATGTAATTGTAAAAGGAAAGGACTCACCAAGCAGTTACAGCAATCATGAATACTATGAACCTTACAACATCATAGCCCTAAAAATAGATAAAGCAAAACTGACAGAATTACAAAAAGAAGCTGACAAATCTATAATCAGAGTGGGAGATTATAACTTGCTGTATTAGAACCTAGTCCTGCAAACAAAAATTACCTTGGATATAGAAAATTTGTACAACACTGTATCAAGCCTGATCTAATAGATATATGAAGAACCATGCAATCAACGAAAAAAAAAGTATGCATTATTTTACAGAAAATCAGAAATATTTACAAGTAACCAAACTTGCAGTAGAACAAAGCAGAAGTCTCAACCAATTTCAGAGAATCAAATGTCACAATTACCATTCTCAGACCCTAACACAATTAAATTCAATTAGAAATTGCCAATGAAAAGAACTTTAAGACAAAACTACGGAACATTTTTAATGACATGCCTTAACTACTTATGTGTTAAAAATGAAAATCCCTACCCCAAATTAAAATATTTAGGGCAAAATGAGACAGGGGTTCCACATACCATAAATTGTGGGACAAATTCAATATAGTTCTTGATAAATTCACTTACATAAAAATAAAGGGAGTTGAAAATAAATTAGTCATACAACTCAAAGAAGAGTAAACTCAAAAAGTAAGTGGAAGAATAACATCTAAGGTAAGGACTAGAATGTGAATAATCCTAAGGAAGTATTCCCAGAAGAGACCAGGAAGGAAGGAAGGAAGGAAGTGGAAAAGCAGGATTAGGAAAGGAAAGTTTTGTTTGGTCCTGTGGCAAAGGAGCTGAGCCAGTCCTTGGCTACATGTTGCAAGAGGGTGGGAGGAATGTAAACTGTAAGGACTTGTAGCTCTCCATGCCAGCAGATGGCTCCAGTGCTCAACAGCACTCCTTTGAAGATTTCAAGTACAAACATTGAACAGTGAACCAGGCAGAAGCTGGGGGGGGTGAGCACACCGAGCTGGTAAATAGGATGCGACGGCATTTGGGAAGGGCACCAACAGAACCTTCTACAGAAGAGCAAACAACTCTACCAAAACAGAAGCTTAATACAACAACAACAACAACAAACAGTTATTTTAAAAGAATAAGAGTTGATAAATGTCTAAAAAAAAAAAACAAATGAAGAAAAATAGTGACACCACTTTTGAATGTTTAGCCAACATGGACTAAGCTCATCATAACCTATCTTTCATTGATTACAACTAAAATTCTAGACAAAATAGAGAAAATGACAATGTTGAGAAGTTAAATATTCCAGAGCAGTTACTAAAAACAAAAGAACCAACAGGTTAATAAAAATGAAAGGTACCAAAAAAATCCAAATAATCTAAAAGCGGGCAGGAAGTAAAGAACAAAGAGTAGAAACAACACACAGAAAAAGTACAATAAAACACTTGACCTAATCCAAACATATAAATAATTATATTAAATATAGATGATTTAAGCATACTAAATAAAAGACAGAGATTGTAGTTTGGATTTAGAAGGAAAAACATCCACTAAATGCTGTGCAAATACTTAAGGGAGAAATAATAACAATTCTACCCAATTTATTCCAGAACATAGAAAATGAATTAATATTTCCCAACCCATTTTGTGAGGCCTGCAGTACTTTATTCCAAATCTGATAAAAAGATATTATAAGAGAAATCAAGCAATCAACAAACTACAAATATCCAAAATATATAAAGACATTATATAATTCAACACCAAAAAAAAAAACAAATAACCCAATTTAAAAATGGGCAGAAGATATGAACAGACATTTCTCCAGAGAAGAAATACAGATGGGCAGCAGAAACATGAAAAGATTCTCAACATCATTCATCATCAGGGAAATGCAAATAAAAACTACAATAAAATATTACCTCACACCTGTCAAACGGCTAAAATCAAAATCTCAAGAAATAACAAGTGTTGGCGATGATGTGGAGAGAAAGGAACCCTTGTGTACTGTTGGTGGGAATGCAAACTGGAGAAAGTGGTACAGCCACTGTGGAAAACAGTATAGAGACTCCTCAAAAAATTAAAAATATTATTACCATATGACCAAGTAATTCCACTATTGGGTATTTACCCAAAGAAAATGAAAACACTAATTTGAAAAGGTATATGCATTCCTATGATTATAGCAGCATTATCTATACTAGCCAAAATATGGAAGCAGCCCCAAGGGTCCATCAACTGATGAATGGATAAGGATGTAACATATATATACACAATGGAATATTATTCAGCCATAAAAAAGAAATTTTGCCATTTGTAACAATATGGATGGAGCTGGAAAGTACAAGGCTAAATGTAGTGAGTCAGTCAGAGAAAGACAACTACCATATGATTTCATTCACATGTAGAATGCAAGAAATAAGAAACAAAGCAAATGAACAAAGAAAAAATAGATAAACAAAAAGCCAGACTCTTAGCTATAGAGAACAAACTGATGGTTATCAGAGGAGAGGTAGGTGGGGGGATAGGTGAAATAGGTCAAGGGGATTAAGATTACACTTATCTTGATGAGCACAGAGTAATGCATAGAATTGTTGAATCACTGTATATACACTCGAAACTAACATAACCCTGTATGTTAATTACACTGGAAGAAAGTAAATCAGTAAGGAAGTAGGTAAACTATAGACCAGTATATTTCATAAGTTTAGATACAAAAATTCTGAAGAACATGTCAGCAAATCAATTCCAATAATATTTTGAAAGAATAATACATCAAAGGGGTGCCCAGGTGGCTCCATCAGTTAGGTATCTGACTTTTGATCTTAGTTCACGTCATGTCAGGTTTGTGAGATCAAGCCCCACACCCATGCTGGGTGTGAAGTCTGCTATAGAGTCTCTCTCTCTCTCTCCCTCTCCCTCTGCCCTTCCCACCACTTTCTCTCTTTAAAAACAGAGAGAGAAAGAGAAGAAGAAGAAGGAATAATATATCATGATCTTGTGAGCTTAATTCTGAGAACACACAGAAGGTTAGTTCAACTTAGCAATAAATGTAAATCACCAGATTAACAGAACAAAAAAGAAACAGCTTGTGATCATCTTCATAGGTCCAAAAGAAGCATTTGACAAAATTCAACCATTTGTAATTTTTTTTAAGATCTCAGCAACCCTGGAATGTAAGGGAACTTCCTTAATCTGATAAAGGGCTTCTGCCAAAAAAAACCCTATAGCTAACATCAAATTTGATGATGAAAGATGGAATAATTTCCTCCTAATGTCAGAAACAAAGCAAGTCTTCTATCCTCATGACTTTTATTCAACATTATACTGCAAGTCCCAACTAGTACAAAAAGGCAAGAAAAGGAAATAAAATGTATACATATTGTGAAGGAAGAAATAAATATCCCTTTTCTTCCCCTATCACAGGCTAAATAAGGGCTAAGCAGAAAAACCAAAGGAATTGATTAAAAATAACTCCTGCAACTAATAAGTGATTTTAGCAGGGTCATGGGATATAAGACAAATACACAAAACTCAATTGTGTTTCTATATACTATATACAAAGGAAATTAAAAAATTTAAAACAGTACCATTTTGTGTTTACACCACTTACCCAAACATGAAACACTTAGGTATAAAATTTAAGAAAACATGGTTGGGACTTATACACTGAAAACTACAAAATGCTGGTAAAAGAAAAGATCTAAATAAATGGAGTGATAAATTTATGTTCAAGGATTGGTGTGTCAGTATTGAAATTATCTATAGATTCAGTGTGATTCTAATAAAAATCCCAGGATAGAATTTTATAGATATTGATAAACTGTCTCTAAAATTGATTTGGAAAGGCAAAGAAAATAAAGTAGTCAAAAAATTCATGAAATGTAACAACGAAGCCACAGGTCTTTCACTACTTGGTTTTAATATTTGTCATAAAGCCACAGTAGTCAAAACAGTGTGATTGTGTAAAGATAGTGCAGAAGTATAAAAATGGACATAGAAATATATGGAACAAAATGGAGTCCAGAAGCAGACCCAGAGAAATGCAGTCAATGGATTTTTTTTTTTTACAAAAATGTAAAGGCAATTAAATAGAGAAAAAAACAATTTTCAATAAATAATAACATGAAAACTAAACAATTGGGTAGATAAAAGCAAGAAAGAGAGAAGAGAAGACAAAAAGAAAAAAAAAAAACTTCCACTCATACCTCGCACTTTATCCAAACTTTAACTAAAAATTTGTCGTAAACTAGAAAATGTATTTTAAAACTAAAAAAGAAAGGAGAAAATCTTTATGACTTTGGGTTGGGAAAAGACTTCGTAGATACATCACCAAACATGACCTACAATAGGAAACAAGAGCAAATTGACCTGCATTGAAATAAAAAACTTTGCTTTGTGAAAGACTTGCTAGCCACGGAATGGGAGAAAATATTTACAAATCACATATCAGACAACAAGCACACACAAAACAAAACAACAACAAAAAATAAATTAAAAAACCTGTATCCAGAATAAACAAAGAATTTCAAAACTCAACAATAAGAAAACCATAGAAAGTGGGCAAAAGATTTGAAAAGGCACTTTGCCGAAGGAAATACACAGATAGCAGGTGAGCACATTTAAAAGTTCTCACCATCATTAGTCATTAAGGAAATGCAAATTAATACTACAGTAAGATAATATTACCTACCTATTAAAATGGCTAATTAAAACAAACAAACAAACAAACCTGTCAATACCAAATGCTGTCTAGGATACAAAGTAACTTTCAAACTTTACAAAGGAACAAAGGAACTTTAAAACATTGCTGGTAGGAATGCAAATTGGTATAGCCACCACAGAAAGCAGTTTGTCAGTTTCTGCTAAAATTAAACATGCACTCACCACTTCATGCAGCAAAACCAGGCTCAGGTATTTAACCAACAGTCATGAAAAACTTATGTCCACGTAAAATCCTGTATATAAATGTTTACAGTGACTCTATTCATAATCACAAAAAAAAAACCCAAAACAAATAAACAAACAAAAAACCCTGGAAAAAATGTACATGTTTTCAGCTGATGAATGGATAAAGAAAGTGGTGTGGGTGTTAGGTCCATAATCAAAGGAGTGAGACTGATACAAAGCAAAGGTCAAGCAAAGCTTTATTTCGTGCCAAGCATTGAGAATCAAGCTGACCGTTTGGGGCCACCTCTAACAGAGAGGGCAACCCCTCCGTGCTTACAGACTAACTTTTATAGAACAAGGGCCATGTGGTTGGACCTGGCCACACACACTTGGCCAATGAGATTGTAATACACAGAGAAAGCTGCACAGTCATGCTAGGTCACACACAGGTGGCCAATTGAATTACAATTTACCCTAGTAGATATTTGAACTAGCCTATCACCTTGGTCAGAATTGGCACCCAAAAGGCAGGACCGGCACTCCTTGGTAGCTAGGGAGACAGTATGCCCACCCCACTGATTGGATGTCTCCACCTGGCCTGACCTGTCCTTGTATTTGGGCTTTGTTACCTGGGACTGGTTTCCTGGACTTGCTTTTAAGTAAGTTCCCTGAGGAGGCGGGGGCGAGGGGAGGAGGGTCAGTTTAAGTTTTACTGCATAAACAACAAAATCACTGTTTAACCGGATGGAATTGCTCTGGCTAAATAGGCCCTTACAGTGGGCATACAGTGGAGTGCTTTTTTTTTTTTTTTAAATGGAGTTTAGCAATCTGATTTTAAAATTCAGATTGAGGGGAGGAAATAGGGAAGGCAATATGATTTTAAAAAGAAAATGTAAAGAGAGAAATGCACCAGGTAATAGATTTGTTATAGAGCAAACCTCATTAAACCAATGAGATTGAGATAAACAGACCTGGGCTAATCTAGAAATAGGAGGACCATTTAGTGGGGAAAGGTGGAGTGTTCCACCAATGTGATGGGACAACGGTCTATCTATCTATACATACATACATATACACATGCCTGTGTAAGTCCACATGACATCCACCTATAACATGGAGGGAGCTCTACAGATATTTAGGTGGATCTGTGTGTGTGTGTGTACACATGTGTGTATATACACACATACATAGAATATATATATATTCTATATATTCCTACATCTCACTATTTATAAAACTGCAATCTGGGAATTATAAAGTTATAAATGTGAAATTGCAAAAGGTTTGGAGGTAGATTTCTTAAACACAATACCTAGAGCACACACCACCAAAGAGAATACAATGGTAAGTGTGATTACATTAAAAATTAAAATGTCTGTGTGTCAAAGGCACCATTAACAAATTTGAAAGTGTAAGTCATAATCTAGGACTATATATCCCAACCCATATAATCAACATCACAGTATCAAGAATTTATGAAGTACTCCTACAAGGCAATTAGAAACAAATAGTTTAATGGTCAAATTCATAAGAGATAAAACCCTAATGGCCCATAAGCATATGAAGTGCTGCTTAATTTCACTAATATTCAGAAAGATTTCAAATCAAAACAATGAGATGCAATTACTCCACATCAGAGCCTGCCCCCAGATTGGCTGAACTGTGAGGATCTAGCAATATCCAGTGGCGCCTGAGATGGAGGGCAAATAAAAACATTCACAAGTTGTTGGTGGGCATTAAAACTAATATAACTACTTTCAAAAACAATCTGGCCGACTCGAATCCAGTGGACAGTGCATATAGCCAGTGGCTCAGGATGTCCACCCTGGGTGTCTGCTGCAGAGGAAGTCGGCCTGGCTGTTCACGAAGGTGCGCTCAGGTTGTGTCCGTGGCTACCGCAGAAAGCCGGCCAACAGAGAGTGGATACAACATCACAGTTGCATTCAAGATCTATAACCCTTCCACTAAAATGAAAGAATGGAATGTGTGCCTTTCCACAGGGAAAAATCTCGAAAGCATAATGTGGAGGAGGAAAAATCAAAGTGGAGATACAGACGAATTTCATGACACCATTCCCGTAAAATGTGGGATCACATACATCGTTCACGGATGTGTATGTAGGAGGCCAAAGGAGGAGTCCTGGTAAGGAAGGACGCACCCCCACTTCAGGGGCTGGTTCAGGGGAGACAGAGGTATGAAAAAGGTTCAACCCCATCTGTAACCGTTTTCCTGAAGGAGAGGAGGGAGAGAGGGAAAGTAAGGGAGAGAAAAGGACAAACGGATGATACATTTGTATGCGGATGGTCTGTTGTCTGTTTCCCCCTGTACTTTGCTTCTTTCTGTTTGAATGATTCTGTAACAAAAATAAGAAGAAGGCGGCAGAGATGAGGGAGAAAGGAAGGAAGAGACCAAATAGAAATTCACTGAAAGACTTAGAGCAACCGTCTCTTCTCGACGGGAGATCGCTTTCTGTTCTTTACGCTCGGACGTATTTTCTCAATTATCCCCAGTAAGCAGGTATGACGTTCATCATCTCAGCAAAAACAGTGAATGCTGTTTTAAAAGCACCTTGTTAAGCTGTTGTGATTTGAAAGTCTGGACGGTGGGAGAGATGCTGGTATTTTGGACATCCAGGCCGGCTCCCAGAGCAACTTTTCCAAGTCAGCTTTCTGGGGGAACTGATAAGGGCACAACCGGATTTAAATTTCACTATCAGTGCTACCCTCTGGGCCTCAGGAGGTGAGGGCTCTAGGAGTCTCGGTCCCTCTGCCAGCCTCCCGGGGGGACAGGGGCTGCAACAAGAGATAAAAGCCAGCTTTGTTGTTCTCTCCGAAAACCTGAAAATCATTCTTGAAAACCAAGGTCACTGTCCCCACAGCCAAGTCATCACCGGGAAGGTCCACTGGATGCCCTTGAAACGTGGCTGTGACCCCCTAAATCTCCCAGCAGGGACATGATCCCATGCGCATGGTGCAGACATTGTGCTCGGCAACTTTGATTTTTATCCCCAAGGGCTCTTATATGTATTTCTCAGACCAACTCTGGGAAAGCTTTGGCTTGTTTCCATTTCGGAGCGGGTGAACTGGGAGTCAGAAAGAGTCACCCAGCTAACACGCAAGGTAGAGTCCGTACCCCCAGGAGGCCACCCAGAACTCGAATGGTGGAATATAAGGTACCAGTAAAAAGCTGAGGAGTTAAAATATCGGATAGGGATGGAACAGTCCCCCACATCCTAACCCCACATCAAGAGAGCAAGCCCAAGTGTAGGGGCAGGGTGGGGCGTACTGGGAGATCAGACTCTGGGCATTCCCACCCCAACACCATCCCTGCCGTCCTGTCCTACAAGGGTCCCTGTAGGTAAGAGCCCGCCACCTCCTCCCATCTCCCACCACTCATGCTTAATTATCAGGCACTTAATGTTAATACAGAAGACATTTAAGTACGCTGGAAAGAGCTAAATGACAGGAATGAGAAAAGGCTCAATGTTTTCTCCCATCAGTCTTTCTGTTGCTCTTTTTTTTTTTTTAAAGATTTTATTTATTATTTATTTGATAGACAGAGATCACAAGTAGGCAGAGAGGCAGGCAGAGAGAGAGGAAGGGAAGCAGGTTCCCTGCTGAGCAGAGAGCCCGATGCGGGGCTCGATCCCAGGACCCTGGGACCATGACCTGAGCCGAAGGCAGAGGCTTTAACCCACTGAGCCACCCAGGTGCCCCTTTTCTGTTGCTCTTAATTTGGTTTTCTGGACAGGATCTGTTGCAGCCAAGCTTCAAACTAGTCATTTTTAACCTCCTCCGTCAGGAAAGACACCCAGTACTCAGAGGCCCACACGGGCCCTCAGGAGATCTAGGCAGGCAGCAACCCACAGGGTGGCTATTCCCCCAAATTGGGACAGGATCTAGGAAGTCCTGCAGGTTTCTGCATACCAGCCTAACAACTAAGCTCCCAAGAGGGAAAGGAGGAGGACTAGAGCCTTCTGGCCAGTCTCCTGACCTCCTCTCCGGGACCCTGGACCTGCCAACTCCAAGCTTACCCAGCATCCATACTGGGTGACTTCATCCCCTTGCCCCATGGGACAAGCTCCTTCTGTATGCCAGGCTCTCCCAGGCCTGTGGATGTGTCCAGGAAACTGGTCTTGCCCACCAGACAGGAGATCATCTAAAAGCAGCAAGAATAATCACTCGTCTGCGTGGGACTGGGAAGTCACTGGTGCAGCACGCTGAAGGGGTCTGACATTGCTCTCCTGATGCCCTGGGGCCACAAGCTGGACCAGCAGAGCTGTTCTCAGCAGAGCTTGATACCCCGGGGCTGTCACATCACCTTGACCCAAATCCGGGCATCTCTCCCCTCCAGTCTTAACTCAGTCCTGCAGGGGCCAGGAGGTAACTAAGTGTGGTCCGAGGGTAGCGGAGCCAGGAGCCTGGAGAGCATGTGCTCCTCTGAAAGGATTACCCCTACTCATGGTGTACGTGCAGTAGAGACAACTGACAGACAACTAACCAGCTGTTCCCAGCAACAGGAATCCAGCAGCAGTACTGGGCCAAGGAGAGAAGCGGACCGAGATAAGAGTCACTGAGGTTGGGCACATGAATACAGGAGCTCCATTACACCAGAGCTTTCAATTTTTTTTGAGAAAACCTGGAACTCCTGATTTTTATATTAAAAACTCTCAATTTTTTTTTAAAGATTTTGTTTATTTACTTGTCAGACAGAGATCACAAACTGGCAGAGAGGCAGGCAGAGAAGTCAGAGAAAGAGGCTCCCTACTGAGCAGAGAGCCCGATGCGGGACTGGATCCCAGGACCCTGGGATCATGACCAGAGCCGAAGGCAGAGGCCTTAACCCACTGAGCCACCAAGGAGCTCCAAAACTCTCAAATTTTTAACAGTAGTAACTATTTTTTCAAAAAGGCTGTGTGTCTCCCCGAATCAAATTGAACAAGGGTGCTAGCCGGATTTGGTCTCCTGGCTACCACTGGTCTGCAGGCTGGCTAGTGGCAGGTCCAAGAACTATAATACAGCCATCACCACGGTAACAATAACAGAAGGCAAATTATTACCTTCTCACTACTGCTGACAGAAGCCTACACTCAGTCAGCCCAGTGAGATAGGGGCACAGGTGTTTTTTTTTGGTGTCTTTGGATCATGATCCACCTGGGATGTCAGAGACACGGTGTTGGGCAGGTCCGTACATGTGGACATCCGAGGGCCCACTTAGTCCCTCCACTCTCTGCTACAAAGCTTCCTTCCAGGGGTAGAGGGGGCTCCTTCTAAAACAGCAGGGGGGCAGTGGTCGATGGCCCAGAAGTAGGGGTCCCTGCAGGCAACCCTATCCAATAGTAGTAGGACTCAGTGGACAAACACCTCAAACTGCTATCTTTGGAGGGACAATTCTGAGGGGTGTTCTCTTCCGACAGTCCCCAGCAGGAGTGAGCCATCATTGTCCACAGCAGCACCCAGCTCACTCCCTTTTCTTCCCCCTGCTTCTTCTCTGCTCTCTACCCCCTCATTCCTGCTTCCTGGTATCACCTGCCAAAGAAGTCATCTGCACCCAAGTTCTTCAGTCGGCCCATGCTTTCAGATGTTCCTAAATTAAGACAGCTTGAAGAGAAGGACACTAGAGCTCAGAGAGGTTAAGCAACTTGCCCAGGACCACTCAGCTCATAAAGGATACAAGTGGGATTAAATAAGGACTGGCTGGTTCTTTCGTCCTGTCCTTAACCACTGCCTACCCCCTGTTTGCAGAAAACCAGGTTTGGGCCCCTTGACCACTAAGGTCATGGTTAGTTTTCACGCTCTGAATTTGAGCCTTTCGGTACGCCCAGGGGAGGAGTGCCCAAAGTGTTGCACACCCACCAAAAAGCAGGACTGTCTACTCTAGAACTGGGAAAAACTGGTCCAGTGCACACCCCGGAGGGTCCTGGGAAGAGTGGGCTCAGGACACTGCCTGGACACCCTGGAAGTTCACCTGCCTTGCTCCCCCGCAGAAAGAGCAGAGCGGAAAGGACCTTGAGCACCCCTTAGGGGCCCAAAAGATCCAATGGTGCCTGGAATGTCCAAGCTGAGATGGGGGGGAGGGGCCGGGGAGGAAGGCTGGGGTGTGGAGAAGGGCCACTTTCCCAAGACCCCCCCAGGGTCTGGGATGAATAAAGGCACATAAGGAAGAGGAATGAGTCCAGGGTTCTGCCTTTCTCCACTCCAAGATGGGCCTCCAGCCTCGCAGGAGTGTCACCCACTCTCTCAAGCTGGGGGAGGAGCACAGGCCCAGCCCCAGCCTGACCTCCTCAGGGTCTAGTCAGAGAAGCCAGGCAAAGCTGGAGAGAAAGGCACAAAGGATTTGGGATGTGTGAGGCTTGCCTCCCTGGCAGGCAGGCAGTGCGAGGGGTCAGGGCCTCCTTATCACCCCTTCCGACAAAATGGGTCCAGGCTAGGACTCCAGCCCGGGCTGCAGGGTCAGATCTGTCACCCTCCGTGGGATCGCAGGTCCACGGGCTCACTTCCCGCCTCTGTTTCCTATGTACCTAACAACGACCACGATGTCGGTTAAGTTCTCCCTCATACCCAACTTTTGCTGAATCACAGCAGCCCAGTGGCTCGGGTGCTGACTGACAATGCTGATTTGGGAGTTGAGGAAACTCAGGCGCGGCGAGGTTATTAACGTCCCCAAAGTCACACCGCCTATCCACAGCCTTATGGGCTTTTTGATTCCTAAGACCATGTGGACTCACTCTGCTGCCCTTCCTCTGCTCTCTTTATTTTTAGAAAAAGTTGTTTTAGAAGGAGCCTCAACCCCAGCATTTCCGGGGGATTTACTCTGCTGGATGTGGGAGAAGGAAAGCCCTAAAAGATCTCTTTAAGAGCCTGTACACCAGAACAACCACCTCTGAGGAGAAGGAGCAGAGCCAGACCAAAGAGCAGGTGTGCCAGCAGAGCTGTGAGGGGCTGGTCTGGGGGCCTGGCGCCCCGTGGGCATGAGCCCTGGATTCGTCTGCAGATCCCTCCTGGAAGCCCTCCCTGAAACCTGACCAGGAAAACCCCTGTGGGGCCTGAGCCAGAGCTGTAAGGACTCAGGGATACCATCTGAGAGCACGAGAGAAGCTGACCCAGCCCTACAGGTGACAGACAGCTCCCAGAGTCCAGGAAAAGGGAGAGGCCGGGGCGGTGGGGGGGGGGGGGGACTGCTTGTACAAACGTACACATCTATCCCGATGAGTCCCCTTGAGTGCTCAGGGCAGCTGTGCTATTCCCACGCTCCTGTGAGGTCCCTAAGGCTCGACAGCACAACCAGCCAAGTGGGACATGGAGCCCAGGCTGCTGACAAGCACGCCCCCTTTTTTTTCATCCCATGTGTTCCCGGCAAGCGCCCCGGTCTTTACAGATTCATTCAACAAAGGCTTGTAGACCCCGTTGGGCACCACGGCTCAGTATAAGTTCTAGCTGAGCTCATGGGATCAGGGAGGACTGGTACTTCCGGGATCCCCCTCTTGGTGTCCAGAAATGTGGGCATGATGACCTGTAGACTGGAGTTCTCTTCCATCAGGCCGGGGAGAAGACCAGACTATAGACTCAGGAGGCGTATCTAAAAGCATCTACCGGACACATGTGATAAAATGACATGGAACCCCACACACTCCTTGTCATTGCCACAAGGGGTTTGATACTGTGCTATTTTTACATGGATGTAACTGTCGGCACTGGGTGGAGGCTTCACTAGATCTCCACACCACTGCAACTTCCTGCCAGTCAAGAACTGTTTTAAAATAAAAAGTGTTTTCCAAAGTTCTTGCAGGGAGCTGAGTGTGACCGTGTTTCCCTGCCCCACCATTGTGTCTTCCCGTGACACTGACTTTCCAGAAAGGAGGTGCAGAGTCCCAACGAAGCCTTGGCACTCTCTCCCCATACGGCTCCAGGTCAGAGCCAATCCTGGGAGTTCTCTCCTCGGCCTCCCGTGTGCAGAGATGAGCCGAAGGAGAACGCCAGCCCCTCCATATCAACAGGAGGAAGCCTGATTTATTCCCTGGGCAAGAAGGAGCTTGGAGGTGCTGTAGGGACTTCCAGGGGGAGAGAGCTGGGGAACAATTTCATGTCAGGGTGTTTCATTGACTGGGGCCGCGGGACTCAGATTTACTGTTCCAGGAAGGCCTGGAACAAGGACCGTGATAAACTGAGGGCCAGAGGTGACCAGGAGAGGTGTATGGAGAGAGCTTGGTATCAGGAGAGATTTGTGGAAATAGATTGAAAATGAGGGGGAAAAAAAAACAAACAGTATACTAAAAATATACTAAAATAATTCCCATCAGCCTATTCTTTCCCACTATGTGCCCCAGGAATATGCCTTCATGTCCTCACAAAACCTGGAGAGATGGGCACCTGGTGGCTCAGTGGGTTAAGCCTCTGCTTTCGGCTCAGGTCATGATCTCAGGGTCCTAGGAACGAGCCCCGCATGGGGGGCAGGGGGGTCTCTGCTCAGCAGGTAGCCTGCTTCCCCACCTCTCTCTGCCTGCTTGTGATCTCTCTGTCAAATAAATGAATAAAATCTTAAAAAAAAAAAAAAAAAGAAAGAAAGAAAAAACACCTGGAGAGAGTGAGTCCCAAGGGCTGCCTGTCCACCCTGGGGCCCTCAGTATAGTGTACGGGCTGGCCCACTGCCTGGGGAAATGCTGCGGATGATAAGATGATGTCCCAGCAGAGCCTTTTTGGTGAGCACACTCCACACACTTGTCCTCTGAAGGAGGCAATGCTATGACGCCCCCATTTCCCAGGGGAGGGGACTGAGGCTGAGAAGCTACAGAACTCACTGAGGTCCATCAGACCCCAAACTGATTCTCTGAAGGGCTATCCCCGGCTGCCCCCAGCAGGGGCTGAGGTGGTTAAGGGTGAGGGTGTTTTCCTCTGAGACCACCTGGGAGTGGCCGTGTTGCCAGGATGGATGCTGGGGTGAGGGGTGCAGCCAGCTGGTAAGCACCCTCTTTGCCCCACGGAGCCTCTCAGTGTTGTGCCGGACCCCGCCCAAAGTCTTCTCAGCCACCAGTGCATTGATCCTGAGGAAGGAGAAAGGGAGCCCCACTTTACAGGGAGCCCCACTTTGCAGATAATATAGTAAAGGCCCAGGGAGTGGAATAGTTGGTCAGGGCCTCCCAACACGGATGACACCACCCCAGGCCCCTGGTTCCAGGCCATGGAGTGGAGGGTAGGGGGACCAGTGTGAGACCTGGCCTGAGACTAAGGGTCGGGGCCCCAGACCAAAGGCAGTGGAGATCGGGGAGCCTGGGGTAAGCCTGGCTGGTGTGGCCTCTAGGGGCTCCTAGCCTCTCTCCTGGCTTCATCTCTGCAGGCTTTAGGGCTGCCCATTTTGTCAGCTGTGCTCCTGCCCTTACTAGGGGCTGCCAACAGACTCTGATCTACCTGGTGTGGCCAGCTCCAGCCCTCAGATGCCCCAGGGAGAACTGGGGCAGTGGGGGAGCTTCTTCTGGATCCAGCATCCACGGAATACTGCTTGCTATTCCTCTCTGGGCGCTAGGTGCTCAAGGACGGCAGTGATGCTGGGACAAGCAGAACATAGGGCACAAACCCCAAGGCCTGGGAACTGGGGATCTGGGACCCTGCCCTGGACTGCTAGGTGGCTGCATCCTCTTCCCCTATCCACATGCTCCCCTTCAGCACAGAGGCTGCCAGGTCAGAAGTCCTGCTTGGCTCACATCTGCTATGTGGGACTGCCAGGAGCAGACTGCTTGCCTTGGGCCAGTCAGGTTGGCCTGAGCAGGATCCCTAAGTTAGAGATCAAGGGACAGCCTCCTGCCTGGTGAGATTTGAGAGGCAATTCCAGAAAAGCACCCCAACAACCACTCAAATATGCCTGAAATGCACCATCCCTGCATCACTTCTTGGAGGTATGCCTTAGTCACACAGGCCCTTTTGGAGAGGATGCTGCATCATTTCAACTACAATGGTCTCTTATCTAGCGGGACAGAAGGGGCAGCCCCCAGAGAGGCATGGGGGGAGGAGCCAGGTGGACATTCTCTCCACATCCTTCTCTTACTCGATACACTCCCTGCAGCCTTGCCAAGTTCATGCTTCCATTCCCACTCTACAAATGGCCACAGTGGCGAGGGGCAGCTGGAGCCAGAACTCAAATCCAGGTCGTCTGAATCCTGAGCTCTTTCTCTGCAAAGGACTGCAGGGAAGAAAGGATGGACAGGCCCATACTGCCAGTCAGGCCAGCAGCTCCCAGGACACAGAACTGCCACTCAGCCCAGCTAGTCTGCCTTGGACAGAAAAGTTAGCAAAAAGCAAAATGAGCAAAAATATAAAAAATCTGACTACAAATTAATAAATCTTATTTCCTATAGAGAATGTACTTTTCCAGAACCCGTGATAGGTTTACAAAAATAAATATTTTTGACCACAAGAAACTCTAATTCTCAAAGTTACTTAGGCCATAATCTTTTTTTTTTTTTTAATCACAACACAATAAGACTATAAAAGAATAATAAAGATGTAAACCTAATACCTTGGAGCTTTCCAAATTTTTTAAATTTAAAACTGTCCCACAAAATTCTTGGATTAAATAGAATTTGCATCTTATTTAGAAAAGAACAAAAATAAGGCACTCATATCATCATAAATAAGGCACTCATATCATCATCATATCAAAGTTTAAGGGATTCATCCAAAAATACATACAGAGGAAAATTAATAGCCTTGGTTGATTTCATTATTTAACAAGAATACAAGAAATAAACTGAGCATTCAACTCAATACATTAGAAAGAACCAGATAAGGGGCACCTCAGTCAGTTAAGCCTCTGCCTTGTGCTCAGGTCATGATCCCAGGCTCCTGGGATCGAGCCCTGCATTGGGCTCCATGCTCAGCAGGAAGTCTTCTTCTCCCTCTCCTCTGTTCCTCCCTCCTGCTCATGCTCTCTTTCTATCTCAAATAAATAAATAACCTTTAAAAGAAAAAAGAGATAAAATGTAGCATGAGAAAGTAAGAGAAAGGAACAGCCTCTGTCCTAACCTAGAAAGGAGGGGCATTCAAGTTTCCTACCTCCTTTTCACGAGGACGGTTTGTATAAAATAATGCAACATGAATGCTTTTCTAGACCATTTTTATATTAGAATCTATTGAAATAAACACTGTGGGACACTGCCTTAGGTCAAAACTGTTTTCTATGTAAGACATGAAATGGGCAAGCGCTTCAATGCCAGGGCCAGACCAGAACTTGCAAACGAACTACATTGACCCACATTTAGAAAGACCCAGCAAGTAAATCTGACCAGTGAGACTCAGAAAAACCTGATCTGGTGTTTGCCCATCCTCAACTCTGGCACATTAACTGCAGCTATCAGATTCAGAAACCGAAATGCCATATATACAGATGTTATATAAATATATAGCTGTTTATGACCAACACAGATTAACTGAAAAGGTAGATTGATGATGACGATGATGATAAAGTAAATTCATACTCTTAATCAATAATGATGAAATATTAAAGTTATACTTTTTCCAAAAATGTCTATGGGTGGACAGAAATGACGAGGGCAGAAATTCTGATTCAGGTCAAACAGAACGTAGAAAATGAGAGACTTTGGGAGAACACACTGAGCGGCACGCACAAGTTTGGCATTGAACCTCACCCTCAGTGTCAGCCATGCCCTTGAGAATGCAGGAAAGGCGGACTCCCTTCCACCTGTGACTGCAGGTGGAATGACTGAAGAAGGAGAGTCTGCTCTTGGGGCTTCAGTGTTTGTGACGGTGGCTTCTCTCCCAGCAGCCTGTGAACCCCAGTGGTGCAGAGGCCAGAAATCGGGGCTCACGGGACCCTCCAGGAAGCCTACTATCATGTTGACCCTAAAGTAAGCACGTGTCAAAGAATAAAGTCTATAAAACTTTTGGCCAACTGGAAAATTTCCATCTCTATCCATGAACAAGCCCCCAAAACTAGAGGGCAAGAGGGCAGGAGTGGTGGCAGGAGGAGAGGGAAGAGACAGCTTAGCCCATTGTAGACAAATGGCTACCAGCATTTACTTTGGACACCACTGCTGATCAAACCTTACAGTCATTCGGGCTCCACCTCCAGACTTTCCTGGGTCATTACAATCTCACGGGATCTGCTCGGGGCCCACAGCAATGATTACCTGTATGGTAGACACATTTCTGTATTTGATTATAATTAACTTAGTAACTACTGTATTTTATAACAACTTTATTGAAATGTAATTTACATATTCAAAAATTCACCTAAAACTATCTTTAAAGAATGCATAATGAGCAATTAGGAGCTGAGCAAAGTTATTGGGAGAATAGGAACTTCTCAAAGATCCTTGGGGATCCACAATTCAGACATGCACGGAATTGGACCATCCCTGGGGAGAGGCTTCAGGGAACTGGGCCCTTTGCTCCGCTTCCTAAGAAAGCACGAGGGTGTGTGGATTCCAGCAGGTGGATGCGACTGTCTATGCCCAGGCATCTCGGACTTTTTGCAGTCGAGGAGCCCCATGTTTATTGCAAAAATTATTTCTCTGAAAGCTGCTGAAAGGGATTGTGGACTATAATTAGAATAAGGCCCTACAACATTACCTTCACAAATGTAATTACATAATCATTTTGAGATAAATAACACCGTGAAAGGACTTAATTTCCTGAGGGTTGTGGTGAGGGGAGCTGTGGGTGCCTCGTGGGGAGCCAGAGGTCACGAAACCCTTTTCTGATGCCAGTGGCGCCCAGAAATGAAGGGAGGAGAACCTGAAGATCCCTAATTCCTCAGTGGGCTTGTCTTGGGCATCAGATGAGCCCAGACTTCATGGAGGATGAGGCTACATCCACATATGACCCAAGCTGGAGTTCTCACCTGGTTCTCATTAAACACACTAGAAAAGAGATTGGGGTAGGGGGTGAGGGGTGGGATTCATAAGCTGCTTTTTGTTTGGTTCATAGAAACCCCGTCTGTGGCACATATGCGTCTGCAAGCGTCAGGCACTCAGCCATACTAGAAGATGCGTAGAATCTGTTGTCTTTACTCTCCGGAGACCTGCAGAGCACTCAGCCTTCCGGACCTTCTCAAGGATCCCTCAACTGAGTCTCGGATCGCTCCTGTTCCACAGCGGACATCAACATGGCGACCAACCCCACCCTGGGCTTCCAGAGGAGACTGGATACCGTTTTCTTCTATCAGACAGCAGGGATTTATTCGACGTGCTGGGCTTCTCATAACTTTGTCAGATATGTCATGCGGTTAAAGGTACCACTGAAAAAAGTCTCTTTCGTTGGTCCGAGTGTCCTAAATTTCGGTCCAAGAATAATAGGTAGCTGTACAAGCAGACCACAGCTTTTGAAAGCCATGACGATAAATCGCATTAATTTGGACACCATTAATCTGGAGAACGTGCTAATCCCATAGGCCTAGAAGGAAGCTTAGCTTTGAAGAAAGCATCTGCTTTCCAAGCAAAGGAGGATGCAAACAAGCCACAGTAAGTGTAACCTACTTAAAAGCAAATGTTGTTCTTAAAGAAAAACGTGCACATTAAGTTATAGCTGTTGGTGAGCCCCAAGCTCTCAGCTCCCCCTTCACTCTAGCCATAGCCCAGCCCATCTGCTGCCCTATATCAATTCCAGGACCTCACCTGGCCCCATCAAGCATGATGATTCCTCCAGTACTGAGTTAAGAAGTAACAGTACCCCCCGAGAGCCACTGGCCTCATAGACACCTTGGGGAACTTGAGGCCCAAAGAGCTGAAGGAACCTGCCCAAAGTCCAGCATCCAGCAAGTTCACCCAATGCTTAGAGCCCCCAGCCTTGCCTCTCACAGACCAGAGTCCTAATCTCAGCTCTCTGTCTCCTTTGGAGAGACTTTGGACACAGCAGCTTGGCCCTGTTGAGTCTCCATCTATGTAAGACAGACGAAGGCTCCAGACTTCTCTGAGGTCTAGATACGACTGATTCAAATTCCAACTGCACTATCCATGAGGATCCCCCCCTAAGATCTCTGGAAACCCCTGTGGTCACCTCTGCCTGGGGATCCCACTCCCCCGCACAGTCTCTGTTCGTGTTGCCCTGACACCAGTGGGACAGCTGACCCGTCCTCAGTGGCACATCCCCCCAGAAGTGGTAGGATGCTGAAAGGTTCACTTTGGGTTAGCTCCCCAGCAGCACAGGAAGAGGGTTGGCCTTTTGTACCCTTGGGGTGACTCAGCCAGGTGGAGGCTGTGGTGATCAGTGGCTGTAATCAGCTCAGCGCAATTTCCCAGAAAGGGGACAGAAGTCCCATAACCAAGTCTGGCTGGGGCACCCACAGCATCCAGCACAGGGAGAAGGGGGAAACGGTGCCCTGAGACTTCCATCGTGAATGCAGAGCTCCGCATCAGCCTCAGGCACCCTGTTCCCAGCCCACACCGTAGAACCCTCCTCGCCCATGCAATGCCGCCCTGGCACCCACTTGTCTCTTTCCTCCATTCCCTGCTCCTCCTTGTCTTCTCTCCTCTCCCTCTCTGGAATGAGAAGAGTCTCATTTTCTTCTCCAGAACAGCTTCATCATTGTTTTATTTTTCTGTCGCCCAAGCCACTGCCCACCTGCTATGTACATGGCAACCACCATCCCCATGTTTGCTAGTTCTAGCCCTGGAGGTCCCACGTCCCCAGGAACCTCCGCATCCCCAGGCAAGCTGGAACCCAGAGTATGGAGCCAGGTGCGGTTGTCTAGAATTGAAAAATCCTTAAATCTGAATTGTTTTTATAGCCGCCGTGACTTATCAAGGCTCCCTCTCAAATGGACACCAAGAGTGATGTTTGCTAAGATGGCTAATCGTCTTTTATGTCTAATCAGGAGTGGACACCGCATTACATCAAATGGACACTAAGTATGATGTTTGTTAAGATGGCTAATCGTCGTTTCTTTCTAATCAGGAGTGGGCGCCGCATTACATCAAATGCTGCTTCAGCCTCTATTAAGAGACTCACATGACTTAATCTGCCAGCGGAGTAATTACATTAGTATATTTCCCAATGTTGAATCGTCCTTTGTTGCTAGAATAAGCCATATTTGAACACGCTGTATATTTCTTATGATCTCATGCTTGATTTGATGTACTAATATTTTATACATAACTTTTGTTTCTAAATGAGGTTCATCCGCAGATTTCTATGGTTGTCTTTGTCTGATGTTGGTGCCAGGCATAGGCTCACCTTGCAAAATGGGCTTGGGAACTTTTCCACTTGTTTCACCCATTTCTTGAATAACCTCACCATGAGAGCAAAAACTGAAAATAGAAAGATATTCCAAGATACAAGAGATACAATACAGGAAATTTTCCAGATGAGGAACTTCATTTTTACATCCAAAAGGCACAATATCTTCAGGAACAAATTACTTAAAAGGATAGCTATCAAGAAATATAATGGTTAACTAAGAAAATAAATCGTCATGCATTCAGAGAGGAAAAGGAAAGTTTTCTCAGGGCAAGAGAGGTTTGTGAAGTCATGCTGTGTTTAGCCCTTTCCTCAACAATTTTCAAAGCAGTGGATGAAAAGAAAATGTCCACAAACTTGCAGCTAACATATAAACCTGAAATGTTATGACCATTCCATGTGTCATTCGAGCAAAAAAGCGACAGGAAAACATTGTCAAAGAACACAAAAGAACTCAGGGAACATAGCCCCCAGGAACTTTCCTTTAAAAATCTAATTGATAGTTAAAGACAGGCAAGGTATAACAAAAAGAAAAGGAAATTGGCAAAATGATAGCATCAGAGGAAAAAAATGGAGAGATCAGGGTAAGGAATCCTCAACCCTGGAAGTCTCCACTGCAAAGGCACTTTTTTTTTTTTTTCCATATTTTTTTTTTAATAATTTATTTATTTTTTTATTTCCAGCATAACAGTATTCATTATTTTTGCACCACACCCCGTGCTCCATGCAATCCATGCCCTCTTTTAAAGGCAAAACTATGCATGTCTCCAGCTGTCCTTGAAATCTAAAAAATCAGAAGACAGTCATTCTCCGGCATGAAGAAATCAGGCAACATAGAACCCATGATTCTCAGAAAGAAAAATAGCTATTTCACAATAAAACCAAACATCAAAATAGAAAGAAAGAAAGAAAAAAAAAACCTTGAAGTGGAAAAGTCATGGGAAAAAAATGACAACCACTGAATACAATAAAACAGAGAAAAAAGAAAGCTTGTAGAAGAGAATCCAAACATTATAAACTTAGACAAGGTAAAAAAAGAATCTAGCAAGCAAACAGAGACAAAGAATCATCCGGAAAAAAGAAGCAAATCCTGCTAATTTCCTCATCTTTCGCAGTAAGGAGCCAGTTGAAATTGTCTAGAATTGAAACATCCTTAAAATGACTGACTCTTGGCTCATGTTGTTTTTCATAATCCTTTTTTTTTTTTTTTTTTAAATCTTAGGGACTCATTTAGGAGTGATGTTTTTCTGAGGTGAAGACGCATTGTTCTAAAGTTCAAACATTTACACTGTCACTTTAGGCTTCCCATTGCTGCTATTAAATCCAAGCAAAATTTGATGATTTTATTTGTGAAATAGCTGTGTGAAATAATCTCATTTTATCAAACTGCTTCTATTTATATATCTGTATATATTCCTAGAGAGATATCTGGAATGACCACCACCTAATTTTTTTTTCTTTTTCCTTCTCTCTTATGCCTGCATTGTTTATGTTAACATAATTTTTAATAAAATCAATAAATTCATGATTCTTAAAGGGAAAAAAGAGAAAGAAAGGGAGGGAGGGAAGAAGAGAGGAAAGAAGCATTCAGGTACAAAAGCATGACTCAAGTTGCTGGATAGCACTCACTCCTGAGACTTTATCTTGAACCCCTAGGGATGCTGGTGGGTGCTCTTTTTGCCTGGGCTGCTTCACCTGTTCAGATGACGACCTATAGACAGCAAGGGCACCCATATGGGAGAGCCTGCAAGGGGATTAATCTCAAAGAAAAACAGACAAACACTTGGAAATAGGGAGAGGTTAAACCCCCGGATCAAGCCATGCCTGAAGGCTAAGTCTTTTAGTTATTGAGTCAATAAATTGTCCTCTTTGCTTAATCCAGGTATATAATGGTCTTTGTCAGCTGCGACTACAAGCATCCCAACAAAGCAGCCTTCAAAGGCCCTTCTAGCTGGACTTTGGGATTTCCTTTGTCCTATAAATGTTTCCCTGCTAAGCTCTTGCCCATAGTTCCGATTAAGTCTCAGTTGCACATCCTATTCCCAAGGCTAACTGTCAAGTAAAGTGGCTGGCAAGTAGCTGAAACCCCCTGAGCCAGCCCGGAGGTGGAAGCACATGCCATACGCAGCCGTCCCCTCGTGACCAAGACACGCGCTCATCCATCCGCCAGCCTCGTGCTGCAGAGGCTCCCCGCTGGTGCTCTCTCAGCCAGGCCAACATCTGCTTCAAAGGACCTACGAGGGCTGCAGCTCTCCCACTGATTTCTAGGAAGGAAATCCTGGGGTAGAGAGCAGGAGAAGTTTAGACCAAGCATCAGGTTTAAAGGGAACTTTGATAAAAACTCAGGCTGACTTCCCCAGGGAAGGCGGTCCTGTAAGAGAGCTGGTGCGGTCGGCCCCAAAGGCTGCTATTACTGCGGACAGTGCGTTTGGAGCTCAAAGCCCCTAAGGGCCCCCAGAAAATGAGGTGGGGTGCTGGTGAGAAGCACCGTCCTGCTCCTTCCTCCAGGAGCCTCCAAGGGCCTGCACTGGAATTCCTGGCTCACCCTCAGCTTCCCTGGGCTTGCCATGGGGCCCGCCTCTCCCTTGCTTAACCGTGAGCTCAGGGGGAAGAGCTGAATGTGGCTCATCTCTGACCGTCCTCAGCCCACATCGCAGCCCGGCCCAGTGTTCCGAACTGAGTACCAGACGGTCGAGCGATCGAAGGAAGCATATTCCGTGTGCCCAGCACTATTCTTGCCTCTGGGTTCAAGGAACCGAAGGCTGGAGGGTCCCTGCTGCATCGTGCTTACATTCTTTTGGCTCATGCCTCTAAACAAGAGAAAGAAGAGGCCATCTGGCCCAGGGCTGGGCATTCAGGACATCAGACCACTGTGTGCAATCTCTGTCAGTTAGAGTAGCCTGACCTTGTAACTAGTGCTAAATGTCTCTGTCCAAGCCAATTTCCTTCCTCAAGTGTCTGCACTAGGCATGGCATTTTTCAGTTTCCCTGAGCAGAAAAACTGACGGAGGGTCATGCTGTAGAGTCTGGGGACAGGGTCCCAGGAGAGGAAGACTCGCTCTCCCCTCCTGAGTTCCAGGCTGAATTCAACCTGAACCCTAACTGTCCATTTCTGAAATGGGGTTTCCCATGGAGTCCCTGTGTGGCGATGAGTATCACAATCCATTTTACTGGAATCGAGAACCCATTGCTATAGCTAAGATCTGGGTGTGACACTCCAGGGAACTGGGGACTGGGGGGCTATGCAAATAAGCCCATCTTCCCTAGCAGTCAGCCCTGGGACTCTGTGAGGACTGAGCAGGAGGTCCAGGGGGACCTCTTCTGCTGGGCCATGGGGCCTGCCTCATTATCTGTTTGTGTGATAAGGAGAGCCACTCAGATGTTCAAGTTCAATGAGGTCCAGGGACCTTCTTTGTCCACAGGGAGAAAGAGAAAGAGAGAAAGCATGCAAGCAAGGGAGTTCATCAACTCTCCCCTGAGAAAACTGTAAGTCGTGCATGCAGGCACCTGGGATGTCGAAAGGAAAGGGATCCTGCCCCCCACGTCAGCAATGGAGCAACTAAGGCCCAAAGAGCGGAAGTGACTTGCACAAGGTCACCGAGAGCCTCGCCTGCGGACTTCTGGCCTAGAGCTCCTCCCTGTGCCGCTACACCAAAGCTGGTCAAACTTGGACTCTCATACTGAAGTTACTAAAACACAAGTTGTCAAAATATCAGCTACAAGAAGAGGCAAGAAGATTATATGCAAAAAAAAGAGCAACAATTTGGGTATTCTCCAAAATTCTCCAATTGCTTGAAAACTAGAGCCTTCTTTAAAACATCCCCCTTGTCTAACATGTTATCAAATATTTTATGAAGTCACAGATCAAGTTGTTTCTGATATTTTTCGGGAGCTCCATGTCAAAAGCTGATGTTAATCTTTTGTGAGAGACAGGCACGGTGGAACAAATGCAAAATCAATGCCATCTGTCTCCAGGAAACTCCTCGAGATTCCAGACATCAGAGAGGCCTGACGCAAGCAGATTCGGGAGCCAGAACCCCTGCCCAGGCAGAGAACGATGGGAAGTAAAATGACTCCTTTTTGGTCAAAAGAAATACTTTGGTTGTTAAAAAAACAAAGGTAATAAGATGGAGCCATTTCCGGGTGGTTCTTTCTTCTCTAAAAGGCTCAGCCCAAACACAAGTTTCTAACACAGTCCCCACAGTTTGTAGCATGGTGGTATGTGGCTGCATAGCAAGAGAGACTTCCTCAGTGAACAAGGTGGAGATTGGGAACAAGTCCGTGAGGCTGATCACCACGACTGCCCATCAGCCCAGAAGCATTCACCTGTCCAGAGGCAGGGACTGGTAACATGGCCTCCAAAGGTTCTTAGAGGCCAAAGCTCCTGAGAAGACTGACTGAGCAGGTGCACTACTTGGGCAGAGGGCATGGCTGGGAAGGAGGCTTCACAGACTCCCTAGGCAGACTCCCATGCAATGTGGGCTTGAGAAATGGGCCAAGGTGGCTCTGAAAGTCCAGGTGCAGGACACGCTGTGACCACTGAGTCAGCCATTTATTGGCCACGTTGTAGAGCCAAATGTCCACCCAGGTGGACATCTGCGCATGGGGCCACTCCAGCCCTGGGGTCCCTGGAGACGTCAGAGCCTTCTGAGCAGGTTCCCTTCCTACCTGGCATCATGGCCACCTGCGTCCGTCTTACCTCCATGGTGGCCCACGGCCTCGACATAAGGTCTGACGACGACATGTGTGTGAATGGGGAGAAATGGGAGGCTTGCAGTCTGGAGAAGTCTGGCCCATGGGCTGTCCTTATCACTGCCTATCACCGCCGCGGACCACTGTCGCAGGCCACGCCGTACACAGCTCTGTGCTCTCCACGGCCCTGGGCACCAGGGAGGTTTGCTGGCCCAGTGCCCAGAGCACTCCACCCGCTGTCCCAACTCCTCCCTCTGCTCAGGTCAGGTCTCTTCTCCCAGAGGGTGCTGAGTGGGCACCACGGAGAGCGAGCTGACAGCTCGCTACCGCACCACTTCCTCTGACACAGTGCCCCATGGCAACTGAAGGGGCCACAGCTCTTGTGCTTTGCATTCTCTCTTTAGTCTGGTTTCCTGGGGACTACCTTGGTCTCTTGGCTGGATTGGGGACCGCTTTTGGTCAGAGACATTCGGTGGTAAGGGGCATTCCCTGGACAGTCGAATCACGGCAGATCTGCCAGAGGACATTCTGCAGATCTGCAGTCAGTCACGACGTTTACAATAAGCAAGGAGCCTCCGTGGCTGGACAAGTATGCCTTCGTGTGGGCATGGCAGTCAGAACACTTGGGGACAAGGGGCAGGAACCATCCAAGACAGACCAGGGGAGTTTATGGGCTCAGTAGTCAAGCCCATAAACAGGAAGGCTGGGGTCCAGCAGGGCCAGACAACAAGTGGGGTTCTCAGGATTTTCTCACCCTCTGTCCTCTCCCCATGCGAGCAAGCATGCTGTCACACATGTTTCCCCGCTATGGCTGGATGGTGGCCGCCACCACGCCAGGGCTCACAGTTCCCAGCTTCCTAGGGTTGGAAGTGGTCATGCGAAGTGGGGCCACTTCCTTGGCTTGGATCCCCCGCCCCCACCAGCAGTAGCCTCACCTCCCTCCAGGAGCCACATGCTTGACCGAGGGTTTGAGATCCCCCGAAGAGGAAGGATGCTGATGATACAGAAGGGGCAGACCTAGCATTCCAGCAGAATGAAGGATGCCCATGCCAGACACATTTAGAAGCTGCGCTTCATCGGGGCTCCTACACTGGCAAGAGCTAACCCTGTGTGAGGGTTGTTTATCCTTAATATCTGAATGGGGGCTTCTCCTGGCTTCATCCCAAACCGCAGAGAAGCTGGCAGGCAGTGGAGAGGGGGAGGTGAGGCAGAGGCTCCTCTCTCCAGACAGATGTGCTCTGAACACGGCGCTCAAAGCTTTGGCCGCAGAGGAACAGTCACCTCGATGAGCGTGTGCCTTTGCCGGCTGAGGCTGCCATAACGAAATACCGTAGATCAGGGTGGCTTAGACAACGGACATTTATCTTCACATAGTTCTGGAGGTCAGATGTCCAAGATCAAGGTGCCAGCAAGGCAGGCTTCAGACTGAAGGCTCCTTTCTGGGCTTGCAGGTGGCTACCATCTCTGTGTGCTCACATGACATCCATTCTGTGCGTGGGTATGTGGGGGTGAGGGTGGAGATCACTCCTCCTCTTCTTAAAAGGACACAAGTCCCATCAGATTAGGACTCCACTCTTAGGACCTCAATGAACCTCATTACCTCCTAAAGACCCTATCTCCAAAAACAATCTAAGCAGGCATTGGGGTTAGAGCGTCAACATACCAGATGATGAAACGGGGGGATACACTCAGTCCATAGCAGCGTACGAGGCACTGTGATGAGTAGGCACAGAGGAAGAAGCCTGCAGGGATACATCCCTTGTGCCCTTCAAATCACCAGACATTGCCCACCCTGGCACTGGGCTGAGGGCAGATAACATCTGCAGGAAAACAGGTGTGCAGAGTCAGACCCTCGTCGTGCCTCCTGACCATGCCCTACAAGCTGTCCTCCAACCCGCCTGCTACTCTAACACTCCCCACCCCTGGGAGCTGGTCCTGAGACAGAGTTTAAGCTCCAGGTGTCTATAAGAGGGCTGGGAAGGAAGAGTGCAGGATGAGGCCACCTGCCGGGCACCCTGTGACACTGCAGAGCACAACACAGAGCAGCCCTACCCACAAGATGTGAAGCTAGGGGTCCTGTCATCACTGCTGAAAGCTACTTCTGGGGGTGTTGTCTCCTGTCTGTGCAGGCATGTGCTCCATGGCTATAAGGACACGGAGGCAGAGTTGCAGGTACAAAGGGTAAGATGCTGCTGGTATGTGGACCCACTGTGAATGCGCCGGGGAAACACACACCAGTGGTAGTGGACACACTCCCCAAGCAGACACTTCCAGAGGGCTGAGAGCATCCTCAAGTGCCCAGAGATGATGGACCCCCACCAGGGCTTAGTCCTAGTGGACAAGCCCAGGCTTCATTCAGAAATGTCCACAAGCCACCAAGGGGTGCTGGGTGACCCCGATGGGCTACTGCCTGTCTCCGTGAGTGTGCGAAGCTACACGCCCAAGAAGCAGCATTTGCCCCACAGTACAATCCCCCTCCGGGCTCGGTGGGCACAGCAGGACGGGGACAGAGACTCAGTCTACCGTGTTAAATCGAGTCAGATAATTCTCCTGTCTGCATCATAATTAACTTTACTTTATTCAGAGGAATACATTACAGCAAAATATTAAGGAATTTTCTTTAAGAAGAAAAGCATTTTCCTCACTAGTATTATTTTTAATGAGCTAAGTGATGTTAGTTTTGAAATTGCAATTGGGAGAGAAAGCACACACACACAGTAATGGACAATTTTAATTTTCAACAATTGTGATTGTGAATAATGCTACTAATAGCTTCCACAGTGGTTTATATTCATTTGCCTAAAAGCCAGAGCCCAGACGTCCCTATTGAAGAATGAAAAGATGACTGGGACTGACCTGTGCCTGCCTTGTGCGTCCCGCACCCGCCCCTCTGGAAATTCGTTCTGGGCTGTACCCCTTTACCAGAACCGTGGGGTGTTCTGGGCCCTTACTAGGAACTAGAACCATTTGGGGAAGTGGTTAAGTTTGGACCCTCTGGCTCAGGAACGGAATCGAGCACGGGAGGCGGGGGAGGCTCACTCATTCCCTGCAAGTGACTCCCCAACTGCCACCAATTATGAATGGCTCTAACACAAAACATTCAAATGGACAGCAGCAACCCGCACGCTGTGGGCTCCTTTAAAAAGAAGCCCCATTGTTCCCCAACCGCCTATTAATAGCTAGAAAAGACATCTGTTCCTAATTTGGTCTTCTCAAATCAAGAAATCTTCCCTGCACTTCCCTCTGGGGCCAGGATGAAATCAATCAAGTGACAAAATTTACCAAGCACCAGGCGCATTCCAGCCCGGAGCTCAGAGCCAGCTCTGCAATCGGACCCCAGCCACACAGAGGCCCGTGGCCAGAGGAAGCGAGCACCCTGTCCAGTGTCGACATCCTCCCACACTCGGGCAGTACAGAGACCACGAAGAAAGACTCCCATGTGGGCTAGTCACATCCCCTTCAGTACTCAAGACCCCTGCTCCATCACCAAAGGCTGGCTGGTCCACTGGATTCTGACTCCAAGCATAGCTCCCCTTGGACTCAACCCGTGACAGGCAGCTCACCACCTACCAGGGGGACTCTTTTCACCCCTGAATATCTGTGACTGCTAAACACACCCAAAACCCATCTCCCACAACAGGACTGATTCTGCTCTAAGAGACCAAATACTGCACAACAATCCTTCCCCTATCGGTCCTCTGACTGCTTAAGTAGAGATCCCTGCCTGTTGCCAAGACTCCATGTCTCGCTTTGATACCTGCATAGCAGGGAGCTAGTTATGGACCCAAAGTCCAGAAAGGACAAAGGAGCCTAGTGACATAAGCCACCGGGTGGCTCCCCCTCATTCCTGGGAGTGTTCCTATGCCCCATTCCATGCCCACGCCCATCGTTCCAGATTCACAGTCCACTCCACACCCTCCCTTGCCCCAGGGCCTTTGCCAGCTCTTTCCTCTGCCCAGCATGACTTTGTGCAGTGTCTTCATAGCTCGTCCCCGTCTCGTCCTTCGGATCGTAGGTTCTCCGAGCAGCCTTCACTGACTGGCCTGCTAAAGGCACCCCCATCACGGCCAGGCATTACCCTTCTGGTTAGACGCTTTGCATAACAGTGAGCACTACATGCTTTCTTCTCTCTCAGCCACATGTTCCTTCTCTGACCCCCGTTCCAGAATGTAAGACTGTGAATACACACAGGGTAAGAACTCAATAAATGCTGTCATCTGAAGAGAGAACAGCTCTACAGACAAAAGAATCAGCAGCCGGAGCCAAAGCCCAGAGAAGCCACGGGGCCTACTGGTTCTAAGCACAGGCTCTGGGTCGAGAAAGATCTAGTTTGGCCCGCTGTGTAGCCTTGGGCAAGTTACCTGACCATCCTGAGTCTCAAGATTGTCCTCATTTTTGTGCGTGCAGAACCCGCGCAAAATGAGAATGATAAGAGCTCATGCCCCCCAGCCCCCATGACGGGAGTGAGGAGGTGCTTGTGGAGCACTTGGTCCAAGAGCAGGTTCAGAGCAAACCCTCCATCCATGGTGCGATGGTGAGTTGTGGGGAACCTGGGGTCAGAGCTCATGGGGGCTCCCGGGGGGCCCTGCATCTCAGAGGGAGACAAAGCAGGCTGGCTGGCGAGGAACATGAGCGCTCCTGCCCCTGGCAGGAGCACCGTGGCAGGAACTGCCCGGCCCCTTGGAGCTGCAGGTGGGACAGCCCACCACTGAGGTCCAGGCTGAGAACCTGCCCCTGGACCAGCTGTTTCTCCCTGTTCTCCTCCTTTCTACCCGGCGGAAGAGCGTCCAGCCCACTGCGGGCCGTGAGCTCAGAGGAGGGGACCAACAGCGGAGCAAATCCATAGCTGCTTTCATCTGCTGCTCACATCCCCTGAGAGCAAGGAGGCCAGTGAGAAAGGAACAGGCCTTCAGCATCCCTTCCAAGGAGGCTCAGAGCCCCCTCCTCTGCCAGTGTGGGTCCTAGAGGCGGGGCTTCGGGAGAAAGCAGATGCCCTGGAGAAATGGGCTCCCCGGGGCCTGCCTCCAGCCCCACAGGCCCAACGCCCCCCACGGCTCCTGGGCCTGAGCCAAGGCGCTTCCGTTGGCCCCTGGCTCCCCAGGACACAGCCGGAATTGTGCGGCCCGCGGCAGGCGCTAAGCCGCAGCTGAGGGGACAAGGCCCAGCTGTTCCTGGAGACAAGCGGGCAGCTTTCTTCCCACATAAAAAGGGGACCTGTGTCCCCGGGGGGAGGGGAAGGAGGAGGAGGAAAGGGGCCACGGGAGGCCCAGGCAGAGCTGTAAACACCCCTCCTCAAGGTCCCCTCTGTGGTCTGGAGTGGGCCAGGTGGGGCCAGGAAGGGGAAGGCAGCAAGGGCTCTTGAACAAACTTCCTAGTCTGAGCCCCGGCTGGAGTCTGAGGCCGGGCCTCTGGTCCTGACCCCTGTGTGACCTGGGCCGGTCCTTTCCCACTCTGGCCCCATGCTCTCCACTGTAAAGGGGGCGTTGGAGCGTTTTTCCTATGATCCTGCAGGGAAGGGGGAGGACCATTTCCTTGGGAAGGCTGGTCGCCCTGCATGAAGAGAAAGCAGGACCCAAAACTGAGGACCCAGAACACATGGTCTGAACGGCACTGCGGCAGGACCCTGCCTCTGTTTGGCAGGTAGACCAGCATGCTCCAGGGAGCACCGTGGGCAACCAGGCACATGTGTGAACGCCAAGGCCCCAAGAAGGCCCCCAAGATGGTGCTGATGGCAGAGTTAGGACAAACTCTGCCCCGGGAGCCCCAGAGCACCGTCACAGAATATGACGGCCTTACGAGCCCTCCCTCTGAAAACTGATGAAAATGGTCCAAGGCAGATCATTTTTTGGTCTCCTCCTCCCTGGATCTTACCATTAATCATACACCTTATTTTTTAGAAATAAGGAATCCTAAGACATCCACACATTCTGATACCAGTTCCTTCTTACACACACACACACACACACACACACACACACACACAATCCCCAGGGCAGTCCAGGGCAGGCTTATCCCCCTAGGGACCTTACTGCAGGTTCCAGGTCTGGGTGGAGACAGTCCGGACGACCTTTGTGAGTGCCAGGCACCCCCAGGCTCAGCAACAGAGCACAGAGATCCACCCTCCCAGGAGGGCACAGTCGGCACAGAAGAGGGACCGACAGTGTGACAACAGGGTTGGAAGAGGAATCCATGAGCACATTGTGGGGAGCTTCTGAAGGGGGCTGGGCCTTATTAAAAACAACCATGAATCGCTGTTTGGGGAGTGATTTTCAGTCGGGGAGAAAGACCTGGACCGATAGTGCCAGGACTCTTCCAGTCAGAGCTGACGGAAAACTGGAGTCCTAGAGCGTCAAACCGAAAAGGAAGGGACTGGCCATGGAAGTGAGGAGCATGGGGGGTGCACCTGTCTCCAGGCCTGGCTGAGCCAGGGACACGAACAACTTCATAAGATCATCTTTCTATGGGTTAGCTCTGGTTTCTCCCGAAAGGGTCAGGGATGGCTCTGGCTACCACAGAGCCCACCACCGTGAGGACCAGAGCATGCTACCTTCCTGATGATTCTGGCCAGACTCCTCCTTGCGGCATGGACGTTACATCTAGCCAGGACCCTGTGCGTCCCTGAGCTCGTTTCCACAGATGGGGGTCTGAGTGTTCCAACTGGCAAGGTCTGAGTCACGTTCACATCTCCGAAGCTGAGAAGTGGAGTCAGCCCCACATACCCCGTAAGCACAGGGTGTGGGGGAAGCAATTATCTCCATTTGGAAAGAGTTGTAGGTTTTTTTTCTTAAAAATCAGCTATTCCCTATAAATGTGAACAGCATGCCAGTATCGCCCATTCCCGCAATGGGTGTGGGGGGGGGGTGGGAGGGGTGGCTGCAATCTGCAAGAGTGGAGAGAATGCAGCTAGCATGAAGAGAAAGGAAGAGAAACAGCTAGAACAAGCATCCTGATTGATTCATTTGAGTCCCTGGATCAAGCTGTGCCTGAAATCTATTTGAGTTATGCGAATCAATAGATTTGTTTCTTGTTTGTTTTACATGGTGTGAATGGTTTTTCTGTCACTTGCCACCAAAATGAAGACATGTTTAAATCCCTGCCCTCCCACCTACAGGGTGAGCTCCAAATGATCGGAAATCATACCTTCTCCATCTCTGGATACCCAGCACCCGGCACAGGGTCTGGCACCGGTGAGAGATGCTAACTGAGCGGTTGTTGAATGAATGACAAGTATCAACGGGGATGAGGAGGTTTCTCTGCCCACTGCCCTCTGCAAGCTCTCCACACTTGCGGAGCCCATTGCTGTGTTCACCGCACCTGCACACCGAGCACCTTTCCCATCCCCCACGACATCCTCAGACTCTGGCAGGATGGGGTCTGGTCCCCGTCCTCCAAGAAGAATGAGGGCTAAGGATAGTGTCACCCAGCCTTCTCTCCTCAGGGCTTGTCCTTTGTTGCATGTGGATTAAAATGTTTTTAAGAGACCCGTTTATGATACTAGGGAGCCACCTTTTGGACAGGTGGCGTCCACGCCTCCTCAGAGGGTCCCCTTCTTCGGAGTCTCCCTACAAAGCTGCCCATGTGCCCAGGCACCCACTGATAAAGGGCTTCTGCATAGCAAGGCAGGCAAAACCTCGGACATGTTTTAAGAGTGAGATGGAAATCGTTAGCTCCCATTTTAATTTAACAAGCCCAATTTTATAAATAAGAGTGAATTTTCCCAGGCTATTATATCTAATTATGCATTTACATCAATTCACATTATGCGGTTGATGAAATGTTAATACCAAAGGCAATTTTCTGCTGACGGGTGGCATGGAGAAGAGCTTTCTTCACATTACAAGTCAATATTTTTGGAAATAATTACCCAGTTGCTCACTAGAGTCTGCACTGACTAACCCAGTAGCTGTGTCGACACAGCCCCCAACTTGAGATGCTACGAGGGGAAATCCCCCGACAGGCAAGGGAGCTGGGAGAGATCACGGGCGCCTGAGTGAGGGGTCCTGGCGGCCTCTGGTGGCTGGCAGAACAGGCTTCGCCCAGACTCCACCTCGTACCAGTACCAGGTCCTTTGATTACGTTATTACTAAATTGCGCCACAGCTCAGACTTTCATCTGCGAGACGAGAATGACACTAGGTACTCTCTCCTAGGGCATAAATGCATTTATGCCTTCACTCATTTGTTTGTTCAAGGAATGTCTACTGCAGGTTACTCTCTCTGGGCACTCGGGAAATACACGGCACACGGTAATGATGATTATATGGAGGACGGCAAAGAACTCGGACATCCTGACGGGCCTGGCGGGTACTCTTGGTCCCCAGGGGCAACACTTCTCAGGACTGATGGAGGCCAGCAGCCACAGAGCCTGAGGGACCACCAGAAGGACCACGCTTCAGCAGAGAGCCCCAGCAACGCTTCACTGGGCTTCCTCCCCAGGGGAGATGAGTGCTAGAGCCAGGGGCCAGGGGATGCCTGGGCATCAACCAGCAAGGGATGGCAGGGATCAGGATAGGACGGCCGCCGAGGAGGTGAAGAGAAGCGGGTGATCTGAGGGACATCCCAAGGGTCAAATCACAAGCCGCTCCCTCCTTCCTGGGGGCAAGGGAGAGAAAGGCGCTGTGATCTTTCCAGCTGGGCTGCAGGGAAGTCAGGTCAGTTGCTTAAGCCAGAGAGAACTTCCAGGCTCACAGGACACCAGGCTTTGCAGAGGGCCAGGCTGTCAGGTCCCGTGGGACATCCACGCAGAAGTGCACACCCACAGAGGAGCACCGCCGACCGGAGCTGAAGAAGAGGGCCCAGGCCCAAGCCATGAGGACTCTGAGACTCAGAGGCTGGGCGGAGACAGCCAGCCCGCGGGGAGGCAGATGGCACAGCCAGTGCAGGAGAAGAGACGTGCGTGAGAAAGAAGAGCAAGCCCAGCTGTGCCGAGTGTGCAGAAGCTCAAGCTGAGAACGACAGTGACCCTTAAACTTGAGAACACTGACATCCTGAGGTTTGTGAGGTTTGAGGTACCGCTGCGGTGAAGGAATGGGGTTCTAGGCAGGCTGAGGAGGACTGGACAACAGGGACGCAGACGGACCTGCCCCCCGAGGGAGGAAAGCGAAAGGCACGTGGCGGTCTCCGTCAGCCTCTGCAGGAAGGTCCCAGGAACGAGACCAGCCCTCCTCCTCCCCAGCCTGGGCCTCTCGAGCCCAGGAATGAGGAGTAAAGCAGGCACTGCAGGACCCATGGCCCAGCTCCTTCTTCCTGTATGTGAGCCCAGCCTCCTCACCTGTAAGTGGGGGAGGAATTCTGGACACAGGTGGCCGTGAGGGTGACAGGGCGAGGAGCCTGGCTGGCACCAGCACCAGGCCCCATCCCTCCAAGGCAACTCCAGAGCCAGCTCCAGTGAGAGACCTCCGACGGAAAACAAAGTCAGATTCAAGAACATCCTCACCCAGACTTGAAATGGACAGAAACTTCAGGTGAGTCTGAAAACTCCACAGGGCCGCGTCTCATAGGAATCTCTAGTCTCGCATGTATCCCCCCCAGAGGGTGCACAAGGGTGCTGCCGGCTCTCTGTCCGTGTCTCCACAAGGCGTGGGGGAGACTGGACGCGAGGGCCACACCAGAGTCTTGCCGGGCGGGGGTCGGCGGCTGGGGCTGGCGAGGGACGAGGCATGCTAAACCGACATGGGAAACCAGACCCTGTAGGCCAGGGTGTAGCCGACAGACCCCAGAGGTTTATTTCTGTAGTGGAACCAACATTGAAAAATTAGATCCTGCATAGAAACCTGGATTTGCCAGCTTTACAAGAAGCACTGGAAAATCGGGTCCCACAGACCGAGAGCACGAAAGCAAAGGCGACCCCAGTCCCGGCTCCTCCCCAGCATCTCCCCCAATGGCCCCTTCCCGTTTTACATGTCTCCCTGGGCCCTGACGGCTTCAGGCCTTGCCCCTAGAAGAGAGGTAAGGAGTGCAGCTTCTAGGTAGCATGCGGGGACAGGAAGCACTCCTGCAGATGGACAGCTTGGCCCTCTTCCGCAGCTCAGACAGGGCCTGCCCAGAGTCCCTGTCCACTCGCGCCCTAAGAGCAACCAGGAGGAGAAGGGGGACTGACTGGCTAAGGGGGAACAAGTCGGGGAGGGGAGTCAGCTCAGGTCTGCAGTCCCAGGGGGGATGTGTGCCATTAAAAGGAGAGAAGGAGGGGAGAAAGGAGAAGGAATAGAGGGAGGGGTAGGGGAGACGGAGGAGGAGAGAGAAGGCAGAAGGGAGCAGGAGGAGGGAAGAGGAGGAATGGAAGAAGGTGAGGCCAGGCAGAGCACAGTCTCTGCGTTCCTGTTCAGTGCCGTAGGAGGGCCAACCAGCCACCTGGCTGCAACTTGCCACCCTGATTTTGTGCATGGTGCACAAGCCTGCACACACTGTCCATATGCGTGCACAGTGTCTGTGTACAGGCTGTCTGGGCATATGCACACCATTTACACACATCTACGCTGTCTGTCATGCCAGTTGTCCATACACACACGCACACACACACAGGCCAGCTGTCTGCACACCAGTGCCCCATCTGCACACACAGGTACACTTGTACACACACACCCATGTCCTTCCCTGCATCCATGCCGTCAGTACACATAAACACAGCATGTGCCCACCACCCGCATCCTGAGAGCACACCCCTGGGACCCCAGGCCCTGGAGAAAAGGGTTGGGGTAGAAGAGCAGGACCCACGTGGAGAGTGGGCCTGCACCAGATAGTCTTTGAGGGGACAGGCCACAGGGTGTGTGCCAGAAGAGCACAGTGACAGAAGTCGGCAATGCCTGGAGCCGGGACCCAGGGGTGGCCGTCTTCCAGTTCCCCCTTGTCCAGAGACGGGGTGCAGGTGTGGGGAGATCTGTGCCCCTTTGTCAAGCCTCCAGCTTTACTTGAGGCGCACTCTGCCACTCTCTTACCACCAAGAACCCCCTGTTCTGTCATCCTAAGCTCTGTCACCTTGCACAAATGTGCCCTCCAACAGCCCCTTCCCCCCAACTTGGCCACCATGGTCTCGTCCCAGCCATCCCCAGCTGGGAGTTCCAGAAGCCATGCCATCTCCCTCTTGCCTCAGCACGGCGGAGACCCTGGTGTCAATGCCCAGCAGGGCGCCCACCAGAGCCTGCTTCTCTTTTTTCCAGCTTGCCTTTCCCTTCCCACCAGCAGAGCCCTCTCTGAGCCGCACCCCCACCAGGGGGTCTAAAAAAGGCGGGCCAGGCTGGGTGGAAACTCTGAAAACCACTTCTCTAAAGTGCACGGAGCAGATCACAACTGGACAAAAATTCTCACGCCCGTTCTCCACCCTTGCCAGCTCCCTGACCTGAAATGAGCAGGACAGGGTGTTCTGCTTGTGGGGACAGCTGGGAGCTGAGCCAGAGAGAGAAGGAAAGGGGCACAGGCCAGTGTGGACACGGGCCTGGTCTCTCCCCAGGCTCACACCTCTTCCCAAACAGAGAACCTTACTCAACAGCTTTTTTTTTTTTTCTTGGAAAGGGAAAAATGACATTTTGAAACATTACTGTGAAAAATTAATTTTGGTCTGAAGCATCAAAGACATTTTGCAAACAAAACCAGGGCATTTTGTGGTTGGCGACTGCCCAAGTTTAAAGCCCCAGGTGCCCCAGCCCAGCCAAAAGGACCCAGAGGGCGTAGGGACCTCACCCACCTGCAACGGCTCTCCTGGGGGAAAGCGTGGCCAGCTCCAGAGCCCAGGGGGATGGGAGAGTAATCACATGTGTGCAAAGCCAAGGCAGCCCCCGGCTCCTCAGGCAGAGTGACCTTTTGTCAACTTTGGACAGGAACACAAATCTACCGTCACTCTGGATCGGCCTTGATTGGATCAAAATCCCATTGGAAAACAGGGGGGGAAAGGCAATAAAACCTCCAGAATTGATATTAAACCACTGACATTTCACAAACCGAGCGGCTCTGGCAGCTGCCAGTCTACCGGCAGGAGGAACTCTAAAGGGGCAAGTCAGGCGTGAAGGTCATGGCGGTGCTGAGGAGCCTCTCCCAGGCCCAGGCATCAGCACAGAGGGGCCAGGGGCCCAGATGGCCAGGGCCCAGCAGGCTCGGGCCAGGGTGGACGCCCCTGCCTGGAGGTCCTGTCCCTTCTGGACCCATGCATTTGCACAGGTGCACCCCAGCAAGAGAGATGAGCTGACCTCCAGGGCCATCCAGACCAGACACTCCGGGGCTCTGAAGCCAAAGATACTGTCAAACCTGGAGATTGCGCCTGTTTCCTTGACCCCAGTGGTACACCTGACATAGCCCAACAGTGGGGAGGAGCCCCTATCCAGGAGGAAACCAGGACCAAGAGACATTCCTTTGAGAAACGTGCTGGGAACTGTGCGATTGCCTCAGCTTCCTGCAGTCCAGCACACACTGAGCCCCTGCTACATGCCAGGCCAACTGTCTGGGTAGGTCCAGACCAGCGTTCTTTTCCTGCAGGTAACCCAACTTGGGCAGGAGCAGGGAGACAGGCTCAAACAAGGCACTGCCAGAACCAGGTACCTGTGCCTACCACTGTATGTGGACAAGGAGGGGGACCCAAGAGCTCTCATGTTTACGCCCAAACACAGCCAACTCTAGGTACAGACCTACAGGTGCTGGCCTCAAGGGGAAAATGGGAGAAGGAAGCCCTCTCCAGAGCTCAGGGAGCCCAAGAAGCCTCTCCAGGGATGGCAGATGCTGCTGTATGCCTCCCGCCCCCCACCCACAGCAATGGCACATGTCACTTCACCATGAAAACATGCTTCCCGGCAAAGCCCAGATGTGGCCTCAGAGTATTCCCCAACACAGAGCCCCAGTAGAGGCCAGCACCTCATCGAGTCATCCTGAGAAATGACAGCAGGTCTGAGCCTTCCTGGGGGCATGAGGGGTGTTCTGAATGCGGACAAGAGGAGGAGATCATGAGGAAGTCTTCCTGGAGGAAGAGTCTGGAGGCAGGAGTCAGTCAGAAGAGCCAGGGAGTAGGCAGGGGAGCATACCCTGGGCTGAGCAGGGATGGTGGGGCAGGACCACGGGGCTGGGTTTGCAAACTGGACTGCAGGAAGCAGCCCGAGTCCAGCCCTGGGACTCCTAGGTGGAGCTGGAGGTGACCCTTCGCCGGATCCTCAGGTTCCACGTCAGCTCAGGATGGAGGTGGCACCAAGGGCGGCACCACTTGGCCACGGGGTGTAACCGCCCATGGGCCGCAGTGCCTCCCGATGGCCCCAGGTCCCCCATGGGATTGCTCTGTTCAGAAGCTTCTAGGTGGTAGTCCGGAAAGATGTAGAAAGATGCCCAAACCTTAGGGTCCTGGAAATAGAGCCATCTGATAGCCAGACAGGGATTTCCTGAGCTGCTCTGGGGGCCCAAAAATGCAGGGGACACAGGACCATAATGATGAGTCTTCTCCCATGACAATTCACAAAGCTACTTTGTGGACATCAGCTCTCTTGACCCCCACAACAGCCCTGGGAGGTAGGGATCGCAGTGCCCTCCAATGGGGAGCTCAGGCTCAGCTCAGCCTCAGCATCAGGGAGAGACTTGGCCCTGTCCCACCAGGCTTCCATCACCCCATCACTGCCCCTCTAGTACCACACCAGGTCTGTGTTTTCTGACCACATGAGGCCAACTCCTCAAAAGGCTGCCCAATCCCAGACATAGGGAGGCTGCCACGGACACCTCTGGCCCCCAAAAACATCTCCCATGGAACCATAAAACAACCTCTCACCGTGGGGTCTCGAGACCTTGCTGTGGGTCCAGAGAAAGCACTGGAGCCAGAGCCCTGACCCTCAGGCTGACCCCTGGCCATTACAGCCAGCTCTGTGTTTCTAATCACCATCCTCACCATTAAGGTGAAGAAAGCACATAGGGAAATAACAGGGTTTTATCTCAAACCAATCGATCTGCTCAGATCCGTCTGGCCCCGGCCTCTTAATTCTCCATAATGTCAAAGCAATTTTTGGTTAAGTATACAGTCTGTCCTCTACTAAATTAAACTAATAGATCTAGTGGGAAATAAAACCCCAAGTGTACTGAGAATATTAAAAATTAAAAAAAATAAACTCTTCATGGGTCTGTAAGATTTACTTTGGCAAATGATTAAGTAAATAACACACGGACAGGCTATAATAAGATCCACTAGGGGACAGTCAGCTCCACCGGTCACCTCCCTGGAGGCCACACGACCCGCCCAGGCACCCAGGCTTGAGGGTGGCCAGGCAGTTCCCTGAGGTCCCCCACCCACATCCTCATGACCCAGAAGCCAGCAGGACACACACTTCGGAATGCGGACCGTGGCTGCTGGTCCTGAGTCTCACAGACCTTTAGCTCAAAAGCCAATGCTCCCATTCCCCCCGCACTTAGCACAGCTGGGACACCCTCCTTACAGGTAAGAAAAGTGAGGCTCCAAGAGGCCAAGGCAAGACCAAGGTCTGAACAGGAGCCCCTGGATTCCACAACCCTGGACACCACCTTGCTTTGCTTTGTTTTGTTCGGTTTGGTTTAGACTTAATTTTTCATTGAGCCATCAATAACCAGGCCATGAAGCAGGATCTTGCTCCCATGAAGCTCGTCAGAGCAGGGTCTGAAACCCCAGAGCCTGCCCCCCTGCTATTCCTGCCAACCCTGGCCCAGCACCTTCAGGCAAGTGCATGGGAGAGAGGACGCATGCAGGAGAGAGAGGAACTAGGGCAGGAATTAAGGATCCCACTTTGCAGCTAGGGAACCTGAGCCTCAGGGGCTTTCCTGCCTGCACCTCAAGGTCCTTCCACATGTGGCTAGAAACCTATGTGTGCCCTCACCTGCCTTCCCCACCTCCCCCCAGCCCCACTGTGCACCTCTCTCCTAGGAGGCTCTGCCACCTTCTTCCCTCCAAGTGCCCACCCTGCCCAACCCTTGGCCTTCACACTTGCTGTGTCATCTGCCTGCCTCCCCCAGGGCTCTGCCTAGCTGACCACTACAGGTCTTCCTCTGCCCACGAGGCTCTCACTAGGTACGTCTATGTGTGTGCGTGTGTTTGGGCCACGGGTCACAGGGTACACAAAGCTAAGACGATCAGGCTTAGGTTTTGTTTCTCCTCTGCAGGTGTACCTCTGCCCCCTTCTGGGCTGAAATGCCCATTCCCTGTAGGCAGGAAGCTACAGATTCCGCACACCCTATAGAGTCCCTGCTGACACCTATGTGCAGGGTAAATGAAAACTGGGCTCTCAGGACACATCGGCTGGATAAATGTTTGAGGCGAAGCAGGCTCTGCCTGGAGTTTCTCCTCTCATTCCATCTCTCCAGGCAATCCACAAGCCTAATCAATCCTGCCTCTGACAAGCAAACAAACAGCCCCAGGCACAGGGGACCCAGAGCAGTGACACCAATGCAGCAATGACAGGCCAGACCTGGGACTGTGAGCCAAGCCTGCTTCTCAGAGTGCGCCTGGGCAGGCAGGACCAGGGGCGAGGCCAGGCCCGCCTCCCTGACGGCCCTGAGGTACAGCGCGAGCCAAGGACCCTCTCTTGTCTCCCTGGGATGGCAGGGACCGGAGGCCGCTCTCAGCCTCCTGCAAGGAGGAGGGGTAGAAGAGGAAAACAGGAACCCAGGACCCAAAACAAGCTTTTTCCACTTGCCTCGCCCCATGTCTTAGGGGCAGCCAGGGTGCAGAGAAGGCCACCCTCTGCCACCGCCATCTGGAGACGCTGACCTGATGTTTGCCCTTGGAGGGGAGTAGTCCTGGGGCAGGACTTCAGGCCTTTATCCCCGGACAGTGATGGCCACTGAATGACTAAAGTGGTCAAAAATAAAAGTCCCCATAAATCTGGTATTTTCCTTTAAGCTGTCGGGTACACAGAGTGTGCCGGGATTATTGATAGAAAAGTTTATGGATGGGCTGCATCTTAAAATCAAAATACATTACCCCAAATCAATGTTGCCGTGCGTGGTATGGGAGGACAGGAAAGGTCAGCCGAGACGCGAATATCGAAACCAAAACTCCAAGAGGACCTGAGCATTAAAATAAATATATTTTGAAAGTGAGTTCCAGGAAACACATTCACTTAGGGCTATAATTTAAGGGTACTTTCACGAAAGGCTGGGCACTCTTTTTAAATGGCGCTTTTTGAAGTGCCTTTGAGAGTCTAGTGAGTCCATCCACAAAATGGTATTGACAAGCGCCACACACCCCAGCTGGCAGCCCGATGACGGGAGCGCGGATGACGACAGGCAGGACAGGGCAAGGGTGACCACGGGCGAGCACCCAGCATGGGGGAGTCCAGGACATGGAGGGTCTAGTGGTCATGCCACAGGGGGGCCCACCTCCAAGTCCCTGTACACTGTGATCCTGCAGGCATTCTGGAGCCTGTGAACGGACAGAGGGAGAGAAAAACCGTGGGGTCCCAAGGTTACTGTTACTACTACTACTACTACTGTTACTACCCACCCATGCACACTCAGGATCAGAGACACAACCTTCTGAAATGCTCTCAGAAGTCCACCAGTAAAGAAACCAGCCTCATGCCACATGACCAACATTTCCTCTAAACAGGGCATCTTTGCGGGGACCCAAGGGACACTCTGGCAGTTGCTAGGGGTGAGTGACCGTGTCCCCAGAGAGAAGTTTCCTTTTGAGAAGAGAACCAGAGAAACCACACACGTGCTCCATCACAGATGCCTTCTTTACAGCCCCCGACTGAGACCTCTTCCCACGTCTCAACACAACCAGAAGGAACCAGCTCCCTTGCAGAAAGGGGGGCAGAGGCCAAACATCCCTTCCCGCCACAACTAACAGCACTCCTAGTTGCAATGTTACTGAGCCTAAGCAAGGGCTGGCCTAGCTGAGACGTACAGACACAGAGAGGGAAGTCACAGCTGCCGACCTCCCAGGCTGCCAGAGGGAACAGAAGAAAAAACAAACCCTCTGGATACAGAACCCCTGTGCACTTTTCAAAAAGTAAGGAAGAAGCTGCAAGGCAGGTCAGGCTGCCATCAACCAAGGGCAGGGAGGTCCTGCCCTCCACACCAACAGCACATACAGAGACCAGAGTGTCACCTGGAGTAGGGAAAAGTTGAATGTTTAGGTTAAGAATTAGGACCCCAGACTAAGACAGACCTGGGCCAAAGCTCTTACTCTGCCGCTTACTGACCTGGGGCTAGTTCCTCAAGCTCTCTGAGCTTCAGCCACAACATCTCTAAAATACAGTGAAATCACAGTGTCTACCCCCACAGAGTTGTTATAGGGGTTAAATTAGCTCTTTCATTCACTCCACAAATATTTATAGGGTTACTCTATGCCCATCTAGGTGTCAGAGATGTGTCAGTGAACAAAGCAGTGAAACAACCCCATCCTAGTAGAGACTACAGGCCACAAACAAGAAACACAAAAAATAAGGATGTTTTATCATGTGCTGGAAGGCATTTAGTACTAAGGAAGGAGAAAAAAAGGAGAGCAGGGTGAGGGGAGTGCCAGGGGAGAGAGCGTGCAGACAGCAGTATAAAAACAGTGGTCCCAGGATCCTAGTTGAGAAGGCAACTTCTTAACTAAAGCCAGAAGAACATGCTGGAGTTTGTTTAGTAGGTGTGGGGAAGGAGCATCCCAGGCAAATGATACAGCTGGTGCAAAGGTCCTGGGGTGAGACCACAGTGTATTGCACTGTAGTAAGGAAGCCCACGTAGCTAGAGAGAGTCATCAGGGAAAGGACACAAAAAGTATGAAGACATAGTGATTGAGTGGAAGACAAAAGCAGATAGTTTGACCTTGTCAGACATTGTAAGGCCTCTGGCATTAATCCTGAGTGCAAAAAGAGCCTCTGTCGGATTCTGAGCAGAGAAAGAGTGATCCAATTTCATAGTGAGAACTAATGCATGGTAAGTATATAACCAATGCCTGATACATGGAAAGCATGTGAAAGAACATGTTCATTATTCTTGTTAATAATAACACCAGCTCATGAAGCAGTCAAGATATAGCTTACCCCACAAGGTGGTTCAGGTTTAGAAGACTCACAGATCTAATGGGGAACCAAGGTATAACTCCCTCTACCTGTGGGAATTCTCCCCTTATGTATCCCTGATCACTGGCCATCCATCTTTGCTTTGATCTGGTGTCAGGACAGATGATGGCTGTGTCCCCAGGCAGGCCCCCTGCCCTGTGGGCTAGTTCTTGCCATCGGAGCCCTGCCTGTAATCAATTCCCAAATGAATGTGCTTTCCTAGAATCCCCTCAAGGTCCTGAATCTCCTTAGCACAGTGCAAGTCTGCCCCCTCCGTTCAGAAACTAAGGACAGCAGTGGGGCCCACAGGGTCTTCCATTCAGCAACCCAAGGCAGTTTCTAAAGGGAGGTGGGATATCTAACGGGAAGCCCCTGGCCCTAGGGAGATGAAATGACGGAAGGCAGCTGGCAACTGCCTCCATGGGTTGGAGTCCTTGCAGAGAAACCATAGAAATAAGAGAAAGACCCTAGACATTTTCCCAGCCAGGGCTCCCTAGTGGAGCAGTAATGGCTTGAGGGGGTGGGAATGTCTCCGTGGTCACAGATGAGGATACTGAAAGCCAGGCCCAGGAGGGGTAAAGGGCACAGTGTCCAGGGGTAGCCTTATTGGTAAGACAAAGCTTAGGAAGGGACTGAAGCTACTACTTCCCCACCGAGGGTGTGCCCTGGGCAGCCTGCACCATGTCTGCTGCCCTGAAGTATCTGCCCTCTGGGTTTCCTTCTCCTTGGCTCTTGGGGAACACTCTGGTGGTGCCTCCAGAAAGCTGGCAAGCCAAGCTGAAAAACAGACACGTCAACCATCCACTGGTGGGGGCCTCCTGTAGGACTGAGCTGAGAGGTTGGGGCCAGGAAGATAGGGACAGAGAAACTGAAATCCGGGATTCAGGTCTCCCATGGGAAGGGAAGCAAGAGAGACCCAAACCCAGTTGCGGGACTTGCCCCTACAACTGTGTGCCCATCGGAACCAGAAGCCGGCCCTACACTCCCCCTTGGGGGCCAGACTGGACTCCCGCAGAGAGCTGGGGAGGGACAAGCTCCTGGTGAAGGCTGGGAGAGGTACAGGGATGCGGCGGGGGGTGGGGGTGGGGGTGGGGGCGAGAGATGCAGGGACCGGGGATGGGCTTCGGAAAGCTCCCTGGACCCGACCTCTCGCCGCCTGAGGATCCCCTAGCCTTGCACCGGTAAAGAGAGGGCCGCGACCGGCGAGGAACGAGTGGGCACGCATGGGCCAACGATTTAGGTGCAGGAACCCCACCCCCGCTCGGAAACCTCCGGAGCCCTGAGTCGTGCTGGGCGCTCCCCACCCCACCCCACCCCCGCCGCCTCTGCCGTCACTCACGGCCGCTGCTCGCTGGCTCGCTCGTGCGCTCTCCGCGCCACAGGCACCTGCTCGCCGGGCGCTCTGCGCTCACTTCTCGCTCGCACACTGCAGACTCCCGGCGTCGCCTCCGTCACCCGGCCTCGTCCCCAGCCCAGCACAGCGCTCCGCCCTTCTCCCTGGCCCCCGGCGCCCACCCACCAGCCATGGCCTGGGCCTGGGACAAAGAGCGGTGCAGCTCTTTGCCCAAACTGGGGTAAGGAGTTGAGGGCGGGGGTCTGCGGAGAGGGCCGCGGGGCACGCGGGGTGCAGGGATAAGCCGTCTCAGGCGAGAAGATTGGGAAGAAGCCAGGGAGAGTTTGGGTGGGAGGACCCCCAGCCAAAGAGGGTGCGGGCGGGGCTGCGCTCCAACCACAGAGATTGTGGCCCCTCCAAGCGACCCCCGCGGGGGTGGGGGCGCGCTCTGGGGCGGGGGCGGTGCAGGCTGTGGAAGAAGAGGGGAGGGCGGGGGTGATGCAGCGGTGGAGGCGGCTCCGAGCCCAGCCACTGACCGCCCCCTCCCTTTCTCCTTCCCCTCCCCCTCTCCCCGCCTCTCCCCGGCTCTGGGTCCGCTACGCCGGACCCGCTCTCCCCGCGCTGCACTGGGTCGGACGCCAGGTCTGCTAGCCGCGGCTGAGCGCCCACTCGCCTTGCGGAAAGAGACGCGGAGGGACCAGCGGGGGCGGCGGCGGGAGAGCTCGGCGGGAGCCGGAGGAGGTGGCATTCGGGAGCCAAATCAGAACGAGACCGGGAGGCAGAAGCTCGCGGCTCTGAGGCGCGCGCTCCCTTGGCCAGGGATGGGTCTCCGGGCGGCCCAGCCTCTGCCCGGCCCGCCGGGCAGAGACTAAATTGAGCTACCCCATCGTCCTGTGGACGGCCCGACAGAGGGAAGCACGGACAGATCACCAGTAGCCTCCCGGCGGGACCTCGCGTCCTGCGCCCCCCGCGCAGCGCCCCCAGCCGGAGCCGCGCCGGGCAAGCCGGCGAGGGAGCTGGGCTGATTGGCGGCCGCCGGCGGCCGGGGGAGGGGGCGCCGCGCGGGGCCATGGCAGGCTCGGAGGCGTCCTAGCCCGAGCCCCGAGCCGGATCCGAGCCCACGCTGCCGCCACCGCTGCCTCTCGGCGCCCGGGCCCCCGCCGCCGCCGCGCCCCCCGCGGGAGATGGAACAGCGGAACCCTCTCGGAGCCCTCGGATACCTGCCGCCGCTGCTGCTGCACGCCCTGCTGTTCTTCGTGGCCGACGGTGAGCGCGGGAACTTTGCTGCCGCGGGGGGCTCGGGCGGGGGAGTCCTTGCCGGGGCCGCCAGAACCGTTCTGTCCCGGTCACCAAGGAGCCGGAGAAGGAAGAGAAGGGGAAGGCTTCATGGTCTCCAGCAATCCCGGTGTGCAGCCCAGGCCCAGAGGGGTAGGGGGAGGAGAGCAGCGAAGGGTCGCCGCAGCGGCGGAGCCCTCTCCGGGGTCATTTGAAGCCGGACAGGTGCTTCGGCGGAAAGGCGGCTTTCGGGGCACGCGACCTGGCGCGCCCCAGGCTGGCTCTGACAGTGCGGCTGGGCGCGGGGTGGAAGCATAAGCTGCCCGTGCCGCTCCGCCGGATCCGAGGAAAGCAGCCTGCCGCGGTAGCCGGTCTCTGCTGGGGCCGGGCAGCTGTTCAACCGAACTTTGCTAGCTCCTGGGCCACGCTTGTGGCTACGGGGTGGCAAGCACAAAGGCCAGAGAGCCGGGATGCACAGTCTCGCCTAGAGTTGCCCCAGGCCCCCGCCCCACAGTTGGTCACGCCTCTCTCTTCCCCGCCCCCAGCTACATTTACCGAAGTCCCCAAAGATGTGACAGTACGGGAGGGAGACGACATCGAAATGCCCTGCGCCTTCCGGGCTAGCGGAGCCACCTCGTATTCGCTGGAGATTCAGTGGTGGTACCTCAAGGAACCGCCCCGGGAGCTGCTGCACGAGCTGGCGCTCAGCGTGCCGGGCGCCCGGAGCAAGGTAACCCGCCGCCCACGCGGCGCCGGCGCTCACTCGGCTCAGGCCCGGGCGGCTGGGGCAACCCCGGCAAGGAAGGCAGGGCGCCGCCCTGTGGAGCTGCCCGTCTCCCACAACCCCCATTCCCTCAGCATCTTGAACAACAGCACAGTTTTGATAATACCTTCCCTTCTCCTTTCATTTAAAATTCTCTTAAAAGCAACCCTTCATCCAGTTCGTCTGCTCTTGCTTGCTGGCTGCTGGCCGCAGGGTCAGACGGGTACTGGGTGATGAAGGAAGACCACTTAGATGGGCCAGGCTTTCCCTGCCCTCTGCTACTCCGAGGTCCCCAGGGCACAGGGCCAAGGAGTTAAGCTCCTCTGGGCTGGGTTCCAGAAGCCCGCAGTGCACCTCCAACCCCCACAGGATCGGAGGGAAGGCCCCCACCGTCTGTCTGCCTCTTAAACCGGCCTCTCACATACAGTCTAACACACACACATGCACACCTACTCTCTACCCAGGGTCCCACCCAGAGTTACTGCTCACGTCTCCCTCTGCGTCCTGTCCGGATACACGGGCCCCTCTGTCCAGCTTTCCACGGGATTCAGAGAAACACGGCAGGGAATGATGATGTTCCGGGGGGGGGGGGGGGGGGGGAGGGAGATGAGCCTTTCTTCCTACCCTGGTAGCAATCCAGCCTTTACTCTCTGGCGGCCAGGTGTACTAGGGCAGCCTCTCCTTGTCCAGGGACCATGCTAGCTCCAAGCCCTGCTTCCTTCTGGGTACAACTTCAGGAAATCCTCATGTCCTTCGTGACTTCAGCCTGGCTACATCCCGAGCGGTTTCGAGTCCTAGCCCGCCCGCGGAGAGTCCCCTTGCTTGAGGCGCATCTGAGTTCCCGGAGCCTGAAGGCCGAGAGCCTAATGTGTCTCTCTCCCTCTTTGCATTTTAGGTAACAAATAAGGATGCAACTAAAATCAGCGTAAGTGTGGAGCCCAGCGCGGGCCGCGGGAGACCCCTTCTGGCCGCTTCGCGCCCCACATTTTCCTCTCTTAGAAAGGCTCGGCGGCCGCGCGATGTAGGGCCCTGCTCGCAGCCTTGCGTTGTCGGTTGCTTGGCTTGTCGGGGCGCCATCTGTCGCCGCTAGTGGAATCCGGTTCGCTTTTGTGTAAATCAAGGGTCCCAGGCCTGAATCTGCTTTCTCTGTGAGGCGCTCACCTGTAAAACTCTCCTTCGTCCAGCTGGCGCGTTCCAGACCCCTGCGCATTGGCTTGACTCTCCTCTGCTGGCTTGTCTCCCAGCAACTGGAGCGCGCTGGCCTTGACCCCTTAGCCAACTGGTGGGCCTTTCCGGCCCCGCCCCCACACACCCGGCGCCCAAGTTGCGCCCTCCACCTCATTCCTCTCCTTTGCGTGGCTTTCAGGTCCGGTGCCGGGTGCTGTGGGCAGGTCCTGGGGGAAGGTGGGGGGCGGGAAGGGGTAGGAGGAATTGGCGGGGCTGCTAGGGGCCAGAGTCTTGGGATCTATAACTCAAGGAGGAGATGCGCCCAAGCTCTCCTACCTGGAGCGTGGAAATATCAGGGCTTGGAAACCACTGGGGCCTCGTCATGCGCTGGGTTCCGAGGTGAGCGCCTCAAAGTGGTTGCTTGCCAGCGTATCCTCCAGGCCGCGGGGGAGGTGGGCTTGTAAGAAGCTTCGGGCTGCCTCTCTGAAATGCAGACTCAAAAGTAGCAGAGCCCGGGGAGCCCAGCAGCAGCCTCCGCGTTGCCTACATCCTCCGAAGGGTGGAGGGTTAGCTGTGAAGGGCAGGGTGGAGGGGGGAGGCAGATATTTATGTGTACTCTTGAGAGCCAAGTGGCTGTCCTTCAGGCACTAACCCAGGCCCTCTGGATTCCAGAGAAAAGGAACGTTGGTGGAAGTGGATGTGGAGGGCTGGGCTTAAGGCCCTGCGGTGGTTTAGCGACAGGAGGCCAAGCCAGAATTTTCCAAGGTGAAGAAAGGAGGAAGGAGGGGTGGGTTCTGCTTCTCTGATGGACAGAAGCATAGTTTGGCGAGCGGATGTAACATGATGCATTCGCTTAAGATGATGGGGAGACGGCGCAATGGGTAGGGCCATCCAGGGTCCAGTCAGGTTTGGGAGTCCCATGCCTCTGGGGAGACGCGGGATGAAAAAAAAAAAAAAACTGAGTCACCAGGGGCAGACCTGAGTCCGAGAGGTGTTGGGGTGCTGCGGCATGAGGGCGCAAAAGCAGAAGTGGGGCGCGGCGGCACTACGCTGCTGCAGAGTTTGCTGTGGGCTTGCGCATCCCAGCCTCTGACCCCAGCGCCTGCTCTCTTGCAGACCGTGCGCGTCCAGGGCAATGACATCTCACACCGGCTGCGGCTGTCCGCCGTGCGGCGGCAGGACGAAGGCGTGTACGAATGCCGCGTGTCCGACTACAGCGACGATGACACGCAGGAGCACAAGGCCCAGGCGTTGCTGCGCGTGCTCTCGCGCTTTGCGCCGCCCAACATGCAGGCCGCCGAGGCCGTGTCCCACATTCAGAGCAGCGGTCCGCGTCGCCACAGCGCCAACAGCGCAGCCAACGCCAACAACGTGGGTGCCACCGGCGCCGCGGGCCGCGCCACCTCCGACCCCGGCCGCGGCGACAAAAGCCTGCCTCCGGGGAGTCCTCCTGCGGCCCCGGGTCCTGCAGTCCCCGAGGCGGCAGCCGCCTCCGCGGCCCACGCAGCCACGACCACCGTCGCGGCAGCGGCCGCAGCTTCGTCAGCGTCACCGCCACTGGGCCAGGCGGTCCTTCTTCGCCAGAGGCACGGCTCAGGTAAGGGAAGGTGCCGAGAGGGGGCGCGCTTGCGCGGGGGCTGCGGAACGGGGGGGCGGGAGGAGTAGGGGAGGGACTCTAGCATTTGAGTTTGCCTGATGATTGGTAGTGCACTTGGGTGTGCCTGGGGCAAGTTTTCCGCAGCCTCATTTGGGCTCCCTCATTTCCTGAGTTTCCTGTTTATTGCTGGTCGCTCAGAAGCATTCAAGATGTGTATTTATGAAGGGGGTGGGGGCCAGCCTGCCCCGATCTCCCGGTACATTCGTGGCTGCCGTGTGGGGAAACCTCTCTTGAGTTTGGAGAACTGGACCCTTTTCTTCTGGAGCCCTGAGAGCCTAGAGGGTAGGGCACTAGCGCCCAGAATGGGAGGAGGTGGTTACAACTCAGACAGTGGGCATCTGGATGCTGATTGCTAGAGCAGACATTGTCGGAGGCTGTGGGTAAGACTGGCTGTGCTGCCTCTCCTCTCTTTGGCTAAGTCCAGACTGTTTCCTAGGCACAGGCTCTGCTATAAATAGTCCCCTTTGGGCCTTCTTGGGGAATGGGGGCGTGAAGCTAGAGCAGGGCACCCAGAGGTTAAGACCTGCTTTCCTAGGGAGCTGAAAGGGCTGGGAGAGATGGTGGGGGGACAGGAGAGAGAGGAGTTGGAGATCAGGAGGGAAAACAGACTGACTGTCCTGGGCAGACAGCTCTGGGGCAGGACACCCAGACTTGTTTGACACAGTCCCAGAGAGAGCATCTCTACTGGCTTTGCAGCACTAGGTGTCTGGGTTCTTCGACAGTGGCCTGTAAACGTCACTGTGGGATGGAGCACACTGTGCCCTAGGTTCGTGCTTCTCAAAAGTGCAGGCCGCTCACCAGCAGCATAGAGCTGGTTAAGGACGCAGGATCCTGGGCTCTCCCACGGAATCTGAGGTGACAGGGATCCCAGCCTGTCTCCCTTGGCTGGTTCTGAAGCTTTCCAACAGTTGAGACCCTATCTGTCTGTCTTCGTGTCAGTTCAGTTCCACTGCCCTTTGGGGGTCTCTCCATGCAGCTCAGGCTTCTGGCTGGATCTTAAGCTCCACACAGCCCCCCACAAGACTTTCCCCCAGGCTGTGGGAGAAGGTGGGTGAGCTGAGATCTGTGGAGGGCCTCTCCCCAAACAGCCCCGGCCTTCCCCACCTGACTTGGAATTTTCTATCCCCTATGTAAGTATGAGATAACACTAGCTGCTGTGACAAATAAACCCTAAAATGCCAGTGCTTAACACAATTCAACTGTATTATTTCTGGTCCACGTCTCATGCTGCTCTGAAGTCGGGGGTGGGGGTGGGGTGGGGTGGGATAGAGGTTCTGTTCCATGAACTCATTCAGGGACCCAGGCTGACATGCACTTTCCCATCTTCAAAATGTGCCTGCCAGGGTCGCTCTGGACATTAACTTACAGCCAAAGGATGGGAGTGAACAGAAGCAACATTCCCACTCCAGTTCCCCGAGAAAACCAAGCCCTAATGCTCTGAGGCATACATTGTAGATAACAAATTGACTTCTTTCTTGTTCATTTAGAATGGTTCTAAGTTTGTATTGTTCTTGGAAGACTGAGAGAATGGCCACTGAAATCATTTTGGTAGGGGTGAATTCTCCCAGAGCAAAGCTGTTGTAGAGAATGGCAAGGCAAGTGTTTAAAGACCAGGCCTACAAGTGGTAAAGGTTACTTCCCTTCTCACCTTTTGGCCAGAACTCAGTCACGTGGGGCAACAGAGCTGCAAGGCAGGCTGGAAAACGTAGCCCTCAGCCTGGCAGCTGCTTTCCGACCTCATGTCCTGTCTCTTCTCGGTGGAAGGGGAACATAAGTTTTAGGGGGTTAGCCATCTTTGTCTAGCACACAGTAGGTCTACTGGAAAAGTGTTTATTGACTTGTAGAGTGAGGGGCTTAATTGGGTTGATGGAAAAAAAAATCCCTTTGCTCTATGCCCTTGGGCCCCAGCAAGTAAATGCATGTGTCTCTGGCCGGAACATTCCTCTGGGATGTTCCATAGACCATGAGTAGTGGCAGAGCAAAGGGTTCAGAAGGCAGGGCCAGATGTGAGTTGTGTTCCCAGCACTTACTGTATGAATGACTTAAGCAAGTGGTCTAACAGCTCCGAATGTATGTCCTCATCTGTAAAAGAGAGTGGGAATCCCTGACTGCAGAGGGAGCTCAGTGTGGAAATTTCTATGTAAATGTTCATTATCATCACCGGGGCCATTACCTGCTGTTGCCAGAGAGGAGGGGATGGGGGAGATGAAGCTGAGTGGTTGGCAGTTGGAGGCCACACTGCTGAGGGCCTTGAATGCTAAGTGGATCCAATAGGGACCATTAAAGGCTTTGGTCAAGGAAGCATCATATGAAACAGATCTTTGAGAATGAACTTGATAGGGTTCACAAAAGGTGTTAATGAGACCAAGGCCACAAGCTCATTCCTGCTTGAGTCTTCTCTCCCGAGCCAGAACCTTGACACCCTGGTCCAACCAGGGCTGATCTGAGTGTGACTGGCATCGCTGGTCTGATATCCAGTCTCTGGGCTGGACACAAGGGGCTCCAGGGTCACTCATCCCCACAACAGGACCCCCACTGTGGAAGGTGGCACAGATTGTGCCCTTTCTGTGAGGCGAACGTGATAACCACTACACTACAGAAACGCTGATTGTGCCCTTTCTGGAAGATCTAGAGGGTCTCGCACCCGTGCAGTTCTGAGGGTGTAGTGCTCAGGACCCCCAGCAGGTGGGGCCTTGGGCACTTACCCGCCATAGGGCAGCATTTTAACTCTGCTGTCCTCCCATGGAGTGGCTTGTAATGTGCATTCCCTCTGAAAAGCACACCAAGTGGACTCCCAACAGGGCTGATAGGGCAGTGCCACCAGGATGGGGGTGTGGTGGCCCATAAGGTCTCTGTCATCCCGAGCAGTTGCCGGCTCCTGAACAGGCCTGGAACTACTAGACACATCTCAGAAAGAACCCCAAGTTTCTTTCCAGCTCCCATTCAGAAGGCCAGAAGTGGGCCTTCTGCCAAAAGACCAGAAAGTCTGTACCTTCCCATCTCCAGGTGAAGGTCTTGGGAGAGTCACGGTGCTCTGGGTACCTCTGTGCCCCACTGTGGCCATGGAGAAGTGTATGAGCTGATTTCTAATCCACAAACATACCCAAATGGCCTTGATCCCAAGGAGGGGGCCCATGTGGTCCTATGTGTTCCATCCCGCCTACCACCCAAGGCCACCCAGGTTTGGGCTGTCAGCGGGACAAAGCCTGAACATGGTGTTTTAGGTGGCAGGCATTGATCACCGTTCTGCAGGTGTGTGTGTCACTGAGCCGTGCACGGTTCTGCTGAGCCTTCCTGGGGTGCAGCAGGCCAGCCAGTCCACCGGAGCCACCAGCAGCATGAGCCAGACAGGGAGCTTGAGACCGTGACCTCAGGCCTGACCTCCCTTGCTCACAGTTTTCAGCAGCCTCGAGGACAAGGCGCCGGCAAGGACTGCTGCCACCTGGTTAATAAGCACGGAGTACTGACGGAGTTTATCAGTCAGGTGTTGGCAAAGCAAATGGCACATTCAAACAGGGTCACTGGGGAAAGGCGACGAGAGTAGTTTCTGAAGGTGTGGACAGGGCTAGGGTAGCCAACAAAGCATGAGTGCCAGTCCCCGGGGCTGGGGACAGTGGGAGCCGTTAGCACCCCTGGCCTGAAGGGGCAAAGGGGGAGCAATTAGTATAACCCGGAGGGGCTGGCCAGTTGGAGCGGCCTGCCTGACGGGAGTTGTGGGCTTGGTCGGATGGCCCAGCAAGGACCTCACTTTCCTCCTGCCCTCCAGTTCCTGGGCGGGCCTCCTACTGGCCAAACCCTCCTGAGAGCCTCGGGCAAGGACTCTGACGAAGTGGCCTGGAGGGACCAGTGCCCGGGGACTTCGAGCAGAGTGCAGAAAGGTGGGTAGTGATTCAGGGGGTGCGTCGACGATAACCCAACTCTCAGACGGAGGAAGAGGGTTTCTACCCCACCCCAATTCCAAGACAAACCCAAAGCTGAGTTTCTAGCTAAAAAGGCCATTCCAGGCCTGGGTCAAGGGGACACTCTGGCTGGGTGGGTTCCAGCCCACCTCCCCAGTCACTGGTTCAGCAATTGCTCCTGGAAGAAAGAAGTCCCAGACAATACTGTGTTTTTCAAGCAAGCTACTTCAGCAATGCCAGGAAAGGGGTGTTTGTGTGTGTGTGTGTGTTGCAGGGGGGTGGGGGGTGGGTACTCACTTGAATGTCTGTCCTTTAACTACTGCCCAGCCAGGCCAGAAAACCCTTCCTGTGCCCCATAGGTGCCCAACACAGCCAAATACATATTTGCACTAAAAGTTTATGTCCAAAAACTCATTCATTTCACGTCTCATTTGTCAAGAGACATTTTGATATTTGTGCTTAAAAATAACATGGGCTGGATTAGCACAGCGGAGTTGGCACAGGAGACCAGGCCCCTTCTTAGCCACGTCCTCGTAAATCTGGCTCCTAATTAATCTGAACGCTGACCTATTTTTTATGAACACTTTGTTGCTGATTGCCATTTCTAGAAAAAATAAAAAAGAGAGAGCGAGAGAGAGAGAACAAAACAGAGTATCTTCCAGACAAAACCTTCTAATCGGGAAAGGCGTTGGTGCCACAGTGAAGCCAACGGCAGCCTCAGAAGAATATAGTTTGCAACTCAATGGCTTGTGTGTTGGCAAGAGGTTCCCCTCTGCGGGGACCTGGGGATCAGATCTGTGGCATGCGAACCTCTAATTAGCCTCAAGGCTCCGGCTCCAAGGAGAGGCACCCAGGCCCCTACAGAGAGCCGGCTGATGTGGCAAACTGCAGCCTGGGGCCCACACAGGGAACTGGCTCTCACTATTTCAATTACTAATGAGAGAGAGAGTCAAGGCCATGGGTGTGCCAGCTTTCAAGAGGCTCTTACTGCTGGGAGCCACTGAGAGGAGCATCCTTGGGTATCGCCATGGCAACATAAACCATACCAGAAGGGGGCTGTGGACAAGGTGAAGGCCCTCACTCTCAGCCCGTGCCCTGCGGAGATGACCAACCTGGGAGAGTCTCCATGGAGCTGGGAAAGTCTCCACCCAGGCCAGCAGGGCCAAGCAAGAGTCACCTGGTGTTCCCAATCTCCCTGGACCCACGAAGAGCCCCAAAACAATTGCCTTCAATAAACAATTCACTCTTCCCTCAAGCTCTGATGTGACATGAGCATCATAATTAAAGAGAAAATAAGTCTAGCAAAATTTGTCCCAGAGAAGAGGGTGAGGCTCCCTGAGCATCCTGAAAGAGAAACTAAAGGATTTCATAAAGAAAATGGCTGAGCCTCACAGCTGGTGAGAGAGGCCTGCGTGATCCCCGACAGCAAACATGTGTGATTATTGGCTGCATGGCATCCTCGGCCCCATGGGCCAGTCACGTGACCACCATGAGCAGGAACCGGTGATGGTGGCCATGCACCCAGCTCAAGAGTGTCAAGGGCACCTGTGGATCTCTGCCACAAAGAAGTCTGTGTCAGTTGATAGAGGAGGCTTCCTATAGGGAGCGTGCAGTTTCTGACACGAAGAGGCACCTGGAGCTTTGTCCGCCTGCTTAGGTCAGTCCTGGGAAAGCTGCTGGAGGCCTTGCCTCCCTCCCCATCCTGAGCCACATGAATTGAGAAAGTCACACCAGATGGGATGACCTTCGTCCACCGCTGAGTGGTTAGCCAGCCCATTGCGTGGCCATTCTTTCTACATAAGGGAGATCCCAAATTAAGGACAAAACAGCTACCCTGTGGATTGCAATGATGATGAATAGAACTTACCTTTTCCTGAGCACTGATTATGGGCCACACGCCCACACCGGGTTTCCCTCCTTTTTGCTGTTCTGAGTAACTCCTCCTGCCTCCCTTCATCTCACAGTCCCCTCCCCAGGGCACAGACCCCTTCCCCAGCTCAGGTGGAAGCCCCCACAAGAAAAATGGAGAGCCGGCCTTTCTAAATGTCACTGGGAGCCAAACCCACCAAGGAGCTACTCATTAATAAGCCAGGTGCACACTTTTAAAGCTCTGAATATTAAGGATTCCCCAAGCATCTGTGGGGATAAATAAGGTCAAGTGCTTTTGTAATATGATATTGATTAGTTCTGCCCCATGTGGACAGAGGCAAGGGCTTGGCTGTGGTCTAAACCCCTGAGCTTTATGGGAGATGCTGGCTTGGTTCGAATACTTCTTTGCAGCACAGAAGGAAAAAAAGAATTATCTTTTCTATTCCTCCGAGCTTTGCTGACTGTTACTGGTCATCTCTCAGAAACTCCTATCCGAAGCGTGAGAAGCTTCCCTTTGTCTTATGTAAGGGCAGCAGGGAAGTTTAGGATGACCAGCAAACAGGCCTGGCCCCCGTGACTGCCGATCCCTACCTGTTCCTTGAAGGGTGGCAGACCTACCCTGTGGTGGGGCTTCTGGGGAAACTAGCCTGCTTGTCTGTGGCTTTGCTACTCCTGGGGAAGGTGTGCTATAAATACCAAGATGACTTAACCAATTCAGCCTCCTCTGGGCTACCTCTGGGTTTAGCTGCTACCGAGCAGCTCACCATGCAAATAGCTACAGGAGGGGCCACTCAGCCTTCGACAAGAGCTTGAGACCTGTGCCCTCCTGGAGAGGCAGGCCAGCTGGCAGTCCTGGTGAGGCTGCTTCTGGAAATTACTGATCATTGTGTTCCACATTATCACTCCTTGGACTGAAACATCAAAGCCACTCTGGACTGGCTTCTGGTGTTTCTGGTTCAAGCGGAAGGTTTGGGGGGCCTCTGTCTGCATAAAATAGGGCCAAAGTGGACATTTCAAAAGCTTTCTCCCCAGCTTTCAGCCACCCCCGGGGGTTCTGCTCTGTTCAGCTCAGAAGCCACCACCTGGCCAGAAGGGCTGATGTGGGGAACAGACCCCTCATGTCTGGAAGCCAACTACAAAGAGGGTGTGGCCTGAGTGCTCCCAGCTGGACACCCGGCGCCCATAAAGGGGGAGCCCCGGGGATGTGGCCCAGTCACTTCTCTCAGGAGCTGCCCCTTATGGTGGAAGAGAAAAAGCGCAAACCTGGAGACCAAGAACAATTCAGAAGGAAGCCTTTCCTTGCCACCTTTCTCAGACATTTTATTCTTCCTCCTGACATTTCAAATGTTCCTTACTGTCCAGTGAGATGGCTCATAAGCAATCCAGGGGTGGGTGCCGCAACACTCGCCCCATTTCTGGGCCCTACAGAGCCCCGACCGCAGAGATATCACAGTATGTGCCTTATCCCTCCTAACCGTCGTAAGTACCGTGCTTCCCATTTTCTGCATGAGTCCAGCTGCTCGGATCCGAATCCTGATCCATGCGCCCCATGTGTGACTTCCACATCAGTTCTCGTCTGGGTGGTCCCTGGACCTGTGCCAGCATCAGAGGAAACAATCTACAGAGAGAGAGGTGAGCTTAGCGCAGCGCCTGCCACCTAGAAAAGCCTCAGTAGATGCTGACTCCTGTTATCTGCATCATGTGGGCAAATGGCATTGACTGTCCAGGATCCTTTCATGGTGCTCAGATCTGAGCCCTCGCCCTGAGACATTTCTCCCTCTGCACTGCTGTGAGCCTCATGGAGCTAAAGGTGATGGGAGGAAGCTGAGGAGCTTCAGAACAGAAAGTGCCTTCAGACTGTAAATGGCTCAGTGGGTTTCTATTTTTGTCCTTTTTCTCTCAGTGCCTTTTCCAGGTAGGAAGTGGGGAGGACTCTACGCCCTCCTCCTGGCCTTCGATGTGTTAGGAGCTCCAGGACAACCTTATCCTGGTCTTTCTCGAGTTCCACCTTAAACCACACCATGTGTGTGCACCTGCCTGTAGGCCACTCTGTGCACCTGTGTTATCCCTGGTCTTGGTTCAGGGTTGTTTAGGCTGCTGTCCACAGGCCATTGTGATGGGAGGAGACAGGCCCTTTGGTGGCTGGAAAGCCATTCTGAGGAGAGCCTGGTGTTTGCAGCACTAGACAAGGACCCCTCCACAGGAGAAGGGAGCAGAAGGAACAACCCCTTCGGTGACAGTCAAATAGCCAAAGAGCCTCCAGAGCAGGCCTGGACTGGGGATGGTGTGGCCCACGTCCCCCTTACTGGGACTCTTACCACTCAAGGTAGAACCGCTTTTGTGGGAAAGCTGGGTGTCCCACAGAGAGGCGCCTGTGGAGGGGCCTTGGGGCCACTGTCACAGGCTTGGGCTTGCACTGGCTCTTCCACACAAGGTCCTGTGGTTGCTTTTCATGTTCACGCTCTACCCAAATGCCCTTGCTGTTGCTCACTGTGCCTGATGACGACCAATCAAGGTGTTGGTTAGTCCCAAGGACCACTAGGGAGAAGGTAGGACAAAGACCACCATGAGTAGGTGCTGGGAGCCTGAGCGGCCTATTTGCAGGGCTGAAGGCCAGGGCCCCTCTGCCCAGCCACACCCCTCCCTGCCCCATGGGAACCTTCCTCCCACCCAGCACAGAGAGCCCATGCAGACTCACCGAAAAGGAGGCCCACCTACTCTTAATGTCTGTCAGCCAAGACAGAGAGCCCCTTGCTCTGCGCATTTCTGGCCCCCTGCCCATCAGCTTTCCTCAGGAGGAAATCCATTTTCTTTAACCAGGAAAGCTCAGCTGCCACGTGAGTCCCCTTATAGCAAATTTTATTACAACTGATTCTCACAGAAATGCCACTTGGCCCAGATGAAGGATCTTCATATATAATATAATAAACCGGAAGGAGGGAGAGCTGACATACCGTGGCTCATCCTGAAAGGGCACTCTTGGCCAACTATATTTGGTCTGGCCAGAGCCAACTGCCCAAAGCATCAGGGAGCCCCATCCCCCATCTCAGGGAGGAGCTCACCGTCTCACAGTGGTGGTCAGACCAAGCAAGAAGTATGCTGAGAATGAATTCAGGGCTCAGCTGGGGCACAAGAAGGACTCAGAAAAGGTGGGAAGGTAGAGATCACTTCAAAGAAGGGAGGAGAGCTTTGTTGATCCTCCGGTCAAAGGGGTCTCATTCACCCTGAGCATCCAGAAGGGCTCCACTGATGTCTCGGGGCTCCCAACCTTTCCTTCTCTGTCATGGAGTCGGTGTCTGGCGGATGCCAGGCTGATGCCCCAGTGAGGCAGGCTAAGTTCTTTCTCAGGTCTTTATCCTCCCTGCCCCGTGTTCAATGGGCCTGGCACTAGTTCATTCATTCATTTATTCATTCGTTCGTTCAACTAATGTTCGTTGAACATCTTTTATATGCAGGAACTGTGCTAGGCATTGAGGACACATACAAGGTCCTCAGAGTCAGACAGAGAGAGAAGCAGACATTGATCAAATAGTCACATGGCAAGTGGAAGTTTGCAGCCATGGCTGGTTACTCTAAATGAGAGGCCCATGAGCTATAGGAGCTAAAAATAGGGAGACTTGACTCAGTCAGGGAAGGGTGTCTGAGGGAGTGACGCATGAGCCATAATCTGAAAGATGGTTAAGAGTAAAGAGAGAGGGTAAAGAGAGTAGGTTGGGTTTCTAAGAAGAGGAGACAGGGTGTACAAAGATCCTGTAGCATGGCAGGAGGGAACAGGAGAGTACAAAGACCTGACAAAAATTACTGCAGTTGGGGCAACAAAACAAGAAAGGGAACAGAGGGAAATGTAAGTAAAGAGTATTTCAGAGTTCCTACTCCATAAGGCCTTATGATAGAGATGGGTGTTTGGGCTTTGTCTTATGGGCAACGGAATGGGGAGCAAGTGGGTGATAAGGGATGGTGTTTTTGGAACCGATACTCTGGCTGCTGTGTGGAGGTTGGAGAGGTGAGGACAGAGTGGATGTGGAGAAACCACTTTAGAGGCAGTGATCCAGCTAAGAGATGATGGGTCTTAGACTACCTGTTTGGTTAGATAGGTGGTGGGACTGGTGGGGGGTGGAAAAACAAGCCGGTGGCTGAGTCAAGGGAAAGATGTGAAAATATGGTAAGAGGGTAGGGATGAGTGGAAGGAAAGATGAGTGGGTGTGTAGATGGGTGGATGGATGGATGGAAGGACAAATGGATGTGTGGATGAATGGATGGAAGAATGAGTGGAAGTGTGGGTGGATGGAAAGATGGACAGAGGTGTAGACAGTTGGAAGGACATGTGGACATGTGGATGAATGGATGGAAGGATGAGTGGATGTGTGGGTGGATGGAAGGATGGACAGAGGTGTAGACAGTTGGAAGGACATGTGGACATGTGGATGAATGGATGGAAGGATGAGTGGATGTGTGGGTGGATGGAAGGATGGACAGAGGTGTAGACAGTTGGAAGGACATGTGGACATGTGGGTGAATGGATGGAAGGATGAGTGGAAGTGTGGGTGGATGGAAGGATGGACAGAGGTGTAGACAGTTGGAAGGACATGTGGACATGTGGGTGAATGGATGGAAGGATGAGTGGATGTGTGGGTGGATGGAAGGATGGACAGAGGTGTAGACAGTTGGAAGGACATGTGGACATGTGGGTGAATGGATGGAAGGATGAGTGGATGTGTGGGTGGATGGAAGGATGGACAGAGGTGTAGACAGTTGGAAGGACATGTGGACATGTGGGTGAATGGATGGAAGGATGAGTGGAAGTGTGGGTGGATGGAAGGATGGACAGAGGTGTAGACAGTTGGAAGGACATGTGGACATGTGGATGAATGGATGGAAGGATGAGTGGAAGTGTGGGTGGATGGAAGGATGGACAGAGGTGTAGACAGTTGGAAGGACATGTGGACATGTGGATGGATGGATGGAAGGATGAGTGGAAGTGTGGGTGGATGGAAGGATGGACAGAGGTGTAGACAGTTGGAAGGACATGTGGACATGTGGGTGAATGGATGGAAGGATGAGTGGAAGTGTGGGTGGATGGAAGGTTGAGTGGAAGTGCGAATGGATAGAAGGAGGAGTGAAAGTGTAGGTGGAATGAAGGATGAGGGTAGGTGAAGATAGATGGAAGGAAGAATGTGATAGGCGAATGGATGGGTGAATGGGGGATAAAAGGAAGGATGAGTGGATATGTAGATGAAACAGGAATGGGAAGATGGGTATATGTGGGGTACATGATGAGTCTTACAGAATGCGTGGGGTTGGGGCTGCAGACATGCCCAGGGTTGGAATTGCCTAAACCTGACACACATGTGCGGTCCATATTCCAGAAGAAGTTTCCTAGGCAGTGGCATGGCACAAACTGGTTCAGCTCAGAATTCCATGTGAGCCCTTGCTTCTGTCTATAGTCCCCAGGTACAGTAAGAATGGGCAGGGCAAGTGGACACAGCTAGTCTCCAGCCTGCTCCAGCTCCCCTATCCCTTCAGCCTTTAGAAGGCACCACCTTCGCTCCCTGGTGAAGGACAAGAGTGGGGGACCTTTCCATCTGCTGGACACTGGGCACTCTGGTGAATGCAGCCTGACCAAGACTGATTGCATGATTATTATCCATCCAAAATTCAATGTGGATACATTTGTTTTCAAGCATCAAAAAAAAATAAAATCTCCAGGTGAGCAGGAATAACTATATTCGCATTAAAGACTAACGTAACAAAAAATACACAAGGCAATAATTCATAATGCATTCTAGTCTACAGAGTCATATTTTAATGCGTGACATATCCTGGGCAGCTCCTCTGTGCTAATTTTATTTAATGAGCACATGTTAAAGAATTTTCAGAGCACTATCCCTGGGCAATTAAAATGTGTTAACCTTTTCAGTTAAATTGTATTTCTAACGAAAAGTCGTCAGTGTGAAACAGAAAGAAATACCTGGGCACGGTCAAGGCAGAACCTAGAAGAAAGGTTTGCAGTTGTGTCCTGGCAGTGCTGGGCTCGGGGTCCTCTAGACCTTCGTCCTTGGCCCTCTGGCCTCTCTTCGTGGCCAGGTCCCACTCCATAGAGGAGGGCAAGGAAGCTGAGTCCTGGACCCACACATTAAGCAGGCTTCATTGAGCCGACATTGAGTGCCCAACGTTTGTCTGACCTGCGGTATCTGGGGCACGCTCTGTCAAAGGACACAAGGGCTGTAGAGGGGACCTATGGGATTTGGATGGGGCTAGGATGCCCCGAAGAGGGGCAGGGTCCACTAATTTGAAGCCCTGGCAGGTCCTCCATTCCCTATCTGTATAATAGGCACCCTAGTGCCCCAGCAGCCACAGGTCTGTGTGTTTCAGATCTGGAAAGGGTCCTGAAGAGCCTCTGGTGAATGGTTCTCAAGCTGTGTTCCTTGGAACCCTGGGTTCCAGCCCTATTCCCAGCTTTAACCAGAGCTGTTCGGTTTTTCTAATGGCTTGAAATATCAGGGTTCCATGCAGCGATTAGCTTAAAAAGGGGGTTCTACTGCTTTAGATTTAAAAAGCAATGGATATAGCCCAGATATATATATATATATAAAAAATACAAAATTATATATATATAAAAAATACAAAAATACACAAATTACATAGGGTATACAAGTAATATATATATATATATATATATATATATATATATATATATATATATATATATGTCACCTTCTAAGGGAAGAATTTGAAGTGGCTTACAGACTGCATGTAACATAGCAGAACAAAAAATTTTTAATGAAGAAATTATCATAAAGGGAAAATGAATGTAAAACAGTGAAATTTGTTTGAGGAAAAGTTGGATAAAGAGACGTGCGCATACAGTCTCGGGCAGTTGAAAGGTCAGATCAGTGTGGTAGCAACTGGCCTCCAGCACCAGCTTGGGTTTGAAGATGAAAAATGAGATTCCAAATGTGAAGCATCTGGTGAATGTCTGGATGCTTAGACTAAGAAAGACGTCCATTCATTCATTCAGCCCGTATTTTATGAGCATTGCAGGGTGTGGGCAGGGTGCTGGGAGACAGGAGTCAGAAGGTGAACCTCCCACGGGCGCCCAAAGGCAGCTGGGAAGAATTGGAACTTGCCCTCAAGTCCACAGGGGGAAGAGAGCCTCCAGATGGAGTCCAAGTGGATGCAGTGTCTCAGGGAGACCTTGGGGGTGCAGAGGAACCCGTTAGGGGAAAAGGCAGGCACAGGGTGAGCAGTGTGGTAGATGACAGGGCTGGAAGGCAGGTGTGAAGGTGCAAGGTGGGCTGGGCTGGGGCCAGGTGAGGAGTCAGATCTCCTAGCTGGGATGGAGCCCCTGGGGGGCCAGGGTGTGATGGGCGCTTTGCATTTGAAAAGGGCGCTTGTGGCTTCTGACTGAGTGGGTGCCTGGCTGTTGGGATCAGTGAATGTGGGGAGTCAGGAACATCCCTGCCCTGCCAGGAGACCGTGATTTGGTGAGAGGGAGGGTCCAGGTGTTAGGTCCCCTAATAATGCATCCGTGATTAAAGGAGCAAGACTGATACAAAGCGAAGGTCAAGCAAAGCTTTATTTCGTGTCAAGCATCAAGAATCAAACTGACGGGCCAGGGCTGCGCCTCTTACAGAGAGGACGACCTTTCTCTGTTTCACAGACTAACTTTTAAGGGCAAAGGCCATGTGGTTGGGCCTGGCCATGCACAGGTGGTCAATGAAATTGTAACACACAGAGAAAGCTGCACAGTGATGCTAGGTGACCAACTGAATTACAGTCTACCCTATAGTAGACATTTGACCTAGCCTATCACCTTGGTTAGAACTGGCGCCCAAAAGGCTCCCAAAGGGTGGGGCCCATACTCCTTCGTAGCTAGGGAGACAGTATGCAACCCCCCACTGATCAGATGTCCCCACCTGGACTGACCCACCCTTGTATCTGGGCTTTGTTACCTGGGGCTGGTTTCCGGGACTTGTTTATTTATTTATTTTTTATTTATTTTTTATTTATTTTCAGCATAACAGTATTCATTGTTTTTGTACCACACCCAGTGCTCCATGCAATCCGTGCCCTCTATAATACCCACCGCCTGATTCCCCCAACCTCCCACCCCCCACCACTTATAACCCCTCAGATTGGTTTTCAGAGTCCATAGTCTCTCATGGTTCACCTCCCCTTCCAATTTCCCCCAACTCCCTTCTCCTCTCTAACTCCCCATGTCCTCCATGCTATTTGTTAGGCTCCACAAATAAGTGAAACCATATGATAATGGACTCTCTCTGCTTGACTTATTTCACTCAGCATAATACTTGTTTTTAAGTAAGTCCCCTGGGGGAAGGGGAGCAGCGACCCGTTTAAGGGTTAAACAACGTTATTGTTTAACCTTGATGGAGGCCTCTGGCTAAATAGGTCCTTACACCAGGACCAGGCAAGGGTGGGCCAGGACAGTTCAGCAGGGGGTAGTATGCGACAGGAGAACTGTCTTGGAGGTCACCTTGTAAGGGCCTCTGGGTTGGGCTGGGCTCGGCTGGGGAAGGGGAGTGGGCTGTGGGCAGCCAGAGGAGACAGAGCAGGGCCCTCTAGTAAAGGGGACAGTGTGAACGGCCTCCATGCAGCACCTCAGTCTGCTGGAGGTGGGTGTACCTGAAGCATTGTAGAAGCAGATGAGGCAGAGGGATCCCTGAGTGGGGTCAGGAAGAGCGTCCCTCAGGCTAAGGAGCCGAGATTCCACTCACAGCTACACCATAGATTAACTCCTATACCTATACTGCCTACCCGCTGTGCAACTTTAACAAGCCCCTTAACCTCTCTGGGTCTCACCTGGGTGAGGAGAAAGTGGCTTCTACCTCCTAAGGCCACTGAGAGGATAAAAGGAGAGAACCCAGAATCGTGTGCTGTTAGCACCCTGCAGCCTCAGAGCTCAGAGAATCCGGATGGAGAGTGGCGGATCCCCCATGAGGATGGGCCCGGCACTGAGGGAGCCCCCCTCCCCCCGCCCGGGGTGCACCCTGATGGTCGCCGTGATCAGGGCTATCCCTGGCTCTGCCAACACTGGCCTCCTGACAACACGGAAAGACTAGTTTACCATTTTCATTAAGTGACACCATTAAGGGATCATTTGGAGCGAGATCTCATTTCAAAAGAAATAGGAAGCTGGAAGGGAGTTCACAACAAAGTTGTGGCCACATTAAGAAGCCATTATGAAGGTTAAAATACAGAAGAACATCTCCTCCTACGCCATCTCCCTCGGAAGCAGCTTGGGGCTGGCATCCAGCTGGGGCATGGTGGGAAGGGAGCAGCGCTCCTGCTCTTTGGTTCTGAGAGGTAGTCTAGGCAGGGGGTTGGTGTGTGGACAGCAGCTGGACGGTCTGGGTATAAGTCTGGACTGTGCCATTTATCTGGCCCTTGGTAGGGCCAGACTTAAAAAATGAAAATACAGGACACCCGGTTAATTGAATCACAAGAAACAAACGATAGCCTTTGAGTACAAGTAGGTCCCATGCAGTATTTGGGATATACATGAACTTAAAATTATTCATTGTTTACCTGAAATTCAAACTGAGCTGGTGTCCTGTATTTTCTCTGGCAACCCTAGGCCTTGAGTACTTTCAGGGCTCTGGATCTCAACCCCCGCCCCCACCCTCTCCCACCCCCATGAAGTAGAGTGAAATGGCAACTCCCGCAGTTAGGACGATTGCATTTAATGTACTATCCTGTGACAGTGTCTGCCCTAACACGGGCTAGCAAGCTCTGCTGTCCTCTTTCTGAAGGTGCTTGCCTCTCTCTGCTTGGGCCTGGCTGGGTCTTCTTCGGGCCATCCACTCCCCAGTGCTGGACATCCGCTCCCACATCAGATCGCCATGCCTCACTGGGGGCGGGGCTGCTTGCCGAGGCAGAGGAGAGGAGGAGGTCTGAGGCCAGCCCTCTGCTGCCTGGGCTTCCACCAAGGCAGGCCATATTGTAAGAAAGGCATTTATGGTAATGGGGAGAGAAGTGGTAGAGAGACAAAGGGCCCCATGAACAGTGCAGACACTTGCCCCAAGCCCTCTGTGCCGGGGCTCTCAGGGAGGGCTTCCTGGAGGAGGTAGCACTGGTTGCAGACTTGAGGCACAGGTCAGAACTAGACAAAGGAAACAGAGGTGCCGCAGGGTGAGCCCAGAGTCCACTGCAGGTGCTCACAGAGAACGGTGGACTGGAGAGCAGGTCGGCTGGCAGGGGGGCAGCAAAGGTGAGGTTGTTAGGGAGTGTCCCAGAGAAGCCCAGCTGTAGCCCTGAGATGGTTGCTCTTTCTCCTAGAGCAGAGGGGCTCTGCACCTTGGAGAGAGCTCTCCAGGTGTGTCTGAAAAAGGGAGATGAGCAACGGGTGGTGACGGAGACAGGAAGATGCTTTAGGGAGCGCGGGGGCCGTGCACAGAAGACACAGCAAGCAAGGGCTAAAACCAGTGTCCCACCCCTGCCTCTGCCTCTATTCACCCCAGGGCTCCTCCCTCTGGCTGGACACTGAGGCTGCCGGAGGACAGCTTATCTTCCCACCCAGGCCTGGGGCAGGCCAGGCAGCAGGGCGGATCAACATGGGACCAAGGGACCCTCGTCCCATTTGCTCTCCAGGAGCTCTTCCTTCCACGCTCAGCTTTCCTTCCCAACATCTCCGTTTCCTTTAAAGCCCAACTGCACTGGTTGTGCCTAGTTTCTGCCCTAGTTACCGGCATGCATTAATTTTATGGCAGAAATCAATTCTGTCCAATTCTGTTGGTGCCCGGTTATTCCTTGCTGACTCCCTTTGAATAAATATCCATGAAGAGGCTTTAATTAAAACGCCAACAAGGGAAGCTGCCTCCTTGCAAGGCTGGCCTCTTCCCACTCAGCTGCGGCGGGCTTGCGTGGCCTGCTCGGCGTGGCGTCTGGGGAGGAGGCAGAGAACCGCGGCGGCGGCGGCGTGGGTGCTGGTGGCCATGCGCAAGTCAGGAGTATCAGAGCGGGGAGGGCCAGTGTCTGTCTTCACACAAGATACAAACTAAGGCAGGACCAAGGCCCGGCCTCCTGGATGCTGCCACAGAGCTGGCTCAGGGGCTGCAAAGTCAGGGGCTGCTGAGCGCCAGGCTGGGTGGTGGAGGCGAGCGAGGCTGGCTGAGCGAAGGGAGCCCCAAGTGCTCGAGGGCCGGGGGGTTACTGGCATCCATCCTTGGTCCAGCTGGGGTTAGGGAAGGAGCAATGAGCAGCAGAGTCCTGCTGAGAAGAGCCCCCAGCTATGGGCCGTGTAGCTGGGAGGAGTACATGCCCAGGGTGGCTGGGACTCGGGTGTTGGCAGTAGACGCCCAAACCTCTGCTTTCATGTAAAAGCCTCCTCCCCGGTTTTGCATGCCGGATTATAATTTAGAATTTTTTAGAACTGTGTGCAACAAGCCAGACCCCTCTGCAGACCTTACTGAGCCTCCAGTGGCTTCTTCCCTTTTCCTTCTCCCTGCTGTTGCCCCTGGGCTCTGTGGGAGCTGGGGATTCCTGGCCAGGGAGGTGGGGCTGGAGAAGGGGGTGGGGTGGTGAAGAAGAGGGAGAGGACAGCCCGCAGGAGCGCCGCGACCCTGCCTGCAGCTCTGGCCTGATGTTCTGGGTCAGGCGTCTCCACCTTGGCCAGGGTGACGCCTACATGTCCTTTCTGCTCCACTTCACAAGCACCTAAAAACCCAGAGAGAAGCCCCCTGCACCCTGGCCCTGGGATGCTCTACGAGGGACCCTCTCCTTCAGCCGGGGCTTGACCCCCTCTGCCTCGGGTCCAGGAGGGAGTGGGGCTGCTGATGGGAACAGGAGTGAGGCCAGGCCATCCCTGGCTGCTCCAGGCAGACAGCCCTCTGTCCCATGGCTACATGGAGGTCCGAGGCCAGCCCATAAAGACCAGCCACACGTAGGCTGCTGCCTCTTGGGGGCCAGCCCTCCCCTCTCACTTGGAGGCAGAGCAAAAGGGGAAAGGCCGACACTGGACATCAGCGCTGAAAGGCCTCATCCAGGTCACTCACTTGGCTTCCTACTTTTCTAGCCAAGAAGCCTGTATTTAAAAGAGGTGTTATGACAGCACGAAGTGCAGAACAGACTCATGTGCCTTGCTCTGGGTGACGTAGAGGAGGGGACTGTCCTCACGACCCTCCTCACAGCCCTTACGTTAGGCTACCCTTGTTCTCTGGTGGGCTGGCTTGTCTGTGGAGACCAGACTAGTTCTCTGGCCACCTGTACTCAGCGTGGAATATTCTAGGGCAGTTCTGGGAAGGGAAGGGCCCAGCATTGTGCTGTCAGCCCTCAGAGTGAACCTGAGCCCAGGCCCTGAGGGCCAGAACCAACCAGTTATCTGTTTAGGTAGGTAGAGCCAGGCCTCAAATGTATCTGAGTTTTATTTATTCTTTGCAAACTGGGACCACATTTTGGTTTTTAATCTATAGCGAAAACAAAAACAAAATGGCCTCGGAGCAGCCTTGGACTCGGAGGCTGACTCAGGCCAGCCCCTCCACGGCAGCAGCCAGGCCACCCGCAGGCCTGCAGCTGTCTCCTGTCCACGGCTGCGTGGCAGGTGCTACAGACCACATCAGGGCAGAAGTTACTCCCGAGGACAGCGAACCCGGGAAGGGCAGGCAGGGTCCATGGAGGGGAGACGGTGGCTTCCCTGGCTAGCCATACCCCCTCGGCCAGCCGGGGAGCAGCTCACCTGCTTCTGATGTCCACAGAGAGGGGGCGGTCCCATCAGGGCTCCCACGCCTGTGGGCATCTGGGATGTAGTGGGGGTGTCCTGCTGTTTCCCCTGTCGGCCCTCCCCCACCAGGAACCTGACTCATGGGCTCAGCCTCCAGACATTGTGGACAGGGCAGGGGTCCCAGGAGATGACCCAAGAAAAACCTCCTCCTGCACCTCTGTCACGAGGCCTCAGATGGCCTCAGAGAGCCCGTGCTGTTTTCTGACGGGGCGTTTGGCATTCTGCCATTGTTGTGTCCATGGAAAAGTGGGACTTCCCGGCCAGAAGCCGCTTGGCTGGTACCTCTGCTGTGCCCATGGGGGCTCAGGGCCCCCACTGGCTTCTTCAGGAGCCTCTTAAATGGCTCCAGGAGGCGTCTTATCCCGCTCACCCTCTCAAGGATAAAAGTTAATATTCACAGAGCAAAAGCAGCTTTGATTTCTTTAAGAATGATTAGCAAAACGGTGCTACTTGTTAAATTAAAGAATGAATCAGCCACTATCCTGTCAGAGGGCTTCCCTCACCTCTGATTTTCCAGCCTGATTGGAAGCAGCCTGATTTTCCAGCTTAATCATGACAAATAAACTTCTGCGTGTTCCAGTGCTATTCCTGTAGTCCTGGGGAAGGGAGGAAATAGATACAGAGACGGGCCGTATCCCATTGCGCAGCAGCCTCAGGCCCCCTGGAACAGAGCCGCCGCTCTCGGCATAATGAAAGAGGCCAGTACTGGAGATCCTACCCCAGCTGAGGCACATGCCCGGCCCTGCCCGGGGAAAGTGGGCCCCGACACAGTGAGCTGTCCTGGTTCACTCCAGGAAAGTGAAGACAGGGCTGGGGGCAGCAGCTGTTGAGGGGGGCCCAGCAGCCTCATGCTCACCGTCCTTGTCCCTCCCAGGAGCTGGCACCTGGGGAGGGCAACACTGGACTGCCAGCATCCTGAATTGCCCCCTCTGGTGTAAAGAGCCCTTTTCCTCCAGGGCCAACCTGGAAGTCAGTCTTGCTCTGTCGGCCCTGATCCATTCGGGAAGCCGGGTGTGTGTTTGTATATCCAGTGAGGATTGGCAAGACATTCCAAAACTTTCAAACAAAACATTCCAAAACATTCCAAACAAAAACTCGGTCTTTCTCCCACCAAAGATCCAGGGACGTCCGTCTGTCTTGTAAGAAAGGGCTGGGGAGATCATTTGCCCTGCTTCTTCTCTCTTGGGAAATTTTCCTCTTGAGCAAACGACAACCTCCCACATTCTGTTTTTCTCCAACGCTTTTCAGAAAAGTGATTATGTTACCCTTTTCGATAAGATTTATTTGCAAAGCAACTGACTGTGTTTGAGGCACTGATGTTTACATGATTGTGTGACAGGGCACTCGAAAATTCGGAGGCTTTGGTGTAATGTGAGAACCATTCATTCATTAGCTCGTGATCTGCCGTTCTCATCTGGGCTCACTCATGCTTCTCTGCACAGCTGAACTTTCAGCTGAGGACTGATTGGACTAGACAGGCTGAGCAGGGACATCTCATGGCTTTTGTCCTGCTGCAGGCTGGCCCAGGCTTGGTCCCAGGCTACAAGAGGCACAGAGGAAAGGCAAGCCTTGGCTTGCCTCATACTTGATAATGTTCATTGGCCAAAGCAAGTCATGTGACCTAGCCCGGGGTGTCGGGGACACCACCATAGGGTGCAGCTGTGGGGATCGCAGAGATGAGGGAAGGAGAGTGTGGTCATTCCTGCAGTCAGCCACTGTGACCTTGCTTGATCTGACCCCAACCTTGTGCATCATGCCAAGTGCCTGTTAACTGTATGGAGCCATGAGTATGCACATCTCCACTTTATGGAGTGTGGCACAAGACCCGGAGAGGTACAGGGTCACACAGCAAGTCACGCGGGTCACACCCAGGACACACAGCAGGCTGGCTCGGAAGCCTCTCTCCCAGGTGCCAGCCCACTGCCCGACACCACCACCCTGGGCCCCCTCTCTGGTGACACTAGGCCAGAGAGTGGATGACATGTCACCCAGGAGCCAAAACCTGGCTTTCCCCCCCCACAGACATCCATCAGCAGAGACACCAGAGACCTTGGCGTCTGCTGGCCCCAGGCACTGGCCTCCAGGACCCACCAGCCCCTGCTGCTTCCACTCTGGCCCAGCAATGAATGGCAGGCTGATTGTTTTAATCCAGGGTCTTTGGGAAGTCTCGTGCAATTCTAAAACTTGGCAATGGGAGGCGGTGATAATGTGACACTTCGAAAGTCCAGTCAGCAGTATTTGGAGGAAAATTAAAATTTCTCCTCGCATCTCCTATGCACAGAGTTCCACAGGTGACGTTTACCTTGTCCGGCTCACGAGCCCAATTGCCCTTTCTCCTGCCCCTGCATCCCTCGAGGGTCTCTGTTCTGCTGTGCACATTCCTCTGCTTTCCGATGTCTCACGTGGCTGTTTGGTCCCACCTGCCTCTGCCTGAGTGTCAGGGTTTGCAGGAGCACAAAGATCTGAGCCAGGAGATCTGGAGGCCAATGGTCCCAGTCTGGGCATGTGAGACCTGGGTGCCCAAGAGGCAGCGCTCTGCCCGCTGCATCCCCCAGTGAAAAGCAGCAAAGGAGGACCCAACCGAGTCTTTGGAGTGACCAGCATACCCTGGTCCTCCTCACTGATGGATGGCAAGATGCCCAGGACCACTCCGACCAGGCTGCAAGGATGGCCAGTAGCAACACCTGTGTGGAAAATCAGTGTCTGAAGAGGAAGGTCCGCACACTTGGACTTGTCCTGTCCTTATGCTTCTCCATGGGTTCTCAGACTGTGCTTGGAAACGATTCACTGTGGGCGAGAGGCGCTCCACAGACGGCCCCCACCCCGCTTCCATTCAGATGTTCGAACATAGCCTGTTTCCCAAAATGGGCAGATGGAATCCCGGAGTCTGCAGCAGGAGTGGCCCCTGGATCATTGACCCATCCTCCTCCTTCTACCAAGGGAGATGGGCCCAGAACACAGTGATTTCCAGAGCAAGAAGGATTTGTGATTGGGGGAAACACCTTGAATAGAAGATTACTGGCTCTTTCAACTGGAGAGAGGGGCAGGTCATAGGTTCAGGCCCAGCCTGGTCAGGAAAACCAGAACCCTGGCCTGCTTGGCGCAGGGAAGGGCCGCCTCTCTCCATCCAGGTGCAGAGCTGCAGCCCAGCTGGTTAGCGGGAGTGAAGGGAAGAGAGAGGCCTCCAGGGGGTGCCAGTGAGCAGGCTGGGGCTAGAAACCGTCTACATTCAGGAAGCCAGACCCTAAGCAGGGCTTAGGGGCAGTGCTTTCCCCAGGGTTTGGGCAGCACTTTTACACTGGCTTCTCTCAGGACCCCTGGGGCGTCCCACCTTCCAACGAAAGCCTGGGGTTCGCAGGTAGGCCTGTCCCAGCTTACACCAGAGACCTCTAGTAGACATAGACCCTGATGACAGATGGGCAGGAAGCCAGAGCAGGCTGTCCAGGAGAGGCAGAATGAAGACACATGTCATCATTCCTGTGGTGGGCCAGGGGCCCGAGTTCATGGCAGCACCGGAGAAGCAGATGGAAGTGACCTCCCACTAGAACTGTGCAGGCATCACTCTTCCAGGAACCCAGCTCCCTCACCTCCACCAACCAGTGATTTCTGAGCTCCCCACTTTGACCCCAAGGGCTCCACTGACTGTACATGGGAAGAGGACTCGGAAACATCAGGATGCCTAAGATAGCATTTGTAATGCTAAACTGTGCGATTCAGGCAGGGGTTGGAGGGGTTGGAGCCATGTGAAGTCGTGGAGTCTCCCTAGAGAAGAGGGGAAGCTGGGGCTTTCCTGCAGAGGGTACTTTGCAGTATACGTTGAGGGGAGTGGTGGTGGGGGGAGTATACTGTCTTTTTATTTAGCTAAAATAACAACGTGGACTTGAGAACTGCAATCTAACTCACCCAGCTTCAGGCCAGGGTACCTTTTGTCTGAACACAGTAGGCGTCTAAAACGGGTGGTCTGAAAACAACAAACGGCAAAATGCCTCCTTGTTGTAGGGAACCGCTACCAAGCATCAGCTACATGCCCAGCTTCTCTCTGGTCTGCTCATGGCCACTAGGTTCTCGTGCATCAGGCGTTCACTGTGCCCATTTTCTCATCCCCTGCAGGCACTGGCCCTAGCTCGGCCACAGACCCACTCCTGTCCCTGCTCCTGCTAGGTCTGCATAAGTTCCTTCGCCTGCTGGTGGGGCACTGACAGACATGGCCATCCTGCTCACCTCAGCCGCCCCACATGACCTGCCTGGACCCGGTGTGAGGCCCGCAGCCCCAGACGGACACAGAGAGACTGAGAGAAGCATGACAGAGTCCACGTGGAAAATGAATAAATCATATTTTGGGGGAGGTTACTCAAATGTAGAACACCTAAAATAATGCATCTAGTTTCCAAATAAGATGGAATTTGGGCCATGCGGTATGCATGGGATCCGTGATTTCTCTACTTCAATGTATTTTTCTTTTCTAAACTTTTCCTCCAAGTCTTCATTTTGCACGAACTGTTGAGCAGTTATCTTTAGGATACTATGTAAAAATGTTGGGTCAAAGCCTTTCTGACAAAGCAAAATATTTTTAGTAGATTATTGTGTTTAGGAATTTTTTATTTACTTCTTTTCTTTGGGGGCTTTCCTTTTTTTATTGAAGTAAATTATTTCTTTTGAGACATTTTGATTAAAAAAGATACATCTTATCATAATTAAAATTCACTGTCAATAATATTTATTTTTAAATAAAGATTGGAAACAAGGTCAGACACTTGTTTATAAACTGTATTGTATATTGCTGATAACAGTTGAATAAAAAACAACTTTGAAATAACCTTTCTGCAGGCATGTATAAATGTTAAGCCCAGGAGCCTAAAACAGCCCGAATGCCATGACCTCTTGTTCTTTGAAGCCAGCTGCACACTTGGCAGGATGCAGCCCAGCATGGAGGACAGCCCAGGGAACCTGGCCAAGGCTGCACAGAGCAGACAGAGTGTTTCCCAGCCTCCACGAGGCACAGGGGACCTCACAGAGCCAGGATCAAGAGCAGCCCCCAGCCTGGGTTCAGAAGGAAAGAAGGTTGCTGGGAAGAGTGTAATTTAAATCAAGAACCAATTTTCCCCTTTTGGTTTAAAGTAATTATGCAATGTATTTGTCCACTTGGATAAGACTATTTCACATTGGATTCACTGCTAGCTTGAGAAGGGAATTCCAGGAGAAGATGGGGAAGCTCATACTCTTTCTATATGCATAGAGGGATAGCTTTGAGCCTCTGAAATACAGGTGTCTGGGTAGGTGTCACATGTCTTAAAGGAATAGACATGACGTGGGGGCTGTTATTCATTCCACAATAAGATACCATTAAATAACTAGAACCCATTGGGTTTGCTAGCCTAGCAAGTTTTTTGTTTTGTTTTTAAAGATTTTATTTATTTATTTGACAGAGATCACAAGTAGGCAGAAAGGCATGCAGAGAGAGAGGGGGAAGCAGGCTCCCCGCTGAGCAGGGAGCCCAACGCGGGGCTCCATCCTAGGACACTGGGATCATGACCCCAGTGGAAGGCAGAGGCCCTAATCCACTGAGCCACCCAGGCGCCCCAACCTAGCAAGTTTTTAAACAAGTGTGTTTGTGCTTCATGTTGGTCATCTTCCTGCATTCTGTGGCAGGTGAGGCAGCTCTGTGAGGGAGTGGTAAATAAAGGGGGATACATGACTTTCAGTCCCAGGCATTTGACTGCTAGTGCAAGACCCTTCAAAGCCGCTGGTAAGCCCTGCAGTTTTGAAGACTAAATAAATACTCAGTCTGCCCAAGTCCTGAGTTTCTATGGTGCACGCAGCCCCCTCTATGCTGCACGCAGCCCCCTCTGCTGGTCAGTACTGGAAATGCAGCACCATGGCGAATCAGCCTGTGAGGCTTCAAGCCACCGAGTTTGGAGTTATTAGTGCAGCACAGTCCAGCCTATCTCCACTGATTCAGCAAGTCACTGCCGTATTCACTTGAGGGGTGAGAGGAAAAGAAGGTGCATTTGGATGACTCCACGCGTGCAGAGACCCCCGGTGTGGAACTGATACCCTGAGATGCCAATGGGGGAGACCACCTGTAGTTGCTGTTTCTGGCGGATACATGGAGTTTGTTCACATTTCATTTCTATTGATCAGCACCAATCAAGCTTTAAATTTAATCATTTGCCTGGTGGACAATGATTCTGTCCAGAGGATCATCTCTTTTATAGTTAACTCAATAGTGCAGTGGGCTAATGTCATGTTAAATGCAGGTCCTCTGTGCTTGAAAAGAAAACGGCACCTCCTAGGCTGACTCCAGGTTGAATGGAAACGATGTGTCAGTGGCGGGCTAACATTGTGCCAGATCACTCCAGGGACCCGGAACTGGGGAGCCATATCCTATCCCTAAAACCAGACCGTCTGCACATGCGCAGTCAGCCAGGTTTCTGCCGGCATGATGGGCCTGGGAAAGAACAGGCTGATGTGCTTTGGGGAGCTGCTCTCCTGGGCTGCCCTCTTTCTGCACAGACGGGCAGCACCTCACACTCACAGGAACAAGCCCTGTGTCTTCTCCTCGGGATGAGGGATTTCTAGGAAGGAAGTCATGGGTGAGGCTGGGCTTAACTCCTGAACAGAGGCCAGTGGAAGTCAGACCAAGACCAAGGTGGAACTGGGGTCCAAGAGAGCCAAAAACAAAACCTTCTGACCATGGACCCCCCTGCACCACGTCCCTGCTGGTTAGTGCCCTGGACTCAAAGGAAGAAGAAGTGAAGGGTGCACATGTGCACCAGAAAGCGTATTGACAAGAACCTTCACACATGCTCCCTGAGGTCCCTCATATGACACTCCGAGATGCTGACAAAGAATGGACAGGCTGCATTGAGTTTTCTGGCATATACACAGACCAGGAGGATCAAGCACCCACCCAAAATGGAAACAATGGGACTGGACTCACCACGCAAACCACCTTTCCCTTTGGATTTTGGCCCGAATCCACAGCAGACAGGGCCTCAGGTATGAGGACAAAGATGAATATTTTGATTTGAGAAGAAGGCTCTGCAGGTGATTCAGGAACTCTGGCCCCAGGCTGTGAAGACCACCCAGCTGACTAGAAGGGATTGTGGAAGTGTGGGTCATTATTGCAAATAACACCAAAATGAGGGCGAGGAGGCAGCAGGGGAGAGGAGGGGAGTGATGGCAGGGCAAAGTCCACCCCAGCGGGAGACTGAGTGTGGGGTTGGGGGAGGGAAATAAGGGGGTGCGGGGGTGTAGACGTGTTGGAGAGAGTACACAACCCAGACCCGGGGGAGCGGCCCTGCGTTCTGCAGTTGTGATAAGGCTGCCCCTGGTTGGCAACACCCCATGGTGTTGCAGGCAGCATTTCAGGGCAAAGCTTCGCAGGAAGGACAGGAGTCCTCAGAGAAGTGACAAGAGGTGACATGACCAGAGGGAGTGGCATTCTGAGTTTCAGTTCTGTATCAACCCCGCATTCTTAGCTACAGCTCTGACCCATAAAACAGAGCTCCATGTGATTGGTCAAGACTGACCTTGGTTGGAATATAATCAAGTAAGCCATCTGTGAGCTGAGCTTGTGGCTAAGGAGCTCCTGACACTGTCAGGGGCAGGGTCTGATTCCGGCTTCTCTCTGCACTGCTTCCCCAGACAGGCTCATCCTTGTATCCGTTGGCATTGGGCATCCGTGCTGCAAATGTTTCAGAGGGTGCACCCCCTGCTGTTTCTGGATAACAAGCAGCAAGAAGCTCAGTGCACTTGTTCCTAATGTGTGGGCACACATCTGCTGAGCGGTCCACTGCTTCAGAGCACATTTGCTTTCTTTGCAGTGAGTGATGCAGCAGTGGGAGTGGCCCAGTGCTTGGGGGAACTTTAGCCAGCCTGACCACATGGTGGGGTTGCTGCCCCTCAGGCTTCCGTGACTTCTATTGCCAAGAAGAACCTTTACCCACACATGCATGGAAAACCCATGATGTGTGGGAAGAACCTACCCCCTCTTGTGCCTGCAGACACAACATGAGATAAAGTCTGAACACAACACCAGCAGGGACCCCTTTTCAACGACAAAGAGCCCTGGAGCACTAAAAATACGTATCAAGTCAGAGAACCGGACTGCACACCAAGTCTAATGTGCCACCAGCTAACAGAAACCCAATGAAAATCAGATCTGTTCCCTGCCCTTGATTTTTTAAAGGGGCATATGGTAAGTAATACTCATCAATCAGTGATAATCTTAGAAAATATGGATGATATCTTTCAGATTTTGAAGGGGGGGAGGATTCTTTTTTTTTTTTTTTTTAAAGGTTTTATTTATTTATTTGACAGACAGAGATCACAAGTAGGCAGAGTGGCAGGCAGAGAGAGAGGAGGAAGAAGGCTCCCCGCGGAGCAGAGACCCTGATGCGGGGCTCGATCCCAGGACCCTGGGATCATGACCTGAGCCAAAGGCAGGGGCTTTAACCCACTGAGCCACCCAGGCGCCCCTAAGGGGGATGATTTCTTAAGTAACCCCCGAAGACGGTAGGTTGAAGAGAAGAGATGTATGACGGTGACCAAGTATCATGAAGAGCGTTTGTTCATCCAAAGCCACCATAAAGAAAGGGAAAAGAGACTTACAAAATGCAACCAATAAAGAATTAATATCAAGCATGTACAAAGAACTCCCAGAAATCAGTAAGCAAAGCATAATGCAGAAACAGACAGAAAACATGAGCCACAAAAAATATGGTCTGTAAGCATTAAAAACGTGTTCAGCCTCACCTCACTAGTGACAGCAGAAATGCAGAACAAATCCATAATAATCATGGCCACTCAGTTACCAACAGTGTGAAAGCTTGATAATACCATGTGTTAGGATGTGGATTGTAAGATCTCTCAGGCATTGACTGTGGGAGCATAAATTGGTGCAACCTAATTAGACGTGCTTTGCCACTGACTCTGAAGATTGAACATTCCCATACCCTGTGGCCCAGCAACTTCACTTTTTTTTTAAAATATATTTTTTAAAGATTTTATTTATTTATTTATCAGAGAAAGAGAGAACACAAGCAGGCAGAGTGGCAGGGAGAGACAGAGAGAGAAACAGGCTCCCCGCTGAGCAGGGAGCCTGATGCAGGACTCGATCCCAGGATCCTGGAATCATGACCTGAGCTGAAGGCAGCCACTTAACCAACTGAGCCACCCAGGCATCCCCCAACAACTCCACTTCGGAGTGGAAAAAGTCTTGCTCATGGGCACCAGGGAACGTATACATAAAAGCTAATGGCAGCCATTTGCATAACCTGGAAACAGACAAGTTCCCATGGACTAGAGATCAGATGAATAGGCTGTAGAATATTCTCGTCAGGGAATATGACACAAGAGTCAAAAATGAACTATTATCATATTATCTATTAGTTGAAAATAGTAAGTCCCAAAAGATTACATACAGTATAATATTCTTTTTATAAAGTTAAAACCCAGCAAGAGCCAATACATAGAGCATGGATGGATGGATGGATGGATGGACTCTCTAAAAAACCTATAGATGAGATAAAACTATCTAAAAGGAAAGCAAGAGAGTGATGAGTAAGGATATGGAACCACGGGACCATGGCTATCTTGGTTAGAGGAGGCAGAGAGATGGGGTGAAGGATGAACCCACAGCCGGATGCAGGGGATGGTCAAGACCTTAGTTTTCAGACTAAGGTGGGGTACTGTCTGCATCATCTTGAATGAATGAGTGAATGTTACCACACTTGAATCAATGATAAGAACTTATCACGAATGAGGGCCGTGATCAATCAGTGCAACCTAGGTGAGGGTAAAAACAAAAGAAGCAAAGACGGCGTCCCATCAGGGGTTTCTGTTAAATTCGAGAAGTAACATTCAGCGCTCCCCTTCTACAGGCTGCAAGACAAACCCACATCGTCCTCAGTCTCCCGCCCTGAGGTTGCAGACCGAGGGTACGTGAGTTACCTCTGGCTCACAGACTTTCTTTGCTTGGCCTGCGCTAGGATGTTGATTATTATTTTACAACAGCAGGAACTCTCATGTGAAAATCCAAATTTCTGGTTTCTCTTGAGAAAATCATCATAGGTGGCCACATGGGGCCCACATTACTGTGTGGTCACAATAGATGGGTGCCAAGCAGCTGTTCCCGGAGAAAGAGCACGGTCTCCCCACTTCCTGACAAGCCCTCCTTGCCCGCACTCGGCCTGCTTCATGCAGGTGCCAAATCTGTAAGCACCTGGGGGCCAGTGAGCGCCGCCCCCACGCCCAGGAGGACCCTTGCCAGCCTCCCTTCTCCTTCTGCCCTCAGCAGCTTCCAACAGCTGTGTCCACTCTCCTGGCCTTGCAGGGCCAGAAGAGATTGCAGCCGTTCAGAATGCTTCCCAAAGGGGTCTGAAGCAAAAGAAGTTTTAGGGTTAACCACTTTCCATTCCCAAAGCAAGTAATTGATGTTCCTGTAGAACATGTATCCAGTTTTCGATTTAAGAACACAGTGAAGTTAAATTGGATTGCAGATAACCTGAGTTTTCTTTTCCTTGCAAATGTTGATTTTTTGGTGCTTTTTTTTTTTCCAGTAAATTATAGTATATGAAATTTTCCATTCTGCTTTGGAAGGTCTGCAGCATGTCTATAGCACAATCTACAACATACTCTTATCTACATAACCCACTAATGCCCTGTTTACAGCCAAACATCGTCCTGCTCCCTAAATCCCTAAAAGCTTGGTATTGTCAAGCTCCTCTCCAATGACCCAGCTCTAAGACCCTCAATGGTAAAAATTTGATCCCACCAACCACCACCTCCCACAGCTTCTCCAAACAGGGTCCTAATGAATTGGTACTTTTAACACCAACTTTTCAGAATGTTAATCCCATAAAATGGAGTTTCAGTTTTACAGGGAAAGCTCTCCTTTATCAGCAAAACTGATTCCATTTGACTGATTAATTGCCTTTAGAACTGTCAAAGGCTTCTAGATTAGCGGTGACAGCTGGGGAGGAGGTGGCCATGCAGTGTTGTGACGTGGAGCACTCCTGGGCTGGGGAAGCCAGATTACAAATGCACAAATAATTAATTCAAATCAATACAGCGAGAGGTTCAGGCTGAGAGACATTCAATTATGTTGTTCAAAGAGAAGATGCGGATCTTCAGCTAGTGTGCTTCATGCTGCAAATAATAGAGCATTTTTAATTTGTGCAGCAGGGTTGTTAATCTTTCCTGGTGTAATCCAGCCCTTGGGGAACCCCATAAACGCGTGGCACTGAGTGTGCAAGGCTCCCTGTGGAGGGCACTCGATCAACCCAGCCCTGGCTTCCCTGCCTGCCTTTGTATGTCAATCTATCAACACTCAATTAAAAAAAATATATGGTAGGCTAATAGGTGATGGATGGATGGATGGATGGATGGATGGACGGATGGACACATGGACGGATGGACGAACAGATGAGTGGATGGACAGATGGTTAGATGAATGGATGGTTACGTGGATGGATAAAAGACGGATGGATGGATATGGAGGGAGAGACAGAAATAGAAATTTTCAAAGACTGTCAGACATACACACCCCAACCATAACTTCTAGATTTATGACTTCTAGATTTTACCTGAGCAAGTAGCACCAATAAATCCCAGAGGAGTTATGTCCCCAAAGGAATTACTTTAGAATTCCCTTAAATAGCAAGCTCCTGCAGCCTGTTCAAAATAAGGGTTCAATTTTAATTTTATTATACAGAGAATATAAGCACATGTGTGCTTGTGCACACAGACAAACGCGCGCGCGCACACACACACAGATTTGGAAGGTTATACACCAGGGTGTTAAGGATTGATATCCCCATGGTGGGTGGCTTTAGTGGCTGACTATAAGGCTCAACTTTTCTGTGATGAATACCACTTCTATAATAAAATAAAAGCAAGAAGATATTTTTAATTAAAGCAACTCTCACACACAAAAAGGATCATTTATGTATAAAAAATGTAACTTCCCAGGAGTTTTCAGAAGGACATTTCCTCTAGGAGGGGGCTTTCCAGGAATGTGGTGCTTTTCACACCTGGCTCCGTGGTGGCCGAGCCTGCCTCAGATCACTTGGGTGGGAGCTTGGGGTTCATCTGAGGCAAATGATCTACCACACCCCACCACCCAAAAAGAAAAAAAAAATCTATCTGGCCCAAACACAGGGTTGGTAGCAAAACAAACTCAGAGTAAGAAGAGGTTAGGGATATGGGGTGTCTTGGGGGACATGGACCCATGAGGTCTGCAGAACGTGACATTAGCTACTGTTACTCAAATTCAAACTCAAACACACATTGTTTATTATTCCACACAAGCTCTGTACAGGAGAAAGAGCTGACTACGCAAGGACACCCCCTCCACCATTCACTGAAGGAGCTGGCAGCCCAGCAGCAGGGAGGAACACATCCACAGTTAACTGGAATTCCATTTGGACCCAGATAGGCACAATAATGGGGTGGAAGGGGACCCAGGGGGAGAAATAATTAATTGTGATGGGGTGGGGGGGGGAGGGAAGCAGGGGCTCATCAAACATTCATGGAATTGAATTGAAGTGGCATTTAAGCTGGGCTTTAAGAGCCCTCCCTCCCTCACCCTGACGCTCAGAGAGCCCTATCAGACACAGACACAGCGGGATTTCCCCTACGACAACCAGAGCTGCTGGCATTTGGGCAAAACTCGGTGCTTTCTCACAGCGGCTGTCACCAGAAGTGGAGGCCTCACTGCACATCCTTCCGAGATGTGTTGAGCTGCTGGAACAAGAACTCAGGGCGGTCTCAGGGCAGCTGAGTCATGTGGGAGTCCCAGAGCCCACACAGGAACATGGAGAGATCTCTGGGCAGGGCCAAGACACGCAGTGATGCTGGAAGTTGACCCAGCCACAGGGAGCGGCTTGTTCTGAGCCGTTCCATGCAGGCAGTGCCTGGGAGACAGTGCCGTGCTGCGTGAATCAGAGAGTACCTGTTACGACAGCGACAGATGTGGGGGGAAGCCAGGCACACCACAAATCAAAAATAAGAAGAAAACCTTCCGTCAAAGAAAACTCAAGCCACGCCAGCTCTTCTCCTCCTAGCTTTGCCAGAGCCTTGCCTTCTCTGCACACAGACTCCCGGGACCACAGAAATGGGCCCAGTGGAGGTTTTGCCTATGAATAGGCAGGTCCAGGTCAAAGAGATGTGTTTTTTGACCATGTTAAAAACTAAAAATCAGTCAAATAAATGAGACATTTTTCATTTCCCCCTAAATTGCAGGAGGCAAGGACTAAGAAAATAACCTATCAAGCTGGAATTATCTCAGCAGTTGGTTTTTATTTATTAAAAAGATGCATGGCATTTGCGTTGTTACCGGATACATTTTCTATAGACTAGAAATTGTAGGAAGTATCCCAGGAGACCAGAAAGATCGGAGATTTTGTCCTTGCTTGTTACTATGAATAAAGTTCCCAATTTTCCAATTTATGCCACTGGTCAAGATCAAAAGGGAAATTTTCACATCATTGACAGATGATTTTTCAGATAATTATTCCATCATTCCAACTTGGGGGCATCGACTATGTTCCCACATCTTAGTTACGTAGGTCATTTAAACACGACCTGTCGGTGTGTCATGACAGCAATAGACGTTTTTTGCACCATACAGACCTTCCTTCAGTCTCCTTGGGCTTTACCCAGCTGTGGCGGATGCTTCCAGATGCTGGCCTGGGGCCATTCTCAGAGGCTTGGCCTGTGTCCTCTGCTTTTCCACCCAGGGCTTCCACTAAGTCACAGCACCTGTTCAGTCTGGAGCAGGCACAGTGGAAGCATAGTAGGGTTGGGTGACTACTGAAGGATCCTGTGGGTCCCATGGGAATCCCCCCCCCATTCTCTGGTGGATTGTTCTCAAAGGCATTCTGCCTGCTTCTTAATGTACAACCGAGTCCTGTTGCCTACAGAAGTGACCTAGATATAACATCCTTTATTGTCTTCCTCCTTCCAGACTCAGTCTCTGCTTCCTGCCATCCACTTTCTAGAATCATCCCCAAATAAATTGCCTCCACTCAAGTGCTTGCCCCAGGCTCTGATTAGGACCCAGAGCTTTGCAGTTTGGGGCTGTCCAGCAGCCATTCTTCCTTTATAACTGAATTTTCTTGGGAAATGACCATGCACTGGATGTGTGCAGATCTGTGGAGGTGGATCTATCAGGCACCCATAAGAGAGTCAAATCAACTAAATCTGTCCCTTCCCTCACACCATCAGGGCCACAGGGCCACAGGGCCACAGAGAGACAGAGGTGAGAAGAACAGCTTGGGACCACTTCCAGGTAACAGTAATTCATGTTTACTGGACTGTCCTTGCTGCATAGCTCTGACTGTGTCTTCTGCTGCCCATCCACCCAGCTCCTTTGGTGCACCTACCTCCCATGAGACCCTGAGAGCCTTCACAACCAAGAGATTCTCTCTGATGGAAGATAGCCAGAGTCAGGTTCCATTGCTGCCACCACAAATCCCAGATGACATAGTTAGCAACTCAAGCCAAGCTAGGCTGACCAGAGGAATTTATTAGGAAGCAGGGTAGCCTCATGAAACCTCATGGCATTTGAACTTGTGTTTTAACATGGGGCTAGAACAAGACCATAAATGCCAGCACTATCCATTGTCTAACACATTCCCTTGCTCACGGCCCTATAGCTGGTAAAAGACATCCCATTCTCAAGTGTACAAGTTAAACATCTGGCTGCCCAGGAAGAATGTGTGTACCTCTCTCTGTCTCAGTTCCTCTCTGTCTCTCCCTGTCCTCCCTGTCTCTGTCTCTCTGTGTCTTTCTCTCTCTCTCTCTCTCTCTCTCTCTCTCTCACACACACACACACACACACACACAGTCCTATCTAAATTCCCAGAGAAAGGCTGTGATTCTCCCAGCTTCAGCTAGGTGATTAGCTCCAATCCAATAAAATGTGACAGGGAGCTGGGGTTATGTTATCCAATGTGTCTTCCAGCCCCACCCCCTTCTTCTGGTGAGGGAATGGGGTGCCATTTTGATCTGGGAAGACACTATAAGAGATGTCCATTGTACCGATGCTGCTCACACTTCTCTGTGCTCACAAATCACTGGAGGGTCTTGTTAAAATGCAGGTCCAGGATAAGGCCTTAGAGTCTGCATTTCCAACAATAAGATGTTGACGTTGCTGTGCACTCTGCATACTTTGAGTAGCAGCACTACTGCTACTCAGTAGTCAAAGAGGACCGTCTTCAGCCTCACTAAGTAAGCACCCATCTCTCCCCACAACCAACAAGAAAAACCACTTTGCTACACAGCAAAGACAACAAGGAGGACTACTTGCTGGTTGAGATATGGTAAGAATTGAGTTGTCAATGACATTTTCATGGGGCTTTTTTTTACACAGGGACATTTAACACAGCCTACAAACCAAGCCATTAAACTTTCAGCCAAGTAATTACTTTCACCAAAGCAATGATCAAATCAGATCAAATTAGGTCCCAGCCCTGAGCCTTACCCTCCCATCATCTGCCAGCATTGTTGTAGAAATGTCTTGGATTAATTAAAAACAGTGATTTTATATTTCATCACAGCATTTTTGGGACAGTGGCTTCAACTGGGCAAGTCAAAGTGGTCTCCTTCTTTTGCCCACCTTGCCTCATCCCTGGAGTGTCCTCACCTGTCCTTCCTCTTGTAAATCTCATTTGTCTACAGCTCTGGTGTCTTCTTCCCTCACCAGTGAGGGCTCCCAGCCTGCAGAGTACCACATTTGTACCTTGTACACCCCTACCACACCTGTGCCTTACATTCCCCCTCCCAAGCCCTAGTATCCATTTCTGTCTGTTCTTTCTGTCTTTTCCTGTCCATGGCCTCAGAAGCTACCAGTAGCAGATGTTCCTATTTCAATGGCTCTTCATGGCTGTGGTCCTATTGCCCTTCACAGCCCCATCTTCTTACTAGCCAGTCAGGAGATGACCAAGGTCTCAGGGTGAAACACCCGTGAGGTTTGGAACAGTGTCCAATTAGGGAAATGACTCAATCTTGGTGGAGACCCTACAAAATGGATGCTTCAGAGTCTGTATGTGAGGCTTCAGAGGGACTAGGGAGAGCCACATGGCACTATGGTCCAGAGAGGGCACTGTAGAAACAGTATAACCCGGACACCTGTTGCTTAGTATTTCATATCACCATGGTGCCCAACCCTTCTGTCCAAACCCTCCATACATATCTTATGGAAAGGGCCACCCAGGGCAGGTTTCCCAATACATCCAGACCCAGAATTGAGATCCACAGTGATCTTGTAGATCTGATGGGCCTGCCACTGGAGCCAGGAGTTCTCTTCTCAGTACCCACACTCTAGAAGACTCCACAGCCCCCACTAGGAAAACAGTTTCTGGGAAGGGAACTCTGTCCTCCTCCAGAGAAACCCCCCCTCCAGTTCAGTAGTATGGTCATGACTATAACAATTAATAGGAAAAAGAACTCAGGAGGAAAAGTGCAGGCATGGCTGGATCAAGGGTGCGAACATCATTACTGGGCCCAATTCTCTTTCTATCTCCCAGCTCTGCTTTCCTCAGGGCTGACTTGGGTCCTGGCAGGTCCCTTTCTGTGTGGTGACTCCCATGGCTCTGGTTTATATTGTCTAGTTTAGCAACCAGTGGAAAGAGGACATCTCTCTCCCTAAAGCTTCTGGGATTACCTCTCAGTGATCTTTCTTGGGTTATGTGCCAAACTGAGAGCCAGTCAAAGTGGCCAGGGAGGAGTGGCACTCTTATTGGCCAGGAATGAGTCATAGCCTCTCATTAGAGGTAAGAAGTGAGGGTAGGACAACTGTGCTCCCCAAGAGGAAGCTGAGGGCTGCTAACAGAAAAAAACAAATTACAATTTGTCTAAAACAACTTAATTCTGGAGACAATGAATAAGATCATATAATTTCAGCTATTATATATAATATCACACTAAGCAGTTATCCAACATGCCCAAGGACAAACATGTCTTTCAGATTGAAGTGATGGGATCACACAAAGACTATACCCAGATCGCTGAAGGTCATGGGTTGCCTGAGATGCGTATTCTGACATGAAGGTTAGAGAAAAAGTAGTCTGTTTGGGAAGTCATGAGATATCTACAGGGGAGGTGGAAAGTGAGACAGCCAAAAAGGGTGTGTTATCAGGCTCATTACCACCATGGGGAACTGAAACCTATCCCACCAGGGAACTCTGGGAGGTGGCAAGTCACACTTGAGTTATCCCAAGCAGGGATGAGGGAGCTGGGGTATTTATACACCATATCCTGCCTGCTGATTTCCAGGACCTTCTGGCTTGCTGTACCCAGTGAAAAAGGGGTCCTGATGCAGAGAGATTCAGGTGCTGGCTGTTGGAAATGGGGCTGGCAAAAACTAAGGTGGGAAGGGTACCTGAAAATGGACAGGCAACCAACAACACTCACAATGTCCAAAGACAGACTAGACTGAATAGACTGAACTATATGGTCTTGGAGGTCCTAAAGTCATTTGAGAATCTTGTGATCCCTCCAGCTCTAGATCATTTACAACTCTATTAAGCCCTGTACAAAAATACAGTTAGTAGAGATTTTGGGTAGGTAGAATATTAGGTAAAGTAACTTCATGAGGTTTAAAAGCTAGAAATGTCTTCTTGCAGAATGATCCTTTTTTCCTCTTTGATATTAATATTACTCAGAATTTCAAAACATTTTATAAATAACATGGTCTCTAAGCCACCCTGAGAAAAGAAAACTGAATTTCAATGTTTTTTTTTTTTCTTAAAGTCAAATTATTTTTTAAAAGATCCAAACTGGTTGCATAACCTCCTGGAAACAAATTAACTGATGGGTTGATTTTTGCACTTTCAACGCAACTGTTTTGACTGTTGATAAGATGTCACTATGGCAAATATGAGATTTAGCATCTCAAATCTACCTTGTCCAGTCCCCAGAGCTGGTCCCCAAAAGGGAACACTTTGTTCCTAGAGAGCCCAAGCCAAAGGTTTGATCATTAGATGTAAGAATCATTCCAACTTCAGGCCATTAACCCCATATTCACTGGGCATTTTACCCCTTTAAGAGGTAATGTAATGCCCATCATCTCATGTGACCCTGGACAGATCCACTCCACAGATGGGCTGAATTTCATCCAGGTGAGAGGAGGTTCAAGGTTGCTGGAAAATGTGGATAAAAAGCTTGATTCTAAACTCTAGTATGAAGATCTTTCCACCACACCACTAGGCCCCAGATGGTTGGCTTCTCATGCATTTGTAAAATTATTAGATCAAGCCATCTGAAATGCAATTTTTATTGGTCAAAATGATCAAATTACAGCAAATTTGCCAATCTCATAGGTCACAGGGGTCAAAACTGAATATCATGAGTTTCATATGGTCCAACCTAATACAAAATCATTTGGGAACCTGATTCTAGTGAGCAAGACTATCAGAAAAAAACATTATGAATACCATTTCAAATAGGAAGACTATTTTAATCAAAAAGGTGGGAAGGTAACTATATCACAATGTGAAACATTGGGCTTTGTGAAGCACTAGCTGTGCTATTTGTATTATGTTCACTAGACCTGCTTTGAAAGCCAAGGAGCAATGTCTGTCTGGAGTCCCCATCTGACAAAGAAGTGCCAGGGAAGCCCATCCTGGGGCTGCTGCCACAAAAATCCTGTGCTACAAAGATAGAGCTCTGCTTTGATGGTCCCTTCTCTACTGCACTGTCTCTCCACCCACACACAGACCCAAGAGAGGGAAGGGTAGAAGGCATGAGGCACCTGTCATTGGGTCCCCACAAAATAGCTTGGGAAAGCAGCCAAGGGGGTGCACAAGTTGCAAGGATGTGATCTGCTTGCGGAGCCACCCCCACTGCATGGCAGAGTTGAGCAAAGTGGATACCACCAGGGAGAGACTCCTCTGATGCATCTCCAGGCAGAAAGCTACAGGCTGAAGAGATGTGATGACTCATAAAACCCACAACTGTTTCGAGACCAGTTCCTTTTTATGTAAAAAAGAAGAAAGGAAAGAAGAAATATGTCTGTTTATTCTTTCTGTGCACTGAGCTTAATATTTAAATAAAGTATTTTTATGAACAGACCCCCAAAAATCATCATCTTTGCTGCATGCATACTAATTGCATTATTGCTTAATTGCATGATAGAGTGTATAATTTGGGATCTATAATGCCTGGGAGGGGGCAGGGATGGTTTAAGCTTTTCATGCAAATCCCGGAGTTCAGAAAACTGGGGTGAGAACAGCAGCAAGGATCCAACTTCCCTTCCTAGCTGGTTTCTTGGATATCTTAACTCTCCATGTCAGGGAGGTAGCAGAGAACAAAACCCCCTCAGATAGTGCCTCCTTCTACCCTTGCAGCAGAAACTCACGACAAGATGTAAAGTTCAGGACTGGTACGCCACCCAGCAGTTACTGTATGCTTGTTGCCAGGCTGCATGAGCACTAGGGACACCCAGATGAATGTGGCTCGTTTCTGGCTGCAGGAGAGCTGGTCTAGTAGAAGGAAGCAGACATGTAAACAGAGTTCACTAATGGAGACACATGGAAGAAGTTTCTTGGGGGAAAAAAAAAAAAAGGAAGCCTAGACCCAAGTCTCTAAAAAGACAAAGTTAGATTCTTAAAAAAGGAGCAGTAAGACTAGCTAAATGCTCACTGGCACTTGCTTCTCTTGGATGCAACTGGTCTGTTGAAAAGGAACTCCTGAAGAAGCCAGTAAGGAAGTAATGGGGAAGCAGGACAGAGAAGGGAGAAGGCAAGCAAGGCTGTGATTCTTGGTGAAATTCCAGATTCAGCTTGATCCCTTGGGAAGCTCTGAAGCATAACTTACACCTCAGAGTTTGACCTACCTCAAAGCAAAGATGTTGGTCTTTTCTTCCCCAGCACAGGCAACTGTGTTTATGGGATGCTCCAAGTGAGAAGATATTCTCTACCTATAAAGGAGGAGGCTCTAGTGTTCAAAACATCCCACAGAATGTATCAGGTATGGTCTGTTAGCCAAAAGCCCACAGATGCTTGGGAAGAAGTGTGCATGGTGGATGAAAATGACCCAAGAGGATCAGTGATGGTCAACACCCAGTCTGTAACCCAGACTGACTCAACCTTGGCAATGATATATGGGTGGAATGCTATGCATTTGGATTTGCCAAACCATGCCTGGTCATAAAACACCAAGCCCAGCTGGCCACTTACCTGATCCTTTCCCAGTCAATTCCAAGTCCTCCAACTTTGTTCTTCCTTTCCAAATTATTTTAGCTACCCAAGGACCTTTGCACTTACATATAAATTTTTAATTAGCATGTCAGTTTCTACAAAAAACATCTAGGATTTTGATGGAGATTATGTTAAATCTATAGATCAAATTGAAGAGAACTGACATCTTAACAATATTGAATCTTCTGATCCATGGACACAGTATATGGCTCCTCGTTTATGTGAGTCTAATTTCTCTCAGCAGTGTCATGTAGGTTTAAATCTGTAAGACTTGCACATCTTTTAGCAAACGTACCTGTAGGTAGTTCAAACTTTTGATGCTATCATAAATTGCATTATTTTGAATTTAAATTTCTCATTATTGCTAGTATAAGGAAATGTAAAGTGGTTGCTCATATTGATCTTTTTCTTGGAACCTTACTAAACTCACTTATAAGTTCCATAGCTGGGTTTTGTTTGTAGATTCCTTATAATTTTCTACATAGATAGATGCTGTCAGCAAATGAATATAGTTTAGCTTCTTCCTTTACTAATTGTATGGCTTGTTTTGTTTTGTTTTCATGCCTTATTGCAGCAACTATCACCTCCAGCATAAAAGTGAATAGAAGTGATAAGAATGAACATACCTGTCTTATTACTGATTTTATGAAATAGTATTTTCTCTTTCACCATTAAGTATGATGTTAGCAGGTTTTTCACAGAAACTCTATCAAGTTGACAAAATTGTGTTCTATTCGTAGTTCACCATTTATTTTTACCATTTTACTATTTTTTTTACCAACCTTTATCATGTTTGGATGTATGATTTTTGTTGAATTATTTTCTACATTATTGAGATGATGATATGATTTTCCTTCTTAGTCTGTTAAAAATGACTACACTGATTTATTTTCAAATGTTAAACTGTCCTTATGTTCCTAGAATAAACACCACTTGCTTGTGATGTATTTTTTATGTTTTGTTATAGCCAGTTTGCAAAAATCTTGTTAAGAATGTTCACGTCTTCTAGTGGACTCCATGTTATTCCTTATGCTCCACAAGTAAGTGAAGCCATATGGGATAATTGACTCTCTCTGCTTGACTTATTTCACTCAGCATAATCCCCTTCGGTCCCATCCATGTTGATCCAAAGCTGGGTATTCATCCTTTCTGATGGCTGAGTAATATTCTATTGTATATATGGACCACATCTTCTTTATCCATCCATTGAAGGGCATCTCGGCTCTTCACACAGTTTGGACATTGTGGCCATTGCTGCTATGAACACTGTGTACATATGGCCCTTCTTTTCACTGCGTCTGTATCTTTGGGGTAAATACCCAGTAGTGCAATTGCTGGGTCATAGGGTAACTCTATTTTGGAGAAGGAAAGGAAAAGTGAATTGGGGGAAATCGGAATGGAAGATGAAGCATGAGAGACTATGGATTCTGAGAAACAAACTGAGGGTTTTAGAGGGGAGGGTGGTGGGGGGATGGGTTCACATGTTCGTGGGTATTAAGGAGGGCATGTATTGCATGGAGCATTGGGTGTTGTACATAAACAATGAATCTTGAAATACTGCATCAAAAACTAATGATGAGGATATATACACGATGGAATATTATGCATCCATCAAAGGAAATGAAATCTTGCCATTTGCCATGATGTGTAAAGCATGATGGGTATCATGCTTAGCGAAATAAGTCAAGTGGAGAATGACAACTATCATATGATCTCCCTGATATGAGGAAGTGGAGATGCAACATGGGGGGTTAAGGGGGTAGGAGAAGAATAAATGAAACAAGATGGGATTGGGAGGGAGACAAACCATAAGTGACTCTTAATCTCACAAAACAAACTGAGGGTTGCTGGGGGGAGGGGGGTTGGGAGAAGGGGGGTTGGGTAATGGACATTGGGGAGGGTATGTGCTTTGGTGAGTGCTGTGAAGTGTGTAAACCTGGCGATTCACAGACCTGTAACCCTGGGGATAAAAATATATTATATGTTTATAAAAAATTTAAAAAAACTCATGATGTATTTTACTGTGACTAACATAACACAATAAAAAAAGAATATTCACATCTATGTTCATGAGGAATCTTAATTTGCAGTTCTCTTTTCTTGTAACTCTTTTCTGGTTTTGAAATCACAGATAATGCTGGCTTCTTAGAATAAGTTATGAACTCTTCCCTCATCTTTAAGTTTCTAGAAGAGTTTGGATTGAATTGACTTTTTTTTCTTTAAATGATTGGTAGAATTCTATATTAAAGCCACCAGGGCATGGAGGTGGTTTTTATTTTGTTGTTGTTGTTTTGTTTATTTGTTTTTTGTTTTTATGGGAAGTTTTGTTTTGTTTGTTTGTTTGTTGTGTTTTATTTTAGTAGACTCCACACCCAACTAATGACCCCAGGATCAAGTCACACGCTCTACTGAGTGAACCAGCTAGGTGTCCCGTGGGTAAGTTTTTAACTATACATTTAATTTCTTTAATAGATATTGGACTATTTGTGTTATCTACTTTTTTCATTAGTAAGCTTTAGTAATTTGTGTCTTTCCAGAAACTTGTACATTTTATCTAAATTGTGGAGTAATGATTATTTTTCCTGATACCCTGTGTATTACAAGATTTTTCCACTTTTGCTGTTGGGAACATGACTTATTCCAGCCCTGTATGAGTTCTGGACATTGTTCTACCTGCTTATTTCCAGTGGATCTTTCAGTTGCCTCAAGTAGTTTCCTCACATTCATGCATTGACTAGCAATGAGCTGAAGACTTGAGTGGAACCTGAAGAAGTCCGGAGTGTTCTCTCTTTCTCTTTCTCTTCTCCCTCCCATCCTAACTCTTTCTCCCCCCACCCACTCCCCTCTCTCCCTGCTGATCTTTCTCTCTTCCCCCATTCTGGTAGTCTGCCTGCAAATGCTAGCTACTTTGGCCTCCCTGAATCTTCCAGTTTCCTCATCACTGGGCCTTGTGTGGATTTCCCCTTCCCTAGAAACTCACTTACCTCATGGTACAGGTTGGGACCAAAGATAAGTATTTGGGATCAAGTACACAGAGCTAGTAAATAAGACCATAAGTGCCACTGGAGAGCACTTGTAGTGGAGGAAGGATAGTATCTTAAACATAAAACCCACAGGGCAGGGTAGACACAAAAGAGACTATGATATGTAGGAGTAGAAGAAAGACATAAGTGGAAAGAAGTTCATCAAAGAATGACATTGTGGAAGTCAGGGCTTGGAGAGTTTCAAAAATTCAAGGGCTCCAAGTTTGTCCCAAGGCATGGAGCATCAATGTCAGAGGGCTTACACAGGCACAATGCCACCCATGTGATGAGTACATCTTGTGCTGTGACTTTTATATGCTTGTCTCACGGGTTTTGCCAATATGGAAAACTGGTCCCCTTTACCAGAGAAGACTGAAGTGTGGGTGAGTGAATGAGATGGGCAGAAGTGGCACAGGCCAAACTCACAAGAAAGCTGGCGGAGAAGGAAAGATTAGTAGCTAGGGGAAGGCAGGACCAAGGTGTTGGGAGTGGAAAGGACAACTTCTGTTCAGTATCAAATCTTCAATCTGTGCATGGTCTGAGGAAGAAAGGGCAGTGGACAGGTAGATCCTAAGATTTGAAAGAAGGATGATTAATGGAGCAAGAGCCCAAGAGATGGGAAGTGGGAAGTGTTGTCCCTGTGTAGGAGGCAAGAATTAGTGTCAAAGCAGGAAAATAACAGGTTAGAGAGAGAACAAGTTTGCGATCCATGCATTGTTCTCCCTCTTTACCAAGAGAGGTTGGCAGCACATGGGCAGGTTACATGTCAGCCTATGATGGCCTAAAAATAAACCTCAGATTTGTTTCTAGCTGCCCAAGCCTACAACTCTGAAACCTATCTCCTGTAGCAATGACTGTAAGTCTCATCAATGCAGAGATAACAGGCATCAGAACATGGTGTTCAAGGCCACAGTTTAGGACTGCCTTGGGTCACCCAAATGGTGTGACATAGACAAGACCTTAAAGAAATCCATTCTCCATAGTATTTGTACTGAAGCACCAAGTTCTACATAGAAGAGGTACAGCCATCTGATTTCTACAATTCAGAAGTGTATCATATGGATAAAACATGGCAATCCAAACTGGTTAAAACCAAAAGAGAATTTGCAGGGCTGGATGTGGCTGCATCTCATTCCAGAGCCCTGCCAGGTTACCGGATGGACAGGTAGCTACCTGTGGTAAACTAATGGCAGCAAGTTCACCAGCTGAACAAAAGTTCTGGAGTTGACTCCTGGTTCTAACTGACCTGGACTGAATCATAGGCTCATTTGGAACCAATTACCAAGGCCAGAGGGACCCAGTAGGCTGACTGTGTGAGCCAGGATGGCCTCATCTTCACAGAATGCACATGGGCTGGAAGTGAAGAACAGTCACCTTATTCCTGGGAGGGAGGGGGGAGAGAAATGCATGCTGGGAGGGACCAACAACTAGTGTTCCCTACATTAATCTCTCCGAGGCATCAGCTCTGGGGGGTCTGCTCCAGAAATGGAACACAGACACAAAGAGCCATGGCCTGCGTGTGCATCTGTGATGGAAGGTAGTCCTACATAGTATGTGTGAGAAGGAAAGAGACAGTGATCCACAGGCTTGGAAAATGAAACTGTCATTCTAGAAGCACTGCGTCTTTCAGATGGTGCAACATCTGCTTAGAAAACAGGGTTCATTCGCTTCTGCTTGACCTTTGATCTTGCTGCCTCTTCAGTTTTGTTTCAAATGAACCTATAATTCCATCTTAAGAACTTGACTGGAACTAACTCCTTTATTAAATAAACTTCATTTAAGGGCTGACTGCCTCGTGTCACGGAAGAAAACGCATCTTACTTTTGCTGAGACCAATCCAGGTCAGCAGTGCAAAAGCTTCCTTTTGAGAGAGGTGAACTACCATCCCTTGGATGAAGGGCTGAGGAAGCTTTTGTACTGAAGGTGCAAAGTGGAGAAAAGAGAGCCATCACATAGGAGCCAGTTCAGAGGGTGAGCAGAGTGCACAGCCACCTGCTGCTTCTCTCATTACCCAGCCAGGAAAATTCTTTGAAACAGAGGCATCTCTGTGATCACAAGCAGATGCGAGCAATATCTCCAGAGCAGACTCAGAGCTCCCACTGCTGCCTTCAGCCTGAGGCAGAGGTTCCAGTAGTCTCCACAGAGGCTCAGTTTGTTCAGGAGTGAGAACAGACATGGGGACATTTGGGACTCCTGGGTCCCTTTGCTAGCAGGAGACAACCCTGGTAGCCAGCCTCCAAAATGGTCCCCAATGATCCCTGTCTTCTGGTATTGCCTCTCCCACATTCAGGAGGACTGACCTTTGCAACCAATAGTATATCGCAGACGTGGTGATGTCTCTGGAGGGTAGATCATAAAAGATACTGTAACTTCTCATTTGCTTTCCCACTGACTCTGGGAGAAGCCAGGTAATACTTTGAATAGATACTCAAACATCCCAATGGAAAGACATAAATAGCAAGGACCAAGGTCCCCTGACCACATCCATGTGGACAAGCCATTCTCAGGAGCACACGCTCCTGCCCAAGTCAGTCTTTCAGTTGACAAGCTGTGGCTGGTGTCTGTAATACTGAAGAGGAACACAGAGCCAGAACTCCTCAGTTAACCCATTTCCAAATTCCTGACCCACAGAAACTGAGATAATAAATATTTTCTTAAGACAGTCAGTTTTGGGGTCATCTGTTATGTAGTAAAATAATATAGCTCTACTTCCAGATGCAGGCAAACAAGATGTGTTTCTGGTTATCTGTCTATTATTTGCAGAACTTGCTCTCACTCAGTGCCATAATCCCATCCTGCTGGATAGAAGCTTCCAGAGGTCACGGACCAGGTTGTCATTAACACCCACTTCTTATGCTCCTAATTTCCCCACATACTATAAATGCTCAATAAACATTTGCCAGATTAACTTGAATTTCTGTCTTCTGTAGGGGGAAAACTTCTGAACACAGAAGTATTCCCTTCTCCCAGAAATTACCTTCCATAATTCAAAATGAGGAAATGCAGCCTTTTAATTATCAGAAAACATCCAAATCCATATCTTAACAAATTTAGTATATTGTAGGGGCTGCTTCTTGCAGAGATTATAGCTACTTGAAAGAGTCCACAGGTCAATACAATTTCAGAGAACTGTGTTCAGAAAGCAATCTGAATGTCTGAGAAAGGACCTCACTGCAACACAGATCAGCAACACATGTCTGCTTGGCCAGTACCGTCTCTACCAAGTCACAGCTTCAAACAGCCCACCCATCAGGGAGCACTTAACATGTGTCCAATACCTGCTGGCCACTCTGTCCAAGTGCCCAACACAGAGCTCCATCCTTAGGAGGCTTGCAGTTGGCTAGGGCAGGAAATATTCCCATGGAAAGATGAGCCACACTCACATCTGAATTAACCTAGCATCCATTAGAGTGGCAATGATGGTAGGTGACCTTGGAAACAAAGAAGATGCTCCTCACTCTGGAAAAGTTGTCACACCCTGGAGTCCTTGTCAAGGAATTTGTGGTCTTCCATAGACAGCTTTCCAGGGAAGGTCCTCTAATCCATCACAGAGACAGCAACTAATGGTGAGCCTTAAAAAATGAGCAAGAAGCATCCAGGGAGGAAGAAGCCATCACGAACAAGCGGCCTCATGAGGCAGGGAGACAAGCACCTTGTTATGACTGAGCATGTGTTCTTAGGCAGGGGTGAGGTGAGATAAGATGGGACATTCGTTGTGGAAATGTTGAGAGACATATCTTCATGGGTCTGTCACTTTTCTGCATATCTCGTGAACAGAGGCACTAGTGGCCTTTGTTCTGGACTATCTTTTCAAGGATATTTGTACAGTGAACAGCCTTGAAAGACAGATAGATTTGTTCTCTCTCTGGAGTGAAAGGCAGGTATGCTAACTTCCCATTACAAAAATTCTTAAACCTTATGGATTCCACTCCTGTGACACAACCCACTGGGTTGAACCAGTACAGGAAAATTCTGATTATGGGTTACTGTTACTGCTGTGAGAATGGAGTCCTTGTCTTCTAACCCAGGACTCATATGCATTCCACCAGCATCCATGAAACTGGCAAACCAACTAGTGAACTGGCAACTGGGGTATAATTCTTGACAGGGAGCCCCTGAACTCCAGGTTTTATCCTGCTGGTTCTTGAGCAGTAAAATTATACATGTCCTTAACCATAGAAGAGTGTTAATGGGAGTATAGGAGGGTGTTCTGATATAAGGTCATTTATTGGGTTGTTTTGTATTTTTTTCAAGATACACAGAAATCTCTGAAGGAAAAAGTTAAATTCCTTTTTTTTTTTTCTTAGCGGGGATTAAATAAACATCTATGGAGTAGAAGAGGAGGAAACCTAGAGTGTTCCACCAAAATTAGAGAAATTGCTGAGAATGGGAGTCCACTGATGGCTCCAGGACTGCTGCCTGGAGGGGTTAACCAACCTTGCCCACCACCTGTAATATAGAACCTGCTGACACAGATCATCAGTCCCCTCTACAGACACAGCAGTCTGAAATTTCTGGGGCATTGTCTTAGTCTGCCCAAGCTACCATAACAACAAAAATCCCCTAGACTAGGTGACTTACACAACTGAAATTTATCTCATCACAGTCTGGAGGCTAAGTTCAAGTTCAAGGGGCCAGCGTTGAGGTTTCTGGCGAGAACCCTCCTTCAGGCTTGAAGATGGCTGCCTTTGCATTGTGTCATCACATGGTAGAAAGAGAAGGAAAAAGCTCTCTGGTGTCTCTTCTTATGAGGCACTAATCCCATCATGAGAGCCCCCATGCTTATGACCTCACCAAAACCTGATTACTTCCCAGAAGTGCCATTTCTAAATACCATGACACTGGGGGTAATAGCTTCAACATATGAATCTTGGGTGGATGTAATTTAGCCCATAGCAGACTGTCTGGGGTCTTGACCCCCAAAAGCTCCCACCATGCCCCTACTAATTTATCACACAACACTCATGGACTACTAAAGTTCTCAAGGTGAGAGAACCTTGAACACCAGCTAGTTCAGCCTCTTGCCCCTGAGTGGGGAATAGCAACATTATCTAGAGTAGGTAGCTGGTTACTTCATTTTAAAAAATCTCAAGGAAGCAGGTATCACCCTTGCTTCTCTCAACAACGCAATGTACCCTGATGGTCAAATGCTCAAATTATCTAACAATATTCTCTTTGGATTTCATTTAAACCCGATTTGTTGATCTTTTGGTTCCACTTAAAATGACACTTGGGGGCGCCTGGGTGGCTCAGTGGGTTAAGCCGCTGCCTTGGGCTCAGGTCATGATCTCAGGGTCCTAGGATCGAGTCCCGCATCGGGCTCTCTGCTCAGCAGGGAGCCTGCTTCCTCTCCTCTCTCTGCCTGCCTCTCTGCCTACTTGTGATCTCTCTCTGTCAAATAAATAAATAACATCTTTTTAAAAAAATGGCACTTGGTTATTCTAACAATAATTTGGTCTGGAAACAACCTGAATTGTTTTAAAGTCAAATAGGCAGTTGGGAAAAGGAAATGTTAATGTGCCCTGAGCCCAAGAGTCATAAAACATTCTGCCATTACAATTCAGTATCAGGCAAGTGCTGTGAAGTGGTCACAGGTAAAGAGATATCACCAGTGAAGAATCTCTCCAGCTCAGTGCCTGAGAATCCAGACTGGAGTAGAGTCTATGATTCAACAGGGTTTTCCACTGTGGTGGCTCTTCTTCTGCATCGCCTCATCCATCACAAGCCAAGGCAGCAACTCTGCAGCAGAGGCTCTAACACTCCAGATTCTCAGAACCCAGGAGCCAATGCTTCTCTGATCCACTTTCTGGCCAGCAGTCCAAAAACTCTGCAGGTCCTCTCCAACCATATGCATTTCTCATGAAAGTGACAATTATTCAGGCCCACCTTCAGAAGACCAAAACACACAGTGAAGTCATTTTAAAAAGGCAAATGTTACACTCTAACCCTAGAAGCCCTTGCTAGTAGACGATTTCTGGCTTTCTCTGCATTTGACCCAGTCAATTGTCATCTCTCAACATAAAGTTTTCCCCCAAGATATCACACAAGATATGGGGTTTAGGAAAAAAAAAATGTATGTTGGAAGGGAAGGTAGGGGAGGCTCATATCTACAGTACAAGGAGCACGGGCTGCTCCCAGCTCTGTCATTTTTCCTTCTCAGAAAGGATGCCTGGGGAACATCAAATGAAATTCATGTAGAGGACTGGAACAGTTTTAAAACCTCCATCTATCAGGTGCAATTTCCCATTTTATTATAGGTTGGTAAAATCAAATTTTCTGGTAATCCTTTGAAGGTGTGGCTGTCCCAGGTCTCATCTAGTAACACACTGCACAGCTTTATCCTTTCCAATTAGTGCCTAATGTGGGAATTGATGTACTAAAAATTAACTTAAGTGATCTTCATCTGAGAATATGGTTAACAAGGCTTAATTTTTTCTGATCAATGCTACTGATCAATTACTTAATGAAAGAAAAATAAAGGAAGGGCTTCGTTGGCATTGGAATGAACTTATCCACCTCCAATGCAGCACAGCTATACCTCAGAACGGGTTCTCTGTTCAGGACTCTGCATTAATAACAGATAACTTTCATGCACAATGAGAAATTTGTGCTCTGTGCGTTCAGAGAAATCATGTGTGTCTCCAAGAGGGAGGGGAAATCATCTCCTAAAACAATCAGCCTTGGGGCACACAGCACCTAGTCCCTGGCATAGATAGGTGAAGCAAGGTGGCTCACTTTCCAGGAAGAGGCAGGCACAGGAGCGCTCCCCACACCTGCTCCTCTAGTGGTATTTTATCAAGTTCCTCAGGGGAAGGAAGGCCAGGAAATAATAAAGGAGGAAAACATTTTACTTCTCCCCAGTTACAGTCAACCAAGATAAGACAAGCTCTCAGGACTGTGCTCCATCAGATGAAATTCTAAGTACGTTTTCACTGTGAAGGCAAAAGGGTGAAGTGAGCCAAGTCACTTTTTATCTCCTCCCTTGTCACCCCTCATCCCATCCTGACTCCTTAGACCAGGATCAGCTGCCAGGTAAAGGGCTCACTTCACTACCCTCAGTAAGTGTTTATATTTCCAAAATAAAGCTCTGGAGAAAGCAGACTCCCCATTGGAATTCCAAGCACCCTGGTTCCTGGAGCAGGAGCATGCCTGTTACTATATGGGTGGGGTCGGGGACGGGCATTTATGGTGCCTCTGGGTTCCCACTGCTCAGGAGGTAACCTCTTCTGCCTAAGCATGAGGCAGCCCCTCTCTGTGCCTCTCAGTGGATTGCAGACAGGTGGTCATTCATGCATCCCTTCAAAGACACTCGCTGCATGTCCTTGGGGTTCCCACACTGTGGATCCCGCAATTCCCACAGGCAGCCCATTCCACTGCCCTCAGGACCTTCCATTTCCCCTCCATAAGCACTTGCTGTCCCTTGATAAGGAGGAGGTAAAACAATCAAGTGCTTCTTAACCCAGATGTCACAAATAAATGTCACCAGTGTCCAATGTCAAAATAATAATAATAATAATAATAATAATAAAAAGCTTAATTGGCAGCAATTTTGCTAAGTAACCTCAGCTCCCTTTGTTTTGATTTCTACCTCCATGAACACAGAAAAGGACACTTGTCACATGAAATTCATGAGCTCATGTCTATACATCACTGCCCCATGTTGTATTATTTACTCTGCAGGTAGGAGTGTCTCTCTCCATGGTAATAACAGGGTCACTGGGCAGAAAATCATTTCAAGTAAAAGGAAAAAAGGCACTTCCAAAAACAAACAAACCCCACTGCGGTGGAAATCCTCTCACCTTCCTCTAAGCAGCCCCATCCAGAACCCGCTGCAATCTACCCACAATCGAGCCAGTGGAACCCCTCCTCACTCCTCTCCCTCCGCCTCACTGATACGCCATCAATTTCTGAATGTCAGCCACAATCACGTCTCTTCCCCAGGCTCTCATTCTCCTCTCCTTTTAAGCGCTACCTTGTTTAAACCACTTAACTCCGTCACCATCCGTTCTGGCTGGGAAAGTGTTGATCAAAATCAAGTTACATTGTTTAGAGAGAAATAACCCCATCTCCTGGATGGTCGTGGTTTTTAGTACCCAGGCTGCAATTCTTTGAAGTGGATGGTAAACCGGGTTTTTGACAGGCTTGGAGGAAAAGGACTCCAAGACTCTGGAGGAGGCCGCCCGCCACTGACTCAATCCTTGTGTTAGGCTGCCATCTCGTGACACACTGGGGTATGCAGCTGAGGACTCAAGACAGCATTTCCATGTAATATTCTAAAACCTCCCCTCCGCCCCTACCCCACCAAAAATGTAAACCAGAAAATAACAGATGCTGCTATAACCTGTCTTAGCCTAAATGGTTGATTTAAAGCCAGTTCTTCTTCAGGCATCAAAGAACCTCATTATATAGGAAAGGAGATTTCACAGCTGACTCCACGTTTGTCAGAAATCTGAAGTGCGTCCTGTCATCAGCACTTCAGACCACCTCCCCCCTCATGTTCTCCCGCCACCCAACCCTGTGTCAGATGGGCTGGGCTCTGCTCTTGGCCGTGAGCCAGGTGTGGGGGTCTCCCTCACAGCCATCAGTGCACCAAAAGCAGAGACCAGCAGACCTCCAGGAGTGCACTAGAGATGGATCGACCATCAATATCCTCACAGCTCCTGGGTGTCTCCACTGATTCCAGAGGACTGTGACAAACAGAGAAACCCCTTCAAGTTCACAAAGAAGGCTGCTGTCCCTTCAGGTCCCGACTACTCTGGAGTCCAGCACCGGGGATAAAGTGGAGCTGGTCCTCCTACTACTTCATGGACAAACACGAACGACCCTCAGTAATGAGGTCAGACTTGACTACTGAGAAAATTGGAAAATGACTCAGAGTCCAGCCTGGCCCTGGAGCTCTTCTCCAGCTGGCAAGCCCCACATCCCAGCTCTGCAGATGCCTGAGGCTCTGGGTCACAGTTCTCAGGACACAGAGCTCACAGAGACCATTTCCTGGGAGATGACTCCTCTCCAGTAGGGCATTTGGGGCTTCAGGGTAGAGGCTAAGAGTCCCCAGGGCACCTTTTAACAAGCAAGACACAGGGGCCCAGAGAGCACTCGACAGACAAATATCTGTTTATCAAATGATTAAAAAGGAAAGTGTGTGTGGTCTGGGGATATAGCCTCAGTAGTTTTAAAAAGGTTAAGTTTGCACAAGTAGGCCCTGCCGTCACAGAAAACGCTGAAAATATTTTTCAGCTATGGAATTTCTGTGCTAAAATTCCTCCTCTTTTTACCCACTTTGTCCCTCTTTTCCTCTAAGTTATTCAATGTACTTACAATCACATTTTTTACTGAAGTACAGTTGACCTACAACACGGTACTAGTTTCGGTGTACAACATGGTGATTCATCAATTCTATGCAACACAAAATGCTCACCATGATAAGTGTGGTCACCATCTGTAACTGTATAAAGTTACTATATAACTGACTATATTTCCTACTCTGCACTTTCCATCCTCATGACTTACTCATTTTGCAACTAGAAGTCTGTAACTCTTAATTCCTTCACCTATTTTGCCCATCCCTCCCCCAACCATATCTTCTCCCGTCTGGGAACCACCAGTTTGTTTTCTGTATTTAAGAGTCTAATTCAGCTTTTTTTTCTTTGTTTGTTTTTTAGATTCCACATGTAATCAAAATCATATGGTATTTGTCTTTTTGTTTGATTTTTTTCACTTATTCTTGCATCCTCTTGATCCATATATGTTCAGAATGAGAAGATTTCATCATGCTTTATAGCTGAGTAATATTCCATTATACACACAATACATCCTTAAACAACACAAATTTGAACTTCATGAGTTCATTTATCTATGGATTTTTTTTCAATAAATACAATAGAATACAGTAAATGTATTTTATATTCCTTAATTTTTAAAAAAGAAGATTTTATTTATTTATTTGACAGACAGAGATCACAAGTAGGCAGAGAGTCAGGCAGAGACAGAGAGAGGAGGAAGCAGGGTCCCTGCTGAGCAGAGAGCCCCATATGGGACTTGATCCCAGGACCCTGGGATCATGACCCGAGCCCAAGGCAGTGGCTTAACCCACTGAGCCACCCAGGTGCCCCTCATTATATGTTCTAATACTTGTCTCTATTACCTTGGTATTGGTCGTGGTATCTCCTTTTTCGTTCATAATTTTATTAATTTGGGTCCTTTCTCTTTTCTCATGGATAAGTCTGGGCAGAGGTTTATTGATCTTATTCTTTCAAAGAAGCAGCTTCTAGTTTCATTGATCTGTTCTACTCTTCATTAGTTTTGGTTTCTATTTCATTGATTTCTGCTGTCATTATTATTTCTTTTCTCCTGTTTGGTTTAGGCTTTTTTTTGCTATTCTCTCTCCAGGTCCTTTAAGTATAAAGTTAGTTTGGGTATTTGTGATTTTTCTAATTTTTTGAGAGAAGCTTGGAATGCTATGTACCTCCCTCTTAGGACTGCCTTTGTTGTATCCCATATGTTTTGGACTGATGTGTTTTCATTCTATTAATTTGCATGAATTATTTAAGTTTTTCTTTAATTTCCTGGTTGACCCATTCATTCTTTATTAGGATGCTCTCTGTAATCTCCAAGTGTTCAACTTCCTTCCAAATTGAATAAATTTGTGATTGAGTTCTAGTTTCAAAGCATTGTGGTATGAAAATATGCAGGGAATAATCTCAGTTTTTGGTATTGGTTGAGACTGGATTTTTGAACCAGTATGTGATCTTTTCTGGGGAAAGTTCCATTTGCACTCAAGAAAAATGAGTATTCTGTTGATTTAGGATGGAATGTTCTAATTATATTTGTGAAGTCCAGCTGGCCCAATGTGTCATTCAAAGCTCTTGTTTCTTTGTTGATCTTCTACTTAGATAATCTACCCATTGCTGTGAGTGGGATATTAAAATCTCCTGCTACCATGGTATTGTTATAAATATGTTTCTTTACTGTGGTTATTAATTAGTTTATATAATTAGCTGCTCCCACATTGGAGGCATAGATATTTACAATTGTTAGATCTTCTTGTTGGGTAGACCCTTGGTATAATATAGTGTCCCTCTACATCTCTTGCTACAGTCTTTGGTTTAAAATCTAATTTGTCTAACAGGTGGATTGCTACCCCAGCTTTCTTTTGAGGTCCATTAGTATGGTAAACTATTCTCCACCCCTTCACTTTCAGTCTGGAGGTGTCTTCAAGTCTAAAATCATCTCCTGTAGACAGCATAGACAGCATATGGATGGCTCTTGCTTTTTTATCCAGTTTGATACCCTCTGTCTTTTGGTTAAGCATTCAGCCCATTTACATTCACTTTTGAAAGATGAATTTGGTGCCATTGTATTAACTGTAAAGTCCCAGTTTCTACAGATTGTCTCTGTTACTTTCTGGTCTATGTTACTGTGGTGTCTCTCTTTGCTTACAGAATCCCCTTTAATATTTCTTGCAGGGATGGCTTGGTGCTCACATATTCTTCCAGTTTCTCTCTGTCCTTGAAGCTCTCTGTCTCTCCTTCCATTCTGAATGACAACCTTGCTGGATAAAGTATTCTTGGCTGCATGTACTTCTGAATATGTTTTGCCAGCCATTTCTGGCCAGCCAGGTTTCTGTAGATAGGTATGATGTTATTCTGATGTTTCTCCCTCTGTATATGGTGAAATCTCCTTTCCCTACCTGCTCTCAGGATAGCTTCTTTGGCTCTAAGATTTGCAAGCTTCACTATTATCTCTCTGCCTCTTGGACATGAATTCTTGTTCCCTTCCCCAGGTTAGGTAAGTTCTCAGCCATGATTTGCTCAAATATGTCTTCTAGCCCTCTCTCTTTCCACTCCCTCTGGGATGCTGCTAATTCTGACATTGTTTCATTTCAAGGCATCATCAAATTCTCAAAGCCTTTCTTCATGGGCTACTAGTCATAGCATTTTAAATTCAGCCTGATTAGATCTCATTTCTACCCTTAGCGTTTCTGTATTGTCATTTATACTCTTTTAAAGGCAAGCTATTAACTTTACAATTGCTATCCTGAATTCCATCTCTGACATATTACTTATACCCATATTGATTAGTTCTGTGGCGGAGAACATTGCCTTTGGTTCTTTCCTTTGTTGTGAATTCCTCCTTCTAGTCATTCTGACCAGGGAAGGATGGGTGAGCAAATGAAGAGAGTCCAAAATATTAACTATGACTTAAACAAATGCACCCTAGAAAAAATTCTGAAGTGGTTGGAAGCCATCACAGAAAAGTGAACAAAGTAAAAATGAAACAAAACAATAAAAATGCAGTGGGGAGTGGGACACTATAATCTCACTCTTGGTCCTGACTGAATTTTGTTGTGTGTGTGCCAGAAGACATTACATCCCAAAATTGCAATGAAACCCAAACTTATGTCTATATATATGTAAAATATATGTATAAATGTAAAATACAAATGCATTTGTAAAATATGTGTAAATATATGTAAAATATATGTGTAAATGTAAAATATATGTATAATGTAAAATATATGTATAAATATAATAAAGTGAAAAAAGTACTAGAATGAGTTATAAATCTATAAAATGTAGATGTGAAAAAATGAAAGTTAGAAAGTGACTTAAAAACATAAGTTGGTAAAATAAGAATCTAGTTGAAATGGGGCAAAAGTTAAAAAAAATAAATAAATGGGGGGCGCCTGGGTGGCTCAGTAGGTTAAAGCCTCTGCCTTTGGCTCAGGTCATGATCCCGGGTCCTGGGATTGAGCCCCACATCGGGCTCTCTGAGCAGCAGGGAGCCTGCTTCCTCCTCTCTCTCTGCCTGCCTCTCTGCCTACTTGTGATCAGTGTCTGTCAAATGAATAAATAATATATATATATATATATATATATATATATATATATATATATGGAAAATTTTAGACTGAATGATAAATGAGTTGTGAGGAAACACCTGGAGCTCAATATATTCTTCATCCCTGCTGCTGGATTTTTACACTTTTGGGATCCATAAGCTTGTCATTCACCCATTCTTCCAGTCTGTTTCTGGGGGAGGGGCCTGCTGGTCTGCTTCTCAAGAGTCTTTGTCTGGGTGAGTTGCCCCACTCCTTCTCAGGGGGATAGGATCAATGTGACCTGGTTGTATGTGTGGCTTCTGTTTCCTTGGCAACTTTCCATGCCCCTGTTCAGAGGGTCAAAACAAAAAGGGCCATGCCCAGATCACCAGCCCAGAACCACAAGATCATGATCTCCCCCCCCCTTTAATAAACCCTCCAGATCAAACCATCTCCACTTCTGAAATCACTATACTCTGCAGACTCCCACAGTTCATGCCCACTGTGATCTTCCCAGGGACCCGTGAGCATTAGTTGCTTTATGTCTTTGCAACTGTGAGTAAGGTTGTGTACGCACCCTGCTCCACTGCTCCCAGATCATGGCTGGGTGCCACCCTGTTGTCTTTCGTGGGGCCACCACCACCCTGAGCACTCTTACCCAGTTGAGGGCACAGCCATTTCGTCCCTCCCTTGGGGTGGTATATGGCCCACATGTTCCAATCCTTTTCAGGGTGCTCAGCCAAAGAGCAACCCCCTTACTGGCCTGGCCGGCAGTTTATTGTGAACAGAGCTGAGAATCCTTCCTGGACTTGCTCACCATAACCAGCTTCCCCACTCCACTGCTTGGACACTACCAGCTCAGACACCTCTCTTCTTTCTGTGTCTCCTGGAATCCTGAGACCACAATGACCCACCTAGAATTCTGCCATTTTCATCCCCTGAGCCCCTTCCAGAAAGGAATGTCTCTCACTGGAGCAGATTTCTAAGGGCTCAGATTTTGCCCTCATGTTTTATCAATCTCTGGTAGCCAGCTGATGGAGATACCCTCATCACTCTGTTTATCTTTAATCTCTCCACATACTCATGACTCTGCACCTCCTACATTGCAAAAAGCAGTCATTTTACTGCTCATAGCATTCCAGATATGTTTTCATACATATCAGGCTGAATTTGTGGGTATTCAGAATGGTTTCATAGATATCCAGCTAAATTCAAGGGACCAAATAAAATGAGGTCACATACTCATCTGCCATCTTGCCCCCCGTCTTGTATTTTTGTCCACTCAATCACCCTATGTCTTTAGATTGGAGCATCTAGTCCATTTGAGTATTGATTGGCATGTACTTATTACCATTTTGTTAATTGTCTTATAGGCTTTTTTTTTTAAGGTTTTATTTATGTATTTGACAGAGAGAGAGAGATCACAAGTAGGCAGAGAGAGAGGGAGGGAAAGCAGGCTCCCTGCTGAGCAGAGAACCCGATGTGAGGCTCAATCTCAGGACCCTGGGATCACGACTCAAGCTGAAGGCAGAGGCTTTAACCCACTGAGCCACCCAGGCGCCCCTGTCTTATACTTGTTTTTGAGTTCTTTATTCTTCTCTTCTTTTCTTACTCTTTCCTTTGTGGTTTGATGACTTTCTTTAGTGTTATGTTGGGATTCCTTTCCTTTTTTGCTTGTTTATTATAGGTTTTGGTTTTTATCATGGAGTTCATATAGAACATGCTAAGTATATATTACCCTATATTAAGCTAATATTTGCTTAAGTTCAAACGCATTCTAAAAGCACTATGTTTTTACCCCCCACCCTTCCACTGTTTGGGTTATAATATATTTTACATCTTTTTATTTTGCAAATTCCTTAGCTAATTTTTTTTTAGAAATAATTCATTTTATTCTTTTTTTTTTAAAAAAAGATTTTATTTATTTATTTGACAGAGAGAAATCACAAGTAGGCAGAGAGGCAGGCAGAGAGAGGGGGAATCAGGTTCCCTGCTGAGCAGAGAGCCCAAATGTGGGGCTTGATCCCAGGACCCTGAGATCATGACCTGAGCCAAAGGCAGAGGCTCAACCCACTGAGCCACACAGGTGCCCCTCATTTTATTCTTTTGTCTTTTACCCTTCATACCAGTTTTATAAGTGATGAGTCTACGACCTTTACTATATGTTTGCCTTTATCAATGAAGTTTATTTCCTTTCATAATTCTCTAATTTCCACATATGGCTTTTCTCCTTCTGTATAAAGAAGTCTCTTCAACATTTCTTTTAAGGCTGGTTTAGTGGTTAAAGCTCCTTTAACTTTTGTCTCTTTCTTCTTCCTCTAATGTGAATGTTAGTAAGCCTGCTGTTGTCCCAGCAGGGGTCCCTTAACCTATCCTCCCTTTTGAAATTCTTTTTTCTTTTTGCTGTTCAGCTTAGATGCTCTACCTTGTCTTCCAGGTCACTGATCCATTCTTTTCACCCTCTATTCCACTATTGATTCCCTCTAGTTTAATTTTCATTATTTTATGATTATTTATTTATATATTTGAGAAAAAGAGAGAGAAAGTGCACACATGAGCAGGGGAAGAGCAGAGGAAGAGGGAGAGAAAGAAGCAGACTCCCTGCTAAGAACAAAGCCACACGAGGAGCTCAATTCCAGGACCCTGGGATCGTGACCTGAGCTGAAGGCAGACACTTAACCTGATTGAGCCACCCAGGTGCCTTCCCTCTAGTGTATTTTTCACTTCAGTTATTCTATGCTTCGACTGTGAGTGATTTTATTTTACATTGTCTGTCTCTTTGTTGAAGTCCTCACTGAGTTCATCCTCTCTTCTCTCAAGTCTGGTGAGCATCATTGCGACCATTACTTTCAACTCTGCATCAGGTAGATTGCTTATCTCTGTGTCATGTAGTTCTTTTACTGAAGTTTTATCTTATTCTTTCATTTGGAGCATATTCTTCTGCCTCGTTTTGTTTGACTGTTCATGTTTGTTTCTGTGAATTAAGCAGAACAGCTGACTCTACCATTTTGAAGGAGTAGCCTTGTATACGAATGTTCCCTGTGTAGATTGTTATGTTCCTGACAACACTGGCTGGCTGGATATAGAATAGGAATTCTCATGGCACTTTTTCCAGGGTCATCCTGATGAGATGGCTGGAGCTGAGGTAGGTATGAGCCAAAAAGTTCCAGGGACTCTATACCAGAGCCAACTAGCAGGACACCTGGAGGTGGGAGTCAGCATAGGCTGGGTACTCTTGTGATGCTCCCTGGGCCATGCTGACAGAACACCTGGAGCTAGTATGGACCCTAGTAGGAGTTCCAAGGTACTCCATACTGGGGCCACCTGGGAAGAACAGCTGAAAGTGGAGCAAGCATGGCCAAGGTGGTCCTGGGACGCTCCAGGTTGGCACCACCCTGGCATTATGGCTAGAGCTGGGAGGGTCAAAGGCTGGGGTCCTCTATGCATCCACTTATTTAGCAGTAGTTCAGGCTTAATCTTTTGAGGTTGAATATGAGACTTTTGAGTACTCAACCTAACAGCCTGACTGTCTTAAAGCAGCAATCAAAAGAAACCTGTCCAAAGAGAGCAAAATATGAACTGCAGAACTTAAAAGTATATGTGTGGTCACTACAGAATTCTTTCCATTTTTCTGCACATGTGAAGTCTTTCACAAGTTGTTCAAAGGGAGGCTGCTGATCATTTTCAATGACGGTCTTGACCTTTGGCTTCCTATGGAACTTTCACAAAGTGGGAAAACACATGAGTAGTCAGATTTGAAAATTTATCATTTGTAAGTGTGAAAAGAAAAAAAAATAAGAAAGTCTTATTTTCTCTAAATAAAATTTAGAAAACAGACAAGAAGAAAAAAAGAATCTCACCATCTCACCAGGATGACCCTGGAAAAAGTGCCGTGAGACCTCCTCCTGTTCTATATCTAGCCAGCCAGTGTTGTCAGGGACATACAATTTACACAGGAAACATTCTATACAAGGCTACTCCTTCAAAATGGTAGAGTCAGCTGTTCTGCTTAATTCACAGAAACAAACATGAACAGTCAAACAGAACAAGGCAGAATATGCTCCAAATGAAAGAATAAGCTCACTTATACAAACACTAAAAACGTCCTATATAGTAGTATGTCTTTCAATCCTTTTTCTGCATACATTTAGTTTTGTGTTAATATTTTGTAATCTTTTAAATATAGTCTGTTTAATGGTGTGTGGTGTTCTATTATATTAAGTTCTATAAATGTATAATATGGTTCTGAAACCTAATGACTCACAAAATAACCTGGGAACATTTTTGTTTTTGTTAATACAGATTTTTAGGACACACATACTAAGTAAGAATCTCCAGGGATGCTGAGGAATCTGAATTTTTGAAGTTTACCCTGTGATTGCAATGCATTTAATTAACCTACTTAATTAATTAGCACATAGTTCATTTATTTAATCCACTATTTTTTAATATCGGGTAGGTTTCCAAGTTTTTGCTATCATAAACAAAAATCACAATAATACCGATATCAGTAAAGACAGGTGCCAGTCTGCATACACAGACATCCGTTTCCTGAACACAGTAAAGTGTTTGCTTTTTAAAAAACAATTTAGGGGGCGCCTGAGTGGCTCAGTGGGCTAAAGCCTCTGCCTTCGGCTCAGGTCATGACCCCAGGGTCCTGGGCTCGAGCCCCACATCGCACTCTGCTCGGCGGGGAGCCTGCTTCCTCCTCTCTCTCTGCCTGCCTCTCTGTCTACTTGTGATCTCTGAGTGTCAAATGAATAGATAAAATCTTTAAAAAAATAAAAATAAAAATAAAAATAAAACAACAATTTAGTGATCAGAGAGTTGCAGAGTAACTGCAGTTCTCAGTGCTCACCCCACCACAAGCAGGGAACTCCGTGGAAGACTGGCAGTCCTCCAACCTGACTTGGACAACTTCAGAAAGGTCAGCTGGGACATAAAGAGTTTTAACAACCTTAAAAAAAGAAACTCTCAAGAAGGGAGAGGTCTGCCTTCTGCTATGTCACCATAATCACAAAGGTCCTCTCAAAAGGGCCCCCTTGAGACTACAGCACTGAAGTTGGCTCTTACTATCTTCTGCTGTCTCATGCTGCTCTTTTAACGTTCACATTTGGTAGTTCACATGGTATGGATCCCCAAGAACAGTTTCTCAAGCTTAGTCCCACAGACTCAGGCATCTACAAGCGCAATGCATTTAAATGTAATTCTACTTCGATGTTAATAGACATACAAGGTTCACTTCACCAGGAAAAGCTACATGATAGCCACTGCATTTCAGGGCCTGCAGTCCTATGTTTAAGATCAAAACAGCTCAAGGTCACCACCCAAAAACAATTAAATCAATGTTTCCCAAACTAGGATCTGTGGACATAAAACCTCAGGGTTCCTAGACAATTTTTGCTCCCTTAAAAGGATTTTATACCTTACTGGAAGTTTGACCCACTGACTTAAAGTGGAGGGGCTATACTGCTCTCCTGACCCGCACTCCGCAGAAATGAAGGCTGCACCGTGCTGCACACCAGGTCACTTCGGAGACGTCTGCACTGGCCTCCCAGCCGCAACTCTTGACCCTTCCCCAGAACAATGGGCATCAGATCCTTGCCTTTTCTCTTCCTGACAGAAATTAACATTCTGGGTCTCAAGAAAACGTTCAGACTATCAGGCCCAACCCACTCACAGTGCTGGGAAAAGGGACATTGGAGATGGGAAGTGCCTTAAGCGAGGTCACACAGCTAGTTTAGAGCAGGACAAAACTAGAGCCTAAGCCGTCCATGCCAACTTCAGGGTCTCGGCTACTCTGTAGAGACGGCTGCTGAGCGACCCCATGGACCTCATTCCCACCATCTTTGTCCCACTTCCGTAGTCCCCTGATACCCAAAGTCCCCGGAGTCCTCTTCGGGTCGGCTGGCCCCGCTCTGCTCCAGCTCTTCACAAGCAGTCCACACGCCCGAACCACAGCCCCGGGGTGTCTGACCTTACCCGCCTACAGTACACGGGAGCTGAGAACGCCCCACGAAGCAAATACACCATGAAGACTAGTAAACCCTCCGCTGTACTTGAGCCGCCACGCGGCGCATGCGCCACCTAGATCGGCGCGCGTCAGTGACGTCACAGACGACGCCACCTGCGAGCCAGTTCGCCTGCGACTCCAGGTGAGAGTTGCAGCGTCTCAGTCTGGCGACTTAGCGTGGCGCGCGAGCTCGGGCGCAATACCTCCCTCCAGCCCAAACTTTAACGAGAGAAGTTCTGATAGCCGAGGGCTGCTGAGAAAAGTGAAGAGCGGTAAAGAGTGAGGGGCGCCCGCAGGAAACGTCATCGGAACGCACCGGAAGCGGCCCGAGGATGAAGAGTAACGTGAAGAGTAATGTGAAGAGGATGTGAGCCGGGGAGGGGTGGGATGGGATGTAAAGGGTCGGGAACTGGGTGCTGGTAGGTGGACCGGTTCGCAGCGGAGACCGACTGAAACTGCTAGGGGAACTGTCCCGCCTTGCATCAGGGAAACCGAGGCCCGGCCCGGAGTCTCTGTTGGCCTGGCGCAGTCTGTGCGCTGAAGATTGATGTCAGAGCTGGCGGCAGGTCCCCTGGGGCCCGCTCAGTGTGCTAAAGGAGGGCAGAGGGCCTTGGGCCGACTTGGCCGCTGCCTGCCACCTGCTGACGGTGGTAAAGGCCCCGATCCTCTCTACGACCTGGTTTCCCCTTCTGTGAGATGCTGATGGTGGTTCCTGCCCTGGCAGCTGTTCTGTGAAGGACCCTAGTCTGGTGGAAAGCGCTGGGAGCCTGCTGAGGAATGGTATAACTCCCCGGACTTTGGGAGTTGATCAGAGAAGAGTTGTGCCTAGGGAGGGAGCAAGCGTCCAGGGCAGTTATAAGCAGGGCTTTGTAGACACCGTTAAAATCCGTCTTTGGACCAGTATGTTCATTTCCACCACTGCCACTTCCTATCTCTGTAATAAAGTTATGGGTCTCAGCAAATCTGAGCTTCAGTTTTCTCATGTGCATTATAGGAATAATGTCTACTTTAAAAGATTGTGCAGAAAATATAATGAGATAAAATGTGTAGCTTTTAACCAAGTGCATGGCAAGTAATAAGTGCTCAGTAACTGTTAGATGTGGATTGTTCCAGAAAAGACTTCCAAGTCTAATCGAAGCACCCGTGAAAGGTGAAGCAAAGTCATTCCTGGGGTTGCTCTTTAGAAACTGATTTTAATGCCACTCTAGCATTTGAAGGAGAACCAGACTCTGTATATAATATAATAATATGATATGTATATAATATAATATACTGTGTATATTATATAATATAAACACTTTGGTTTGCTTGTTCAGATGTACTCAAGGAAGCACAAGCGAGCTGGGATTGAATTTACAGAGTGTCATGTGAACCAAATTTTCTAGTCCTTTGACCTTTAAACCAGGCCTTTGTCTTATACTTACTACATTTACACCCATACTCTATCCCCAGAACCATGTTTTTCTTCTTCACACACATGAAGTAAGAAACAGGCGTGTGGAGTTTTTAGAGGTCGAAAGCACATTGATCTATATATATTTTGAGCTTGAAGAAAGACCTACTGTGTTTTATCAGTGTAGGACACAATCTATTGTATGGACACTCCCATTTCATAGATACTGAAATGTGAAAAGTCCTTTTTTTTTTTTTTAACATCTAATAGTCAAAATGTAATATTTGCAGCCATCTGCGTCCTGGGAAGCTCTGTGATACAATGTTTATATGAGTTATTCAGACCTACAGAGAGACTGTTCAAGCCCCTAACCTGCGGCAGATTAAACCAGTCGACTCCTCGTGTGGCCTGCTGACCTGCAGGAGCATCTGAAACTTGTTAGAGATGCAGGGTCTGGGGGCACCTGGGTAGCTCAGTGGGTTAACTCTCCATCTTCAGCTTAGGTCATGGTCATAGGTTACTGGGATGGAGCCCTGCATCATATGCCCTGCTCAGTGGGGAGTCTCCTTCTTAGAAGCCCTACTCCGTGGGGGGTCTGCTTCTCCTTCTCTATCTGACCCTGCTTGTGTACACTTTCTCTTCTCTCTCTTTCAAATGAATAAATCTTTTTAAAAAATCTTAAAAAAGAAAAAAATGCCAGACCTGAGTGTGGGCCTGAGTGTGGGGCCTAGGTATCTACATTTTAATAAGAACCTAGTTTCCTACATTAATTTATATGAGAAGCATTGATTTATTTTTATTTCTTTCTAAGGATTTCTTTATTTAATTGACAGAGAGCTCTTAGAGGGGTGGGGCAGAAGGAGAGAGAGATTCTCAAGCAGACTCGCCTGGAATGCAGAACCAGACACAGGGCTCAATCCCAGGACCCTGAGATTATGACCTGAGTCAAAATCAAGAGGCATCCCAACCAGGCATCCTAAGAAGCACTGTTTGAAAGCACACTCTTGGAACTCCTTAAGATGGGTGGCCAGAGGGTAGAATAAGAGGCATCCAAGAAAGCTTAGAAGTCTGTGCTCTCTGTAGCATCCCTGTCTTCTATCTCTAAATAACCATAGTTTCATATTTAGAAAAGTCGTGAGTCTTATAGTCATGCCCAACCTGAATTGGCCATTTCTTGTTTGTTTGAATTCCCCAGGTGTGATCTACCAAGCCTTTTCTCAGAAAGAGGCCAAAGAGCTTGACCTTCAGATACAGTACATGGCAGGAAGTCTGGGAGCAGCAGAGGTGATGACAAGGATGGCTCGATCCCCAGCACTGCTTTAGATGTCCTTCCCATGTCTTACTCCTCATCCGTCCAGTAGATGTTTTGGGCTCCATTGAGATCTGCTGTTCTGATAGCCTGTTTCCAGATGCTGGCCTCTTTCTCCCTTCTTTGGTTAACTGGGACCTCTTGAACGTGTGTCCTCTCCCACTGTGTAGGGGACACTGGCTATGCCCACCTGAAACCTGCCCTGGTGAGCACTGTCATTTGGCTTTGCCACTGTGCCCCCTTTGCTCTTGAAGAGGGCAGGTGATCACATTTCCTAAGTGGAATTTCTGTTATATCTGGATGCTGCCAACATGCTTTGTCAGTTTGGCAGAAGCTCCACTGGGAACTCCTAATAAAGATTTTGAAAGACTGATACACTTTTATTTGGTTTCTTCATGAAGAAGGCCACTTAGGGTATTTTAAAAAAGTAAGTAATTGTCCTGTCACAGTAATAATACTGACGATAATGAATCTTTAGTTAGTATCTAAGGTGCAGAGTCGAAGCTGACTGGCCTCCTGACTTGAGCTGCCTTGAAGGTCAAGTGTATCACATCATCCCTTCACCACCCCGCTTCTCCATAAGGGAGAGCGTGATTATTGACACATTAGCTTCCCAGGGTTTACAGCCTGCTTAGTGCAGCAGGGGGTCAGGAAATCCCCAGCCAAGAGGCAGGACCTGCATAGGCAGTGCTGCCTAGGCTGTGGCCGACCTAGGATGCGGGCAGCTGAATGAGGAGTAGATCAGTGGAACTCCGCACATAGAGGCAGTGATGTTTGGAGTTCTCAAGAATTACACACAATCAAGGCAGTTCTTTTGCCCACATGTCCTAGGAGTCTGTGCTGAGTCATGGTCAAGTGCTGTTGTGCTCTTAGGAGAGAGTGAGCCCAGGAGGCTGAGATGCACTGCTACTTCCTTCCCCCAAGTGCTGAGGGAACAGACCTAGTGAGTAGCCATGACACATCCATGGGGTCAAACCCAAGTAAAGGGGATTGCCACTTGGGCACCCTGTCAGATTCCTGCCCCCACCAAGACGTGGCCCACCCTGGGGCACCAGGTGGTACTGTTTTCCCAAGTGTTAGGATAATTCCTTCAAGGCCATAGCTTGCCTTCTTCTGGTCATGACTGAATAAATATCGTTGGCGTACATATCTCGAGCTTTCCACCCTGCCAAGGATCAGAGAAGTCTTTTCTTCCTAATATAAAGGGTCTTGGGGATTTTTTTTTTAATCCATTCAGAATAATCTCAGAGATGTATAGTAGGAAGTTGAATTTTGACGTGGCTGTTTTATGCAGCATTTGAATTGGTATTTGAGGGTGACTTTCACATCTGGACAGCTGCGGGGAGCTCACCTTCAGCAGATGAGAGGCTGTGTGAGGCTCAGTCGGGAGGCAGGTGGGTCAGGGAAGGCATCTCACCTGCAGTGTCTAGGAGGGCCTGGGGTCTGGGGCTGCCCCCACCAGAACAGTGGGCACTCTGCCGCCCTGTCCCCATGCAGCTTCCGGGAGCCCAGCACGCCGAGACCTTTGTGAGGGCCTTTCTGAAACACAACACGCCACACATGAGCCAGCAAGCCCGCGAGGACCAGCTGCAACACAAGGCTGTGGTCCTGGAGTACGCCACTCACCGGAAGTGCAAGGAGAAGAGAAAGAAATCCAAGGGCCTCTCTGCCAGGCAGAGGAGGGAGCTGCACCTCTTTGACATTAAGCCAGAGCAGCAGAGGTATGCCAGGGATTTCCTGCCTTTCTCCCAAAGGCAGCTTCCTCCTCCTGGAGTGGGTGTGGCTTTGGGAGACCCAGTTCCCCTGAAGCTAAGAGAGCTTCTCCCACTGCCGCCACAAGGGGGCAGCCTCCCTTTACCAACTCAGGCTGGGTTTGCACTTGGCTTTCACAGCAAGGCACAGCCAGGCTCTTGCTCTTTGACTGTCTGGCTCCTGTCCTAGCCTTAACTAATGAGCCCCCACCGGAAGTGAGTCTCTTACCCATGGCAACAGGCTGTTTGTCTTTCGGCTTTCCCAGAGAGAGGGGAACTGATGGATCTTAGTATATACTCTTTACAGCTTTTACTAGCACTAGACAGAATCATCCCCTGGGTTTATTGTCAAAGAACGTGCTGCCCGCATGTTTCAGAGTTTCTGAAAAGGACGCATCACTCTGGGAGGACGTGCTCTTCCCTCCAGCTGACACTGCATCCCTCCTTGGTCACGCTTCTGCACATGCTCGTCATCAGACGGTTTGTAGATCTTGCTCCAAGAGCTGCAGCCAAATAGCCTCCCACAGACACGGTTAGTCACTGTGTCTGGGACCCGCTTGCAAAGAGAGCTACGCTGCGGGTGGAGGAAGGGGCCACTTCCTGCCCAGGTTTCCCTCGCTGGTGTCTACACAGGTAGAACCCACTTCGAGTTTGAGCCTGAGGTTCTCCTTGGTCTGACCAACAGTTTGCTGTCATAGGTTCCCCATGAGGCACCAGGACCCGTAATAATGACCCCAGAGGAAAGCCTCTGAGATCCTCTCACCTGGTCCATCCCCTGCGTCCCACCACTTGCTCACTCACCTTCCAGACACACCTGGTCCCTTATGTGGGGACGTGTATGGCAGCCTGCAGCTCCTGTCTGCTCCCCTCAGGGTTGGCTCCTGTAGCAGAAGATCTCAGGGAACAATGGTGAAGCAAGACTTAAGTTTAGTTCATGAAAAGCCGTCCAGATGAGCACATCCTGCCCCCCGGGCTGGTGTGGGAGAGACTCAGGCAGTGCTACCCCGGGAGGACCCGGCTGCTCCCATCTGTGCAGGGTGCCTCTGCTGGAGCGCCGGCCATCCAGGCTGCATGTAGCCAGCAGGAAGGATGGCGGAGAACCAGGAGGGTTCTAGCAGCGGAAACAGGTTCAGGAGGGGGACACAGATGTCAGTCAGTTGGGTTATCTGCTATGGAGGTAGGATCTGTACCCAGTTTCCCATGACCGAGCTTGGGGTCCTTGGCCTTAGGCTGTTTTATATGCCCTGTTGATGTCACAATCCCAAGCTCAGGTTACCTAATTCTTTACTTTTTTCTACCTTTGCTACAGATACAGTCTTTTTCTCCCTCTACATGAACTCTGGAAGCAGTACATCCGGGACCTGTGCGGTGGTCTCAAGCCAGACACGTGAGTTGCATGTCTGCAGCCCTGCCCTTTGGGGCAGAACCCAAGGCTTACGATGACTGTGAATGCAGCCTTCGGAGCCAGCTGGCTGCAGAAGTTCGTAGACCTGTGTGCCCCTTCAGAACTGTCGCTCATGGTGAACACAGGCCTTCTGCTTACCTTCTAGGCAGCCGCACGTGATCCAGACCAAGCTGTTGAAGGCGGATCTTCACGGGGCTCTCGTTTCAGGTACCTCGCCTATGAGCCCACGGTCCCCCGAACACCCACAGCATCACTCAGCAGCGTGGCTCTGTGCCACAGGGCTAGACACACTCTTGTCACGTGGACGTTTCCAGATCACCAGCGTTGAGGGTGGGAGAGGACTAGCTACCCCAGCCAGTTCTGGCCACTTTCTGGATACATTCTAAATGGCTTGTGTGCCTTTCCACACGGGGACCCCTGCTGCTCTCCCACGGGGCACAGCAGCTCCTGACACCTGTCCCCAGCCCTGAGCAGAGAGTCCCTTTCACCCATTTCCCCCGCTCAGTCTCAGCTGCGGACTCCCAGCTCCCAGTGTCCTGTCCGGGGCAGACCGTCCCCTGAGCTTCGTCATTCATCCAGCCGCCCTGCACACAGCTGCCCCCCGTCCAGCAGGCCTCACGACCCGTCCATACCCAGAACTACTCCGGCCTCCTCACATCAGCCCCTGCCCTGGTGTTCCCAGCTCCGATCACGGTACCAGTGTTTACCCTGGTTGTTCACCCAAAACCTGGGCGGTAACACCTTTCTTCTTCCCTGATCCCTCAGCACCATCCATCAGCACGTCCAAACTCCCAAATCCAAGCCACCGCCATCGCCCCTGAATTCCGGTAGAAGCTGCCTAGCCCTCTCCCTGCTGGCACACTGCTTCTCCTCAGTCAGGCAGCTCGAGGGTAGGTTTAAGGCCAAAACTCAGGCCATGTTTGTCTTCTGCTTCCTTACTGAGGTCTAAAAGGCCCCTCTGGCTCCCTCTGGTTCTATCGAGCACCAGGTCTAACCACATTGGCCTGCTTTCTGCTTCTCACACACTAGGCTTGGCCCCACCTTGGGCCTTTGCTGTTGTTCCTTCCCTCTGCCCAGAGTTCTGTGTGTCACAGACTGATTGCTTCTCAGTATTCAGGTCCCTACTTACATGTCACTTCCCCCGAGGGCCTGCCATCACTAACAGTGAACCTTCTCCCCGTGACCTTATGTATTTCTTCGTAACAGTTACCACAATCAGAAAATGCAGTCTTCTGACGTGGCACACATTCCCTCCTACCATTAGAACATCAGCTCCTTGAGAGCAGAACCGAGAACAGTCTTGTTCACTGTCATGCCCGGCACTGACCTCAGACGGTGCCAGGTACGTGGCAGATGCTTGGTGACTTGTCTACAGGCTTCATGGGACATGGGTCAGGAGAGCCAAGGGGCCAGCTGCCTGTGGTGGCAGTTCGCCTCAGTCACTGCTTCACCGCCTGTAGCAAGATCCCATTCTGGCCAGTGTTTGGTGGGTTGTGGGAAGGATGTGATGTGCTGGTGTTCCTTCAGATCCCATCGCTGAGACTTGGGCCCATCCCAGCAACCTGTGGATCTTGGTGGTGCTGGACACACATGTGACCTCTTGGCTCCAGAGTCCTTCCCAAGACCCCTGTGGCTGCAGACCCTCCAAAGGACATCTTGTCAGAACAGCCCAGAGGCTACAGAGCCATAGTCAAGGGATAGGGACCCCGGACTCTCATCCAGCTTGGTCCCTGTCCAGCTGAGGAGCCCCCCACTCCCCACCTCCCCCACCTAGCTGGTTGTGGCTGCCCAGCACCCCCAAGGCTGAGGGTTTGAATGCCCTTTTCCTTTGCAGTCACGAAATCCAAATGCCCGTCCTATGTGGGTGTTACAGGAATCCTCCTACAGGAAACAGCACATTTTCAAAATCCTCACCGAAGAAGACCGCCTGAAAGGTACAGAACTGTCTCAGGGTCTGTGTCCTGTTGCCTCCCTGGCTTCATCAGCCCTTTCCTCATGGCTTCAGTGGGTCCATTTGCCCTCTCAAATGAGATCTGCAATCTCTGCTGACAGTGCATCCCACACCTGCCACCTGCCGAGAGTGCCCCTGCCTGCCCTCATGGCTCTCCCCAGGGCATCTGGAGCCCAGCCAGCAGCTGCAGCCAGATGGGACTGGAGAGAGGGCTGCTGGGCTGTGCTTCCAGATACAGGCGTCCGTTTCCATGACTGAGACCCTCCTCTGCCCCATCCTCCAAAGAATGGAGCTAAGCAGACCCTGAGGGGAGCTAGCTTAGTGCTTGTCCCTGGGGTTTCAGGATCTGGCCCTTTCCGGTAACCCTTTGGGTTCCAGGAAAGCAGGTGCAGCCTCCCCTGCTGGGTGTGCCAGAGCTACTTGTTCTGGCAGATGAGCCTAAGCATCTGGACTGTCGACATTTCCACAGCCCTTATGAGCAGATCTGAGATTGCAAAACCACAGCGGGAGGTTTTTGTTCCTTCATTTTGGAGTTTGTTTTTTCTTGCTGCTTCCTTCTGTTTTCTTGTATGTTCTTGTCTCATTTTAGACCTCAGAAAGTGGTGTCTGGGTGCCTTCACGGCATAAAGCCGTGAGTCAGTCTGAAAACTATGTGGGGAGACTCGTTTCTCACACTTTTTCTGGGAGTTTGGCTTAGAGTCTTTGACAGTAAAAGTTAGTGTTGAGTTATATTTAAAATCTGAATACATCGGTCTTAGGGCAGAAAAACGTCCTGTCATCCTGGTGCTTCTGAGCTTTATGGACTCTGCATTTCTTACTAGCTTATGTTCTAATACAGACATTTAAGGAAGGTCTTGTGCTTCAGCGTGAGCTTAACTGTCAGAATTATTTTTTTTGCCTTGTCCTTTTTCTTCTGTTTTTTTTTTTTTTTTCCCAGTTATCCCCAAGCTAAACTGTGTGTTTGCAGTGCAAATCGATGGCTTCATTTTCTACATTTATGGAAGCAAATTCCAGCTTCGGTCAAGTGAACGATCTGCCAAGAAATTCAAAGCGAAGCTGACCTGTGATCTCTCTGCTGCAGAGACGGCTGTTTGGGACCCCAAGGACCGGGGACACTTTCATGCCCACCTTTCAGCGGAGACATGGCTGGGCTGGTTCTGCTTCTAGATCACCCCAGCCCGTTAACACTGGAGTTAAGAACAGTTCATCATCCGGGAAGAAATGTGCCTTACTGAGCAAAGTCAGGGAATGGAGGGGTGTCTGTTTCTAGATGATGACGGGTGTGCATTGCTCCCGTGAGAGAAAATCCTGGCAGGATCGGCACAGGTTGACCTGACTGGTGGCATTATTAGGTTTTTATTTCTCTTTTATCCTTTTCTTTGTTCCTGAGTGTTCTGTGATGAATCCATTGTTTGTGTAATAATAAAATACACGTGTCGACCATAAGAGGGTCCTGGGGAAAGACCAAGCCCTGTGGCCCAGCCTGGCTGGAAGGGAGGTGGGCTGGAGGCTGTCCCTGGCAGGCACCTCCAGTTCTGCCCTCAGGTGCCTGCTTCCCGAGGGCAGGGGCTTGGAGCATCTGACATGTTAGCTTAAGTCACGTCCCCTGTGGCACTCTTGGACCTAACTGCTGTTTCTGGAAAGCTGGAGAGTGAGCGGTAAAGTCGCAGAGGGCTTTTGGGTTCACTGGCTCTGGGAAGCAGTACAGGACTGGGGCCAGGATGCAGGATGCCAGGTAAGCCGGTGCTTGCGGTGGCCATTCAGTACAGGGAGCTCGGACCTGCAGTGCCTTCTCATCGCCGTGGCTCTTAGGCTCCAGGGTCTGCCGAAGGGGATCAAGACCGCAGCTCTTCCCAAGCTCTCATGTCCTGGGAGAGTCCACAACAGGGTCTTCA